>NC_138970.1:91477500-92677500 GCF_055761805.1 Camellia sinensis | reverse complement strand
TCATGCTCATGTAATGCCCTAATCGCTTTTCTAGGACATCCTATAGCTCATTGGGACACGTGTGTGCTGTATAACTCGTGGTAAGTATCGCTCTGATACCACTCTGTCACGACCCAAACCCGCCCCTATGGGTTTAGCATCGTAACCGGCCAGTAATCCAAGATTACCGAAGGCCTGCTTAACAGTAATACAGTAAAACAGAGTACAGGGGCATGGCGGAAGCCAAAATAGTAAATAAACAATGTCCAATGAGTTGTGACAGTCTGTATGCCCAAAAGACTTTTCATACACATATACATGAATAGTACAGAACAGTATGTACATATATACAATCATTCAGTTCAGGCACCTGATCCCTATTAAACAGTACGGTAACAGTTTACAGTTTACAAGACAGAACAGAAGGGAGAAAACTAAAACACCCCATAGCCTTAGCTTGACAGGCTCGGAACCTCGCAGTGAGGCACATAGGTTGGCTTGACAAAATTGGAGTTTACCCCGACGCTTCTAGCTGCGGTCTGGTGCCTGTACACCTACATATATATATATATATATATATAAACAGTGAGCTAAAGCCCTGTGAATAACATAATGCGTAAAGGGGTTTAGAATGAATGTCCTTACAGTAATGAAAACAGTTCATTAAATCAGTATTTCAGTCGTTCAGTCAGTACAGTCATATGTGGTACATCCATTAGCATAACAGTACAGTAAACAGTAGGTCTTGAAAGACCGAACAGTAAATGATGGCCATCAATCAGTAAACAGTAGTGGTTCCAACAAGGGAACCGACAGAGATCTCTGTAACAGTAACAGTAAACAGTAGTTGCTAAGGATGCCATAATACAGTTCAGAATATAGGACATACATTCATTCAATTAACAGTAACAGTTCAGAAAGCAGTACAGTTCAATTGTTCAGAAGATAATCATTTTGAACATATCTTTACACAGTTGTTACTCACAGAGTTCTGGGCTACAGTAAAGCTAGAGCGCGTCCCCAGTCGCCCACCCTACACAGTTACAGATTGAACACACACTAAGCTACATAGTTGGGAAAGATAATAGCTTAATCCCTAATTTGCCTCAGTGTGTTCTACATCTATATCCTCATTAAGATGTCTTAAACTAGGCCTAAGAATGCCTAGGATGGGATGAGGATGCAAAGATGCACTTTAAAAGCATTTTCAGAATTTTCAGAAAACAGGGGTCATGCTCGAGCGTAGGTTCCTCCGCTCGAGCGGACATGCAGACAAAGGTTTCTGCTCGAGCGTAGACTTACCCGCTCGAGCGTTCTGCAAAACAGTCAAAAGTGCTGTATAGGTGAAAATCACGCTCGATTGGGCGCTTGACACCCGCTCGAGCATGAGACACAATGTCCCGCTCAAGCGTCGATTATTCCGCTCGAGCGGACTTCAAAACAGTGCAAAGTACTTGGAGCACGAATTATATGCTCGAGCGCCAGTCACCCCGCTCGAGCGTGAGTTCAAAATCTGGAATTCCTAGATTTGAACCTCAAGCTCAAATTCAAGTTTTAAAACATAAATTTCGATCCTCTTGGGCCAATTTTCCAGAAAACATCCCAAAACTCATAGTTTAACATGATTCCAAAGCTTAATTGTAAAATCAAGGCCCAAGGGTGTTTCAAACAACTCAATTTCAAATCAATTTTCAAGAATATGAAAAACATGCAAACATGCATGAATTTAAACCATTTCAAAGCTCAATTTCATGCTCTAATGAGCCAATTCCTCCAAGGACAAGATGAAATCATGGACTTAAACACAATATAAACATGCATATAACATTTTACCATGAAATCAACTCACAACTCAACAATTCAAGCATGCATGCATGGAATGAGTTCCAATTCAACATTATTGAACCAATTCTTGACTTAACTCTTTAAACTACCATGATCCATGCTAGAAAGGACTCAAATACACAATAAGGAGGATGAAATTCATACCTAGGTTCCTCAATGACAAGTCTAGAGGCTCAATATACAAGAATCCTTCAATCTCTACAAGACTCTAAGCCAAATTGTGAAGAACTCAAGCTTTCTCTACCTCTCACTCTCTCAAGTCGGCAAGAACAAGAAAGATGGGCTGATGAAGTGTTGTAATGTTAACATTAGAGATCAACTAAGAGGCTCATGGAAGTCCACTAAGTGGCAAAATGACAATTAAGTCCAACTCTTGTAATTTAACTCATTTTAATCCAATTTAATCATACCAAATCACATTTTAGATAAATACACCATAAAATCATATAAATTCCAATGAACACAAATCATCAATCAATTTCAGATTCAGCCGCCGATAAGGCCTTCAATTCGCAATTTAAACACAAAGACATGAACAGATAATCAAACAGTCAACAGATAGACATACAATTAAACAGATATACTTGATCAATTTAGTTCTAGATTTCAGTCAGTCAGTTTAGTACTTCAATCAATTCAATTACCAATCATAATCAGTCTCAGTTTAGCAGTAATCGGTAGCTTATCGGTAAACAGTGGTGAGGGTTGTTACAAAAAAACTGATGTAAACACAAATGGTGTTAAAGTTACTATAATACAACTTAATAGATGAGAGTCGAATTGCTTCCAATTGAAGAAATCAAGATTATCTACATCCTTTCCACTTGAATCTCTAATTGTTGCAAATGGATAAATACAGGATCCATCAACATTACTCGTCAAATTTGTAGCTCTAAATATGTTTTGAAACTGATTTTTTTCATACAATATAGTCAGTTGGATTTAACTTGACTGTAACAAATCAGTTTGATTGGAGATTAGAAGAGTGAGATTGGATAGAAGAGTTGAGGAAGAAACCACCATTGATGCCAGTGAAGAACCTTTAAAGAACCTTGACTCATTGGAGCAAGTGCTTTGATACTATGAAGAACTTTAGAGAAGTGTAAAAATATCTTACTTGACTATATTGGTACACAGTTGTTCTATTCCTTATATACAAGAGAATGATAGTGTATCTATATTATCTCTACTATACTAACTAACGAACACTATGTTTGGATTGAGTGATTTAGAGAGAAAAAAAAAGAAGAAAAGAAATGGAGAGATATCTATTTCTCTTACTTGTTTGAATAACTTAAGTGAAGATAAATGGGGAGAAACGGAAAGAAACTCATTTCTCTTATAACTCTCTTTTTTCAATCTTCCCAAAAGTGGAGAGATTGGGAGAGAAAATAAATCAACAAATTCTTATATTTTCATAGTACCAATTTTGTCCCTATAAAAATAAAAGAAATAAAATAATTGACAAAATATAAAAAAGTTATTTTGGTAATATAACATAAAATAGTTTCTTTTCTTTTCTCTTATGAAATCTAACCAAACACAAAGGAGAGAAATCATAATTATTTCTTTCTTTTATTTCTTACTTACCCAAACAAGAAGGAGAGAAATCACAATCATTTCATTTCTTTTCTCTTATAACTTAAGCAATCATTTCTTTTATTTTCTCTCCTAAATTCCCAAACATGGCGTAAAACTGTTACAACAACTTGCTGTGAGGACAGAATAGCTACAGTTGATCCTCGTGTATTTAGTTGCAGCTCTTGATTACTAGTGTACTGTGCTCTGCTGAATCTCTTGACAAGTTGCACTTGATTGATCTCTTAATCATCTGTATGCTTGATTACTTGATAATCTCATCATATACTTCATATTTTATTGCTTAGATCCCATTTTAAACCCACAATGATATTCTGAACCATTCAACTCTTAAATCTTGCAGTGAAAACTGTCTATACAAAAAAACTAATTTCATTAAATATTGATGAATAGATAAACAAATTACATTTTATTTATTTAAAATGGGTGCTTTAAGTTTAAATTCATTGTTGCTAAATATATAATTTTTGTTTACGTGTCTAGTAATATCTGATGAAATTAATTTTTTGATCAACATTTTTATTACTAAGCCTATATAAGATGAACGATTCATCATTATTATGGACTTAGGATGAGACTAACAAAAAAGAGTACCAAAATAATATAAAGGATAGTGGAATGGATTAAAGACATTTCCTTAATTTATTATTATTATTATTATTATTATTATTATTATTATTATTATTATTTTGTTTTGATCGATAAAATAGAATTTTTTTTTATTAAAAATATGAAATTTTAAAGATACAAGAAAAAAAATGCATTGAGAGAGCTTCAAATAGTGCAAACCCTCTTACTACTGCAACTCGCATCCTTACAACCAATCCCTTGATCTCACAAATTTTTTTTTTCTTTTTAAAAGATCGAAACTACAAATCAAGCTCTTGAAACCCACCCACACCCAACAACACTAATACCACACTGAAACAATTCCTAGGACTGCATACATCCCAAATAACACTGTACGTCCCCAAACACACTACCTAAAACATTGTTCCACAACCCCCAAGAACATCCCATGCCGAAGAGCAACCCATCCCACTATTCCACATCCGTATGCACCTCCCAGGCCTGCTCCGCCCCCCATTCCCACTGCCTCACATCCATGTTGTCTCACCTAACCACCATCGCGAACATCATCGCGAGCACCCACTGTGCTTCACCTCTACTGACCACCATCCATTATTGAAGATCCACCACCTATAAGGAAAACCCACCGCTGGAAACATGAAACTCCCCTCTGAGTAAAGAAATTGCTTGCACCATGCCCATTGAAGACCCAACTTCGCTATAAAGGATCCAACTCCACCACTCTAAAGTGACCCATTGAAGACCAATGCTTCACTGAACACCCACAAAGAAAATGTTGAAAGATAATTTGTAATTTCTAAGAAGATAATTTGATGAATATTCCAGAAGTCTATTCTTTGGAAATATCTGCCAAGGAGAATTAATAAGTTCTAGGTGTTGGTTTATCTCCCTAGAGCTTGGAAGAAGGCAAAAGTTAATGAGCAGAATTTTCTAAAGCATTTACTTGCAAGTATAAAATAGTGGTGTTGATCTTCCTACAGTTTAAGCCATCAGGAAAACATCCCACAGATCTCAAACAATCCTTTGTGCAGCAGCAAAAGGTGTAGCAGCAGAAACAAAGTTGGAAAAGAACTCGAGGCACCAACAACCTTTTGAATCAAATTAGGGGAGTTTATATATATGTTTTTCAAGTATTTTTCTAATCTATAATTCAGCCCCTTATTTAATGAAAATCTCCAGCACTTCAATATAGTTTTTCACTCTTGCTTTCATCCACAACCTTTTTGATTTATATCTTAATCCATTCACAGTTCCGTTGTCGTAGCAAATTTGGTATCAAAGCATTCATTTCCAACCATTCTTTCCAATCCTATTCATTCCCAAAATATCTCCAAATCAATTTAAATAGCAGTCTTATCTATTCCAACTGTATTTGCATACTCTCCAAACCAAATTCCCATCTTTGGAGGAGAACACTATAACTATTGGAGCAGCCAAATGAAGACAATTTTCATCTTTCAAGATCTTTGGGAAGTAGTCGAGAGCACTTATCTAGAACAACCTCCAGTTGGGAGTTCGTCTAATGGGAGTGATGCACAACAGAAGCTGTACAAAGAAAATGTCAAGAATGATGCAAGTGCACTTCGGTATATTCAACAAGGGGTAAGCAAATCCATCTACCCTTGAATCTTTGGTGCTGATAAATCAAAACAAGCTTGGGATATCCTGAAGAATGAATTTCAAGGGAATGACAAAGTAATTTCTATAAAGCTGCAATTTCTTTGGAGGGAATTTGATAACATGGTTATCAAAGAAAGTGAGTCCATCCAAGAATTTCTCTCCAAAGTTGTTGAAGTTAATCAAATTCAGAGCTGTGGAGATACCATTGAAGACAAGAAGATAGTTCAATAGGTTCTCCGAAGTCTACCTCAAAATTTGATCATGTTGTTGCATCCATGGAGGAATCTAAAGATCTTTCATCTTATACTTTGCATGAGCCAATGAGTTCTCTTCAAGCACATAAGCAAAGAATAAACAGATCACCAAGCCAACTTTTGGACCAAGCATTCCAATCCAAGCTCAACTTCTCCAACAAGAAGACAAATAAATCAAAGCAATGGAAAATGGGGGGCTCATTCCAAAAGAAAGGAAAAGGCCAGTACAATCAAAATGAAGGTAATGGAAAGCAAAAGAAAGAGGAGAAAATTCCCAGCATCAAACTGGTAACTTTATCTCTCGCTGCCATATTTGCAAAAAGTCTAATCGTGAAACAAAAGATTATCGATTGAAGTGCAAGAAATGTAGAAATGCTAACCATTCTCAAAGGGATTGTTGGTTTCAAAAGAAGAAAGAAAATGACAAAGCAAATTTTTCAAAAGATGAGCCTGACCACCTGTTCTCTTGCATGAGTGTTCAACATGAATCTCAACAAGTTTAGTACCTAGACAGTGGTTGCAATAACCATATGACAGGATATCTTTGTGGAGCTTGACCAAAATATCATTTCACAAGTAAAACTTGGAGATGGAAAGCTTCAAAGTACTGAAGGCAAGGGAGTCATTGCTGTCAACACAAAGGAAAGTAACAAAAAACTCATTGGTGTTGTTCTTTATGTTCCAAATCTTGCTCAAAATCTCTGAAGTGTTGGACAACTCTTGCAAAAAGGCTATTCAGTGTTTTTTGAAGATGGAAAATGCAAAATAGTAGACAAGAAAAACAATCTCACAATGGCAATCATTGAAATGAGTCGAAACAAAGTTTTTCCTCTTGTTATGCCACTAGTCAAGAAAGTTGCTTTCAAAAGTGAAAGTCTGGACAAAACCTTCTTGTGGCACTTAAGATATGGCCACTTGAATTATAGAGGGTTGCAATTGCTCAAGCAAAAGAACATGGTGACTGGACTCCCCTTAATTGAAAGGAGAAATCAAGTCTGTGAATGTTGCATATATAGGAAAATGCATAGACTTCCATTTCCCAAGATTTCATAGAGAGCCAAAGCTCCATTAGAGCTAGTGCATGCTGATATTTGTGGTCCTACAAGGACTCCATCACTGGGCAATAAAAGATATTTCATTCTCTTTGTTGATGACTACACAAGAATGATGTGGATTTTTTTTCTTGCTCAAAAGTCTGAGGCATATTTTGCTTTTGTATATTTCAAAGCTCTTGCAGAAAAACAGAGTGGGCATGAAATAAAGACTTTACGAATAGATCGTGGATGAGAGTTTATCGACATTCCATTCATGGAGTATTGCAAGAAAAATAGAATTCAAAGGCAACTCACTATTAGAAGAACTCTGCAGCAAAATGGCATTGCAGAAAGAAAAAATCGTACCATTGCAGAGATGGCTCGAAGTATGCTAAAGGGCAAAGGTCTCCCCCAACAAGTTTTGGGCTAAAGCTGTTAGTTCAACAATCTATATTCTCAATCAATCACCCACAAAAGCTGTTCGCAACGAAACTCCTTTTGGAGCATGGAATAAAAGGAAGCCAAGTCTTTAGCTGCATAGCATATTCCTTAAATCCTTTTCAAGATAGAGACAAATTTGATGAAAAAGGAGAAAAACTCACTTTCATTGGCTATAGCGATGAGTCCAAAGGATACCATTTGATCTAAAGACAAACAAGCTGATAGTCTCAAGAGATGTCACGTTTGATGAAATGGCTACTTGGAGTTGGGAGGAAAGTTCATCTCAAGCACCAATGACATATGAGTTTTTGGAACCAGCAACAAGCCAAGAAGAAGAACCTCATCACACTCCAACTCCAAATTCAAGTCCAGCTAGATCATTGGCCCTAAGTTCCTCAAATGAAGAAAGTTCAGAATCACCACCAAGAAAGGTGCGTTCTTTAAGAGACATTTATGAATCATGTGATGTTGCTTTCTTTACTTGTGAACCAGAAAATTTTGAAGAAACCACCAAGGAAAACGTATAGAGAAAGGCGATGGATGATGAGATTGCCACCATAGAAAAAAACAAAACTTGGGAGCTTGTGGACTTGCCAAATGGAAAAGATGTTATAGGATTGAAGTGGGTTTACAAGACTAAATTCAAGGAAGATGGATCCATTCAAAAGCACCAAGCAAGGCTTGTAGCAAAGGGCTATTCTGAACAGCTTGGAATTGACTTCAATGAAACATTTGCGCCAGTTGCTCGCATGGAAACTATTTTGACTGTTCTTGCATTAGCAACCCAATTGGAACTAAATGTGTACCAACTGGATGTTAAATCAGCTTTCCTTAATGGAGAGCTTGAAGAAGAAGTATATGTGGAGCAGCCGCAAGGCTATGAAGTGCAAGGAAAAGAAGACAAAGTATATCGACTTCAGAAGGCACTCTATGGCTTGAAACAAGCACCTAGAGCCTGGAATAGCAAGATTGATAGGTATTTCTACCAAAAAGGTTTTCAAAGAAACCCAAGTGAATCTTCACTCTATACTAAGAGTGAGAGTAAGAGAGACTTTCTAATAATTTGTTTATATGTTGATGACTTAATTTATTTGGGCACAAACACAAAGATGGTTGAAGATTTCAAAAAGAGTATGATGGAAGAATTTGAGATGACTGACTTAGGTCTTATGAAGCATTTTCTTGGGATCCAAGTGAAGCGATCTTGGGGAGAGATTTTCATCTATTAGGAAAAGTACATTGAAGACATGTTGAAAAAATTTCAAATGGACAGGTGCAAACCAGTGACGACTCCAATGGCCTTGAATGAAAAGTTGTAACAAAATGATGGTGCTAAAAAGGTGGATACAAAATCTTTTAGAAGCCTTGTTGGTTCACTGATTTATCTCACCCATACAAGGTCGGATATCATGCATTCGGTAAGCTTAATTTCTAGATTTATGAATAAACTAAGCAAGCTTCATTATGTAGTAGCTAAAAGAGTGCTAAGATATCTTCAAGGGACTAAGAATCATGGCCTCTTGTATGAAAAAGAGGATGACATCAAACTAGTCGGGTTTACTGACAGTGATTGGGCTGGTTTATTGGATGATAGAAAAAGTATATCAAGATATTTGTTTTGCCTTGGGACAAAGGCAATTTCTTGGAGCTCAAAGAAGCAAAAGACTATTGCCTTATCCTCAGTTGAAGCCGAGTACATTGCAACAACAGATGCAGCATGTGAAACGGTTTGGCTAAGGAAAAGGCTTTCAGATTTGAAACAACCGCAGCAGCAGCCAACTATTATCCATTGTGACAATATGTCTGCAATTGCTGTGACAAAAAATCCCATGTTTCATGCATGGACAAAGCACATTGAGTTGCGACATCATTTCATTCGAGATTTGGTGAGCAAATGTAAAATTTGTTTGGAGTTCGTAAGCACTAATGAACAGCCAGCTGACATCCTCACAAAAACTGTTACTTTTGAAAAATTAGAGAAGTTCAAGAAGCAATTGAAAATTACAAATTAAGAGGAGGTGTTGAAAGATAATTTATAATTTCTAAGAAGATAATTTGATGAATATTCTGGAAGTCTACTCTGTGGAAACATCTGCCAAGGAGAATTAATAAGTTCTAGGTGTTGGTTCATCTCCCTAGAGCTTGGAAGATGGCAAAAGTTAATGAGTAGAATTTTCTGAAGCATTTACTTGCAAGTATAAAATAGTGGTGTTGATCTTCCTGCAGTTTAAGCCATCAGAAAAACATTCCAAAGATCTCAAACAATCCTTTATGCAGGAGCAAAAGGTGTAGTAGCAAAAACAGAGTTGGTAAAGAACCTGGGGTATCGGTAACCTTTTGAATCAAATTAGGGGAGTTTATATATATGTTTTTCAAGTATTTTTCTAATCTGTAATTCAGCTCCTTATTTAATGAAAATCTACAGCACTTCAATATAGTTTTTCACTCTTGCTTTTATCCACAACCTTTTTTATTTATATCGTAATCCATTCACACTCCTGTTGTCCCAATAGAAAAACCCCTGCCAACTCCTCCTCTATATCGACCACCCATCAAACCTCCATATCCAAAGAAAATGTCCATATTCGAGCACCAAAACCCACCGAATGGAGACCCAACATGCTTTGAGACCACCGAAGATGATAGACCTGATATCTACCCATGAAACACCAAACCAAAAACCCTAAAGAACATCCACATCCGAATATCCGATTCTAGGCCTCATTTGTCAATTATATATTTTAGTCGAAAAGTCAAAAAGTTAGTTGTCATATCACTCTCTACTTTTCAACACATCTTTTCGTAGAAAACTAAAAAGTTACTAAAATAATCTATTCTCAAACAAGGCCTAAAACTAAAGAACAAAAATCACATCCTAAACAATCTAGAGATTAGATCTGAAAAGGAGATGGTGGAAAACTATGGGGGGTTCAAGTTTATTAAGAGTAAAAACACGTACACACACAAGAAGCTAGGCCAACCGACTGTCATGGCCATTAGCGGTAGTTGGTCGATCATTTGTAAGTCCTGAGGTGGATGTAACCAACTGCAATAAATAAGAGTCTTAAGGATCAAAATTTGTTATTTCCAAAAGTAAAAATTTTGTTACAAAAAATATTTAAAGACCAATTTATGTCGTCACGAGTATAATAATTAAAAGATTATTCTGAAAATTCAAAAAAACATCTTTTAGTAACAAAGTTTTGAAAATATTACTAATAAATATATTTTTAAGGACAAAATAATTTAGTCCAAAAAAGATTTGATTTTTTAGACAAAAAGTTAGCACAAAAAATATAGAAATTAGGGCTGAGCAAGGAATTCGTGAAATCCGTAATCTGATTTGATCCAGTCCAATCCGTTAGATTTGGATTGATTTTTTGAATCCGTGGTTCGATTTCAGATTAAAAAATTAAAAATTCATAGTCCATAGATCAGTTCCAGATTGAACCTCACGGTTCCAGATTAGAATCGATCCGGACCATATACAAATAGCCTATACTTGTATTATACACCCTCTCACATAGTATCTTCTATTATTCCATATAAAACCTAAATCCAAACCTAAACCCGCATAGTATCTTTTTTTTATTGCTTTTGTTTGTTAGTTTTTAGTTTTAATTTGTAATGGTCTAAATACTTATGGTAGAAACAGTTTTCTTATGGTTGTTTAAATTCTAGAACAGTATATCGCTATTATGAAAAGATATGTTGCTATTGTAAAACTAATATGATGCTATGTTTATATTTTTATGAAATTAAAATGTTCTATATATATATATATATGTATTTTTTTTGTGTTATTTAATTATGTGAATCTGTGAAACTAAACAAATCCAATTCGTATTTAAATGAATTGGTTCGGATTGGTTTCACAATTTAAATGGATTGGATTGGTTTCAATTTTTTAATAATCATAGAAAACGGATTGGTCCTGGTTTTACCTCACTCTGGACCAATCTGGAGCATGCTCACCCCTAATAGAAATTCATCACTAAGGTAGCGTTTGGTAACGTTTACGTTTTTGGTTTATATTTACAAAATTTTTATAAATTGCTTTTTGTTTATTTTTAGAAAAACATAAACTACAAATGCGTTTGGTTTGAACAAAATGTTTGAAAATTTTTAAAAATATAAACTAAAAACTATGTTTGTTCAGGCTTAAAATATTCATATATTTTTTTTATTATTTACGACAATGAGATCAATCACATTATAATTGAAAAAAATTAATTGAAAAAAAAAATTAACTGGGAAAAAAATTGATTGAAAAAAAAATTAATTGAATTTTTTTTATTAGTCAATTTTTTAAATTTTTATTTAAAAACCAACGTAAACTCATTTTTTGAGTTAACTTTTTTTTTTTTCTTAAATTTACAAACTGAGATAACCATTTATAAACTAAAAAAATTATTACATAAGTTTTTATGATAATTTTTAAAATTTTTATAAATATAAATCAAAAACTGAAAACGAAATAATTACCAAACATATCCTAAGCAAACTTTTCTTCAACTTTCATCAACTTCGATTTTGAATATAATTAGTAGTGTATTTTTGCTGTGATAGAGTTGTAGACTTATTTGTCTTCAACTTTTCATTACATGAAATCACTGTTGGAATAATCTTCTGTGTAAATAAAATAAAATGAAACCGAAACAAATAAATAAAATAAATAACTTACATAATTTATTTTATCCAACCGAATAAAAATTAAAAGACCAAGTCAAGTGTGTGACACTCTGTCCTTAAGACAGATTCGCTTCGCTTCGGTGCTTACGGACTAATGACGTCTATCTCCCAGGATATAATGATCTTCACAAATTTGTAGTAGCACTCCAAACAAATTTATACGGCGAACCAAACCTGTATTCTAACTCTCTGAATTTTATTCTAAAACTAATATGAAGAATAATTCACTAAAGATAAAAGTTTGGATAACAAAAGAATATTTTTTAGACTGATTTTCGGTGTCCAAGACTGTTGGAAATGGTCTGAATTTATAGGCAAAAATCTGACCCGAACAAGTACCAAATTGAAGTGAATAGGTGCACATTTAAATTAAACATGTGCAGGCCCTATTCAAATAGATAACTGTTGAATATTTGATTTGTCCGTTGCTAAGAACAATTTTTCAAACAGTTTGAAAAAGGATCCGGTGGTGGAACAATTTTTAAACTGTTGGAATATATTTTTTTTATTAAACTATTTGAATAGTTTAATCAATAAAGGAAGAGGTACAATCTTTAGGATACCACTTAGGAAATCAAAATTTTGAATTTAGATTTAAATTAAATTCCTACAATAATTTTTTATTGAAAAAAAAAAATTCAAATGAATTTTGTCTAAAAAATTAATGTTAGACACGAAAACGACGTTAACTTCCCATTCACTCATAAATGGTTTTGACGTTTCGTCTTCATCGTGTGACTTGCCACGCGGCAAAGAACACTTCACCTCTTCAGACCCACCCCAAAAAACGTTTGGGGCCCACTCAATTTTGGTCTCAAAGTTGGCCAAAAATATGCCTATATTAAACCATTTTTCCAACAATCCCTCACATGAATGGAATTTGACAGAGAGAAAATGCAACAACATGATCTAATTACAGAGAGTACAGAAATTGGAAATATTCTGCAAATGATAGGTAGCTTTTGGCTTTGAACCTTCCCTTGTGAGACACTATCGGATTTACTAGCTAACCAGTGAACATGATGTCTTGAACTGTTCAACCGTTTGTGTAAACCAAGACAATAGAACTCACACAGTATTTTTCCAGACACAGTTTAGTTCTCACTATTGTGTTCATTTTGGCCCTAAATAACCTAGTCTTTCATGAGTGCTCTAGAGAATTGTAGGCCTTCAAAAATCTCATAGAACCGGCCCAGTTCACACTTATATAGGTGATTCTTATGAAGAGTATCCTGCCATACTTCATTAGGTATACTTAGATATAAGAATCATTAAAAGTATTACTTAACCTAAAACGTTGCAGACATCACTATATCATCATAGAAATGGGTAGGAGTTGGACTCCCCAGTGATCCTTCTAGGTCAATCACAACTCGATTGTCCCTTTGAACCTAGATCTTGGGATCTCCAGTCAACTAGGTTGGGTTGCCGTTGTGGTAACTCTTATTTAATAGGCTTAAGTCCTGTTCCCCTTGATGAATTATCAACTAACTCTCTTGCTAACCCTTTGGTTAGTGGATCCACTATGTTGTCTTTAGACTTCACATATTCAATGGAAATAATTCCATCAGAGAGTAGTTGTCTCACGGTATTATGTCGACGACGAATATGTCTAGACTTACCGTTATACATACGACTCTATGCTCTACCTATTGTTGATTGACTATCGCAATGTATGCATATAGCAGGCACCGGTTTTGGCCATATTGGAATATCTTCAAGGAAGTAGCGAAGCCATTTTGCCTCTTCTCCTGCTTTGTCTAAAGCTATGAATTTTGATTCCATAGTAGACCTAGCAATGCAAGTCTGTTTGGAAGATTTCCATGATACAGCTGCCCTACCAAGAGTAAAGACATACCCACTGGTGGACTTTGAGTCTCTAGTATCCAATATCCAATTTGTATCACAGTATCCTTCAAGTACTGCTAGATATCTAGTATAATTCAGCCCAATGTTACAAGTGAATCAGAGATATCTTAGAACCCTTATAATTGCTTTCCAGTGTTCTATTTCTAGATTCCTTGTTATCTACTTAATTTACTTACTGCATAAGCTATATTCGGGCGAGTGCAGTTCATCAAGTACATTAATCTTCCAATAATTTGGGCATACTCTAATTGAGAAATAGTTTCCTGTACATTTTTAGATAGAAACAAATTAACATCTACAGGTGTTCTAGCAAGATGATCATCATCTTTGCTAAATTTGTCAAACATTTTCTCAATGTAATGAGATTGTGACAAAACATAACGTTCTGATATTTTGGTAATTTTCATACCAAGAATTACATCGGCAATGCCCATGTCCTTCATGTCAAAATGTTTATTCAATATTTTCTTGGTAGTTTTAATCATATCATTATTACTATATATGATGAACATATTATCTACATAAAGACATACAATGACATAATCTTTGTCTGTGTTTTTAATATAAACACATTTGTCACACTCATTAATTTTGAATCCATTTGACATCATTGCCTTGTCAAATTTCTCATACCATTGCTTTGGCACTTGTTTTAAACCATATAATGATTTAACCAATTTATACACTTTCTTTTCTTTTCTTGGAACTGAAAAACCTTCTGGTTGTTCCATGTAAATTTCTTCATCTAACTCACCATTTAAGAAAGCGATTTTCACATCCATTTGATGAATTTCTAGATTGTATAGAGATGCAATGGCAATTAGCATTCTAATGGATGTTATTCTAGTAACCGGTGAGTATGTGTTAAAGTAATCAAGACCTTCTTTTTGTCTAAAACCTTTGACCACAAGTCTTGCCTTGTATTTATCTATTGATCCATCCGCTTTCAATTTTCTTTTGAAAATCCATTTGTACCTAAGAGGTTTACAACCTGGTGGCAAATCCACCAATTCCCAAGTGTGATTTTGCAAGATGGATTTAACTTTACTATTGACAGCTTCTTTCCATAAAGGAGCTTTAGGACTAGACATAGCCTCTTTAAAAGTTAAAGGCTCATTTTCTAACAAAAATGTTAAAAAATCCGGACCAAAAGATTTTGAGGTTCTAGCACGTTTACTACGCCTAGTTTCCTCTTCCTCAATTTGGTCTAACTCTTGCTCTTATTCTTGATCATGTTCTTGATCCTGACTAGTAATGGCATCATGAGATCTTTTATAGTTACTAGTCTCTTGTCCAGTCTTATTTGGAAATACATGTTCAAAGAATGATGCATTCTGAGACTCAATAATAGTATTTACATGCATTTCGGTATGTTCTGATTTATGAATCAAAAACCGATATGCACTACTATTCTTAGCATAACCAATGAAAATGCAATCAATGGTTTTACGACCTATCTTAGTCTTTTTAGGATTAAGAATAACCACTTTAGCCAAACACCCCCACACTTTTAAGTATTTGTAGGATGGTACTCTACCATGCCACATTTCATAAGGTGTTTGATTCACTTTCTTTCGGGGTACTTTATAATTAGTAGAAAGTATTGCTTCCCCCCATAAGTTCTGAGATAACCCAGAACTTATTAATAAGGAATTCATCATTTCTTTTAAAGTCTTATTTTTCCTTTCAGCAATTCCATTTTGCTGAGGTGAGTAAGGAGCGGTAGTTTGATGAATTATTCCATGTTCTTTACAAAACTCACCAAAAGGTGATTCATATTCACCACCTCTATCATTTCTAATTTTCTTGATTTTCTTACCAAGTTGATTTTCAACTTCATTTTTATATTGAATGAAAGTTTTCAAAGCTTCATCCTTGGTTCGAATTGAATAAACATAACTATATCTAGTATAGTCATCTATAAAAGTGATAAAATATTTTTTCCCACCTCTTGTTTGAATTGACTTAAAATCACAAATGTCACTATAAATTAATTCAAGTGGTTCTGAATTTCTTTCAATTGAATGAAAAGGAGTTTTGGATAATTTTACCTCAACGCAAATTTCTCATTTATGATTTGAATCAATGTTAAATTTAGGTAAACATTCCATATTAATTAATCTACGCAAAGATCCATAATTAACATGTCCTAGTCTACTATGCCATAAATTTGAAGACTCAAGCAAGTAAGAAGAAGATATATTTTTATTAATAACTGAGGGTACAACGGTCATTATATTCATCTTGAAAAGGCCATAAGAAATGTAACATTTTCCTACATACATCCCATTCTTAGTAAGTACAAATTTAACACTCTCAAATACTAGCCTAAACCCATTCTTACTCAACAAAGATCCGGAAACAAGATTCTTGCGAATGTCCGGTACATGCAGCACATTGTTGAGGGTGAGTTCTTTTCCAGATGTCATCTTCAAAACAATCTTCCCTTGTCCTTCAACTTTGGAAGTTGAGGAGTTGCCCATAAAAAGTTGTTCACCATTGTCCACTGTAGAATAAGATGTGAACATCTTTTTGTTGGCACAAATATGGCGAGTAGCACCAGTGTCCACCCACCATTCTTTAGGATTTCCGACAAGATTTGCCTCGGAAACCACCGCAGAAAGATTAATGTCATCTACACCATTGAAAATATTGTCCATTTCAGTCATATGGGCTTGAGCAGGCTTCTTGCTTGTTTTTCTTTTGCTTTTGCCTTTGCTACGGCAATCTTTGGCCCAATTTTCCTTTTTGTCACAGATGTAACACTTGCCATTAAACTTGTACTTTTTAATTTTCCCCCCTTTAGAGCCTTGTGATGAACTCGTTTCTTGGTTTTTGAAGAATATTCCACCACATTTGCCTTAGACTCCATAGGATGCTTACCACCCCGCTTTTCAGAATTGCGGTTGTCCTCCTCAATCCTCAAACGCACAATTAATTCTTCCAAAGACATTTCTTTGCGCTTGTGTTTGAGGTAGTTTTTGAATTTCTTCCAGCCTTGTAGTAATTTCTCAATTAAGGCTGCAACTTGGAAGGACTCACTGAGAGACATGCCTTTTGCGTGAATGTCATGCAGAATGAGTTGGAGATCTTGAAGTTGGCTGATCACAGTTTTAGAATCAACCATTACAAAGTCCAGGAGTTTGCCAACCACAAATTTCTTTGAGCCGGCATCTTCCGTTTTGTACTTTTTCTCTAAAGACTCCCAAAGTTCCTTTGCTGTCTTGATAGGACTATAGACATTGTATAATGTGTTGTCAAGTCCGTTCAAGATGTAGTTCTGGCAAAGGAAATCAACATGTTTCCAAGTATCGACCGCAACAACCACTTGTCGGTCGGTTTCATTCTCTTTCAAAATAGGAGCATCCTCACGGAGGAAACGAACCAGGTTTAGAGTTGTAAGATAAAACAACATTTTCTGTTGCCATATTTTAAAATCAGTTCCTGAGAACTTCTCTGGCTTCTCATCGTGATTTACCGGTACTATTATCACATGAGAGGGGGTTGGTGCAATTGCAACCACCACAGTAGTACTTGTTTGGGCATTCGTTTCAGTAGCCATCTATTCTAAATTATAAAACAAAATTAGAATTAGAATTTATACTACACAGAAAATTAATCCAAATTTACAGAATTCAATTCTGTAAAAATAATAGAAACAAGAATGTAACTTTTATTTTTCAATTAATTTGGAAATAAAATAAAATTTTATTTAACCAAATTAATTCCACACAAAAAATTAAATTTCTGTAACACTTCAATAATTAAAATACTGAAACAGAATTTTAATTAATGAAAACTCAGAATATAATTTCTAAAAACCAAAATTAATTTCTGAAAAAATTTCACAAAAATTTATTCTGAATTGTTAATGACACCAGTATATTACTACTAGTTGTCAAAAAAAAAATAGACAGTATATTACTCATATCTGTCAAATAGCATATAATCACTATTTGTTTTTCCAACTAGAATATTATTTTGTAAATCCACAGAAAATAATTTTCTTAAAAGAAGAAAGAGAAAAGGAAACAAACGAAAAATTCTGTAAACAGAATAATTCGAATTTGCCTTAAGATTGTTGGAACAATCTTCTGTGTAAATAAAATAAAATGAAACCGAAACAAATAAATAAAATAAATAACTTACAGAATTTATTTTATCCAACCGAATAAAAATTAAAAGACCAAGTCGAGTGTGTGACACTCTGTCCTTAAGACAGATTCGCCCCGCTTCGGTACTTACGGACTAATAGCATCTATCTCCCAAGATACAATGATCTTCACAAATTTGTAGTAGCACTCCAAACAAATTTGTACGGCGAACCAAACCTGTGTTCTAACTCTCTGAATTTTATTCTAAAACTAATATGAAGAATAATGCACTAAAGATAAAAGTTTGGAAAGCAAAATAATATTTTTGAGACTGATTTTCGGTGTCCAAGACTGCTGAAAATGATATGAATTTATAGGCAAAAATCTGACCTGAACAGGTACCAAATTGAAGTAAATAGGTGCACATTTAAATTGAACAGGTGCAAGCACTATTCAAACAGATAACTGTTGAATATTTGATTTGTCCGTTGCTAAGAACAATTTTTCAAACAGTTTGAAAAAGGATCCGTTGGTGGAACAGTTTTTAAGCTGTTGGAATATATATATATTTTTTATTAAACTATTTGAATAGTTTAATCAATAAAGGAAGAGATATAATCTTTAGAAAACCACTTAGGAAATCAAAATTTTGAATTTAGATTTAAATTAAATTCTCACAATAATTTTTTATTGACAAAAAAAAATTCAAATGAATTTTGTCTAAAAAATTAATGTTAGACACAAAAACAACGTTAACTTCCCGTTCACTCATAAATAGTTTTGACGTTCCGTCTTCATCGTGTGACTTGCCACGCGGCAAGGAATACTTCATCTCTTCGGACCCACCCCAAAAGACGTTTGGGGCCCACTTAATTTTGAGCTCAAAGTTAACCAAAAATATGCCTATATTAAATCATTTTTCCAACAATCACAGATGCTCTTTCTTTTACACACACAACAATATAACAATACAATACTTTTGGCCAAACTACTTGCCACTAATACATGTATATTTACACACACAATTCTACAAGAGAAACAGCGTACATACAGGGAATGTTAGGGCAATCATAAAGAGAATTCAATACCATAGCAAGTTGTTGTTCATTATTCTTTATTTGACGTTCTCCATCTATCATTCACCATTAGTAATTGAGACTGTGAAGTTAGGGCTTACAACCAAGGGTTTGAATGAGAGAGGGGTTGGGCTATTTGGCTTATGCTCGTAATGCGTCATCTTCTCTTTATCGTTTGTCATATTTCAATTGTTTTTTGTCATCGATAACCGTTTGGAGGAAGTAAAAAGACCCTAAATTTATTTCTGCATTGCCTCGTTTAATTGGTTTTAATTTTTTATTTTAAGGGAATGATGGCTCACTTTCTAAGTCAGGACTCATTGTTTAGAGTTCAACAATCAAGTAGTTTTAGAAATGGTTTTAAGTATTTTATTTTATTTATTTTATATTTTTTATAAATATTAAATTATTATTATTATTATCATTGTCATCTGAGAGGGTAATTTATAAATAAATTGGACCGAGCTAAGGAAGAGGCTTCTTTGAAAGTTGAGCCGTACATCGGACCGAGGTAGGAGCTGGAAGTTGGGCCGCACATCAGACTACGATAGGAGCTGCTGTAGCTCGGTCTAAAAACTAACGAGCTTAGGCCAGGTGAACCGAGCTATGGGCCGAGGTGTTTGGGCTTCACAAGTTGAACCTCGCCCTTGTTAGTTCAGTCAGAGATTGCTGCAGTTAGCTTGGTCTAAACAAACAAAACCGAGGTAACATCAATGACGAGGGCCGAGCTATGTGTAGCTCGGCAGGGTGGCATTCATTAGATTGGCTTCCAATCAAACGGTCCGAATGGCAGGGGACCGAGATAAGGCAGTTTTGGTCAGGAATGTATAACCGAGGTAAAGGGTTCAGCCATCTCACTTGACTTGCAGTGATGAGACTCCTAGTAGGACTCTGCTAAAGAGAGTTAGAGTCCTACTGGGATTGTGCAAACCATCTCACTTGGTTGGTAGTGAGTAGGGTGTGTGATTCCTAGGAGGACTCTCATAGCGAGAGTTAGAATCCTACTAGGATTGTGTCAAGCAGACTCTATAAAAGCTCATGACCAGACCTAGGTATCCCAATTCTTACTCTAGAATACACAGAGCTTATTGTCTAGTTGCTGACTTAGGCATCAGAGAGGTTTCCGGCACACACCCGCCGGTTAGCTCACGTTTGTGTTTTCAGGTGGCAAAGCAACGTTGTTTAGATGAGTACAAACTTGATCAACAGGATTATACGGGAAGATTATTTTGAACTCGTACAATCATTGTCATTTTAAAATAAAGAGTAATGTTAGAGATCTCAAATATTTTATCAAATATCTCACATGGGTATGTGACCTATTTGGGACTCACATGGTGTGGGCTCTACAACCATGTAAGACATTTAATAGAATATTTAGAATATTTAGTAAAACATTTAGAGCCTCTAGCATTACTCTAAAATAAAAGTTCATAAAGAAATATATTAAAAATTAAGAAAAAAAAATCAACTAAAATAAAAGTCAATTTTGGATTCGTTTGAGATGTGGATTGGCTTTTTGTTTTTTGGTTATTTTAGTTTGGGGCTAAAAAGTTTTGTTTGGAATATATTTTCTGGCTTTTTTGAGAGAAAAAATGAAATGATCATGGATTGAATATGGTGTTTTATCTTATTGGGCTAAAAACTATATTGTCTTTTATGACTAAAATATCTAAAAAGTCTGGCATGCCAAACGAAGGCTGTGGTGGATTTTTTTGAAAAATTTATTTTTAGACAAAAAAAACTTTTTTTTTGTAAAAGAAACAAAATTAATTGTTCCAAAACCTTTTCAATTAATTTTTTGTGAATATTATATTACACTTAAACTATAAATTTTGAGCAAAACAATAATGCTTGAGACCACTAAAAGTGGTGCTCTAAAAGCACCACTAGTGATATGACAGCGGACAGAATCTACTGCTTGTGTCTTGTATTTTTTTTTTGATTAAAATACTTACTAACTCATTAGTGATGTTTTAGAGTACCACTTCTAACGAGATGTATCATTACTTTGACCAAAATTGGCATTTGCACGGTTTTTATGATTTAGGGGTTACAATGAAATTTAAAAAATGAGAAGCGTAAGATAATATATTTAAAAAAATAATTGAAAGGTCTTATTGTAATTAACCTTGAAAAAAAAAAAAAAAAAAAAGCATTTGCAACGGCACCCTGCGGCCTCGACCTATTCGCCAAGTAGAAATCCCAGGGGGGAACTAGGGTTTTCACAATTGGCTGCTCCAAATCTCTAAGACTTCATTGAAAATGGACGACAAAGCCACAGTCGCCATAGGCGGAGGCGCGTCTCTGATAAGAAACTTGGCTTCCTGCAGCAAGACCACCAGAGACAGAGCTCTGAAGCTCGTTCTCAAGACTTGGCTTCCTTCTCAGAAACCGAACCAAGTCTCCGACGATGACATGAAGAAGCTCTGGAAGGGACTCTTCTACTGCGTTTGGCACGCCGACAAAGCCCCTGTCCAGTCCGACCTCATATACCGACTCTCCTCTCTCCTCCTCACCCTCGATCTCCCTCTCTCTCTCCACTACCTCTCCGTCTTCTTCCTCACCATGCGTCGCGAGTGGACCGGTATCGATTCCCTCAGGTTAGACAAGTTCTATCTCTTGATTCGCCGTTTCATACACTCTTCTTTCCTTTTGTTGAAGAACAATCACTGTTGGGATTTGGAGCATTCGCGTCGATTAATGCGGGTTTTTGAAGATAAATTGTTTTTCGCTGATGATAAATTTCTTGGGAACGGTGTTAATTATCATATTGCTTCCATTTTTCTTGAAGAACTTGAGGGTTTTCTTCCGATTAGGTCTGAAACCCTTGACGTTATATTCAAACCTTTTCTTCTTGTGATGAGTAAGTGTCAGGATAAGGTGTTGTTGGGTAAAGTTAAGTGTAATATGTTTGATGAATTGTTGAAATTGGGGAGGAGTCTGTTGGAGCTCAAGAAATTGGGAGCTGCTGATTCCGGGGACGATAGAGTTGTAGCGCTTGGGACGATAGCATTGACAATGGGGTTTTCTGCAAAGTTTTATGATTTGGGTTCAGCCCCTGATTGCTTACAGGGAAACCGGAAGGTTCTGTTTGGTTTGCATGAGGTTTTCTTGAGATTGGAGAAAGATTTAGCTTTGTCTGGGATTGAGATTTCAATTCCTGATGTTGTTGTTGACGGTGAAGATGAGGTCCCGAAATTGATCCCTATTGTTACTGAGACAGAATTAACTGCTTCTGAGGTTGTTTTGGAACCAACTGAAATTGCCTCTGAAGATGCAAATGGGTCTGCCAGTAGGCCTTTGAAGAAGAAAAAAAAGGTGAAGAAGGCATCTGATAGAAGCAATGACAAGGCTATGAAGAAGAAGAAGAAGAATAAGGGGCTTTCTGAACAATGCCCAGCGGAGGTGGAGGAAGGGAGTGCAATTATTGCCAATGGGGAGAGTTTCAGCAATGGAACAGCTAGTGATGAGACTAACTTAATTTTTAATGAGTCTGTCATTTCGAATCTTCAAATGCAGTTTGAGAAGGTTGCTGCCGAAATTGCCTTGGATAAGGATGGTTTGAGTTCATATGATTCACCTGAGAATACTATTAAAACTATCATCTCTAAGAAGAGAAAGAGAGTGAGGAGTAAGGATGGACAGGACACCAGAAATCAAGATCCAATTAGTGAAGAAAATGCTGGATGTGATGCTGCAGCGATGAGTATGGAGAAGAGTGCAAAGAAGGTAAGGTTTTCCATGAAGAATAATTTGGTGTGGAAGCCACACAATCCATTGCCTCCCCAGAGTCTGAGGTTACCACCCTCGGTTACTCCTAGAGGTAGTGCACTTAAGAAAGGAATACCTCCAGGTCCCATCAAGGAGATGCTTCCTTTGACAAAAAGGGTCAAGCAGAAGAAGAGGAAGGGCCGGAAGGGAATAAAAACAATCTCCCCTGCCATCAAACGATTGAGGAAGTTACAAACTCTTTCAATTTAAAACACATTTCAGGTTGTGGGTTTTTGCTGCTTTCATATTTGTTTTTCATTTTTGCTATGGTTGAGAATTTCATATTCAGTACCTTTCAGCTAGCTTATTTTGGATTGTAATTCTAAACCTCATTGCAATATCATTCTCAATTCCTTTCTCAAAGTAAAAGAAAGAATATTTCGAGTCAGAGCCCATGCTTTTGAATGGATGTTGGTAATAATTGTTCTTGAAATGTTATTTTCTTCAGAACTCGGTTTTCTTTTTATTCTGTTACTACTCTGTCAAGTGCCCAAATTGAAAAACCTGAGCTGTGATGAAGATGGTGCCTCTAGTATATTGCATATTTGCATTTGATTCTGTGATTTGCTTCTTACTTGAACGTACTACTTACTTGAATCATAATTTTACCCTTTCATGTTATACATTTGGAGAGCTTGTCCTGATAAAAAAAAATTATATGGCGTTCGATCCAGAACCCTTCTTGTACCCACTAAAGGCATAGTTTCTGTGTTAAGACTACTATTAGTTGATCTCTTATCAATAACCAAAAAAAAAAAAAAAAAAGGCATAATATTTGATCTTATTGTGGTATTTTTATGCTTACTAATGTTATAAATTGTTGCTGACCTCTGATATCTATATCTGTTGCTGTAAAACATTCTGTATACTCGTGAATCTTAAAAATAATTTCAGAATTTCCATACTATGAAAGTGATTATGTTTATACATTGTTTTTTTTTGGTAATTAATAATTGTTGAAAAGAGGCAAACAGAATACAAGCCATAGGCATACCCCGGACCAGTTGCCAATTTACTTGGCTATTATGGACCATCCTCCAAGAGCTTATTCTAGCCCTCACATTACCTTCCCTGTTTGAACTTTCTAATGACTCATTGGCTCTTTGGTTGAAGACTCTAGAATTCCATTCAGTTCACAAATGGTAGATTGTAACATCAATAAAGAACTTATAGATTGGAATAAATGGTAGATTGTAACAAGCTCCAAGCAAAAATGGTAGATCATAAGAACTTATAGATTGGATGTGGGCAATCTATAAGTTTGGAATAAATGGAATAAATTGATGTTGAGTTTGGAATGTTTGGAATAAATGGTAGATCGTAAGAACTTATAGATTGGAATAAATGGTAGATTGGAAGCAGTGAGAAAGGTAAATGATGTTGTCCCTTGGGAAGCAGTGAGAAAGGTAATTCTCTTTAAGCTGATTACGATCTTCAGCTTTCAATCTTTTAGATATCAGAGGTACACCTAAATATAAACTGGGAGCTTCCCTTCAGGATGCACGAGATATGCTTCCCTTTGTGGCACTTAGGATCATGTTTGTACTTGATTTGATACTCTTTCTTCTTGTGAGGTTCTTATATTTTATTACGTAAAGAAGAAACTCAAAATACAACTCCAAAATTTTGATCTGCTTGGTTGTATTTTTGTTTTCTATAAGATACTAGTAAAACTTGATAAACGGTTTTTGAAATCTATTTTTGGATTTTTTTTTCTTTTTTTGGTGTTGAAATAACTCACTTTTAGGAAACACTAAAGAGTCATTTTTGAATTTTTAAAAACTATTTTGCGCAAAACTGAAAATGATATGAAAGCGAGGAATGTTTTTTAACTTCTTACTGTATTTGTTTTTGAAAGCACGGAAACTGGAAAACGGAAACGCACACAAACTCTGTTGGGAAACTGCACTAGTAAATTAGAGTAGGATTGCTTAGTTGTTGCTATGTCTTCTTGAAATTATTGAATTACAAAAACTTCTCCTGTTCAAAGCATTAGCTACTCATAGTTTCTTGATACCATTCCAAAAACTTATCAAATAAGACTTACAGGGCCGCATTTGAATGATGGTTGCAAGTGCAACTAAATAAGATATCTACTTTCCCTGCGAAACATGCGAACCTTGTACTTCATATATGAAAATGCAATTGCATCAGTAATATATATTGCCTTGTTTGGTCATAGAAAAATTATTAATCTACCAAATTTGAGCTTGTCCGAATTACATAAGCTAGACATCCAGCTGGACGACTGACGTCATTCTTATTAACCGCGGCTGTCGTCTTTGTCAATCGCGATTATCACATTATTAACCGTAGCTGTCACCCTCACCTATTGATGCATCACCTGGCATCCTATCGGATGACCGGCCGGATAATTGACTTGTACAAATTCAGATAATTCGGGCATCCGAAATTTGGTAGATGTAGCAATGCGGTTGGTCATATATGGTAATGCTGAATAAGTGATACATTTTGCCTTGTTTTATGCAGCTCTGCAGCTCCTAATAAGTTAAAATCTGATAATCTAAATGCAGAAATTAAAATATCTCATCATAACCACCAAAACTCGGGCTGTTTTTTTTTTCCCTTACAAATTAATAATTATATTCTTGAAATTTGAAAGTCATGAACACTGCCCATAAGCTGCATCATGTTACACGAATGGATCGATAATGTGTACGACACTAGGCTTTGTACCTCTTCTTCAATTTACAGTCAACAGAACTGAATCATGTGTTCTGGTGAATTTTGTGAATGTTATCTTTAAATATTTTTATTGCAGTGTTATTAGCTCTTCCAAATCAAGTTCACAACTTAACCCTCTTCGTTAGGAGTACTCTAAACCCGGTTACAGCCTCAAAACAAGGACATGGAGTTGTGAAAAAATTGTGATTCAACCTTTGGAGTTGGCCTAGTAGAAGAGGTGCTCTCTTACCAGACATGATGTCTGCATTCGAGTTTTATCGCTACGCTATGCAACTTTGTCATAATTTATTTCTCTCCTATCCGTTGAAAAAAACAAACAAAAAATAAATAAATAAAAATCCTAAGCATTACAACATTTGAGTAAAAAGATGCATCGTTGAACTCAACAGTTGCACTGTTATTTAAGCTTATGAGACCCGACCTCTGTAATTTGTAAATTGTCATTCTCTTGGATGTCAAAAGTATATTCTGTTAGATCCTTATAATCGCTTTTATACTCGTCATTTTTTTATATCATATTAGGCTTACCATCTTCAGGGCCGGCTGGTGACGCCTGTACTTAGGGCCCAAAAAATTAGGTCTAAAAAAAGGCTCTCGAATTTATTAGTCTTTATTAAAAATTTAAAATGACTCAATTCTGTTTAATTAATTTAGGCCATTTTAAAGGAGTCTCAAAAAATCTATTTGTCCTAATTGATAAAAGGCCCAATTAAAAAATATTTGTAAGTGTTAGTTGTTAGTCCAATTAAAAAAATAAAATATAAAATATATGTATATGTATTAGTCGTTAGCCTAATTTTGCGTGGCC
Organism: Camellia sinensis; assembly: GCF_055761805.1. Lineage (NCBI taxonomy): Eukaryota > Viridiplantae > Streptophyta > Magnoliopsida > Ericales > Theaceae > Camellia > Camellia sinensis. The sequence goes on along the minus strand of NC_138970.1, from coordinate 92,651,118 downwards.
TATTTTTTTTTTTTTCTCTCTTTATGGCCCAATTATGTGTTTTTTAGTATTTTTAAAAAATATATTTTACTTAATTTTTATTTATTTATTTTGTAGATACATCTAATTTAGATACGCTTAAAATTATAATATTTGTGTGTGTTTTTTTTTTTAAAAGTTACCAAATAAAAAAATACGAATTGAAAACTGAGACGATTATTTTTAAAAATTTTAAACCAAACAAAATAATTTTTATTTTTATTTTTATAAATATCTAAAAAAAACTCTGAAAAATTATTTCGCCTTAGCTCCTGCAAACTGAGGCCGGCCCTAACCATCTTAGTTGTTAACACAAGTGTAATGAGTTTATATATTCAATGCAGTGTTTACAACTAAATGATAAGATAAGAGGATAAAAATAAGTGATTATTGTAACATTACTCTTGTCCCAAAAGTTCGTGCACGCAGAGAGAAAAAAAATTAAATAGAACAATGTGTATATGCAAGCAGAACAAAATGCACAATAACAAATATTAGATAGGAGAAAACATACTGAGCATGGTGTATCAACATGTACAAAATAAATAAAGTGAATAATAATGGAGAAAACAAATATAGAACAAAATGCATAATAATTTATACTATGATATATGTGAACATTAGACTTGGTATTCAAGCCTTCTCCTCATACCATGTGATAGATTTTTATATACTAAAATAAAAAGTACATGGCAGATTTTTATATGCTAAAATAAAAAAATTATTATATTACAACACAAGTATAGTTTGAATTCAAGACTTTGGGTTTAATTAAGAACATATTTATTATTTAAGCAACTTATATATTATAATATTAATTTCTTTATTATTTATTTTTATTTTTACTTATATAAATTGTACACGTATCGCTTGTGTCACCCACTAGTAGATATAAAAGGAAAGGTTATAACACGAAAAGGTTACATGTAAATTAGAGTGCATAACAACATATAAAAGTTACGACATTTGAAATATGAACTTCCTCACACGATAACTATTATGAGGGTGTTTGGCAAATGATTTTTTTTTAGTTTTTTTGGATAAAATTTACAAAAAAAAAAAACAAAAAAAAAAAAACAAAATAGGCTAAAATATATAGTCAATAAGATAAAATCTCACATCAAATCCATAATTGTTTCAATTTTTCTCTCACAACCATCACATTCAACTATAAAAAAAAATCTAAACATATTTCCAAACACAAATATTTCCCAAAGGAAGCCTATAATTGTTCTAAAACTTTAAACTATTAGAAAATAGGTCAACAATTTAACTCCTTATTTTTATTTTTTTTTCCTTGGGTATCCCTCAACAACCCCTAAATAAATTCATTTGATTGCGGATCATCGGATCCCCATATTAAGTGGAATGGGTCATTATTGATCAACCATCTTCCTCCTTTCAAAAGCAAAGAGCATACAATTCACCAAATTATTATCCCCAACTTCCAGTCCTCGATGACTTCCACAAACTTGCTTAAATTACGGTGTTACATTAATATCAATATACACAAAGCAAAATCAATATGAATGGAAATGGCTTGTTTCCAAATTGAAATTTTAATTAAATCAGGTAATTGAGATCTCTGACTGATAAAAGTCATTAAACGACAAAGTTTTAATTGGGCTATATTTTAATAAACTCTTATTGATAAGAATTTTTCGTTTAATGATTTTTACCAGTCAAAAATCTCAATTATCTGGTCCAATTTAACTTTCAACAGGAGACAAATCAAATCCAATATGAATTATTTCCTGTCATGACAACTAGATGAAGAATTGATCAACATTATCAACATCATTATCACACTCAAATTGACAGGAGTATTGGGACCAAATCGTTATCAAGTGCAATAATTAAAAAAAAAAAAGAGTGCGCCAAATGAAAGATACAAGGGGCAGTTAAGTAATTTCCCTCCACATGTCACTCCTATAAAACCCATCTAATTTCACTCCTGGCCTAGTACCAGTCAAAGCATAAGAAGAAAAAATGTCTCCAAAACTGACAGTTTTGTTAGTTATTTTCTCCCTCCTTTCCCATACAACATTTGAGTCGGATCCAGACCCGGTTCAAGATTTTTGCATACCCAACACGAAATTCAACACTATTAGAACCACCCGGTACGACAATCTCCCTTGCAAAAACTCCACAGAGGTGTCACCGGACGATTTCATTTTTTCTGGCATCAAATCCCCTGGAAATTTCTCCGATACTGGTCTCTCGACAATACCTGTTAACCCGACAAATCTTCCGGGTCTTAACACATTAGGGATGTCATTTGTACGTGCCGATCTCAAAGTTGGTGGGTTTAATGCTCCACATTTCCACCCTAGAGCCACCGAAATTGTGTATGTGGTGCAAGGAAGAGTTTATTCGGGTTTTGTGGATTCAACAAACCGGGTTTTCGCTAAGGTGACTGAGCAAGGGGAGGTCATGGTGTTCCCTAGGGGCCTAGTACATTTTCAGATGAATGTTGGAAAATCGACGGCTACAATTTTCGGAAGCTTTAACAGCCAAAATCCAGGAATGCAGAAAATCCCTTCTGTAATTTTTGGTTCTGGAATTAATGATGAGCTTTTGGAGAAGGCATTTGGATTGAGTCCTAAACAAATTGGAATGATGAGGAGAAGGTTCATTCCGAAAAGGGTGAGGAGTTGAAGGGCATTTCTGTCAATTGCGCGAGTTATTAATACTATGTATGTCTTGTGGGTTTTATTATTTGAATAATGCTATATGTACTAATTAGTGTACTAACTAGTGTACTAATTGATGATGTGGCATAATTTAAAAGGTTTTTGGTATTTGTAATGTGATTAATGAGTGAGATCAATAATAATGTCATAACTAGTGTTGGTATACTAGTTAGTACACTAATTAGTGTATGTAGCACACCGTTGTTATTTACTTTCAAGAGACAATTTCATAATTTAAAGCTAGACAACAAGAATAAATTTTGAATGTAATGAAAGCTTCCTTTGGCAAGACTCCAAAAAAGATATGGTAGGAAAAGTGATATTTGATCAATTTCTTGTATATATATAGTTTTGGATATTGGCACTCAAAGAAAATGAGATAAAAAGGGGTAGAAAAAAAAAATGATACTTCTCACCAATATTAAAAAGGGAAAATTTATGATGTACACCCTTCTACAGCATTAGAGATTGTGCGAAATTGGGATTTATCAGCAGCGTCCATCATCACCATCTCGACAATAATAATCACACCAGCCAGAACCTGCAATCTCGATTGAATTTGTTATGGTCACAAACTTAATCATCCACATATATATATTTACATCCACATCCATAGTCACAACCAAGGTAATCAAAGAAGAAGAAAAAAAAAGAAAGATATATATTGTCGGCAGTAAAATCTGAGCTGCCATTCGCATAAGTTCAGACGAGCTTTAACGTAGTTGGAATTTAAAAAATCATATATTTAATTTATATTATTTTAATATTTGATTAGGATTATTATTTAAGATTGAGATCTTTAATTTTCTATTTATCTAGGTTTCTTATTTCGCTTATTTTTTTATTCTACAATAATAGGATTGCTTATTTTACATGAATTATTTTTATTCCTTAATATTGTATTTCCCTTTTTAGTGATAGTTAATTTAGGAATGATCTTTTATTGTATATGTTAGAAACCATGTGGTAGATACATATGGTGTGATCTCATGATATACATGGTATGGCCTAATTTCGAAGGCCACATGGTACACATTGTCCATCCATATATGATCAAACCATGAAACACACATGGTCTTGGAAACTATAAGGGACACATGGTCTTGGATATGTGGTACACATGGTTTAGCCTAACCATGAGGCACACATGGTTTGCCATATATGCCTATATAAGGATTCATGCTCAACATTGTGTAGATACACCAAAAACAATAAGTTCTCTCTCTATTCATCTATCTTGAGACTACCATCTTGAAAGTCTAGGAATTTGGAGTGTGGATAAATATTGAGAAACTCTAGTAGTTTCTCAATTGACGGGAGGTTTTCTAGATGAGACTCGTAATTCAAGCATCCAATTCAAACCATTTCCGCATTAGGTAATATGATTACCTGTATATTTTTCCTTCATTGGTATCAGCGTTATATTGCTTGTTTTTGCCTCATATCATTTGCATGTCATCGATTAGTTTTATTCATGTTTCATTTAATATTATTTAATATCATGGCATGTTGATAAGAATTTTTGGAAAACTCCATAAGAGCAGTTTTCTTATCTCAAGATTTTATATCAAAATTTTCATTTATTGTAACTGAAATTTACATATTTTGAAAGTACTCTTTGTGAGCTTTCCATCCATATGAAATGAGCTGTAATTGGAGTTATATCGAAAAAGGTTATGTTTTTTCAAAGATTTTTGGTCTAAATCGTTGTTTTCGGAGGAAGTTTTGGAATGTTATTTTTTTCCTATCATATTAATTATTGTGTATAATTTGATGACTCCTTTTAGTATTGTAACTTTGTTTATTATCCATCTTCAATCTCTACTTTGCCTAAAGCAAAGAAAAGTTGAGGGATGTTTTATCCCTGCGTTACTTATAAAACCTTATGTTAATACCTCTTAAGATCTATCCAAATGATAGTTTTACTATCTAAGGTGATTGAACTTAGAAGGGAGGCTAAATTGACTTCTCTCACCTTTCTATGATCTTATTTGGTTATTGACCAAGGACTTTGTAGTGACATTACATTAATTACAATTTTTTAGTAAAATTTGGGGTGTCACACATTATGCATGGTTTCATGCTATGAATTTAAGAGATGATTTTTCCTCTTATATAATTTTATTTAAAAATTAATTGGGAGCTATATTTTAATTCATATGGAGGGAGAGGATTATGAGCTTAGCGAAATTTTCGATTTCTCTATGTAAGTGAATATATTGTAAGCCAATTGTGTTTTTGAGAATAAAATTCAAAATTAAAAAATGTGTGCTAATGTCAAACCCAGTGCAATACCATTAGTGAATGGCCTCTAAGAATGTTACTGACCTCACCAAAGGAGAAAAATTGGATGGGTCCAATTATAATATGTGGCACGGAAAAATTCAATACTTGCTTAATGAACAAGAAGTCCTAGATACTTTGACCACCCTTATGATCTGTCCTGAGGAAGCGACCACTGCCCAACATCGCCATGACATGGAAAACTATGAGAAATGGGTTATGAGAGATTGGTGCGTGCTATACTATGCTTAGCAGCATGCATAATGATCTATTTGGGGAGTTTTAGGTAAGCCCCACTGCTTATGATATGTGGAATCAACTGAAAATTACTTATGGGACCACATCTGCAACTAGGTTGTGTGCTCTAATTTTAAAATTTCAGCAATATGCTATGGATCCAAAACACTCAATGGTTGAGGATCTCAGAGCTATATCAGCCATAATATGTGATTTGAAGGCTACTGGTAACATTCTTATTGATGAACAACAGGTTACAACTGTGATACGTTCTTTGCCCGATTTATGGGGGCAAATGAAACTTGTGCTTACACACAATAAGAATATCAAGAATTTTGCTGATATTTCTCGCCAGCTTGAGCTTGAAGAGGAGCGCATGGGGTTGCACCACAACACTGTCCTTGTAGCTCAAGATGGGCATTGTAAGGCATTCAGGCTTAAACGCAACAAATAAGGAAGGCACGGTGGTGCAGCTGGTAACCTTGGTCCTAAGCAAGGTAATGTGATGAAGCATCGTCGAGGCAAGCACTCTGGAAACGAAGATAAAACCAAAGTCAAGTGCTATAACTGTGGGAAGCTAGGTCACTTTGCTTGGAAATGCTCTGATATAGAGAAAGTAAATCTTTTCTTTAACGCTTTTAGTAGATGTGTTTGTTCACATGTATGTGTTGCTAATTCTCTCCATGGTTGGATTGTAGACTCAGGAGCAACCCGCTACATAACTAGAGAAAGAGTTGGGTTTGTAGATTACATAAAGATGCATGTTAGGAGATAATACGTTGCCTTGGGTAATGGAACTTGCGAGGATGTCCTTGGAGTTGGTTCTTATTAGCTCAAGACACGTTTGGGGCGCCCCTTTCTCCTCCATGACGTGCTTTTATGTGCCTGGTGTCCAATGTAATCTTTTATTAGTTATTGCTTTGTTAGGATTTGGTTTTAGTTTTCATTTTGATGGCAATCAGTTGGATTTCTATGTAAATAAAGTCTTGTATGGACATGGTTTTCTTTCCAATGGTTACTTTATGCTAGATTTGGATTTTTCCTCATATTCTTATGTGGCATGTGAAGATGACTCATTAAATTATGTTAATTGACATGCTAGACTTGGTCACATAGGCAAAGATAGAATGATTAGACTAGCTAAAGAAGGCATGTTGGGATATATTGCTAATGTAAGTCTACCTCTGTGTAAACATTGTTTGCCAGGAAAAGCCTATAGGAAGTCTTTTGGAAAAGCACCTAGGGCTTTATAACCTCTAGAGTTTGTTCACCCTGACATTTGCAGACCTATGAATGTAAAGGCACGCCATGGTGCTTCTTATTTCCTTACATTTATTGATGATTACTCACGATTCAATTATGTTTATTTGATCTCACATCGCTTTGAGGCATAAGATTGCTTCAAGTGCTTTGTTGCACTAGTTGAGAATCAAACAGACAAGAAATTGAAAATCCTTCGAACAAATCGAGGGCGTGAATATTTATCACATCAGTTTCAGGGACTGTGTGAGGAAAAGAGGATACGCAGGCAATTAACGATTCTACGGACTCTGCAACAAAATGGTGTAACAGAGAGACAGAATCACACTTTATTTGAAATGGTTAGATCGATGATGACGCAAGCCAACCTCCTTATATCTTTTTTAGGGGGGGTGCTCTTTTGACTGCTATCTACATCCCTAGTCGTGTGCCTTCAAAGTTAGTTCCAACAACTCCATATGAATTATGGAAATGCGCAAAACCAGATTTTGAGCATTTGCGGCCTTGGGGTTATGCAGCTTTTGTGCACTGTACTTCTCATAAGCATGGGAAGTTAGGCCTAGAGCAAATAAATAAGTGTTTGTTAGATACTTCAAATGCTCAAAGGGTTATGTGATGTATGGTGAACACCCTAATGACAGAATTATTGAAAATGAGTTGCGAGATGTCAATTTCATTGAGAATGAATTTCCTAATACTGATGAAGTAAAGAAAAGATCTTGCACTATTTAAGTTGCAGGATTTTGAGGAAATCACACCATCTTTTGGCGAGGGTGGAGAATTAGAGACTTATCATGAAATTGCCAAAGATAGTGGGAGTGATTTATCTTCTAGTGGGAGTGTTCCACTAGAAAATGACTCACTAGGATCCTAGTTACATAGAAGTGAACGTGGAACTATCCCTCATTGTCGTTATGAGATTAAGGGGAATTTTTCATGTGTACTCCATTGGATCTTTATGAGCCTGCTTCCTATGAAGAAGCATTAGTTTCACCTAATACTAATGAGTGGATAGCCACTACGAAGGATGAAATGAGTTTTATGGCTCGGAATCAAGTTTGGGAGTTAGTTGACCTTCTACCTGGGTGCAAGACCATTAGTAACAGACGGGTCTTAAAAATTAAGCGCAAGGCTGATGGGTCAATCGATAAGTACAAAACTTGTCTCATGGCGAAATGCTATACCTAAAGAGAAGGTATAGATTATGATGAGACATTCTCCTCGGTGGTGAGATTTGCTTCTATTAGCCTAATTCTAACTATTGTCGTGCATTTGGATTTGGAACTTTTCCAAATGGATATTAAACCTGTATTTCTCAATGGAGAACTAGATGATATATGGATCAACTAGTAAGCTTTAAGGTCAATGGACAAGAGTGCAAACCATGCTGCCTCAAACATTCCATTTATGGCTTAAAGTAATCATTTAGACAATGGTACTTTAGATTCCATAAAACCATCGTTTTAACTGCGTTTGAGATAATGGAGGAAGACCATTATGTGTATGTCAAGCGATCAAGAAAGAGTTTCCTTATCCTATTGTTGTATGTTGACGACATTTTGCTAGTTAGAAATGACATGGAGATAATTGTCGCCACTCAAGAATGGTTGTCCTCTACTATTGAAATAAATGACATAGGAGAGGCAAATTATGTGCTCCAAGTTAAGATCCTGAGAAATCACTCTAAGAGGCTTCTTAGTTTGTCTCAAGAGACTTACATTAAGAGGATCTTAGAACGGTTTCGTATGTACTATTCCAAACCCATTGACACTCCAATTGAGAAGGGACGTAATCTAAGCATTGACTCTTGCCCTAAGACAGATGAGCAAAAGAAACAAATGGCAAAAGTTCCCTATGCGAGTGTAATTGGTAGTTTGATGTACGCTATGATGTGTACTCAACCGGACATATGTTTTTGCAGTGGGATTGGTTAGTTGTTACTAGAGTAACATAGGATTTGTTCACTGGCAAGCATTGAAGAGGATTTTTCGCTATCTTTGTGGGATAATGGATCTCATTCTTTGCTATTAGGGTGGAGATTTGAGACTAAAGGGATACAGTGATGCAGACTGGGCTACTAATAAAGATGAGTGCAAGTCTACAACTGGTTATTCATTCTTACTTAGTGGAGTGGCTATTTCTTGGTGTAGTAAGAAGGAATCATGTATTGCTTTGTCCACGATGGAGTTAGAGTACGTTGCTTGTTCAGCAGCAGTACAAGAGGCTGTTTGGTTGAGGAGATTCCTTTAACACCTTGGGATTACGGCTCTTGCAGACGAAGCCATTATGATCTATGTTGACAATATGGCAACTTTGGCATATTCTAAGGATCCCAAGTATAATGGTAGAACCAAACACATCAACACTCGATTTTACTTTATTTGAGATGTGGTTGTATGAGGAGAGGTAGTCCTACAACATATCTCTACTAGCAAGATGGTGGCGATCCACTTACTAAAGCCACTGCTAGAGACGTTTTCCAAACTCATATTAGGAGCTTAGGACTTCGTGGGATTTGATGTTTTTGTGGATACCTCATTGACTTTGTTGGATGTTTTTTGAGTATTTTATGCATAATTATTTATTCATGTGGTTTTATAGCGTAATTGATACTATTAGCACACATTGTATATGATGTCACCAGGCTTAGATCGGCCTTCTCACATTGGCGATCACCCTAGCGCTTTTAGAGCGAGCGGGATGTGAAATTAATTATCTTGGCACTTAGAGAGCGAGTGAGGTAAATGTTTTGTAACTTGATAAGTGAACAAAACTGATTTATTATTATAAGATGTCGCCTTAGCATTAGCTAAGATGAGACTTTAAAAAAGTCAAACATAAAGTTATCCACAGTTTTATGAAGCTTGAATATAGCCGAATGTGAGGTCTTAGATAAGTTCTTGATGAGTGAATATGCTAAGAAACTCAGGTTAGGCACTTGTATAGCGACTAGACTAAGATTCATATAGCATTAGAGAGTGACAGACCCAATTTAGTGGGAGCTCCGCCGTAGCATACATATCATACTGTATGTGCTACCGCCGACCACTTAAGGGGATGGCTAAATGGATCCTTGCTTTAGCACTGTGTGAGCCCTATTAGGCCAATAATAGGCCTACTCTATACCCTTGAACCTGAAACTATGACATGAAGTGATGACTTGATGTCGCTACTTTAGCATGTCATCCAAGGGTTATGATGAATACGATCCAGAGAACCATGTCTAGGAAAGCGGTCAAGTTTGAGTAAATTAACATGAGTTGCTAGGGAAGATTGTTGGAAATCATACTCTTGTATTGTAGCTCATTGCCTGGGCAATTGTGTCAGATTTAAGATCATGATATAATCATGAGTACAAATACAGTGTTGAGGTCAAACATGTTTATAAGTTATGACTTGCGAAGGGTTTTAAAATGTTTGATCTGGTGTGATCCAACGAATCTGGGGTGTAGACAAGTTATTTCGAGTGATGTGTTATGTTAGTTTATGGTGACTTAATATAGCACTCCTACCTTATACCTTCTTGTCAGGTCGCACGTTCTATTTTTCATTATGAGGGGTGGATTGAATGAGAGATTGAGAAATGATGATTAAGCATATAACACATGATGTGGATGTGTGAATGAGTGGGAGATGTTGAAAACCATGTGGTAGATACACACGGTGTGACCTGATGGTATACATGGTGTGGCCTAATCTTGAAGACCACATGATACATATAGTCCATCCATACATAGCCTAACCATGAGGGACACATGGTCTTGGAAACCATGAGAGACACATGGTCTTGGACATGTTGTACACATGGTGTGGCCTAACCATGAGGTACACATGGTTTGCCATATATGTTTATGTAAGGGCTCATGCTCAACATTGTGTAGATACACAAAAAACAATAAGTTCTCTCTCTGTTTATCTATCTTGAGGCTACCATCTAGAAAGCGTAGGACTTTGGAGTGTGGATAAATATTAAGAAACTCTAGTGGCTTCTCAATTGACGAGGGGTTTTCTAGATGAGACTCATAATTCAAGCATCCCATCTAAATTGTTTCCGCATCAGGTAATATGATTACTCGTATATTTTTCATTCAGTAGATAATGGTGATAAGCCCTAGGGCAATGAGTTTATAGATATTATAAACATTGTGTTGAGACAATTCTTTTCCTTTTCCTATATTTTGGTAATCTTCAGATTCAACGGATTATAGAAGAGTTGCAGCTCTCTTTGTTGCGTGTTTATACTATTATTCATGTTCTATGTTGCATTAGTTAGTATTAGAGCTTAGGCTCGGTTCTTGATCAATCATCATGGTTCGAGGAGTTTGTGGTGGTGGTCGACAAGCCGTTGTTGAAAACATACGTGAGTGCCATGATGCTATGCGAGAAGTACAACAAGAGGCTCAGATAACACAATGTTTCATTGAGTAAATCGAAGCATTGAGAAAGCAACTCGCTGCCATGGCGGTTGTTAACGGTGCACCTCGAAACCATTTGCCAAATCAACAATATGTTAATAGGAATAAAAGTGTTGGTTTTTCCTAATTGAATTTTGTTAACAAAAATTTTTGGAGAGGAACTTCTTGTTATCAATATGATGATGATAACGAATCTAAATGTGAAGTAAAAGAATAATCTGATGAAATAATTTTGGATAAAAAATCTTCATCACTGTAGTTAGATATTGATTGGGATTCACCTCTGAAATATGATGAGTATTTGGAGGAAGAAAATGTTAAATTTCATGAAGACAATATTCTTGAAATGAATTTGATAGATAGAGATTGTAGACAAAATATTTGTTATGAAATATCATATATTGATGATTTTATGGATAAAGAAAAGATCCACTCCATCAAGTTGGGAGTGTAAAAGGCCAAATTAATGATGCACTATTAATTAGGCATAAAATGAATGATGGGGTGAGGTGCTACTATCAAAGAGTTTTAAAATTGGTTTTTGGAGGGGATAGTGTTCTCAAGATTAATTACGTACTAGGTGTGAGGGTGATTGGGTTGGATGCTGTAGATTTCCGCGGATTCACAGCAAGCAAAGGGTATCAAATTAGTGAGTCATTAAGGGTTGATAATGTGCACTTTTCAAGTAATTTGAGAGAGATTTTATGGGTTCAAGGTATATTGGAACAAATCAATTTAAAATATAAGGCGAATGAGAACAAATGAAAATAAGCCAAGTTATTTCAAGCCATGGAAACTCGATGATGAGTTTAATCAAGCAGGGAAGAATGATAAAGATTGAATTAAAAAAATTATATATATAATTTATATTATTTTAGTATTTGATTATGATTGTTATTTAAGACTAAGATCTTTAATTTCTTGTTTATTTAGGGTTTGTATTTGTGGTTTATTTTCTTATTTTACAAGAATATGATTACTTGCTTTATAAGAATTCTTTTTATTTTTCAATATTGTATTTCTCCTTTTAGTAATGGGAATTATCTCTTATTATAAATAATGGTGGAAGCCCTAGGGCAATAATTTTTTTTTTGTTGATATTATAAACATTTTGTTGAGAGAATTCTGTTTTTCCCCCCCTATATTTCTAGTTTGCAATTTTCTTTTGCGGCACAATTATTCTACTATTCACGTTCTACGCTGCATCAAGCTTTGAGAAAGGCCATAAAGTTGAGTACTTCAAAAGACAAGCAAGACCATACTTCAGCTCCAAACACCGAACTAATAATGGGCTTGGATTGGATAATCCAAACAACCAGACCAAGTCAATCTATGTTCTATTGAATAAGGAGCAATCCACTCTTAGAAATTCATGAACATGAGACACGATCTCACACAAAGCAGAACAGTGAAGATGAGTGGTAGGGATCTCTCAACTACCTAAAATAGTCATATGTAAAGCCTATGTAAGCATAGTGGATCATTCCAAAAAAGGTACAAAGCAACTTACACTCTTATTCATACTTTCTGTTCTTATTTACTTACTAACTTAGGTATTGGAGAGTCCTCTGATTGACCACTAGTGGGAGTTCTTATTTTGAGTGTTTTCAGGCAAACCACCCTTCGACTTCAATCAAATCCGACGTTTCTGCAAATCATGGTAAGTTTTTCCCCACACAATTTGGCGTTATCTGTGGGAGAAATATGAAAAGCCTTTTTTGTGCTCAATTCCAACTCTTTTCTTTTCAATTGCAATGGTTACGGAGAACATTAACCTACCCACCGATGAAAAAAGTGAAGTATCAAGGTCACCACATCAACAAAGGCGACCAGTGGATGTGCAAACTGCACATGAGCAAGGAATTCATAACCTACCTACTACAGATCAATCCAAAAGTAGTTTCTGGTTAAATGAGCTTTCCCAAAGGGACAAGGTCATTGGCATAATGAACCTACAAATCAAGGACTTGTTCGAACAAGTCAAGGCATTGAAGTAGGGCCAATCCAAGACAAGGGACGTGACAATGCCATTTTAATATTATATAGGGGTGTTAGTATAATTTACCCTTTAAATTTTTTTTCCTACCGTTTAAATAACTTAATTGAAAATAAAGTATTTCCATATTAATTAAGCTCAAAAACTGTCATAAGTGCTCAATCAAAGCATATAAAAATTTACATATTTACATTGTATGTTAAACTGCTTTTGTATATTAGGAAAAGTTAAAAAGTTAAACACAACAAGTCAAAAATTTATTTTCCTTCTTTCTACTTTTTACATGTCATATTGTAAAACATTAAAAAGTCATTCCTATATGAATTTATTTCACCTCGTATTTTAGTCAAAAATCTAAAAAATGACTAAAATAGCTATTTCCTAAACTACACACTGCAAAGCACTGATAACTTTTTTTTAAAAAAATGTAAACATATGGAAAGGTTTTTGTGTTGATGATTTATCTAACATGTAGGGGTATTGTTTTAATAATTGGTGTGAAACACTCCAAATCAAACAATAACTTTTGTCAAAACATTGAAACATATTATTACAATATTAAATTTTAATCACAAGTGCATTAAATCATTCAACATTTTTACTCTTGCATAATTGTATTTCTAGAATTTATTCTTCTAATCCAATACAATACATAATAATTATATCTACTAAAAGAATGAATCATCATGGTTCTTATAAACTGATTTGATATTATATCCGTGCTAGAACGAAAAATATGCTCTTTCTTTCACTCGAAACTAATGAAGATCAATAGGTTTGTTCAACCTACACAACATAGAAGACACCTGAGTCTGGACGTGGGTGTCATCGGGTAAGCACCCTGATGATCATGTTAGTGACTTATGAGAGAATTCTTGGTATCTTCTTGAGTGCTTAGATATTACGTGATCGGAGCCAAAATGTTACACTTTGTGGCTCCCTATCTTATGTTTTTAGTCTTTTAGCTTATGATATTTGATAGAATAAAGTGTTTTTATTCCTTTTCAGGTTAATATCACTCTAGAGACAAAAAGATCTTAAAAAAAGGCAAAAAGAGCGAAAAATCCGTGATTGAGTGAATCCGCACGAATGAATTTCCTTGACCATTTTTTGTCTCTGAGTTGATCTGCACGAGCGGATTTTTCAATCCACATGAGCATACTTGCCTCGATATTTGCGTGCGTGTTTTTTACTTAGAATTGACTGGAGGCTATGAAAAGAGATTTTGGGGACCTGTTTTGGTACTTAAAACCATAGAGAAGATAGCTAGAAGTTAGAGAAGAAGAGCAAATCATCAATCCATGGCTTTCTCTTCAACGTTCGAAATGTTTAACCTCACCATGAGCGGCTAAGCATTCCTCTTAGGATTGAGATGAAACTCTAATCAAGTATCATGTAATTTTGCATTTTAATTCTAGTTTTTCTTTGAGATGGGATAATCATTGTATGATCATTTTTAGATCTTTTATTCAAATAATCTTTTCATTCGATTTATGTACTCGATTTCTGTGATTGGGAATGCATGATCATACAACTGTTTTACTTTCTTGTATATGCAAATCATGAGACGAGTCATGCTTAGGGTAGATGAATCATGTTGCAACCTTAGTTTAGTGTAGACGATTCATGCTGACCAAAAATGATTCGCACCTACGTTTTGCATATACTAATCTTCTTGACAATGATATTGGGGATTATAGCCATGGTACATCATTATTATCCTGGCCATTGATTTGCTAGAATTGGATATTTTCATTACATGATATGAGATTAGTAGTGGATTCGAAATCCCAAGTCTCTCTCCATATTCAAATTACTCTCTTTATTTGCACAATTATTTTAGTTTTAATTTAAATTCTCTTTAGTAAAAATCAAATCATCTCCTCTTTTTCAAATTAAATTAGAAATTACCACTCGAATTGATACAACTCAGCCTGAAGTCCTCGTGGTACGATACCTAGACAATCCATTGTTCTACTAAATTAGTGCTTTGTTTAATTCTTTATTTTTGATTGAAAAATTACTGATCAATTTTTGGTGCCGTTACCAGGGACTAGGAAAGTGTAAGTTGGGGGGTGCGATCGGAGCCTAAATGTTACACTTTGAGGCTCCTTATCTTATGTTTTTAGTAGTTTAGCTTATGATATTTGATTCAATAAAGTGTTTTTCTTTCTTTTCAGGTTAATATCACTCTGGAGACAAAAGAATTGCAAAAAAAAGGAAAAATTTGTAACTAAGTGAATCCGCATGAGCGGATTTCCCAGATCATGTTTTGCCTCTAAGTTGTTCTGCACGAGCAGAATTCCCAATCAGTACGAGCAGATTTGCCTCGATATTTGTGCATATGTTTTTGACTCAAAATTGACTGGAGGCTATGAAAAGAGATTTTGGGGATCTATTTTGGTATCTAAAACCCTAAAGAAGATGGCTAGAAGCTAGAGAAGAATAGCAAATCATCGATCCATGGCTCTCTCTTCAATATTCAAAGTTTTCAACCTCTTCATTAGTAGCTAAGCTTTCTTCTTAGGGTTGGGATGAAACTCTAATCAAGTATCATGTAATTTTGTATTTTAATTCTAGTTTTTCTTTGGAATTGGATAATCATTGTATGATCGTTTTTAGATCTTTTATACATATAATCTTTTCATTCGATTTATGTATTCGATTTCTGTGATTGAGAATGCATGATCATACAACTGTTTGACTTTCTTGTATATGCAAATCATGAGACGAGTCATGCTTAGGGGAGACGAATTGTGCTGTAACCTTAGTTTAGTGTAGACGATTCATGTCGACTGAAGATGATTCGTGCCTACACTTTGCATATACTCATCTTCTTGACGATGATATTAGGGCTTGTAACGCGCCGAAATAAATATGATAAACCATTCCTTATGATAAGTAAATTGCATCAGAGTATGATATCCTTCCATTACATAAGACTCAATTGTACAAAAGGGTGGCACATGCGAATATACATTCATAAGTTCTAACCCTAAATCTATAGCATGTGTCAACAACAACAACTATATGAAACAGAAGTTAAACAGATAATAGAAATGCCCTGAATGCTACAATTTTCCAAGACTGTACTTGGTTACATCAAAATAGATTTAAATCCAATACAGATAAAGCCCTAGGCTTGTACAAAATATTAACAACGAGTAAACGAAATGAAGCTCTTGCTCCAATCCTATCAATTTCCTACCGTGGCGGAGGCATCTTACCAATACCTGAAAATGGTTTTCCCATATAGGGTGACCCAAAGCCTAGTAGAAATAATCCGACATAATATATGAATCTTAACAAAGATATAAACGTGAAATGTATATGCAATGCTTATGACCACAACGTTTTATATTTCTTTCTCAAAAATTCAGTTTATATGTCAATTCTCAAATCATGTCCTTTACAATGAAAAACAAGAGAGAATTCTCAAACCAGTACAACCTTTCAAGGATATTTCATCTGCGGAAAACCATCGAACGACACCCATGTAAACGTAGCCTATACAATCGCTACTATTGCCATTTTACAGATATTTCATCCACCAGAATCGACACCCATGTATACGCACATTTTTCGAGAAACACAGGCCAACTTAATTTGGTGATATACACCTCTTTCCAACGTTTACCCATTTTCTCTAATTCATATACATTTGCAATGTATTAAATGAGTAACAATATTCAATGTACATGGATGGGAAATTAGTTTCAATTTACCCAATCCTCATGCAATTTCTACAACAGTCATAGCTATCTTCCACCGATAGCCCAAAACAGATATTTTTAAATAGATGTAAAATCTCCAATGCAGATAAACTTTTCAAATTTCAAGGTGAGTAATAGTACATATCAAACTCCACTACCTATATCAATATCCATCCAATTTCACATTCTCAACATCAATTCTATTTATATAAACAAAATAAATATTTGAGCCATTTAGGATAAAACCCTATTTTCTTTCAAAATCCATTCCAAGTATCAAAATTAATAGTTTGATCACAACTCAACCTCATTTCTAACCCTACAACCATTTTCAATACATCCATTTGAAAACCCCTCTTTTAATTTAAAACGAAAACCCTAGGTTTGTTTAAAATCCTCCAAAATTACAAGATTGTTTATAAAAACAAATAGCTAAGTTAAAAATCATAAAAGAGTGTAGGGAGTCCCTATCTCAAAGTCAGAAGATGATTGAGAGAGTGAGGAAACTTCAATAATGCTGGAACCCAACTTTGTTCGAATAAAGACGAAGCTCTAAGTGAGCTCTACCCTTTTAACAAAGGGAGTAGGGTGAAGAAATCCCTAGAGCTAGGTGTATTTGTAGAGAGAAGATAAGTTTTAGAGAGAAAGGGTCTCAACTTAGGGTTTTAAAATGTTTTAGAGAGAGATAGAGATGAAAAAAGTGATATAAAATGGCCTGTTTACGAATTGACATATGCACAGTTCGCTCGAGGGCAAGACTTGTCACTCGAGCAACTGAAGACAATAAGTTGTTTCGCTCGAGTGTAGAATACAATCTCCTAGAAATTTTACAGACAGAAGACCATTGCTCGAGCGCAAGAAGTCTTACTCGAGTGAATAACACTACTTCCCCAGTATCTCTACAGGCTTGCAAAAGTACTGGGAGCTCACAAAGCTCACTCGAGCGAATAGGCCAAATTCTGAATAACAATAGTTTGGACTAACTAGCAACCAACCTGTTCCAAACATAAGCAAAACACTCCAATAATCAAACTCAATGAGAAATAAGGAGAAACACGGTATGAATATCTAAATAAGACAAATGAAATGCGGATTCAAAACATCAACAGGTCAAGTCTAAACTAGGAACGCTATAGGGCTTGTAGCCACAATACATCATTATTATTTTGGCCATTGATTTACTAGAATTGGATATTTTAATTACATGATATGAGATTAGTAGTGGATTCAAAATCCTAAGTCTCTCTCCATATTTAGATTACTCTCGTTATTTGTGAAATTATTTTAGTTTTAATTTAAATTCTCTTTACTAAAAATCAAATCATCTTCTCTTTTTCAAATTAAATTAGAAATTACCACTCGAATTGATACAACTCATCCTAAAGTTTTCGTGGTACGATACCTGGACAATCCACTATTCTATTGAATTAGTGATTTGTTTTGTTCTTTACTTTTGATTGAAAAATGACCGATCATTACATATCTTCATTTGTTCTTCATGGGAAGAAATTCCTTGGGGCATTGCCCCAGATGGGACATGTTCTCAATTGTCCTTCTGTACTTCCTTTTAACACTTCTAGATGGCTTCATGACAGCATCTAACCCTTTTTACTGCTTGCTCCCAATTGATACGCGTCATATCGACTTTCTACTTGACAATCGAGTTTGTGTTCGGCACTAACCACAATATATCCTTTGGGTTAGAAACATTTTACTCGACATCATCAATTATTTTTGGATTACACAACATGCGTAATGTCAAAGACTTTTAAGATGAATCAAAAAAGAAAATTCATCTAGTAAAGTGGGACATTATATCCAAAAGTAAAGATTTCGGTGGCCTTGGCATCATGTATATCAAGTTGATGAATGATAGCCTCTGCTCAAGTGGTGGTGGAGATTTGGCACTAAACAGAATGCTATTTGGAGAACCATCCTTTGCAACAAATCCAAATCTAATCTGAAAGCTTGGCTTCCTTTCAAGACAGTTTCTAATCACTCTTCTAGAATATGGAAAAATATCGTGGCAATTTAGGCGAGGTGCCCCTCTCTTTTTTCTTTTGTATATCTAACATTAAACTATCCACATGTGATGGCTGCCAAACTTAGTTCTAGTATGATATTTGGCTTAGATCACAACCACTAAAAGTAGCCTTTCTCCATCTTTTTCCACTTTACATCTCAAAGAATGCTTCTGTCTGTGATTTCTTTGGCCTTTTGAACAATACTATCAATTCAGAGTCTATCTTCAGATGGGCTCTTTGTGCTTGGGAACAATATTAACTCAATTTATTTTAGAACCTTCTTTCATCTGCTCCTCAGTTGCATTCTACAAGGTCAAATAGGATGATTTGGTGTGCTCACCTCTCGAACATATTTTCAGTGCATTCTCTTTACAATGGGCTCGAACTTTCCTTTAGAACAAAAAAGGAAATTTCGACCTTAATTTGAAGAAATGCCATGCCACCTCAAATTCAATTCTTTCGTTGGTTAGCATGGCAGGGTAGAGTGAAAGTGGCCGGTATCTTACAAAAATTTGGAATCCTTTTAGACCCTCAACAATGTCTATGTCCCTTTTGTGGCCTAGAGAGTGAATCAGTTGATTCTCTTCTTATCTCCTGCTCATTCTCTTGGAGAATCTGGTCGGCTTGCATTTAATGGTAAGGTTTTTCATGGGCTGCACCAAATTTCATTCAAAATCTTCTATCTTGGTGGCAAGGCTCCAAAATCCACAAAAAGGACAAGCTTATAAGGGTGGCAATTGCTTTTGCTACTCTTTGGTCAATTTAGAAAGCAACGAATCTGTTAGTCTTTCATAACACTCAACCCAACTAGAACTCCCTTGCTGAAATTATCAAGCTTAGAGTTACTTTTTGGGTTAAGGAAAAATCAAAGTATAAGGACTATATTGTCTTAGACTTTGTTCATCACCTACATCAAATCCGCTTAGGCTCTACGTTATCCTAGAAGTTGCATCTGTTGCTCATCTTTTCTTTTGTATTTTGCTATTGTTATTTTGTTGGTTTCTCACCAACTTTCGGGTTGACTCTAACACATTGTGGGATCTCCCGAAGGGTATTCGACGCGTCCGATAGTTTAAACCATTAGTCTGGTTTCACGAGTGTAATGTGAAGCAGGATGAGAGTCCAAATCTAACAAATCCATAGAAAATTCACTAGTCACAAGAAATGCTAAAAATGGACTATATCACCAGACCCAAAGTTGCAACCTAATCTTTTGGGGAAAACTAGAAAACCCTGACTTATGCCAAAAGCCATAGTCCGTCGTAACCAAAGAGTTTAGGTATGAGGGGGAAATGTCATGAATTTCCGCTCACCCGATCAAAGATTAGCCTCTACTAATTCTTGATATGAGAATTATTAACATAATATTATCACATAACCTTATTGTTAATGTTATCTTTACTATGTGAATGAGACAAGTATGGACCAAATCACTTACTTTAGAATGCTCTAATTTCTCTTGCCATTTTGAAAGGGCTTGAAAGTAGAAATCTCATAAAAAATTGAGATAACCGACATGTGAATAGATTGGAGTCATTCCAACTTAGGCAATAATGCTTCCATACAATAGGCAAACATAGAGATATATCATATAAGCACTTAGCCTTATGGTAGTATTCTAGACATAATAAGAAACAATCACACATTCAAGATGCCAAGATGAAAGCAGCTCAACTAGTACTCCTCTGTACCATGTCAAGAGCATAAAGGGTTAAAATCAATGCATAATCCTAGATGCCAGACTAAATGCTGTGCAAAGGAAGATAAAAGCAAACTCACTGGGTACTCCAGCCAAGTGCAACAGAAAACAACTAATTAGAGATATGCATGATCCTAGATATGATAGCTAATGCAAAAGTCGCACATAATGGGTCCTAGGTGCTCGAATACTAATAAGATGGCATGTGAATCATCAAAACTACAAACCACGTAACTACTAAAATATAATGCTTCGAGCTCAAATGCATGATTCTTGGACTAAGCATGTCAATGTTATGAATAAAGCTAAAATAAGATAAAGGGAATGAGAGGCGAAGAGTGTAGATAGGGAGACAAGAAACCCATTCCAACGCACACATAGGTATAATAAATGAAAGCATAAAATGAAATAAAGAGAACTTCAACGAGGATAGAGAGGTTCTCATCCTCTGGCGTATAAAAAGGGGTATAAACTACCCAAGTTCATGAAATATGGCGACAAGAGGGTACATTCAATCTATCGTTGAGGAGGAAGCCATGCTTGGGCTTCTATATCAACAATAATCTATAAAGCGATTAAAAAAGAAAAAGAAAAAAAAAAGCTCCAATGAGGATAGAAAGGTTCTCGCTCTCTAATGCATGAAAAGGGATATAAACTACTTGGATGCATGAGATAGTGAAGAGATGGGAGATTTAATCTATTCTCGCGAAAGAAACCCTACATGGGCTTCAATATCAACAAAAATCAATAAAAATAACAGAAAAAAGAGAGACTCTAATGAGAAGAGAAGGGCTCTCCTTGTCCTACTTACGAAAATAAGTATGAGCTACTCAAATCTATGTAAAATGGATTTGAGAGGAGAGAACTAATCTCTTCTTATAGAGGAAACTATGCCTGGATTTCTAACGCATAATGAATCAAGAAAAATCAATTTGAACTTGGCCAAAGTCACTATATAGGCCTCTACTAACTACATAAAAGGGGGAAAGAAGAGAGAATCCAACTATATTATCAACAATAGCCCAACAATGATCTCAAGAAAGCTCCAAGAAGAAAGAAAATGATATAAAATTACAAGAAATTTTGAGAATGGAAGTAAGGATTACCTCTAAGCTCGTGGAGATAGGGCCCAAGCTAATCGCAAACTATAATCCAAGCTCCTTCCGGCCAGTAAAGATCTCTATTTCAAAGTCTCCAAGAAAATGGATGAAGCGGGTAATCCAAGTGTATCAATTCCAATGTCCAAATCCCACTCAAATTAGTTAATTACCTAATTAACTAAGTCCTTATCTCAAAGGTTGAATCTCTTAGGAATTAATTTTTTTGGAACCCTTAATCCTCCAAAGAGAGGGGGGGTTTTATAGGCTTGGGAGGCTTAGAATATGCATCTAGATCCTTTAGGATTCAGATGGCATATTTCAAGGTCCTTGGGACATCTCACAAGAAAGATGTTTGGCTGACGTCAGAACAAGTTGTGTCGAATAAGACTTGTCCAGCTGTGGAAAAGTAGTCTGGCGTATTTCCACGGAAATGATCCAATGTAGTAACAATGGTCCAGGCGTGCATTGCCAGAGTATTACGCTTGCCGCTGGATAGAAGTTGTCCGGCCTGGTCTTATTCGTTTGCTTTTCTTGAAAGGTTTCCCTATTTTCTCATTCATTTTTTATTTCTAAGCTATCTCTTTTGAAAGGTGGATTAAACATTTTTGGAAAACATAATGCTAAGAATGGCCAAAATGAATGAAAAAGTGTCAATTGCCTTAACTTGTTGCTTGAAACGATCTCTAATTTCTTTATTGGGAGCTTTTCCTAGAGCACCCAAGTCTTAAGGTCGGTCAAAAATAGAGTGTCTACACACATATTGAGCTTACATTACAAAAAAATTGACTTTTTGCGACGGTATTTTACCGTCGCTAATACTCTTAATGCCGTCGCTAATACTTTTTGCGACGGCAAGAGGGGGGTCGCAACTGCAGGGGTTGCAAAAGAGTTTTTGCGACGGTAAGTGCCGTCGCTAATGTTTTGCGACGGCATTTTTTACCTTTTTGCGACAGCACCGTGCAGTCGCTAATAACGTTTGAAATTTCTTGACTTTTTTGCGACGGCCGTATTTTACCGTCGCTAAAAATGTTATTTGAGACGGCAAAAAATACCGTCGCTAATAGTCTTTTTTTTTTAAAAAAAATACTGTTTTTGCGACGGTGTGGTGCCGTCGCAAAAAGTATAAAAAATATGAAATTTTCTATTTTTTGCGACAGTGTAATGCCGTCGCAAAAAATATTAAAAAATAATAAAATTTTTATTTTAAATAATAAAATTTCTATTTTTTGCGACAGTATAATGTCGTCGCAAAAAGTAAAACCTATAACAAAATTAATAAAAATATTAAAAATTTCTATTTTTTCCGACGGTGGTGCCGTCTCTCGCTCTCTAAGAGCTGATTATTTACATTCCATTCACAAAAACATCATAACAGAAAATAAAAATAAAAATTGATCAAACCATCAAATTCAATATTTTACAAAGAATAATTAAACTGTACATGTTCAAATTCAATATTCAATTGAGTGAAATCAAGCCAGTAGTAATTTTGTATGTGGAAGCTCAGGGCTGTAATCCTCTTGTCAATCCACTCAATCAATTCCTTGCCACCACCCTCTGGTTTTAACATTTGTTGTGCACACCTCAGTGCAAAAAAGAAAAGGGCCTGGATCTCAATTGGATAAACCATATATTCCCTGTTCCAAATGTAATTGAAAAACAGAAGTTATAATCTAATATATGAAAGCAAGCTAAGTGGTAATTGAGAAATGATACTGTCAATTTGCCAAAAAAGTGTTAAGACTCAAGCAAGCACCACTCCGTGCCATGCAGTTCATGCTGCCATAAAAACTCCAAAATTGGATCAGACCAAGCTCAATTAAAATTGGGTCAAACATGCTCAAATAATGCCAAGAATGCAAGTTGGACATTTTATCTTAAAACCACATATGTAATAGAAATGCCATACTCAAAACAAAATATCAGAACAGCATCATGCAAACTATCAACTTAAAAGATGGATCTAAGGGTGGGCCTATGTTTGGATGAAGGGGGGCCATGGCCCCTCCTGGGTCTCAAAATTTTTCTTGGGCAGACTTTTTGCTTCCTATAAGAGTGCTAACCCATCATTATAGGCCCAGAACGATTAGTATAAAGCAGTCCGAAAAGGTTATAATTCAGATGGAAATTGATATCAATAAACATTTAAAAGTACCTTGGATTCAGCTATGTATCCAAGCAGGGTTGCCAGCACAGGAGTGCTGCAAGGTGAAGCAACTAATGCGAATGTAAGCCCAGCCAAATATGCTTGCACACCTGACATGTCAGATTTTTTAAAATGTTAGCACTTTCAAGCTGTAAGCACAGCCGAGAGCCAGCTAAACGCCAGTGATGAATACTTGAGAAGCTAATGGTAAAATTAGAAAGTCCATTACCTGAAGGGAAATTAGCAGCAGCAGCACGAGGATCAAAGTTGTTGAAAAATGAAGGCACTCAATTATCTGCAATATCGGCCAGCAAGACCATGGAATATAAACATACAAATAATAAAATTTATCACTCAATCGAAGAGTAATTTGCTTTTTTTTTTTTTTTTTTGTTTTCCCTTTTGATAAGTATTATTAGTAGTCCACTCTAATCGCAATTTAACAAAATTTAATACAATTCACATGTTTCTAGTGATTCGCATAATCTCATCATACCACTAGATCATCACATTCTTAAATGCTAGGCTAGCATACCAGCAGCAGTGGCACTAAGAGGGAGGGAAGTGCAAAGATGTAAACAAAAACATTGTTTTAACAGTCGGGATATCAAGAAACTCAGCTTCTCTTAAGATCAACCAAAAGCATCAGCTTACCAATGCTACATAGTAGTAAAAAATATTTGATTCCAGTATATACCACAAAGATAGCTATATAACGAGCTAATGATATTGACCTAAAGCAACTAGATAAATTCATATACAGTTGGCTGTGTGGTTAGAATCTATAGTCGTGTTCTCTATTATGGAATTGAATAAATATGATCTTGATAAGGGGTTTCTCATGGTTCTATCTTATGATACATTAGAAGACTATAAAACTTGGTGTGGTAGACACAATAACAGAACATCCCCCCTGCATCTGACACGTGGATAATTTATCTACCGAAAAGGAAATGTGTTTAAATACAAGACGATTACATCCTCATTTAACAACTGTATGAAGGTGCTAATCCCACTGCCCTCACTTGCGTGTGTTGTTCAAAAAGGCTGTTCAAAGCAACTTCTAAATTTATACAACAAATATTTCAGATTTGGTAGTATGTATGGGGCTCATCTCCATGCAAACACAATCGCTACACCTTTTAGTTATGCTGATTCAGACATATGCATTTATCACCCCAACCACGCCCACTTCTGGCATATGTTCACCAATTATAAGTTCCCCTGGTATGTGACTTCGCAATGACCTATTCAAATCAAACTATGATTAAGTGAAGTGTCATGACCATGTTAGATCAGTTCATAAATTCCAAACAACCAAATCTAACTACACCCAATTCTTAGACACTTGGTGCTAGGGTGGTAGAAGTGGCAACTGTTCAAATTTCCATCTACCAAATTTATCTGTTAAAAACATCTAAGCAGTATTTTAGCTTAGCTCACCATCACAGTTCTAAGCTAATGTTGATTTTTGAAATGATCCAATGATCCCTGACCACATAATCACATAATATGCAAACCACAAAATTGTAAGCAAAAGACAAGAATTAAAAGAAGTTATTTACCTCTCTTTTGCTTTTCCTTGAGCCAAAAGCTCTTGGATGATTCAAAAACACTCCAATGCTGCCCATACACTAGCACAAAACTAAAATAAACCACCTTGTTCCAATAAATGCATCTTCAACTCAAATTCAAAAACAAGAACCTTCAAATGCAGTTCAGTCTTGACTAATTAGAAGAAACACTCTTTCAATTTGTTATCATGTAGTCTTGACTAATTAGGAGAAGCACTCTTTCAATGAAGGTACTCTCTTTTCCTCTTTATTTTAAATTTATGTTTGATTGAATCTATTCATCTAAGATTTTTTTAACTAATTGGGGAATTATCATATTTTTTAGATATTTTAAATTGGTTTCAAGTTACAAACTCTTTATAGGTATGGATTCATACTTTTATTTGATTAAATATTTATTTGATCATGATTATATGATATTTTTTTTATAACTACTATGATTGCATTATATTTATATATATATTTATTTTATACTTACTTTCGTTGACTATTTGATTTGTGAGGATCAATGATACACTATTCCTTACTGTTTTGCTTCACTAAACACACGCACAAACAATTATTCTTTTTTTCATATTGAAGAAATCCAGAACAAAATAAAAGACCCCATGATTTTATTTCCTACATTTATTTTTAAAAAATACAGTTCCTGGTAATGGAATCAAACATGCTATAAGAACCGAAAACCTTCAAATACAGAGCCAACAAAAAACTTGTTCAGTTCCAATTAGCAAAAAAAAGGGGGAGGGGGGGAGAAATGAAAATTTCACTCTTTCACCATCCTATATATAATCAAAAAGACTAAAATTTCCACAGTGAAAAGCACAATTTGAACGCAAATAGGATACGAACACAGAATCAAGCAAATGAATATAATAGAGACCAAAATTGAGAAGAAGACTTGCAGCTTGTAATTTAATTCCAAAACACACAAACCACACAAATATTCAAATTTAATTTTCAAGTTTTATAAAATTAAATCCTAATCATTTAAAAAATCACTGTAAATAATCTAGAATCATAACTCAGACCTTGATTTTTAGATAACAGACGTATACTCTTACCTTTGATCTAAGATCAAACAGATTCAGATCACACAGAACACAGATTCAGATCACAGATTCAGACCAAAACAAACACACAGAACACAGATTCAGATCTGTTGGTCCAACAAACACACAGAACACAGATTCAGATTCGATCGAGGCGAGAGAGAGAGATAGAGATTGAGAGAGATAAAAGCTTACCCGTGAGTAGATCGGTGCGATGAGAGAGTGAGACGATCGGTGCGATGAGATGAACAACGAGAGAGTGAGAGAGAGACAGTGATAAGATGAGAGTGATCGCCGATCAGTGCAAAACATGAAGATGAACAACGAAACGAGAGAGTGAGAGAGACAGTGATGAGATGAGATGAAACTGAGAGAGTGAGGTATAGACAGCAATTAGGGTTTTTTCTTTTGTTTGTCATAGATGAGGTGAGTGAGATGGTGAGAGATGGACGGTTAGATTTGAAAGCGGGGGAACAAAAAAAAAATTAATGAATTTTTATAGTTAATGAAAAATTATTATATTTATTAAAATAAAAAATTATTAAAATAATTTTTATAGTTGATGAATTCTTTTTTTTTATTTGGTAAAGTTAAAAATTTATTTGTTTTATATTTATTTTAATGAATAAAAAATTATTATTATTTTTTTATTTGGTAAAAGTAGGAATAATATTTTCCATTAAAATAAAGTTAATTTTTTTTGGTCAATGAAAAAGAGAGAAGATAGATGAGAGAAGAGATAAATGAATGAGAGACACAGAGAGAGAGAGAGAGAGAGAGAGAGAGTCAAATAGACAGAGAGAGAGAGAAGAGTGATGAGAGAGAAAGAAAAGAGAGAGAAGAAGATGAAAAAATGGGTGAAAAGATATAGACAAAGAGAGAGACAGAGAGAGAGAAAAAAAAAAGAGCGAAAACAGATAAATAGGAGAGAGAGAGAGAGACAGAAAGAGATGAGCGAGAGAGCGAGAGAAAAAAATAAGAGAGAGAGAGAAGAGAGACAGAGAGAGAAGATATATGAAAGAGATAGAGAGAAGAGAGATGGACGAGAGACATAGAGAAAAAGAGAGAGATAGACAGACATAGAGAAAAAGAGAGAGATAGACAGATAGAGAAGACGACTTTTCTAAATTTTTGCTGATATTTCTTCACCATACCCTCCATCCTCACCTACCCAAGAGACGACGGGTGTCGAAGGGAAAGTCGGAGGGAGGGAAGAGAGGGTAGTCGAAGTTGAGAGAGGAGAGAGAGAACCAGAGGTTTCGCCATTTGTGAGAGAGACAGGTGGTTCGAATGGCATCAAGAGTGGGGAGAAATGAGAGGATGAGGTCCGGGAAGTCATTTAGGTTAGGAACGGTGGTGGAGTCACCGGTTGTCTTCGCCGTCGGCGTCTATCTCGAGAGAGGGGGGTAAGAACAGAGAGAGACAAAGTGGTCGCTAAAAGTGCATTTTCTTGTAGTGGAGAGCTCAGTAAATAGAGAAGCGATGAGAGAGAGAGTGAGTAATGTGAACACAATGGAGGAGAGAGACAAACAGACAGACAGACACATAGAGAGAAAGAGAGAGAAACAAAAGAGTGAGAGACAAACAAACAGACACAGAGAGAGAAAGAAAGAGAGAAAAGTGATAAGTGAGAGAGAGATAAAGAGAGAAAGAGATATAGAGAGACAGAGAGACAAAGAGAGAAAGAGATAGAGAGAGACATATAGAAAAATAGAGAAAAACAAGAGATGAGAGAGACATATAGAAAGAAAGCGAAAAGAGATGAACGAGAGAGAGAATAGAAAAATAGAGAGATAGAGAGAAGAGAGATGAGCGAGAGAAACAGAGAGAGAAAAAAGAGATGAGCGAGAGAGACAGAGAGAGAAAAGAGATGAGAGAGATAGAGAGAAGAGAGATGAGCGAGAGAGACATAGAGAGAAGACAAATGAGAGAGATAGAAAGAAGAAAGATGAACGAAAGACACACAGACAGACAGACAAACAGACAGATAGACAAACAGACAGAGAAAGAAGAGTGATGAGTGAAAGAGAGAAAGAGAAGAGTGGTGGTAATTAAATGGCATTTGCAGTAGTGGTAAATGTGGTAGAGAAGATGGGTGGTGAGAAAGAGAGATGAGTGAGAGACGAATAGAGAAAAGAGATAGAGAGACAGAGAAAGAGACAGAATGATGAGCGAGAAAAAGACAAAGTGGTCGCTAAAAATGCATTTTCTTGTAGTGGATCGATAAATCGAAAGGGAGCTCAATAAATAAAGAAGACAGATAATTCAAAACTCTTTTCAAAACTTAATTCAAATCAATTTTTTAAATATTTTAAAAATATTTTAATTTTGTGAGAGACAGATAAAGAAGAGAGATAGAGAGAAAGAGAGAGACAGAGATAGAGTGATGAGCGAGAGAGAGAGAGATAGACAAAGTGGTTGCTAAAAGTGTATTTTCTTATAGTGGATCGATAAATCGAGAAGGAGCTTGATAAATAGAGAAGATGGGAGTAAGAG
Organism: Camellia sinensis; assembly: GCF_055761805.1. Lineage (NCBI taxonomy): Eukaryota > Viridiplantae > Streptophyta > Magnoliopsida > Ericales > Theaceae > Camellia > Camellia sinensis. The sequence continues at coordinate 92,622,412 of NC_138970.1, read as the reverse complement.
AGTGAACAAGGCGAACATAGTGAGGGAGAAATAGACAAATAGACAAGTAGACAGAGAGAGAGTGAGAGAAGAGTGATGAGTGAGAGAGAGACATGAAGAGAAAGATAGACAGAAAAAGAGATAGAGAAAGAGAGAGATGGAGAGATAGAAAAAGAGAGAGAAACAAGAGATAAGCGAGAGATAGACAAAAAGAAAGAGAAATAGAGCGAAAAGAGATGAGCGAGAGAGAGACATAGAAAAAGAGAGAGACAGAAAGAGAAGAGAAATGAGCGAGAGAGATAGAGAGAGATAGAAAGATAAGAGAGAGAGAGAGAGAGAGAGAGAGAGAGAAAAGAAATGAGAGAGATAGAGAGAAGAGAGATAGGCGAGAGACACAGAGAGAATGAGAGAGAGAAACAGGCAGACATAGAAAGAAGAGTGATAAGTGAAAGAGATAAAGAGAAGAGAGAGAGAGATAGAGACAGAGAGACGGGAAGATGAAAAAATGAATGAAAAGAGAAATGGTATATCAAAAGAGTAAGACGACATTGTTTTTTTTAATTTTTTTTGCGATAGAAAAATACCGTTGAATTTATTCAAACCATTTTGTGACTGTATATATATGAAGCTATCTCAAAACCACAATCACTATGCTAGGTTAGAGTTTTCCAAAAACTCTTTTGAGAAAATTAAACTTTCTTGTTTTCCGTGTTATATTGTTTTTACTGAATTTTTTAAATATTTTAAGTATTTTTTAAAATTTTTAGACACACCTAACATAAATACACCTAAAAATTAAAAAAATTGTAAAAAAAATCTTTTAAAAATTCACTAAATACCAAAAATACAATAATTCAATACATTTTTTTGTATTTTTATGTATTTATTAATTTTTAAAAATATTTTTTCATAATTTTTTTTTTTTATTTTGTAGATACATCTAAGTAAGGTACATCTAAAAAAAATATTTAAAATTTTAAAAATATTCACTAAAAAAAACACGAAAGTCACTTTTTGCGACGGCAGAAAATGCCGTCTAAAAAAAGCAGAGTATTTGCGACGGCACCATTTACCGTCTCAAAAAAGCAGAGCATTTGCGACGGCACTATTTGCCGTCTCAAAAAATGAGAGTATTTGCGGCGGTATTTAGTGCCATCGCAAATGCTCTGCTTTTTTGAGACGGCAAATGATGCCGTCGCAAATACTCTGCTTTTTTGAGACGGCATTTTCTACCGTCGCAAAAAGTGACTTTTTGAGACGGCAAGTGTGTCATCGCAAATAGTTCCGTCTCATATACCCAGTTTTCTTATAGTGTTACCCTTCAGTGCCAACCAAGTTGGGTTTGTTCGATTTCGCTATGAGGTTTTTTGCACCCCCCCTTCCCTTTTATTAATGCTTATTTGTATATTGTACATTAAGTTCATCAATAAAGTTTCTTTTGTTGAAAATAAAAAAAGAAAAAGAAAAAAAAGAGAGGGACTTTTATAATATTACTTTTAAATTTACTTACACTAATGTAGCTAGAGGTTAGGTCTTAAATGATTAATTTCTAAATAAATCAATAATTGACATGAATAAACAATCCATATCATTAGGAATAAATTTGAGGATAATATTTTAAGAGTTTTAAGCATTTTTCGATATTGAAAAACGATGGAATAGGACTATTAAGACTGTTTAAATCATGGATTTTAGTAGAGATTTGGGGGGGGGGGGGAGAAAGAAAGAAAGAAAGAAAAACTATGAGAAAATATTTAATTTATATTTCTATTGGCGGTATATTTTGTACAAACCAATCACAGCCTGACACGTGGTCCATAATGGGTAATTTGGGGAATTAGTGAAGGTCTCCAGTCATCAATAGACACGTGGCAACTTGTATCAATAGTAATGGATCTGCAAGGCATGGGAACAGTCAAGATACACAAGGTGACATGGCCAAATCGTTGCTTATAATTTAAATTCAAATTCATGAGGGAAGCCCAACCGCAAGAGTGATATAGTGGAAGCAAACTGTTCAAAGCCATGCCCAGTGATCATGGAGATCACTTCGACAGCTATCACCAACTTTGACGGTTATCAGCCACTTCGACAATTATCATCAAAGTCTATAAATAGAAGAGAAGCTTGATAGTGAGGGCCTTCAGAACTAGATCAAAAAACCAGTTTATTTACTTTGCATTTTTCTTTCCAGTCCTTTATTTTCCACTACTGCATTTCAAATTCATAAGAGTAGTTCTAAGATAGTCTGTTGCTGTAACCCCTTTCGAAGCTGTAAAAGTGCGAAGGTACAATTGTAAACTCTTGTTTACTTAATGAAATTTAATTTATATAAATAAGAATTAATGGTTCAAATTCATTGTACCCATAGATCTCACACTTTATCAATTTAATCTCCACTATACATTGTGGGTGTTTGGGAAGTGAGTTTTTTTGTAGGTTTTTTTAGTTGTAGGATATTATTGGAATTTTTTTTTTTTTTTGTGTTTGGGAAGATAATTGGATTTTTTTGTAGTTGGATGTGATGTTTGTGGGATAAAAAGTGAAATGATTATGGAGTTTGATGTGATATTTTGTTTGAATTGCTTTTTTTTTTTATTATTTTGTAACCAATTTGTCTTTTAGTGGGGAAAAAAAAAAAAAACCAAAAACAAAACTTCCCAAACACCCCCATTATCATCCTGGTTAAATTATGAGTTCCTAATTTTGAGACCCTAACTTTTTTGTGTTTTATTAATTATGAAAGTCAAAACCCTAAGCTTTTTATTAAATTGTAATGTCACTTCATATAATGTTAAATTTAACTTGAATTACAAGTACACATGGGATCCTTCTAGGGAGTGGCTCCCTTTCATATCACTATTTTATATATTCTTTTATATTCTATTTTGTGGGTCTTATTTTGAATCCACAACAATGATTTGAACCATTCGCTTTGTAGGTATAGTAGTAAAGATGAGTTGTACAAAAAAATCAATTTTATAGGACATCACCAGGCATGAACAAACTATATTTTTTTCTAAATGAATGACAACTATGAGATTAAACTTAAACTGTCAATTTTATAAAACAAAATGCGATTTGGTTATCTATTTATTGATATCTGATGAAATTAATTTTTGCACAAACAATCTTCACATCAAGGTATACTAGATGAATAGTTCAGATCATCATTATGTGTCACACCCCAAACCCGGGTATGACCAGCCGTGGCCCACAGGGCCTTAGCCCAAGGCACACGTAAGGCTAAATACGAAACCATACACATTGAATAACTATAAAATAGTCCATTAATAAATAACCAAAACTCAATCCAGTGTCATGCCACAAGTATAAACGGCAAAATCAACCGTAATCAATACCATCCAAAGTTATGGGATAAAAACAACCCACATATCAAAATAATCCTAAATAAACCTCAGTAAAAATAAATATAAATATGCACAAACTTGACATAACAGTTTAAAACAAAAAAAATGAATGTCCTAGAGATCCATGCAATTGAGTCCCCACTACGCCATAAGCCCACTCTAAGTCCTTCTAATACCTGGAAGTGATAAACAACTAAGTCAGCTGATAGTTTAGTGAGTAGCAACATGGATAGTAAATACAGTTTTGAAAACGGGGTTCAATTCCAAAATAAGATATATATCACAGAAACTAGATTGACATACAGTTTGGTAAAGAGAATCTGTTTCAAAAAGAAGGTTCCACAGTTCAACAGTTAAAATACTCATGTCTCTCAAGAACATGATAAATGACATTTTTCACTTAAAACAGATTACAACATGAACACCAATAATTTTCTGGGTACCCAGAAATAACAAATAATATGCCACATAGTTCTCAAGGCTATAAGCCCCGTTGGATCCAATACCGAACTAAGAGTCATCCTCAGGGTGGCAACCTGGGCGTTTTCTTTAAGACGATCCGATTGAAGGTCACCAAACTTAACGTAGGTCTTTTTTTTACAATCGTTGAGCACTAGAGTCATCACGGCCCAACCCGAATCTGTTCCCTAGTGGCCAGAGTCACCACACACAGTGAAATAATTTCCCTGGACTAAGTACACAGATGGTCCCAATAATCAATACACATCAGTTTCACAAAACGTGGTAGTTCACCATTATAAACATGAGACCAAAACAAATAGTTTACATTATGCCAAGTTCACACATGTTTCAGAAAAAATTTGATTCCATTGATAATATAATAATTTATCAAAACAGTTTAGTCATGAAACAACAATTTAATTTTCCAACAGTTCAGGTTAGGAGAACATTTATAAAAAATATGTAGCATGCAACTACTCACCTGAAAACGATATAATATAATCCTCGAATAAAGTATGAAAGTCCAACTAGTGCCCTGAACAAAGTATTGAAACTATACGTCACTACTAATTCAAACATACTAAAACGAGTAATAAACTAAGTAACCCCAAACTAAAATGCATTAACACAGCTCAACCCAACTCACCGTTACTCTTAAATATTACCTAAGCTCATGTTCTTCAAGGTCTAAAATCACCCGAGACATGGGTTCCGATCGAAACTTAACTAAAAGTAACTTTAAGATAAAACAGAGTTTTAAACAAGTTTTTCCAATCTATTCGCTAACTTACCCACTCCATGCTGTTCAAAAAATTCCAAAACTCTCCAAATATCAACTAATATATCCTAAGTTTCAAACCCAATTGGTTTTGCTTATCAAAATAATTATCTACAATTAATTATATCTAAACAGGTTGTTTTCTGCAGCACTTTAAAGAAATTAATGGTTCTCTTAGTATACATGAGCAATCAACGCAGGGCCAAAAATGTATGAAACTAGACTCGTAACTGGTTCTAATGATGCTGATTTGATAATTTTCAGATTTATACCCAAATAGAACAACACTCCCGAACTTACTGTTTAAAACCAGTTTTCTGGATAGATTTGAACACATCAGTTTATATGGATTTTGATTCCCAAAAATTATAAGAAAATTCAGATATACAATTCAATATGCAATTAATCTACTGTAAAAATTTCAATTCAAAATTCATTCGTTTGATATGATTTCTTGATTTTTAAAGTTTGTGGTTATGTGCAAAATTTCATACTCATAGATTGTACCCTCAACTATATGTACCCATTTAATTCCTCAAAGTACATAAAAGAAATATGATATTCACAAATATTGGTGGCCAAGTACTTTTACCTAACCCACGTTTCACTCACAAGATCCACCATTATAAGCAAAAACACCCATTGAATATAACCCATGCCATATACTTGTTCTTCATACATCCACTATACCCATTACACTATTTCACAACAACTATTAATCTGATAGATATTCAAGCCACCTAATCAGTTAAGCTTTCATTCCTTCTTCTTCCAATGAATGCACAAAAACATATATACAAAATAAGTATATTCACAGAATATTGGTTTCTACCTTGGAGATGGAGTTATTTAAGCACCAAACTAGTTCTTCAATTTTCACCAAAAGCTACTCATATCTCCTCTTCACGGCTGCTAGTTGAATAATATGAGAGTTTAGGGTTTTTGTTAGGAAAACTAGGGTTACTTTATATATATCTAAACTTAAAAGATTCTAAATTAATATCTTGTTTTTATTTTATTATATTTCCTCTCATCATTAATTTAAATAAAATACAACTATTATTAGATCAAAATATACTTTACTAACTTGCCCCTTTTTTTCTTTTTCTTTTTTAAAATAATAAATCTTACCTCTAAATTAGAGATTTCCACTATAAATTTTTTAGGTTTAAAATTAATTAAAAGACCTTCCAACAATATTTAATTTGTACTTTAGGATTTACCAACAAAATATTTGAGATTGTAAAATTATTATTATTTAATTATTTACTTAATTTGTATATTCGGGTCCTCACATTATGGGCCTAGAATAGGACCACAAAATTAAGTATAAAGGATAGTAGTATGGAGATGAGACATTTTTATGCTACTATTACAAGCCTATTTTTTTTTCTCACTATACCTACTTAAAAAAAATAAGTTCTCATTTTATCTCTCTACATTCCCATAATCTCAAAGGTACTTCAATTCCTAACATCCCCTTCTCTTTCTCTCTCTCTCTCTCTCTCTTTCTCTCTCTCTCTCTCTATCTCATATACACACACCACCATAGATGATGATAGTGGAGTGGTAGTGAATCTAGGATTTCCAAGATAATAGCAACAAGGGTGGCAAATCTAGGACTTCAAAATATCTGTGGTGGAAAATCTAAAGGTTTTTGTAGGTTGAGGGTGGTAAGGCTGGGGAATAGAGTGAAGAAATGGAAAATAGTGTTAGAAAGTTCATGAAAGAAAAGGAGATGAAGGAGTTTGGTGTTGGTGGCATCAAGTGGGAAGGATAGGGCCTGGTGAGGAAATGATGAAAAGAATATGAGGTGGTAGAGAAGGATATGGAGAATGATGGGGCTATGATTACAAAAGTGGGTAGGTGGAGAAGGGAAATAAGGCATTACCACCAAAAAAAGGCAAATTCATATAGTAGTCCTCATACTTTACCTTTTGTGTTATTTGGGTCACTCTATTTTTTATTAACTTGATTTCGACCTTAAATTTTAGGTTTTATTTCATTTTAGTCCAACCAACAATGCAGTTAACGTTTTTGACAGAAAATAATATTTTTCATGGCTTGTGACTATTTTCAGGAGTAAAACGCACATTTCATCACACTTCTCTCTTCCTTCCATCGCCTTCTCTCTCTAATGCCAATCTTGGTCCAACATTGATGTAGAGTGTTTGGCCATAGAGTTCCTGGAACTCATGGACAAATAAGACAAAGGGCAAAAGTACGAGCTAGTATACGCGAAATGGCATGTGTTCAAAATAGTTTGAGATTTAGTCGAGACATGAAAAATGGCGTCACGATCAATACCCATCATTTTGCCATGGTGTACAATGGATTTCGGCCAAATTACACTGTTTAGGCCTCTAAACGCGCTTTTTTTAAGCTTTTGGAAAGATTTGGTTTGCTAATTATTTGGTCATGGAGAATCCGTTTGAGGCTAGAATTTTTATTTTTTTTTTCATAATATTTAATTTTTATTCTAGTTTTCAGATTTGAGTTTCTATGTTTTGATAAATTTCGTATTGTCTTTGATTTAGGCTTGACTAGCAAGCTTTTTCTTTCCCTAGCTTGTTTCCTATTGTAATTAGGTTTAGTTCCTCTATAAACAAGAGCTATAAGCCTTAGAAAAATCAGTTGACAATTAAATTACACTGGTTCATAAAGGAGTTGCTGCTAAAGATCGAGGAGCCTAATATGCCACTGTTGATGAGGTACATAAGCGAGAAGACACGGCACAAGAGGCCCGAATGGAGGAGAGGCTTCAACACATAGAGAATCGTATCAACACCTTTCTAGAGCGATTTGATGCAATGGACATTAATTAGGCTCCGACCCCATAATCGCCAACCTAACCATTATTCTATGGAGGAGGAGGAGGTGGATTCAGAAGACGAAAATGCTGACAACCCTTTTGTTGATTACCTAGCAAGGGTTAGAAGTCAGGAAAACATGGTTCCAAACCATGAGTCTCGTCACTGGGAATCCAGTCTTAAGGTCGACCTCCATGAATTCACGGGGGTCTAGCATCGGAAGAATTCCTAGATTGGATTGCTACTGTAAAGAATCTTGAAGTTCAAAGAGGTTCTCAATTCTAAGCGGGTCCAATTGGTGGCTACCAGGTTTTGTGGTAGGGCGACTGCATGGTGGCAACAAGTCAAGTTGACTAAACAAAGGCAAGGGAAAGGGAAGGTTAGTTTGTGGGAAAAGCTGACAAACCATATGCAGACAGGCTTTCTACCCCTAAATTATACACGACTAATGTAACAGAGATTGCAAAATTTGCCATCGATGACTAACTATACGACAAAGTTCTATCAACTCATAGCTCGGAATAAATTGATAGAGACCAACGAGCAGTTGGTCTCTCGTTACATTGGAGGATTGTGATCACAATTTTAGGACATTCTAAACATGTTCGATTCGTTCTCTATTTCAGATGCCTACCCGCGAGCACTGCAATCGAAGAAACAATCTAGCCAAAAGTCCATAGGAAGTGCATTGAGCTATCTAACACTGCAATTATGGGTTGTTAATACCCAACCAGTTGCTAGACTGGTTGTTCGACCTATCAACAAAGCAACGGGAATAGCAGAAATTGGCCACCGCTTTGCTAATTGCCAGAAAAAGGCAATTGTTCTGGAAAGGTTCTATTTTTAGAGACAAAAGAATCACTTGAGGATTAGAATGAAGATTCAGAGCACACACCAGATTATGATGGGTCTGATGTGGAGGCAGAGGAGGTTTCGGGGAGATCATGGTCCTCTCTTGGTTGTTCGACGGGTTTGCCTAGCCCGCCTAGCCCCTCGAGAAACAGAAGGCGATTCTTGGTTGTGCAACAATATTTTCCAATCCACTTGTACTATTGGCGACAATGTGTGTCGGTTTGTGATTAATTCGGGAAGTTATGAGAATGTGGTGTCCGAGAAAGCTATGCAAAAATTAGGGTTGAAGACAAAGCAGCACCCGAACCCCTGTAAATTAGGGTGGTTGAAGAAGGGAAACGAGGTAAAAGTGACTAAAGGATGTTTAATTTTTGTTTCCACTAGTTCGAAATACAAAGATCAAGTATGGTGTGACGCAGTAACAATGGATGTTTGTCGTCTTTCGTTGAGAAGACCATGGTAGTATGTTAGAAATTGGGCGCCTATGTGGCATGACCCTTTGAACTTTTTGAACCTTATCCATTTAAATTTGAATTTGAATTCAAAACTTATTTGAATAATATCTATATCTATCATATCAACTGATATGGATAGATGAGATATTATCCTATATATCTGATATGATATGGGATATGGGTAATCAAGAAAAACAACGTATGTTTTATGTTTTTCCCATATACTGACTCTCACCCAAAAAACAACGATCAAGCCATTTTGCACTGTGATTTATGTGGGTGATATTCATTTTGTAATATCACTCCACTGCTGGGTTGATTGTTCACTTTCTAGAAGCACGTGATTTACCCACGAGATCTTTCACTTCAGACTCTGCTTAAAGGTGTGACTATGAATATTTTTTTTCATCCGCTGCGTTATACTTTGATTAACATTGGTATCAGAGCATACATGGGTATTTTCGTGTTTTCTTTATTCATGTGTATAATTTTTATATAAGCATGTACACATTATATACATGAATAGTAATAAAGCAGGAAGATGTCTACTCTCATTAGATTAAGAACATAAAATACCTATTTTTTTATGTTCATTGTACGGGAAAGAAATAAACCATCTCGTATAATCCTGTTGATCAAGTCTGCGCTCTTCCGCACGTCGTTGCTTTATTACCTGAAAACACAAACGTGAGCTAGCCGGCGGGTGTGTGCCGGAAACCTCTCAGATGCCTAAGTCAGTAAGCTTGACAAATAGACAAAAACTCCGTGAATTCAGAAAACAAAGTTGTGTTACCTCTCCAAAGGTGATGTTTGTGAGCTTTTATAGGTTTCGTGTGGCACAATCCTAGTAGGACTTTTACTCCTCCATGCAGAGTCCTCCTAGGATTCATACTCTTGAAGGATAATGTTTATCCCTCAACACCCCCCTCACTGCTTAAACCAAGTGAGATGGTTTTACCATGGCCGAACTACCATACGACCGAAGTAAGCATGGCCCTACTTAGCCGAACTATAATTAGTTTGGTTCTTTCCTTTGTTCCTCTTCCACTTACCAGGGTATACCCAAAACCAAACTATCTTTTTACCAAGGTATAGATCGATCTAGTTTAGCTGCGCCATGACCGGTATACATTCAAAGCATCCTTCAACCGAGCTAATCACCAAGAGTCCTTCGGACCGGTCTAACTTCCGACCTTGAGACCGGACTAAATTTAAGCCTCTTCAAGACCGGAGTAACTCTTTGGCCTTTTTACTCACCCTTCACACCGAGGCCCATAACAATCCAGCTCGGCCCAATTAACATATAAATTCCCCTCTCAATTGCCCCTTAATTCCATCTGCATAGCATGATAGGGATTACCTGTTTATCAACCGAGCTAGACTATCTTTTAGCCTCTCCAGCCAAGCTAAAACCTTTTAGCTTTTCCACCCGAGCTAAAAAAAAAAAAAAAACCCCTTAAGCATATCCAGCCGAGCTAAAGCCTTCCAGCCTATCCAGCCGAGCTAATTAGGCACCGGGCTCCGCTTGTCCAGTCAAAACGTCGCTTCAATCACAGCATTTGAATCGATTCCCATTCTAACGACACGTGGCAGGTTGCTATTGGCCATCCACAGCTGTAACGCCGCCCTCATACTTCGCAATATTCGAACAATTCCCGCCTCCAGCTCTTTCACCAACACAAACCCTTTTGCATTTCAAAATCACTCACCATACTATTCAACTTCTCTCTCTGAACCTCCATTGCTCTTCAACCTCTGAGCTCGTGTTCTCCATTGCTGTTGCTCTCATCTCCAATTCTTGCCTCTTCATCTGGTAAGCACTGCACCTCTATCTTGCTTTCGTTGTTTTCGTACTTTGTTTTGTGTGTTTTTGCAAAACACATTTTCTCCATTTGCTTTGCTTCTTTTGAAAACACTATGTTAGTACAATCCTCAGGTATTCATGAAATAACCTGTAGAACACTACTTTTGATCCAAAATTACACATAACCGAACTAGTAAACTGTTTGTAGTTTGATGCCAGTGAGACCAGACTATACAACCGAACTAACACTCATACCAGTAGTTTCAATAAGTCAAACCTTTTGTTTTATCATAGCCGAGATAAGAAACCAAACTAATTCTGCAATCAGTGCACTGGGAAAACCTCAATTCTGACCGAACTACGTCTTCGAGGCTAAACCAGCTTTCTAAGTTTTTAGACCGAACTCAGAAAGCTGCCCCTAGAGGCTCAACCGGTCTAACAGAACCTCCCCTCAACCGAGATATCAATCACTTTGTTGGAACCGAGATAGATCCTGTAACATCCTACATAGCCGAAGTAGGTCATATTTTCTTTGTTTTTTTTTTTTTTCTTTGTAGCACGGTCCAACGATCTGTGCTTAACACCTTTGTTTTCCACTTTGCAGACTTAGGTTGCCCAGGCACTCTGAGCGCTCAGCCGAGCTATTGAGCACAATTTTGCCACCGTTCTAATTTATTCATAACTTATAAAATAAATGGGGAAGTATAGATTTTTAGTAAATACTCCGGGCGGTCTAGCCGAATTCTGAAAAGATTACAATATACCCAACGACGTCCAACTCACTTTAGCCGAACAACATGTTGTACCATGGGGCAAAGAAGGCTTTGTACCCTTTACCCTTCTTTCAATAATAGAAACCGGACTAAGATTCCCAGTCTAACCCCTAATTTGTGAATTCCTTAGGCCAGACTATGCCCAACCCAGCTTTCCACCAACTCCTACCGTATAATAATGGGTATAGCCGAACTAAACCACCAAGCAGGCATTAACCTCGGTCTAGCCGAAATCTTCCACCAGTATTCCATAGGTTCGAAGGAAGACGGCTGGGTGTATTATCTAAGAATACGCCGACGACGTGAGAAAATAATAAAGAATACACCGGATAAGGACCTAAACGACGACGATTTTTTCTGGGTATCTGGGAATTTTGAAGACCACCAAGCCCAGATCCCAGGTCGAAGTATAAACTGGAAGAAAGGCACACCCGGTATAATCACCTCGGTCTCAATGCGTGCTTTACTTTATTTCGGTTTTCTATTTTTCAGCCGAACTAACAGTTGTCTTCTTTCGTAGATTCTGCCCACCTCCAGTCTCTATACAGTTACCCAAATCTAGCGACCTTACGCACCGCACTACGGTATCCAGAACGTAGTTGGGCCAAGCTGCTAAAGTTCGAACCGACCTATAGATACAGCGGCCGCCGAAAAGCCAGAGTGACTGACTTTTTGTTAGAAGACGCTCCTGAACCGGACCCCACGTTGCCACAAATTATCTTAGTCCCTCTGACAGCTGAACAAGAAATGGCCAAAAAGAAGAGTCAGGGCCCTCCTGACCGAAACCACCAGACCCGATGTTCCGCCACCAAGCCAAACTCAAGAGACCGTGGTGGCCCTTCCTTCTCAACAGCCTTCTTCATCACGCCGAACTAAACGTGCCCGGACTACCCAGACCGAACAACGGTTAGTTGATGAAGACAAAACCACCCTCCCACCGAGCCACCCACCGAGTCCGCAACCAGAGCCATCTGACCGAGCTACCTCCAAGTGGGCACTGAAGCTCACTTATCAGAACCGAGATATTAAGGAAACTGATTCGGTGGTTACTGAGAAGGATCACATACTGGCCTTCAACCTTGCCAAAAGTGTGTGCCTTCCAAAGGACATGGAGCACCACAATCAGCTAAACACCAAGCTGAAGGCCATCCGGTCTTCAACAAAATCCATGATCCTGGTAGGTAGCACTCTCTTTTGCTTTTGTACCTTTCTAATTCTTCCTACTTTCAGCTCGGCTAAAAAGGAAAGTTTCTATTCTATCGCAGGCCATTCAGAAGAACCACATAGCACACAAGCGGGTGTTGGAGCTCAGGAGAACATCAAGGGAGGCCATGGCAGAGGCCGAAGCCAAAACCGCCGAGCTCAAACAAGAACAAGTAAGGACGGCCGAGCTGGAGGCCGAGGTAACTCGTTTGACCGGCCTAGTTGCTTCGGCCGATGCTGACAGACAGAGAGCCCTAACCGTGATGAAAGACAAATATTTGCGGGAGCTGGCAACACTTAATGGCACGAAGAATGCCGAAATAGAGGAATTGAAAAAGAAGGCTGATGACGCCGAGCTTAAAGGTTTTAAGGAAGGCGAAGCTGCTTACGTCCAACAATGTGAAGCAGCCAAGGATTTGTTCTTCAAGTGCGGCTGGAGAAGTGCTGTGGAGCAGCTCGGCTGCAGGCCCGAAACCGAGGTCTACAATGCTCCTCAGTATTTCATTCCGGCCTCACTGGCGGAGTACGCTGCTGACCTTCAAAAGCAATTTCTTGAAGCGTCAGATGATGATGAAGAGAATGAGCCAACTGACACTCCGGTTGTCATTGTTCCAGCTAACCAATCAGTTCGGGCGGAGCCTGCGGTAGAAGATCTGACCATTGAGCAACCAGCTGAAACCGAGCTCCAGGCCGAGACCGAGCTCCCAACTCAGACTGTAATTCTGTCTGAAATCGGAATTCGGGTTGATACCGAGCTGGATGTCGAAATAGATGACCTCTTTAGTTGATTTTGCACTTCTTTCTTTTTGTTGTTTGTTTGATCAGTTTTTTCTGGACTTGTAACCGGACTGAAGTAACATTTTTCTGTACTTGATAATTTTGGAATGCATGCCTCTGTTATCGTCAATACTGTATTGCGGTTGATCTGTATGCTTGCAATTTGTAATTAAATCCCTGTGTTTGTGCTTTGCTTTCTAATTGTAACTTGCAATATTTTCGGCCGAGATACCGTATTCCGGTTTAAGCTGGTCAATCTTACCAGCCAACCACTCTTTAGCCGATATAAATACTGCGGCTGAAGAGTACAAAGAGTCGGTTTAATCCCACCAACCACTTCTTTAGCTCGAACCCTTACTTCGGCTGAAGAGTAATAAGAGTAGGTTTAATCCAGCCAACCACTCTTCAGCCATACCCTTACTTCGGCTGAAGAGTAACAAGAGTTGGTTTAATCCAGCCGACCACTCTTCAGCCATACACTTACTTCGACTGAAGAGTAATAAGAGTTGGTTTAATCCAGCCAACCACTCTTCAGCCATACCCTTACTTCGGCTGAAGAGTAACAAGAGTTGGTTTAATCCAGCCAACCACTCTTTAGCCATACCCTTACTTCGGCTGAGGAGTAACAAGAGTTGGTTTAATCTAGCCAACCACTCTTCAGCCATACCCTTACTTCGGCTGAAGAGTAACAAGAGTTGGTTTAATCCAGCCAACCACTCTTCAGCCATACCCTTACTTCGGCTGAAGAGTAATAAGAGTTGGTTTAATCCAGCCAACCTTTAAGTTAGTTTTTCCAGCCAACTTAGAATAGAATGTTTGGTTATTCCGACCAAACGTCCTGCAGCCTGGATCCTTATCCTGGGCTTAGGAGGGGTGTTGGTTTAATCCAACCAACCTCTAAGTTAGTTTTTCCAGCCAACTTAGAATAGAATGTTTGGTTGTTCCGACCAAACGTCCTGCAGCCTGGATCCTTATCCTGGGCTTAGGAGGGGTGTTGGTTTAATCCAGTCAACCTCTAAGTTAGTTTTTCCGGCCAACTTAGAATAAAATTTTTGGTTATTCCGACCAAACGTCCTGCAGCCTGGATCCTTATCCTGGGCTTAGGAGGGGTGTTGGTTTTTCCAGCCAACCTATAGATTGGTTTTTCCAGCCAACCTTACTTTTGATGTCCCTAACTCACTAATACAATCTCATACAAAAAACAACTATGCTGAAAAGAATTGACTTTGTTTTATTGAGAGAAAGCAAAATTACACATACTCGTAAAAAAAGCTAAAAATAAAATAGTTTGAGATTGGCAGTGTTCCATGGCCTTGGAATGGCTTTGTCGTCCTCATCTTCCAGGTGGTATGCCCCTTTGCCAGCTAATCCGACCACTTTGTAAGGTCCTTCCCAATTAGGCCCTAACTTGCCATCTCCTGGTATCAAGGTGTTTCCCATCACTTTGCACAGTACCCAATCTCCGATCTTGAATTGTCTTGGATGCACTATTTTGTTGTATTTCCTGGATAACTCTTGTTGGTATGAGGCAATGTGAACCAGTGCTCTTTCTCTTCTTTCTTCCGCAAGGTCGAGCTCCAATGTTATGGCTTCTCCATTTAAGTCTGGATCAAAATTTTCGCTTCTAATTGTGGGGAGGCAGACTTCGAGTGGGATTACTGCTTCCATACCATAGGCTAAGGAGAATGGAGTTTCTCCTGTTGACCGTCGAGGTGAGGTGCGGTAAGCCCATAAAACATGAGGGAGTTCTTCCGCCCACTTGCCTTTGGCTTTTTCTAATCGTTTCTTCAGTCCATCCAATATTACCTTGTTTGATACGTCTGCCTGACCATTTGCTTGGGGATATGCTGGTGTAGAGTTGTAGAACTCTATCTTGTATTCTTCACAAAAGCCTCTAAAAACTTTGCAGTCGAACTGAGTGCCATTGTCAGATATTAGTGCCTTGGGTATGCCAAATCGTCTAATGATATTATGCCAGATGAACTTCTTCACATCTTTTTCCTTGATTGATGCCAATGCTTCTGCCTCCATCCACTTTGTGAAGTAGTCTGTTGCTGCGAGAAAGAACTTCCTATTTCCGGGCGCTGTTGGAAATGGTCCCACTATGTCCAAGCCCTACATTGCAAAGGGCCATGGGCTGGTCAATGGTAGGAGTTCTCTGGTCGGCTGATGTATTTGATGTGCGAACTTCTGACATTTCTCGCACTTCTTCACATACTTCTCGGAGTCTGCTTGCATGTATGGCCACCAGTATCCTTGTGAAATGGCTCTGTAAGCTAATGATCTTCCTCCTTGGTGGCTTCCGCACACCCCCTCATGTATTTCGAACAAGAATGCTTCTATTTTGCTAGGGTGAACACACTTTAGATAAGGTCCAGAGAATGACTTTTTGTACAATGCCATGGATGGGGAGAGCCAAAATCGTTACGACTTTGCTCTAATTTTGTTGGCTTCTTTCTTTTCTTCCGGTAAGGTGCCGTCTTTTAAGAACAGTATAATGGGATCCATCCATGAGGGGCCTAATTCAGCGTAACATACCTCTTCTACTTCGGGGTCTTCAATGCTTGGCCTTGGTAGGTAGTCAATTAGTAGTGGGTGAGGGATGGATATATCTGCCATTGACGCAAAGCCTGCTAGTTCGTCTGCTCTGCTGTTTTCCTCCCTGCCAATCTGCTCTATCCTTACTACTTCAAATTTCTTGATCTTTATTCTGACCAATTCTTGGTACTTGGCCATCCTATCATCCTTTGCTTCATAGTCGCCAGAAATTTGGTTTACCACCAGCTGTGAGTCGCTGGAGACCATTAATTCAGTGGCCTTCATGTAGAATGTTGTTTTGAGTCCTGTAAGAAGTGCTTCATGCTCCGCTTCGTTGTTTGATGCTGGGAAACCAAGATCGATTGCTTGCTCCACAACCAGGCCGTCTGGTGAGATGAGGACTATGCCAAGTCCTGCACCATGCCGGTTGGATGCTCCATCCACAAAGAGCTTCCACATCTCTCCAACGAACAACTTCCAGCAAGTGGAGGGGTCAGATGATGTCGTGGGGTCAAGAATGTTGCTGGTGTTTTCTTCAAGGTCCATGCTTGCTGTCTGCCCCTCGCTATCGGATTGTACCAAGTCTTTATTTGTTGGTGAGTCTTGGTTTGGTATAGCTTGGTTTGCTTCTTCCTTGCTGTCTTTAGTCTGGTCTGCCTTGGAGTCTGACTGAGTACCTTCTACTAGGGGTTGCGCTATTCCGGCGTCAACTTCCATCCCTAGTTCGGTTGTGTCAGTTAGGTCGACTGGGCAGATATGATGACTTCCAAGAGTAAACTCTGCGACGAAGTCTGCCAAAGATTGGGCCTTTACTGCGGTTCTGGGTTGGAACTTGATATCGAATTGTCCCAACTCTACTACCCACTTCAAGATTCGCCTAGAAAAGTTCGCCCTCTCAAACAAAGCTTTTAGTGGGAAAGCTGTGAGGACGACTCTAGTGTGGGTGTGAAAGTAGTGTGTCAATTTCCTAGAGGCCATCATTAAGGCCAATACTAATTTTTCCAGTGGCAAGTACCTTGTTTCGGCTCCCAGCAATGTCTTGCTGACATAAAAGATGGGCAGATGTTGGATTCCTTCTACACGAACCAACACTGCGCTAATTGCATACTGAGAGACTGCCAAGTACAAGAAAAGTTCTTCTCCAGGTACTGGGGTAACAAGTAGTGGTGGGGAAGACATATATTCCTTCAAGCTTTCCAGAGCTCGGTCGCATTCTTCGTCCCACTCGAACTTGACTTTTAATGCTTGAAAAAATGGTCGTAGTCTGTCTGACGACCGGCTGATGAATCGGATGAGTGCAGCCGCCATGCCGGTGAGATGCTGTACTTCTTTCACTGAGTTAGGCCTCTCCAGATCCTGGATTGCTTTGATCTAGGAGGGGTCTGCCTCTATACCCCGGTTAGTTACCAGGAAACCCAGGAATTTTCCAGATCCTACTCCGAATGCACACTTGGATGCATTGAGGCGCAACTTGTGCTTCTTCAGGATCTCAAACATCTCGCTTAGGTCCTTGAGATGGTCATTCTCATCTTTGCTCTTGACCACCATGTCGTCGATGTAAGCTTCCATTGTTCTGCCTAACAACGGTTCAAACATCTTGGTGACCATCCGTTGGAATGTCGCCCCTGCGTTCTTTAGGCCAAAGGGCATGACCTTGTAACAGTACAGTCCTCTTGGAGTTGTAAAGGATGTGACCTCCTGGTCTGGTTCATGCATGGCGACTTGGTGGTAACCTCTGTATGCATCCAGAAAGCTAAGTCGGTTGTGCCCCGCTGTTAGGTCTACCAGTTTATCTATCCGTGGTAGAGGAAAGCTGTCTTTTGGGCACGCCTTGTTGACTGTTTTATAGTCGACGCAGACACGCCACTTGCCATTCTTCTTTGTCACTACGACTGTGTTGGAGATCCATCTTGGGTAGTGCACTTCTCTAATTGCTCCTGCCTCCAGCAGGTTACCTACTTCTTCCGCCACTATCTCGGCATGGTGGAGTGCCGATCTGCGTGTGCGTTGGATGATTGGTCTGGCGGATGAGTGGACATTGAGTTGGTGACAGATGAAGTTGGGATCAATACCTGGCATGTCGTATGGTGTCCAGGCGAACACTTCGATGTTAGAGGTCAAAAATTCCAATACCTCTAATCTCTCAGCGCTGGACAACGACGAACCGAGCAAAAAGAACTTATCCGGATTCTTTCCATCTATTCTTACCTCTACCAAGTCCTCCACCGCTTTCTGATCAGCCAGTTTGCCGACATCTGCGAATAGCTCATTGCTCTCAGGTTTTTCCACCGAATGAATGTATCCTTTGGCAGCGCGGCTGCCATTGACCGTGACGAAGCATTGCTTCGACATGATCTGATCTCCATAGACTTCTTCAATTACCCCGGTATCGTTGGGGAACCGCATTACTTGGTGGTAGGATGATGCCACCGATCGCATGGCATGTAGCCATGTTCTGCCCAAGATGATGTTGTAAGTGGAGGGGACCTTCAATACCCAGAACTCCACTTGTTTCGTCACGCTTCCTGCTCTGACTGGAAGAATTATTTTGCCGACGGGCCATTCTGGCATGGAGTTGAATCCAATTAGGAGAGATACGGTAGGCGCCAAGTCATTGTCTTGCAGCTTCAATTATTTAAATGTTTCGTAGTACATGATTTCACATGAACTACCCTGGTCAATCAGAATCCGCTTGACGTCAAAGTCCTTGACTTGGAGAGTGACGACCAGGGCATCATTGTGAGGGCAATATATTTGTTCCAAGTCTTTATCCGAAAAAGACATGACGTTTGTGGCCTCCATCTTCCCCTTCTTGATGGCAGGTTGGGCACTTAGCACCTCTCTTAAGTGTTCAGCCTTTTTTATTGATCCCCTGAGCTCGCATACACGCTCAGGTTCAAAGACTCCATGTATCACATTGATAATGCCTTGAGGTGGGGCGTCGACTGGCATCTCGTTGGGGTTTTTTTGGTCCTGGGGGGCTGGTTGCGTCCCTCATTCAATGTATTTATCCAAGTGACCTGCTGCCACCAACTCCTCCAGGTGCTGTCTCAATGGCGTGCAATTTTCAGTGCGGTGCCCCTTCTCTTTATGGAAGGTGCACTGCGATCTTTCGTCGTAGTCCTTCTGAGCTTCCCCAAGCTTAGCTGGCCATCTGACGAAAGGCTCATCCCGTATTTCACTTAGAATTCGGTAGATCGGTTTCTTGAAGACCGTGGTTATGGCAGTGCGGACTCTCAACCATCTTTTATCCTGGTCCTCGTCGTTGTCTCGTCGGCCTCGTTCGTTTTTGCTTGGACGGTCTATCGTGTTGACCTTTGCTGAGGCCTTCTTCTCTGGTACTGTGGTCGTGCCAAATTTTGTTTTGGCACGTGCACCATCCGCTTCTACCTTGATGTGCTGATGCACTCTTTCCATCAAGGCTTCCATAGTGAGGGGTGGTGTCATGGTGATTGAGTCCCTTAATCTGTTCCCGACCGGAAGGCCCCTCTTGTATTGTGCAATGGCGAGATTGGTGGGACAGTCCCCAATCTGGTTAAATGTCTCCCAGTAGCGACTATTGTAGGACCTTAATGTCTCTTTTTCGCCCATGTCGATGGAGAGTAGCTGGTCAATCTCCACTAGGGTTTTGGTGTTTGTTCTGAACCTTGTGACAAACGCCTCTGCCAATTGCGCCCAGGAGGCTATGCTGCCTTCTGGAAGTTTTTCGAGCCAAGTCAAGCCTAGATCGCCAAGGCTTGATGGGAAGAGGATGCACATTAAAGTCTTGTTTGGCCGATATACCGCCATAACCTAGCGAAAGTGGCTTAGGTGAATGTAGGGGTCCGTCTTCCCTTCGTACGTGGTGAATTTGGGCTGAAGGAAACCTGAAGGCAGGAGCGCGTTTTCGATCGCCGGAACAAGCGGCGAGGTCTGCAGCCTTGCTAATGCTTTGTCTGTTGGTTCGTAGGCAGGGTGTGGTAATGGCATTCCAATCTCGACGCTTCCATGCGATCAAGGAGCCAATCGTTGAAGGGCAGAAACTCTGCGAGGGTCGCGCGCCCTGGTGTCCTCCTTCCATCGTGCCTTTTCTTCCAGCATGATCCGTAAATCGGATGATCTTGGCAACTCCGTCTGTTTGGATGTTGTTTGGTGCGAGTGTGAGGGTCGGTAGGTACTTCCCTCTGTGTAAGACCTTAATGATCTCGTTCTCTCAGACCTGGAGTAACGAGTTCTGGAGGTTCTAGACTGAGTATCGTCTGTCCAGAGGCTTCTACTTTCTGCTTGTGATGGTGTTGAATGCCTTCCATGGTCTTCTGAGCGGCGAGGGGGCGTCTTGTTTTTGCGCCCCTCTCCTGTCGCCACTCCTTTTCCCTCAATCTGGCGCTTCATAATCTCCATGTCCGCCGCCATCCGTCATATCAAGTCGTCTTGTTCCTTCACGCGGTCCTCCAGACCTTGAGGATCAATCCTCCGCCTTTGCCTGTCAGGACTTTGTGAACGAGAGTGACAGGAGCTGTTAGTCCGCCTCCCCCTAGTATCCCTCCTGGGGTTATGTCGTTGGGGCTCCAAGTCCGCCATGGGGGGGATAGAAGGTAGTCCTTCACGCCTTGCACCCCCATCTGGTGTTTTCCCGTCGATGGCGGACTGTGGTAAATCTTCATTGTGCGCCATTGTTCCTAAAGAGGTAAAGTTTGATCAAGAGGTTTTGTTCTTGTCTGAGTTCCCACAGACGGCGCCAATTATACGGGAAAGAAATAAACCTTCTCGTATAATCCTGTTGATCAAGTCTGCGCTCTTCCGCACGTTGTCGCTTTATTACCTGAAAACACAAACGTGAGCTAGCCGGCGGGTGTGTACCGGAAACCTCTCCGATGCCTAAGTCAGTAAGCTTGACAAATAGACAAAAGCTCCATGAATTCAGAAAACAAAGTTGTGTTACCTCTCCAAAGGTGATGTTTGTGAGCTTTTATAGGTTTCGTGTGGCACAATCCTAGTAGGACTTTTACTCCTCCATGCAGAGTCCTCCTAGGATTCATACTCCTGAAGGATAATGTTTATCCCTCAACACCCCCCTCACTGCTTAAACCAAGTGAGATGGTTTTACCATGGCCGAACTACCATACGACCGATGTAAGCATGGCCCTACTTAGCCGAACTATAATTAGTTTGGTTCTGTCCTTTGTTCCTCTTCCACTTACCAGGGTATACCCAAAACCGAACTATCTTTTTACCAAGGTATAGATCGATCTAGTTTAGCTGTGCCATGACCGGTATACGTTCAAAGCATCCTTCAACCGAGCTAATCACCAAGAGTCCTTCGGACCGGTCTAACTTCCGGCCTTGAGACCGGACTAAATTTAAGCCTCTTCAAGACCAGAGTAACTCTTTGGCCTTTTTACTCACCCTTCACACCGAGGCCCATAACAACCCAGCTTGGCCCAATTCACATATAAATTTCCCTTTCATTCATTAATGTCATTTTTAATATCATAAATGATTTTATTTTGGAAAATGGAGTCTGGCAGTACCAAAATTGGACCAAAAACACCCTGAAAGGGAGCGCGTGGGCCTCACGCGTGGCTTGACGCCGTGAGTGGCTTACACGCGTTGCCACGCGCCAGACGCGCTTCCAACGCGTCATCACGTGCGCATCAGCGGCGCTGTCCACGCGCATGTCGTCCGCGCCATGCACGTCGTGCGCTGAGCCGTGTTTTGAGCCGCTTTCTAAGCCGCACGCTGAGCCGCGCCGAGCCGCGCTGTTTTCCTCCACCGCCTTGGTTGTTGATGCATAAGGCACTGTTTGTTTTGTTTTTAATTTTGAATCACGTTAAATGGTCATAATTATTTCATTATAGATTTGTTTTATGCATGGTTGGTACTGTTAGACTCAGAATTAAATTTTTCATATTTTGTAAAATTTTTAAAATTTTATGAAAATAAAAAGTATTTTTTCTGTGATAATAATTCATTATTTATGCTTTAAAATGCTTCTGGTATTGCATAAATAATTTTCTGGGGTTGAAATTTTTATTGTAGACTTCTGAAATGTTTTACTATTTACTGTAATTTTTCAAATTATCAGATTTTGAAATTTTTTATTTCTAATTTTATGTGTGTTTATTAGTTATTTACAATTTCAGAAAATTTCAAAAAAATTCCAGAAAATTTCAGAATGATGTACTTTTTATTATGGCATAATCTGAATATTAAATACAACATATTTTTTTTAAGGTTTGTAATATGTTGCAATTAAAGAAGCATGATTAGTTTTTTATTTATTTATTTGAATTCCATTATTAAATGAATATAGCATGAGTTATTTGTAAATTTACATTAAGATGCTATTGTATGGAATTTATCATACTTTGTATATGCCATAAGTAGTGGGAGATTGATTTTTTTTTTTTTTTTTTTTTTGGTGCATGGAGTTAAATTAAATTTTGATAATTATCACTAGAGGCACAAGAGATGATTACGAGCATAGCAAATTTTCGATCTTGAGACATGTGTAATATTATCATTATTTAATTTAGTTTTTTTTGCTGCAAAATGATTTTTTGTGTTGCTATCATTAATATCCCCTACGCATTTGTTTACTCTGTATGTAGAAATGGCTGCTAAGACAGTGGTGACAGACTTAACTAAGGGAGAGAAATTGGATGGCGACAATTATGATATATGGCGCCGTAAGATCCAATACCTCTTCAATGAGCAAGAAGTGCTAACCACACTTAAACAAGTGATGGTTGAGCCAGAGCAGGGCAATATAGCTCAACATCGTCGTGATCTTGAAGCCTTTCAAACTTGGCGTAACAAAGATCGGTATGCGCACTTTACTATGTTGAGCAGCATGCACAACGACTTGATTAGTGAGTTTGAGCATTGCCCGACTGCATTTGAGATGTGGGAAGCTCTCAAGCAAAAGTTTGGTATTACCTCTTTGGCAAAGCTACGTGGACTAATTATGAAGTTTGACTCATATCAAAAAAGGGCGCATCACTCAATGAAGCAGCATTTGAGGGTCATGTCAGCCATGATACGTGAGCTTGCGGCTGCTGGGCACAATTTGACTCAAGAGCAGCAAGTACAAGCTGTGATTCGCTCTCTGCCAAATTCCTGGGAGCAAATGAAGCAGAACATGATGCATAATGAGAGTGTGAAAACATTCGAAGACATATCGCGTCATTTGAAGCTAGAGGCTGAACGCCTTGAGGCGGCTAAGTCTGATGGTTCTGCTATGGTGGTTGAGTCGAGCTCACGTAGGACTTCTCAGTTCAAATGTGGAAAAGCAAAAGGTGTCCCTAAGAAGTAAGCAGCAGCTACACTAAAGCCCAATGGTGCTAGAAATTTCAAACGTAGGGGCAAGAGAGGTGGCAAGAAGGTAAAGGCTAAATTGACATGCTTTAACTATAACAAAGAAGGACACTTCGCTCAGGATTGCCCTGAGCAGAAGAAGGTACTCCCTTACTTAATTTCTCGCATTCAATGCTTTGTGTCTAGTCAAGCATTAATTGCTCATTCTCCTCATTTTTGGGTTGTAGACTCCGGAGCAACAGACCACATCGCGAGGGATAGAGTAGGGTTCGTTGAGTATCACCGAGTACCTGCTAGGAGCAGAAAAGTTTACATGGGGAACGAGTCCAGTGTGGAGGTGCTTGGCATTGGCACATACAAGCTAAAAATGCGACGAGGGCGCACCTTGTATCTTCATGATGTTCTTTATGCTCCGGAAATTCGGCGAAACTTAGTTTTAGTTATTAGCATGATGAGCCTTGGTTTTGGCTTTTGTTTTGAGAATAATGGTGTTAGCATTTATTTGGGAATAATTTTTTTATGGTTTTGGTTATCTTTCAGATGGTTTTTTAGTTTTGGATGTAGATGATTCTAGTCTTAATAAAAATGCCAATGGCTCTGTTTCTAATATTGCATCTTTTTGTGATAATGATTCGATGAGAGGGCATGCTAGATTAAGCCACATAGGGCAAGACAGGATGACTAGATTAGCTAGAGGAGGTCTTTTAGGCCCACTCGCTAGAGTCACTTTGCCTACTTGCGAGCACTGTCTTGCTGGAAAGGCAACAAGGAAACCATTTGGAAAAGCCATAAGGGCATCTATCCCATTACAACTTATTCATTCTGATATATGTGGACCAATGAATGTGAGGGCAATGCATGGAGCCCCTTATTTCATCACATTTACAGATGATTGCACGTGTTTTGGTCATGTCTATT
The DNA here is from genome assembly GCF_055761805.1 of Camellia sinensis. Classification (NCBI taxonomy): domain Eukaryota; kingdom Viridiplantae; phylum Streptophyta; class Magnoliopsida; order Ericales; family Theaceae; genus Camellia; species Camellia sinensis. The sequence continues at coordinate 92,598,396 of NC_138970.1, read as the reverse complement.
TGATTTCTCACAAGTCAGAAGCATTGGATTGCTTTAGACGGTATGTTAATGAGGTTGAGAATCAATTAGACAAGAGCATTAAGGCTCTAAGGACTGACCAAGGACGTGAGTATCTATCTGAGCAATTTAAAGTGCTCTATTAAGAAAAAGGAGTCATCAGGCAATTGACAATTCCTAGGACTCCGCAGCAAAATGGTGTAGCGGAGAGAAGGAATCGCACATTGCTTGACATGGTTAGATCAATGATGGCGCAAGCTAATCTTCCCATTTCTTATTGGGGAGATGCTTTGTTAACTGCTGCCTACGTCCTTAACCGTGTGCCGTCCAAATCAGTTCCTTACACCCCATATGAGATGTGGACTGGCAAAAAGCCTAATTTGGGCAATTTGCGGCCTTGGGGTTCGGCAACTTACATACACAACGCTTCTCATAAGTTTGGGAAGTTGGGCCCTAGAGGAAAGAAGTGTATCTTCATTCGCTATAGTGAGCATTCTAAGGGCTATGTGTTTGTTGGGGAGCATCCAGATGGAAGTGCGACTGAAATTGAGTCACAAGATGTGGATTTCCTAGAAGAGGATTTCCCTAGCAGAGGTGAGGTAACTAGAGAAGTAGAACTCTATGAGATGGAGGATCTACTTGAAGGCGCACCTAGTAGCCTAGTAGAGAATGAGGAGATAATTCCTCAAGCTCCTAGGGACAGTAGGAGCGATCTACCTGCCCATGGATTAGATCCAATGGATGAGGATTCTCAGGATTCTTAACTACGTAGAAGCAAACGTGGAGCTATACTCCGTCGTCGTTTTGAGATTGAAGGGGAGGCATTCATGATTGCTCCGAGTGATGAGATGGAGCCTAAGAATCTCAAAGAGGCTCTCTCATCCCCTGCTAGTAAAGAATGGAGTACTGCAATGGATGAAGAAATAGAGTCTATGAAGAAAAATCATGTCTGGGACTTGGTTGATTTGCCGCCAGGGCGCAAGACTATTGGGAACAAATGGGTTCTCAAAATCAAGCGCAAAACAGATGGCTCTATAGAAAGGTATAAGGCTCGCCTAGTGGCGAAAGGTTACACCCAACGAGAGGGTGTGGACTATGAGGAAACTTTTTCACCAGTTGTAAGGTTTGCCTCTATTCGCCTAATCCTGGCCATAGTAACTCAGTTGGACTTAGAGCTATATCAGATGGACGTTAAGACTGCATTTCTCAATGGAGAATTGGATAAAGAGATCTATATGGATCAACCAGAAGGTTTTGTGGCAGTAGGTCAGGAGCGCAAAGTTTGCAAGCTTCAACGATCTATTTATGGCTTAAAGCAATCATCCAGACAGTGGAATCTGAGATTTCATTAAGCCATTGTTTCTAATGGGTTTATGATGATTGATGAAGATTACTGTGTGTACGTTAAGCGGTCCAAGGACATTTTTCTGATATTGTCATTATATGCAAATGACATATTATTGGCTGGAAATGACAAGGAGATGATTGTCGCCACTAAAATGTGGTTGTTCTCTACATTTGAGATAAAGGACATGGGTGAGGCGAGCTATGTGCTCGATGTTAAGATCCTTAGGGATCGCTCTAGGAGACTTCTTGGTTTGTCTCAAGAGACTTACATTAAGACTATCCTAGAGCGATTCCAGATGCAGAGCTGCAAACCCATTGACACTCCTGTTGCGAAAGGCGAGAGCCTAAGCCTTGATATGGGTCCTAAGACTCAAGAAGAGAATGAAAAGATGGCCCGTGTTCCCTATGCAAATGCTGTTGGAGGCTTGGTGTATGCTATGATGTGTACGCGTCCTGACATTTGTTATGCAGATTGGTGAGTCATTACCAATCCAACCCAGGACCAGCTCATTGGAAAGCAGTTAAGAGGATATTACGATATCTTAGAGGGACTGCAGATTACACACTTTGCTACCAAAGTTCAGATCTACATTTAGTTGGCTATTGTGATGCTGACTGGGGAGGAGACTTAGAAGAGCGTAAGTCTACTTCAGGATATGCTTTCATCCTTAGCGATGGTGCTATTTCTTGGAGCAGTAAGAAGCAATCCTGTATCGCCTTATCGACTATGGAGGCTGAGTTTGTGGCTTGTTCATCTGCCGTTCAGGAAGCCATTTTGTTGAGGAGATTCCTTCAGCATTTGGATGTTGTCACACACACTTCAGACCCTGTGACTATCCATTGTGACAGCATGGCTGCACTCGCTTACGCTAAGGATCCTAAATACCATGAAAGAACCAAACACATTGATGTGAGGTTCAACTTTATCAGAGACATTGTGGCGCAGAAAGAAGTGATCCTGGAGCACATCCCTACGAGTCGCATGGTTGCAGACCCTTTGACTAAGCCCATTGCTAGAGATGTTTATCTTACTCATGTTAGGGCTTTAGGACTACGTAGGTGGTGATATATTTATGTGTATTCAGTTGAACTCATTTTTTTTTGGGGGATATTTATGCCATTAGTATTCATATTTGTTTCTATTACAAATTTATGCTTACTACTTTTTGCAATGGTTTGTGAATTAGCATACACAAAATAACTAAATTGATGTTAGTAGGCAAGGTTGGCTCACTCACACAAGCAATCGCCCTTAGCGCTAGGTAGCGAGTAAGGATGAGACTAGTGGCTTATTGTATTTGGAGCAAATAGAGAAGCCAAAATTATCCACTAGCTATGTTGCCTTGGTTGGAGCCAAGATGAGGTCTTGTTAGAGACCGACCATGGACATGAGAGTACCCACTTTTCCATGATGTGCCTGTTATGGATAGCCAGATGCGATATCTCATTTGATGCATGAGAGGCGAGCAAATAGAGAATTCGAGTTAGACGCTAGGAAGCGACTTGTGCGCTTAAGAGCGACTAGACTAAGATCTGTATGGTGTGTGAGTTTAACATCACTCTTTGGAAGAGTTACTTCACTATAACATGCATTCGTACTACATGTGCTTATCGACCCGTTAGCGAGGTGAAAGAATGGATACCTGCTTATTCACCGTGTGAGTCCTAAAAGTCATTTTTCCCTAAATGACTTCACTTTGTGCCTTTTGTGACCTTTAACTATGTCATAAGATGAGGAGTTGATGTTCAGCTACTTTGGTATGTTGCCTGCGGTCATGTATGATTTGGCTTTAATGGACATTACTAGGAAAGCGGTCAATTTCAAATTGAATGATATGGGGGTGAAGAGAAGATCATCTAGTTCTACATCTCTGCTCTATGTTCACTGTCGACAACTCACATCGCTCTCTATGGGATGCTGATTGGGTGTGAATATAATGCGGGACCTAGTAGAGTCAAACATGCTCTTTGAGGGATTAGAGATGTTTTTGGACTGATGTCACTAGATGGGTCTGGGTACATGAGACACTATTTCTGTTCTTTTTGGGTTGATTTCTCTATGCTGACTTATATTGAGTTTCTAGTATAGAGCTCCCACATGCAGGTGTTCTCAGTGGTCGCACGGTGCATTGGCTAGTATGAGATTGTTCATTTTTTGGGAGATTGAGATAGAGATGTGGCAGTGTCATACCAACTCATGTGCGAGTGGGAGATGTTAGAAATTGGGCGCCCACGTGGCATGACCCTTTGAACCTTTTGAACCTTATCCATTTAAGTTTGAATTTGAATTCAAAACTTATTTGGATAACCACTCAGGATATCTATATCTATCATATCAACTGATATGGATAGATGAGATATTATCCTATATATCTGATATGATATGGGATATGGGTAATCAAGAAAAACAACGTATGTTTTATGTTTTTCCCATATACTGACTCTCTTCCAAAAAACAACGATCAAGCCATTTTGCACTGTGATTTGTGTGGATAATATTCATTTTGTAATATCACTCCACTGCTGGGTTGATTGTTCACTTTCTAGAAACACGTGATTTACTCACGAGATTCTTCACTTCAAACTCTGCTTAAAGGTATGACTATGAATATTTTTTTCATCCACTGCGTTATACTTTGATTAACATAGTATGATTGGCATGTCAAGCAAGATGGTCGTAACTATACTTACAACTTAGTATTTAATACCATCAAGATCGTATTGATCCCTACCAAAGAGTAATCACCTAAACCAAAGTCTCTGGAGGGTAGCAGCCTTTTGACAAGGGCACAGTGCAAGGTAGAAATTGTAGAGACGAAGATGTTCTTCGTGTTAGTGGCAAAAGACGGTATGACATAACTGCCTAATGGGGAGGTACTAGAACTTGCCCAGCCCTTATTGTAGGAATTTGTTGATGTGTTCCCCATAGAATTGCCCGAAGGATTACCTTATTTGCGGGATATTCAACATCAAATTAATTTGGTGCCTAGCTCTAGTTTGCCCAGCATGGCCCATTATCAGATGAGTCCAAAGGAACATAAGGAGTTGAGGTGTCAGGTTTAGGAATTTCTATCTAAGGTCTTCATCAGAGAAATCATCAATCCCTGTGAGGTTCTGGTTCTACTTACTCCTAAGAATGACAAAACATGGCGCATATGTGTTGACCACCGTTCCATCAACAAGATTACTATAAAGTACCATTTTTCTATTCCTCGATTGGATGACTTGCTTGACCAATTGGAAGGAGCTAGGATATTTACCAAGATGGATATGAAGAGTGGGTATCATCAAATTCGAATCAGGCCTGGTGATGAGTGCAAGACAGCCTTCAACACACGGGAGGGCCTTTTTCGAGTGGTTGGTCATGCCTTTCGGACTATCTAATGTCCTTAGCACCTTCATCTGAATAATGAACCAAATCTTGCGGTCATTCCACGATAAATTTGCGGTTGTTTGCTTCGATGATATCTTAATTTATAGTCCTACTCCAGATTTACATGTGCAACATATTCGAGAAGTACTAATAGTATTGCAGCGGGAGAAACTTTTCAGAGCAATCAATAAGTGCAATCAATAAGTGTGTGTTCCTGACAAATAAGGTTCACTTGCTTGGCTACATAGTTTCCAAGAATGGGATCTCAGTGGATGACTCTGAGATTGAGGCAATTCGAAAGTGGCCTCAACCAAAGACCTTGTTCGATGTCCATGGTTTCAATGGGCTCGCTTATTTCTACCAGTGATTCATTCCTCACTTCAATAGTACCATGGCTCCAATCACAGATTGTATGAAAGAAGGAAAGTTCATGTAGACGCACGAAGCTAGCTAGGCTTTTGGGGTTATCAAACAAAAACTAACAAGCGCACCTGTGTAGGTTCTTTTCAAAGGTAATTGACTTTGTGTTCCAGAATCAAGTTTAAGGTTGACAATTATCAGCAAGCAGCATAATGAAGGCCACATGGGTCGGGATAAGACATATGAATTAGTGGCAGCATCTTACTTTTGGCCAACAATGAGGAAAGAGACCTACAAATTCATGGGAGGTTGTCACATGTGCCAAGTCCCAAAGGGGACCACCACCAAAGTGGGTCTCTACATAACCCTGCCTATTCCATCTTATCCATGGTCCGACATCAGCATGGATTTTGTCATTGGGTTACCCCAAATTCAGTGAGGTAATGATTCAATATATGTGTTGGTCGACATGTTTTACAAAATGGCGCACTTTATTCCATGTAAAAAGACAACAAATTTAGTAATGGTGCGCAACTATATTTTCGGAAGGTTTACAAATTGCATGGTCTACCTAAATCCATTGTTTCTGATAGAGATACATGCTTTTTCAGACACTTTTGAGGCTGCCTTTGGAAGTTGGCTAACATGAAACTGGATTTTAATAGTGCTTATTGTTAGTGTTAATAGTCTACAGAAAAGCTGTAAAGTAAAGCATAGCTAGTTGTCATTTATATTATATAATATGTAATGCTTCCTGCTTTTGGTGCCTAACTTAGCATCCTATGCTGTCATCTCCTCTCTATAAAAAGAGTGTTCATCTTCTTGTAAAAACGCACAGAAATATAGAGTTATCCATTTGCTCTCTCTTCTCTCTTTCTCAAACTATTGTTACATGGTATCAGAGCTATAGGTTAGCTCTTGGTGATCTTCACTTTCCGGCGAGTGGCAACCTTGCCTTCATCGCCCGCCGGACCCCAACCATGCTTATTGAAACCTCCATCAACTCCATTACCTTCTGGTCCATCATCTCCAACGGCAGGTTCTACAAGTTCAACCCCCTAGTACACGCATCGAATCAGATTTCTTCAACATTGCAGCTGGTTGGAGCAAGCTTCTCCTTACCTTCTGACCTTTTGGATTGTACATCTTGGCATTGTTGAATGTCAATCTCACGTCTGAAGCAAAATCCAGCGGCCATCCAAACTCTTTCTTACTGAGCCTTGACTTCACAGTCCCCAGATCCATCGGTTGCTTGATGATTTGGTGGTAGTCGTGAAGCCCTAAACCAACCACATCAACAGGTGTATCGAAAACCCAACCATGCTTATGCTTCATCAATTTTTCCAACGATCAATCCGCATCTTCTCATCATGCTTGTCACCAGCTTATCCATCGGCGAACCCGTTGCCACATGCCGCTTCGGATCTCTACCACACATAGCAGTTTATGATCCATGCATGAGCTTGACTCCAACTAGACAACCACAATCTCTCTCTCCTCTGCTTTGTCAAAGCGATTCAAGCTCCGATCAAAGATAGGTTCAACAGTTGGGCAACTTTTTCTTGGTTGAACTTCCAAACAATGTACCCCGGTGGCTATACTGCAGAAGTAACGTGTCTATCTCCTAGAGCAATGGAGAAGGACGTTTATTTACTGTGGCATGGCCGGTCAGAGGCGCCACCCCACTGGACATAGTGCCTCCACAATGGACAACAACCCACATGCCTTCTCTCTGTCTAACAATAATTTTCCACCACCCAACTTTCTTTTTATTTTATTTTATTTTCTTTTATTTTATCACACATACTTAAAAGACTAACAGTCTGATCACACAACCCTCCCTTTTTTTTTAATCACCCCATGTTCCCCACAGCTCCTTTTTTCTTCCACCAAATGATCACCTTTCTTTTCTTTTCTTTATTCTCTACCCACACAACACAACACTCCACCCTCTCTCTCTCTTTTTTTTTTTTGTTATTTCCATTACGTTATTTATTTATTTATTTCTTTCTTTCTTTCTTTTTCTCTCTCTCTATATATATTTTATTATCCTATGTTCCCACATACCCCACTTAGTCAAGCACGGCCTCACCTTTCTTTTATTATATATATATATATATATATATTTTATTATAATCTCTTATCCCAACACTAAACACACACACACACACACACAAAAAAAAAAAAAAAACCTTTCTACCATTTTTTTTTTTTTTAACATCTTTACTCTGTGTTGAGCTGTTTTGCTCCACTTTATCAATCCCTTTGTTTCAACCTCAAATAGGTTTTTATCTTCACACCTATTTGAGTTTGAGGGGGGGTTATACATATATCATGGTGAGCATGGTTACACACCATGCAAACCACCCAAGCTGATGAGCATGGTTATATACCATGGAAACCACCCAAGCCACCCCATGGCGCACTCCCTAAGTCACCCCCTTGGTGCACCACCAAAATCTTCTACAACGGTCCGGCATGACCCCATAAACTGTCCCGACATTGATTTCGATTAGCTTCTACAACGGTCCAACATGACCCCATAAATTGTCCCGACATTGATTCCGGTTAGCTTCTACAACGGTCCAGCATGACCCCGTAAACTGTCCCGACATTGATTCCGGTCAACTTCTACATCGGTCTGGCATGACCCCGTAAACTGTCCCGACATTGATTCCGGTCAGCTTTTACAACGGTCCGGCATGACCCCGTGAACTGTCCCGACATTGATTCTGGTTAGCTGCTACAACGGTCCGACACGACCATACAGTGTCTCCTATCCTATTTTATTTTATGTATTGGTTTATTTTCTTGTTTTGTTACTCTTTCCAAACTCAAGTTGGTTTGTGTCTATCCTCTTTGAGTTTAAGGGGGGTTGTTAGTGTTAGTAGTGTACAGAAAAGCTGTAAAGTAAAGCATAGCTAGTTGTCATTTATATTATATAATATGTAATGTTTCCTGCTTTTGGTACCTAACTTAGCATCCTATGCTGTCATCTCCTCTCTATAAAGAGAGTGTTCATCTTCTTGTAAAAACGCACAGAAATATAGAGTTATCCATTTGCTCTCTCTTCTCTCTTTCTCAAACTATTGTTACACTTATCATCCCCAAACATATGGGCAGGCAAAAGTGGTCAACTGTTCCGTGGGAAATATGCTTCGATGTCTAGTAGAGGATCATTTGAAGTCATGGGACCAAAAATTGTGTCAAGTTGAATTTGCATTCAATCACTCTGTAAACTGCAACACTGGATTTTCTCCATTTCAGATTGTCTACGGTATCATTCTTGACTTTCTACCAGTCCTTGACATGAAGAGGGTGCATTCTAAAGAAGAGGATTTCATAGCTCAATTACAGCAGCTTCATCAGGCCACCAAACAAAAATTAAAGAGACTTATGCAAAATACAAAGAGAAAGCTGACAAGAAGCACTGACTCGTGGAGTTTGAAGTTGGAGATTTTGTATATGTTGTCCTCACCAAGGATAGATTTTTAGTAGGTGACTACAACAAATTAGCTGCAAGAAAAATTGGTCCTGTGGAGATTATAGAGAAGATTAATCCTAATGCCTACCGCCTAAAACTTCCAAGTCATATTGGCACTGCTGATGTTTTCAAATGTGATGTAGATTGAGATAAATATTATATATTTTTATTTTATATTTTAAAATTAATATTTAATTAGGAATATTCTAATTTATTATAGAATAATATAGATTTATTTGGTTTCTTAATTTGATTTGATGCAATTTTCATATTCCATTAGTTTTGATTTTTATTTCCTATTTCATTAGTTTCTTGTTTTCCAAGAAGTAGGTTAATTATAAATAAAGTTGTACGCCTCAAGGCTATGGGAGTTTAAGTTGATATTTGATTAATAAAAATTTAGAGTTTTCTCAAAATTAGTCATTCTTAGAGAGAGTATCTCTAGTTCGGATTTGTTCGTGGTTTGATCTTGTTGTTTGGTCTTCTTTTCGATACACTTCCCTGCATCAGTTGGTATTATAGCTTAGGCTCGAATCCTGATCACGGCGCCAAGAGGAACACCATGTAGTTGATATACCGTTGTTGAGAAGGTGTATGAGTGAGATCATGCAACACGAGATACCCGAATAGAGGAAAGGTTTCAACGTTTAGACCACATTGAAAGGATGCTTAAAACCTTGTTGGAGCGTTTCAAAGTCATGAACGTTAAAAATCGTCCACGCCCTCACAGCCGTTAGCCAAACTCACGATTTGGTGGAGGAGAAGAATTGGAATGATGTCGAGGATGAAGACAAGAACTCGATTGGCGCATACTGTTGAATTCACCCATGTGTGAAAGGGGTGATCATCCAAGTCAAGTTTGGTTGGCAACAATAGGAAGGCAACCAACCAAAGTCCACCTTGGCGGCCACCAACCATCTTGAAGAGTCAAGGATGGAGGCTGCCCAAAGGCTCTCCCACCTACTTCCTCACCTATAAATGGAGGTTGAGAGGAGAGAGCAAAGTGTGAGGAAGCAAACCGTGAGACAACAAAGAGAGTGAGAGATGTGAGGCGGAGAGACCGTCTCTCTCGGTGTGAGCGAGGGAGACGGGTGAATGTGTGAGTGAGGAGAGTGTGAGCTCCTCCTCTATTGTAATCTTTCTGTAATCTCCTCATTGGTATAGTGATAACCGGTTACTCTCCCGTGGACGTAGGCATTGGGCCGAACCACGTAAAATATTGTGTCTCCTTGTGTGTGGGTGGGTTTTTCTGCTTGTTTTGATTTCTATAAGGTCTTGGGCGGGATCCCAGATCCCAACAAGTGGTATCAGAGCCTCGTCGGTGGCGTTTCAGAACAAAAACAGCGTGTTGTCCGAAACTGCCCAGAAATCAAGTTGCTCGAAATCCGATTTTGAGCATACCAGGAGCAAGGGCTCGAGAAGAGGAGTCCAACCATATAAAGCAGACACCCAGAGGAGCTTCCACGCGCCCTTACGCGCCGCCTGAAGAAGGCGCGTGAGGCCCAGTCTCGGCACGCGCCGCCACGCGCCGTGAAGGCAGCCGGCGCGTCGGCCCAGTCGCAGGCACGCGCCCCACGCGCGGATGAAGGAAGAAGACGAGTGGGGGGAAGCGCGTGTATAGCACGCGCGTGCCACGTCAGCAGCCACGTCATCTGCCACGTCATCCGCAGGAGGAAGAATCCTGTGTTTCGCGGCGAAGGTACAGCCGCAGATCTGAGGCGTACAAAATGTTTTGGCTAGATCGAAGCCATTTGGAGTCCGTTTTTGGTGATCCAATAGTGGTTTCCGACTATTTGGAGTATTCCGGACACATCCGTACGGTCAGATTTTGGAGATGGAGTTTCTGTAAAAAGTAGGCAGATTAAAGTGGCAGACGGCGTCAGGGGCAGTGGACGGAATATTCTGTTGGTACACGGAATATTCCCTGAACTTCTGAAAATTGCAATTTGGCCCAGAATTTTCAGAAAATTGCGGTGTGGCCCAGCTTTCGGGGATAGTTTTTCAGTGAGGTCCCTGGAAGTGCAGCGAAGGTTGGTCCTAGCTAAATGGACCGCTCCGGACGCAACCGCGAGGTCAGAATAGTGAAATTCTGAACGGTTTGGAAAGATTGTCAAAACATGGGTGTTTGCCATCTTCAATACTCGAAGGAAGGTTGCCGGATATTGTGGAACGCTGCGGATTCACTGAAGAGGTTAGAATGGGCAGATTCTGACCCGATTGGACAACCAGATACAGATTGAGATAGATCATTGAAGACCAGAGGAGATCAGGCTTGATCAAATGGCAGATCGAGGGAGATCAGGATTGGTCAGGGGCGATCAGAGGATTGCAGACATGATTATCTCAAGATCAAAGGTCTAGGAAAGTTCTGTCAAAAAGACACTGTCTAAGGAGACTGGTTCTTAAGTGGGACCAGTTGTGACCCCACCAGTCTTTCCTGGGAACTTTCCTGGTTGTTGAGGTGATCGGAGGATCTGGTTCAATCAAAAGAGAAGACCATTCATCGACGGATAGATGATTTGGCAACCAGTACAGGCTCAGGGAAATACTGTGGCTGTTGGAGCTACTGTATACGAGAAGGTACTAATGGTATGTGGACATGTAGAACAATAGTTGCAGAGGAGCATACTAAGCGCAGAAGTACAATTGCAGACGTGCAACAGTGCAAGGGTACGCTAGAGTGTCGTACAGAGGCGCGAGAAGAGTGTGCAGCAGCGGGTTGTTGACAGTTCACAGGAACTTCCAGACAGAGAAATTGAGACAGGTAAAACGCAAGAGTGCGTGCCAAGGAGTGGCAAGTCTTATTTCTCTATGATGGTTTCTTTAGTTCCATGGCAGCAGATGATAGAGTTGATGCAGATCTCTCAAGCAAGCTTGACGCAGGGAGACCAGAAGCCATGGGTGCGAGCACTATGCACGGAGTTGCATAGTGGTAACCTGTACAGACAGGTGGAAGTTGTCTTGACAGAAGGGCTAACTGTCAAACATCAGTACGGACAAGTGAGACAGAACCGAACATCAGGGATTGCAGCACAGACAACAAGCGTATGTGGAAACGCCAGGAGGTTGTTCAGAAGTGCAGAAGGGCAAAGGCTGGTTGTTCAGAAATAAGCTCCGAGCAAGGAAACTTGAGGATGTTGATGTGTCAAACTCTGAAGTTTTCTAGTTGCTCCAGTGTTCATCATGCAAGGAGTTGCATGATAGTCAAGGGCATCCAAGCAGGGGGTGCAGGACATCCAATCAGGGGGTGTCGGATATCTTGGTTGCGCAAGTTCAAGCATAGCAGGTATAGACATCCGAGACAGGAAGCATGGAAGAGATCTGTGGGAGATAGGAGCAGTGGCTCTCTCCAAATCAGAGAGTGGTGTGAGTTGAGTTGAGGATGTCGGATTCCCTCCTCCTCTTGTATCTCTGGTGTTTTATCTCTAGCTTCAGGGGATGCAGCGTCTCAGTGAAGAGATGCAGACTATGTTGAGTTTGGGCGTGACAAGATTAGCAGCAGTGTGTGCAGTGGATCACCTCACATGGGTTGAGGGGGTGATTTGTTGAATTCACCCATGTGTGAAAGGGGTGATCATCCAAGTCAAGTTTGGTTGGCAACAATAGGAAGGCAACCAACCAAAGTCCACCTTGGCGGCCACCAACCATCTTGAAGAGTCAAGGATGGAGGCTGCCCAAAGGCTCTCCCACCTACTTCCTCACCTATAAATGGAGGTTGAAAGGAGAGAGCAAAGTGTGTGGAAGCAAACCGTGAGACAACAAAGAGAGTGGGAGATGTGAGGCGGAGAGACCGTCTCTCTCGGTGTGAGCGAGGGAGACGGGTGAATGTGTGAGTGAGGAGAGTGTGAGCTCCTCCTCTATTGTAATCTTTCTGTAATCTCCTCATTGGTATAGTGATAACCGGTTACTCTCCCGTGGACGTAGGCATTGGGCCAAACCACGTAAAATATTGTGTCTCCTTGTGTGTGGGTGTGTTTTTCTGCTTGTTTTGATTTCTATAAGGTATTGGGCGGGATCCCAAATCCCAACACATACAAACCACAATAGACACATCGAGTGGAAAACAATGCATCCAATCGATGACGGTCAAGCTTCAGACCTAACATACCAGAGTTCAAGGTTTGTTTACAACCTAAAGAATTTCTAGATTGTGTTGTTGTAGAAGAAGATGAATCCGACGAAATATTTTCAGACACACAATCTTCATTACTGCAGTCAAATATTGATTGGTATTCACCTCCAAAATATGATGTATATTTGGAGAAGGAAGACATTGAAGTTCAGAAAAATGAGACTGATGAAATCAGTTCGACAAAAGAAATTGAAGAAGAATTTAATGACGCTGAACAAATACTCAAGTTTCAAATAAAAAAACGTGCTTGATAACATATTTGATGGAAAAGTTGAGCATAAGGAGACCCATGAAATTTTTGGGGAAAGAAACAAAGATATGATGAATGAACCTTATGGACATTATGGTGCACTTACTCTGCAGGTCCTTACTAATCAAAGCAAAACCTTCTCAAATTATTTAGATTCCTTTATGCAATTCAATTTAGGAAGTCAGGTTTGGAACTCTCTTCACATGGAAGGACGCCAAGCATCGCATGGTAACAATCATTTTGGCATATCTCTTAAACCAAGGAAGGAAGTAGGCTGGTGAACTTACTTTGGAAAATCAACGGTTGATTACTTAAAGATTGTTCTATTTTACGAGTTTGTGGCCATCGTTAATCAAGTTTTTGAAAAAATTAATCTTCAATACAAGATTGATGTAGACATGCAAACAAGTCAAATTCTTTCAAGCCATGGATACTCGAGGACGAGTTTTTTCAAGCTGAGGAGAATAATGCAGATTGAAATTTTAAAATATTATATATTTTTATTTTATATTTTAAAATTAATATTTAATTAGGAATATTCTAATTTAGTATAAAATAATTTAGATTTATTTAGTTTCATAATTTGATTTGATGCAATTTTTCTATACCATTAGTTTTGATTTTTATTTCCTATTTTATTAGTTTTTTTGTTCTCCAAGAAGTAGGTTAATTATAAATAAAGTTGTAAGCCTCAAGGCTATGGGAGTTTAAGTTGACATTTGATTAATAAAAATTGAGAATTTTCTCAAAATTATTTGTTCTTAGAGAGAGTATCTTTAGTTCAGATTTATTTGTGGTTTGGTCTTGTTGTTTGCTCTTCTTTTCAATACGCTTCCCTGCATCAAAATGTTAAGCTTCTTGTTTCATGTCTCGGTGATTATTCAGATGAAGACGCAAATTCGAAGGCAAATTCTTCTCCACTTGGACGGAATGATGTAGGATGTTTGGCCATGAAGTTCTTGAAACTCATGGACAATAGGGCAAAGGGCAAAAACACTAACAGACGTGAAATGGCACGTGCTCAAAATAGCTTGAGATTCAATCAAGACATGGAAAATGATGTCATGATCAATACCCATTGTTTTGCTATAATGCACGATGAATTTCAGCCAAATTCCACTATTTAGGCCTCTAAACACCCATTTTTGGAAGATTTGTTTTGCTAATTACTTGGTCTTGGAGAATTTATTTGACGCTAGGTTTTTCCAAAATATTTGACTTTTATTCTAGTTTCTAGATTTAAGCTTAACTAATTTGTTTCTATTTTTGGTAAATTTCGTATTGTCTTTGATTTGGACTTGACTAGCAAGCTTTACCTTTCCCTAGCTTATTTCCTATTGTAATTATGGTTAGTTCCTCTATACATAACAATTGTAAGCCTTAAAGAAAATTAGTTTTATTATTGAGAATTAAATTATACAATATAGAGTATCTTTTTTACTATCAAATTCGTAATTGTTCTTTGTGTCAAGTGTTTCATCCCATTATCTTTCCTGCATCAAACATGCACCTTCTCAAAACTCACACCACTACCACTATTATACATCTCTAAAACCCACCACCCATCACCATTAAACACCACTGCCACCACTATACACCTGCACAATCTACCACCAACTAATATCACCCATAATTGTGTTGTCATCTGAGAGGATATATTAATTAGGTATTGTTTGAGTAGTAAAGTCCATTTCGGAATTATAATTTTTAATTAAAAATTTAAAAATCACTATAAAATATTGTATAGATTTTTTTATAGATTTTTTTTTGGTAAAAAATTAAAAAATTAACTAAGTTAGCAATTTTCAAATAGAGCCTAAATACAGTTGAGAAGAGTTTTATTGGAAAAATGCTTACAACTTGAAATGCTTACAACTTTTAAATTGCAGAGCACTAGCTGGTGTGCATTATTTGATATTTAATTTTTTTTATATTTGATTTGTTTGGAATTGTAAAGTACAATCTGTTAAATATATTTTTATAATTACATTTTAATCTTAATATTATTTACACCGTACCTTTAAGCACGGGTATACGCTTAATTATACAATATAGAGTATCTTTTTTACTATCAATTTCGTATTTGTTCTTTGTGTCAAGTTTCATCCCATTATCTTTCCTGCGTCAAACATGCACCTTCTCAAAACTCACACACCACTACCACTATTATACACCTCTAAAACCCACCATCCATCACCATTAAACACCACTGCCACCACTATACACCTGCACAATCTACCACCAAGTAATACACCCATAATTGTGTTGTCATGTGAGAGGATATATTAATTAGGTATTGTTTGAGTAGTAAAGTCCATTTCGGAATTATAATTTTTAATTAAAAATTTAAAAATCATTATAAAATATTGTATAGATTTTTTTATAGATTTTTTTTTTGGGTAAAAAATTAAAAAATTAACTAAGTTAGCAATTTTCAAATAGAACCTAAATACAATTGAGAAGAGTTTTATTGGGAAAATGCTTACAACTTTTAAATTACAGAGCACTAGCTGGTGTGCATTATTTGATATTTGATTTGTTTGAAATTATAAAATACAATCTGTTAAATATATTTTTATAATTATATTTTAATCTTAATATTATTTACACTGTGCCTTTAGGCACGGGCATACGCTTAGTTATACAATATAGAGTATCTTTTTTACTATCAATTTCGTATCTGTTCTTTGTGTCAAGTTTCATCCCATTATCTTTCCTGCGTCAAACATGCACCTTCTCAAAACTCACACACCACTACCACTATTATACACCTCTAAAACCTACCACCCATCACCATCAAACACCACTGCCACCACTATACACCTGCACAATCTACCACCAAGTAATATCACCCATAATAAAAAATCTAAAATCAAAATTAAAATTAGAAGAAAAATAGAAGATTTGTAGCCATTGTCCACCATCTACCATAGCGGAGAGGACAACAGCCATGCGGCAACAGTAATCAGTAGATCTACATCACCCTCTCCTCTCTCTCCTTCAAGAAGTGTGACCCACCAACTAGAAAAACCTTTCCATTTTTCTCTCATTCCCTCAATCACGATGCTCAATTTCCCCTATCCAATATGCATTGACAGTCGGCACTTCCTTTAGCCCCTTCCATATTGCCCATTCTAATTCTTCATCCAGCTCATTCTTCGGCGCCCATCTTTATATTCTTCATCATTTTCCTATCCAATCCCTTATTAATCTTGCTGATTCCCTCCATTTTTCTATTGCCCACCATAATCTCACTGCCCATCATTTTCTCTCCCTCTCAACACCCCTAGTCAATTCACTTTCCTTTCCCATCACAACCTTCCGTCACTTTCTTTCCCCTTTCTAGCTCCCTTTATCAATTTCCTCTCCTTCCTTTGGCCCCTCATCTCCCACTATATATATATATATATATATATATATATATATATATATATATTTGTACACAGTAGTGTTGTTTTTAAGGTCTCGTTTGGAAATAGGCTTTTTTAGTAACTTTTTAGTTTTTTGGTTAAAATGTGAAGTAAAAAATACTAGTATGTTTTGGATAACTTTTGACTTTTTACAAAAAAAATGTGTAAAAAGTAGAGAGAAAAGGGAATCTTTGACTTTTTAGTATGAATTGTTGGCTTTTTGATTTTTTTAATAACTTTTTGACTTTTTGGCTAAACTGATCGCTTCCCAAACGAGACCTAAGAGAGTTAAATACCTTCAAGTGAGTTAACTCTATGAGTTGGGCTAACTTTTACAATTTTGTCCCTTAGAAAATAAGATACGTCACTCGCGTGCAGTACTTCCATCCAAATTTCTAATCTATATTATTAATTGTACTAAAATGAGACAAAATTTAAAATTCAAAGTTAAAATTGAGCCAATTAAAAGTATAAGCACCAAAATGGCAATAATGGAAAAGTATGAGGACTACTAGTGTAATTTGCCTAAAAGCTATTTGTGACAATTATTAGTGAACAAAGAGTGTATCAGTCGCCAAATATAACATTTACGTGATGGAATAAATTATCTTCTAAAGTACTACATGTTTTGCGAAGAATTGATTTGTCATTGAAAACAACATTTTTAGTGAAGAATTAGAGTGGCGTGTGCCATTTTGTGGATGCCAGTTCCATTCTTTGCCAAATTTCACTGTTTCTAGCCTTTGAGGACCAAAAATGGGATTTTAAGGCTTAGGATGTAAAAGAATAAAGTTTCGGACCCCCAATGGGGGCGCTGGGGGTCCCTTCCCATTGGTCCAAAAAACAGTTTTTTTTTTTTTTTTTTCTTCAACCAACCCCAGGCCAACACGTGGCACTGAGGTCACTGGGGGTCTGTAGCATTGCTGGGAGGTAAAAATGGGTTTGAAAAGGGTGTTCAAGCCCTTTTAAACCATTTTTCAAGTGAAAACACATTAAATTAGTTATAGAAAGGTGATCTTTTGTAATCTCGTCATTGCAAATACCACAATGATATCTATGACTTATAGTCAGTCTAATTGAGCTACCCAAAGATAGTAGGGTGGTTGCTCTAGAGAAATAGAGGTTGCAAAGGATTCTCTTTTGCATACCAGTTTTCCTTTTCTAGGTACAAATGAAGATAAGAAAGAATAAGAAGAAGAACAAAGAGAATGCCAAAGAAGTCAAGACGGATCAGGTTACTCGAACTTAAGAAAAATATATTGAGATTGAAGAGACTATACGAAAGAATGCTATAGATACAACTCATGTTGGCAACTGTAACAACCCTCACACTGTTTACCGACTAATGACTGACTGATTACTGTTAAACTGAATTGATTATGACTGATAATTGGACTGATTAAAAGTACTGAACTGACTGACTGACATTGGAAACCGAATTGATTGAGTATATGTTAGTTAAATTGCATTCTATCTGTTTGACTGTATGATTATCTGTTCATGCTTATGTGTTTAAACTGCTAATTGAAGGCCTTATCGGCGGCCGAATCGGGAACTGGTTAGTGTTTTATGACCCTCATAATTAATATGATTTTATGGTATATTTATCTGAAAACTGATTAGGTATGATTAAATTAGATTAAAACGAGTTAATTGCAAAGTTTGCCATAATTACCAATTTGCCACCCTTAGTGGCCCACTCAATATAGCATATGTGAGCCTTGTACACACTGGAAGAACATTTCATCAGCTTTCTCCTTGCCATAACCGACCAAGAAGAGAGTTAGAGAGAGAGAGAATTGTTCTTGTTGATTTAGCTTGAGAATCTTGAAGAATCGAAGGAGTTTTGTACAATTGAGCTTCCCTATCCTAAATACAAGACTTAAGGTAGCTCCATTGTCTTCTTATTCATGTTTTGAGTGGATTCTTGCTTGGTTCATGTCATGTTGATGGAGTTTAGAGCCAATCATGGATTAGATGTTGAATTGGAGCTTGATTGTTGCATGCATGTACATATATTGAAGTTTTGAGGTTGTAGTTCATAATACCTCACATGCATGTCCATCTTTTGGTCATACTCCATGAGTTCATCTTGTTTTTGAAGGTTTGAGCTCTTTTGAAACAGCATTAAAGCTTTGGAGATGATTTAAGATCATGCATGTCACATTTGAGTTGTTGTTCTTGAAACTTGGTTTGAAATCATGTTTAATTGAACTACCTTTGGGCTTTGATTTCTCAAATTGATCTTTGAAACATGCTATACTATGAGTTTTGAAGTGTTTTCCAGAAAATTAGCCCAAAAGGATCGAATTTGATGCATTGGAACTTGATTTGAGCATTGGAGTTCAAATCTGGGTTTTCCAGATTTTGGTCTCCCGCTCGAGCGGGGAAAGTGGCGCTCGAGCGGGGAATTCGAGCTCCCAGCATCTTGCACTGTTTTACAGTCCGCTCGAGCGGAGTAATGTACGCTCGAGCGGAGACCTTTGTTGCATGACCGCTCGAGCGGGGAAACTTGAGCTCGAGCGGGACTCTGTTTTTCTGAAAATGTTTTAAATGTGCATATTTGCATCCTTATCCCATTCTAGGCATTCTTAGGCCTAGTTTAAGACATCTTGTTGAGGATATAGATGTAGAACACGCCGAGACATTAGGGATTACGTTGTTAATCTTTCCCAACTGTGTAGCTTAGCGTGTGTTCAATCTGTTAACTGTGTAGGGTTGGCGACTGGGGAGACACGCTCTAGCTTACTATAGCCCAGAACTCTGTGAGTAACATTTGTGTAAAGATATGTTCAAAATGATTATCTTCTGAACAATTAAACTGAACTGTTTCTGAACTGTTATTGTTAACTGAATGAATGAATGTATGACCTATATTCTGAACTGTATTGTGGCATCCTTAGCAACTACTGCTTACTGTTACCGTTACAGAGATCTCTGTCGGTTCCCATGTTGGAACCACTACTGTTTACTGATATGATGGCCATCATTCACTGTTTGGTCTATTAAGACCCGGTCTATTAAGACCTACTGTACTGTTTAGCTACTGGATGTACCACATATGACTGTTATAATCTGTGAAACTTGGAGCAAAGTGCTGCACGGAACTAAGTGCTACAAAGTGAGCCACCTCTAGAATCTGTGCGAGACACCTCTTGAATCCATAAGAACTGTACTGTTACTGTTACTGTTACTGTACTGCTACTGTACTGTTACTGTTACTGTACTGCTACTGTACTGTTACTGTTACTGCTACTGTTACTGTTACTGTTACTGCTACTGTACTACTACTGTACTGCTACTGTTACTGTTACTGCTACTGCTACTGTACTGTTACTGTTACTGCTACTTTATTGTTACCGTTACTGCAACTGTACTGACACTGCTACTAGTACTGCTAACGGATGTGCCACGTACGATTACTATGATTTCCAAATGACTGTTACGGCATCAATATGAGCCACAAACTGACTGACCGATATACTAGATCAATGAACTGTTTAAATTTTGAAAAGACATTCATCCTAAACCTCTTTACGCATTCTGTTATTCACTGGGCTTTAGCTCACTGCTTATATATATATATGTAGGTGTTCAGGCACTGGACCGCTGCTAGGAGCGTCAGGCAAGCTTTTGTTTTGTCAGCCAACCACTGTGCCTCACTGTGAGGTTCTAAGCTGTTCAAGCTTCGGCTTTGGGGTGTTTTAATATTCCCCGTCTGTCCCTGTAACTGTTTTGTTTACTGTATAGACTGTATAGACTATTACTGTACCGTTTATTAGGGATTAGATCCCTGTTCTGAATGATTGTACCTGTATGTGTAGACTGTCGCAGCTCATTGGACATTGTTTATTTACTGTATTGGCTTCCGCCAGGCCCTGTACTCTGTTTTACTGGATTACTGTTAGGCAGGCCTTCGGTAATCTCGAATTACTGGCCGGTTACGATGCTAAACCCATAGGGCCGGGTTTGGGTCGTGACAGCAACTAACCTACCAAGTATTGTTGTAGACTAAGGCCTTCTTGTATTTTCCTTTCTTGCTTCTCTTCTTCTTGGTCTTGTTCAAACCATTTTCTATTCTTGTATGGTCAATCAAACGACCTCTAATGTAACTTCTTTTGGTAGTGATGAAATGAAGATCTTTCCTCGCTAAGAATGTTAGATTTATTTTCTAGTGTAGCCCAATAACCTACATATTTTTACATGTTTTATTTTATTTGAACTCTACAATTAGATAAAGTCAATATTATATATAAAGTTCAGTAATTATAATTTTAATATAATCACTCTTCTAAGATAAGAAGGAAACCATGGATTATGAATTCTTCTGATAGAGTTTATTTGACCCTCTTCTCTCCTCTATATAAGGATGGGTGGCTCCCTTTTCATATCATGAGTGTCTTTCTATCACTTTAAGTTTTATAGTCATTCTAATTAAGAGAGACAAAGAGAAGAAGGTGAGCCAAGAATTCAAAGTTCAACTATAAGGGGTGTTTTCTCAACTTCTCTAATTCAATGGCTGACAAAGGTATGTTCGTTTTATTCTTGAGTTGTATTGAATTCAAGATCATGTTAAGTTTAATTCCGCATTATTATTATGATTACATGTATTATTAATACTTACAAAGAATCTACAGTATGAAATTTTTTCTCAATATAAAACTTGAGGATTTACTTGTCTTTGAAAAAATTTCACATGACTTAGACTTCTCTATTCTCGGAATCTTGGCACTCTCTCCTCACATGTAAAAGATCTTCATTTGCTCAAAGATTGTCGTTTAGGTAAAAGGACCCGATGTCCTTAAAGAAAGCATAACTGTTTGGAATTACACTACATTTTCTTTGATTTGTTCTATCGATCATCCTCTGTTCTCAAAACGATGTTGGCTACATAGCTGACCTCCATTATCTTCCTTTGAATGGTGATTTCTCGAGCATTGTCTTGGCCTCACTTTCCATTATGCTTAAAAATGAGCCTTCTCCGAGATGAGCGCTCAGTTCGCTCCGTTGATTGACCCTTGACAAGAGGTGGTGATGGCGATTTAAGTATCCTCAACTCCTTTGTCAAGAGTTCCACCTACTTAATTGTTGTCATGGTGGCTTGATCTTTTTGAGCCAAATGGATGGCCTACTGAGTTCTCTCAAATCTCTCCGCCAATGGAGGATCGTCCTTTGGCCTTCCACCCATGGCTTAAGTGTTACCGGCAACATGCCTTCTTGGTTAGTTGAGCTTCGTTCTCTATTTGTGTAAATCATAAAGCATTATAAATTAACGCAGCAGAATAAAAATTATGGTCATACCTTTCAAACAGAGTCTGAATTGAAGGATCTTGTGAGTAAATCACGTGCTTCCTGAATCTGGTCAATCAACCCAGCAATGGGGTGATATTACAATAGTGAATATCACCCACACAAACCACAGTGCAAATGGCTTTGATCGTTGTTTTTGGGAGAGAGTCAGTATATAGAAAGAGAGTCAGTATATGGGAAAAACTCAAACATACGTTCTTTTTCTCTTAATCACCCATATCCCATATATCAGATATATATTCTATTTATCTCATTTATCCATATTTGTTATATGAGATAATATCTGATATCTATATCAGGACATAATAGATATATATCCTGAGTGGCTATCTAAATAGGTTTGAATTCAAATTCAAAACCCATTTGGATAAGGTTTAAAAGGCTGAAAAGGGTCATGCCACATAGACGCCCAATTACTAACAATTTGGTACATTGATGTTTTCCATTGTCATTTGTTGCAAACTTGTTACTAGAACGTCTTAAGCTTTGTATTTCCTACAACACCACCAAATTGTATAGGGAAAACATACCACACAGTGAAAATGACAACAAAAAGAACTAAAACACCATAAAACCTTTCTTTGATTGATCTTAAAACCACGAATAGAAGACTCTTTGACTGTGGTGGTCAACTAGGGAACTCTCTGATACTTAAATCAGTGATCGTACATCTGTCGAGGAACTCTCTAATGTCTAAGTCAGTGGTCGAAGTAGTGTATCTCTCAAAAAAGTAAGCTAGAATGCTTGAGATTATGTGTACCTGGCTTCTAGGACTGTTGGCTTACTTAAATGTGTTGAAACTGCTGTTAAAACATCTTTTCAATTATTTTCCCTCATTTTTCTGCTTCTTGTGGAATCATGTCTCATGTTCGCGATATACTTAGAAAAGATAAGCATGATGTGGACTTAATCAAAACCTATTTTATTTATTGCTCAAGCTTGGTTGTCCAACCTTACGATGCAACTCAACCATTTAGTTGGGAACTTTGTATCAAGATCCTCTAGAGTAATAACCCTAAAGTGATCTCCTAGAGTGATACAATGGCTGAAATTAAAACTAACCAAAATGACGTCGTTTTGGTTAGTAAGTTAGGGGGGAACAAAAAAAATCAGCTTTGGTTCAAAATGAAGAACAGGTTCGTGCAAATATGAAGCAATAGACTCTCTATCTCTTCTTCTCGGTGGGCATGAAAGTAAGTTAAACAATTCCAAAAACATTTTTACAGATTATACTCACATTCAAGGTTCTAAATATCGGCCGGTACGTTCCGTACCGGCCGGTTCGTACCGGAAATTGATAGGGCCGAGTCGGATACTCACCGGTATACCGGCGAGACTGAATTTCACGGCCGTAGCGGCCGATTCCCGACACGTATCGGGCTGAATCCGATACGTAAGCGATTTGTTGTCCGATACATGCCGATACGGCTGAAAAACGAGCAAAGCTCAGTGTCTTGTGTATGTATGAGTGTGGCTACTGAGCAAAGCAAAGCATGGAGGAAAAGCAAAGCAATCACCTGGAGGAAAAGCAAAGCAAAGCACTTTGAGGAAAAGAAAAAATAAAGCAAAAGAACCTGCAAAGCAAAGCACTCAATCGGACCAAACCCAACTCCTCAATCAAACCCAAATCTATCTCCTAGGGGCTTCGATCTTGTAAAGTGTTGCAGCCTGCAGGGAGAAGCATCGAATCGAACCCAAATCCATCACCGATTTCAAGCTTCTTCGTTGAAGGTTTGGTCTCTCACTCATGCTCTGTTTGTTCTGTTCTCTCACCGTATGATGCTCTGTTTTTTTTGTTTTGGGTCAAGAAAGGAAGTCATAGTTTTGGTTTATAAGTTGTGTTTGGTTCGGTTTGTTTATAATTTTTTTTTTCTGTGATTATTTTTTTAAATGCACATAATTTTTTGTATATATTATTGAGGTTATCGGGAGCAATTTTTTACATAATTTTAAATGCACATAAGTTCAGAAGGTGAATAGAATTCATATTTTACAATTCAGAAGCAGGTTTGTTCTCCCATAATTTTATATATATATATATATATATATATATATATTATCAGCATAGAATATAATGTTTTATATAGAATATAATTTTTTATATAGAAAAATATTTTTTATTTATATTTTAAATGCACATATGCTCAATATATATATTTTTTATATATATTATTTAAAGAGATTTAATCTGTCAGATTTTTTATTTCAGATTTTTTTTATTATTTTAGATTTTTTAATCTGTCAAATCTTTTTATTTCAGATTATTTTTATATCATATTATTTTTATAGAGGTTTAATCTATCAGATTTTTTTAAAGAGGTTTAATTATTAAGTAAAGATGTTTAATATTTTAGATTTTTTATTTTTATTTTAAATACATTATTATTACTAACTAAATTAGAATTACAATATTTGTTAATTGAAAACTGTTATTGTAGGTAATTGAAAGTTATAATGGCGCACGGAGGTGGGGTTTGTCTATAATTTTTTTTTTTTCCTGTGGTTAGTTTTTTAAATGCACATAATTTTTTATATATATATTATTGAGGTTCAATAGAATTCAGGGGCAATTTTTACATAATTTTAAATGTACATAAGTTCAGAAGGTGAATAGAACTCATAATTTTACAACTCAGGAGCAGGTTTGTTCTCCCATAATTTTATATATATATATATATATATATTATCAGCATAGAATATAATTTTTTATATATAAAAATATATTTTATATATATTTTAAATGCACATATGCTCAATATATATATTTTTTATATATATTATTTAAAGAGATTTAATCTGTCAGATTTTTTATTAAAAGTTTAACATATATGCCAAATAAAAAGGTTGAGACTAAAATAAATACATATCATTTAGTTGAAAATGAGTCAAGAAAGTGCCTCTACATATCAAAATTTTGATTAAAATGTGATAAATTAAGGCTAAAAGAGTCAAAAAAATGCATAAAATTGAGTTTTAGATGGATTGCTAATGATTTTTGAAATTTCACAGCCGCGACGCCCGATACCCGCTACGTACCGGTCGATACTACCGATACTGATACTCCGCGATCGATACCGTTACGTTACCCGATACCGCGATTTAGAACTATGCTCACATTACTTCATACATTTTAGATTAAAATGTAGATTGATTGGGGTATCTATTTGCATTACATTTCTGACAAAAACTGCTAGCTTATGCATTTTATAAATATCTCAGGAGCAACACCCAAATCTGTTTTAGAGTTGATGAATGTCAAGGATCTCACCCTAGCTCATTTTGGTTTTCTGTATAGAAATTCAATGTGAATGGTATTTTCTTGTGTTTAATAAAATACCGTTTTGAACTTATGACATAGATTGCTCTTTCTTTTTAATTATTATGTTTTGTTTGGAGTAGGGGGTCGGCGGCGACGGTAAGGCAGCGGCGCGACGGGACGCAGGGAGGAGTGGCCTCTCTCTCTCTCTTCTTCTCTCTCTCGCACTCTATTTTCTTTCCTTCTTCCCGCCTTCTGCTGCTGCTGCTATACCTGCTGAGGGGAATTTTGAATCAAGTTTTTTTTTTTTTTTTTTTTATCAACGTACTAACCAAAATGACGTCGTCGTTGTGGTTAGTTTTAATTTCAGCGGCTGGATCTCTCAGTCTAGGAAATCACTTCAGGGTTATTACTCAAGAGGATCCTGATACGGGAACTCTACTTGACTACCCTACCACGTGTCCTGCTCGACCGTTGTATGACTAGCTCGGCTAAGCACCGTGATAGCTCAAATTTTACCTCTCATAATAAACCCATGAGAAAATAGATATTAAAAAATGAGGAGGATTCCCAGTGTTGTCTGGGTCTGCGAGGCCCACCACATTTAGATGATTCAAATTGTTCATTTTGTTAGACACTTCATATATTTTATTTATAAAAATAAATAAATAAATAAAAATAACAAATTTGGTCAATATGATAATCATAATTTATTCAATTTACTGCGTTTTTCTCCAAAAAAATGGATGACAATTGTGTTTGTAAAAATAAACCATCCATTTTTTTGGTAACAAATGCAATAGTTTGAATAAGTTATAATTATCAAATTAACTTAATTTTTTTCGTGAATGAAATGCATGAAATGCTTAACAAAATAAATAACTCGGATCATCAAAACGAGACTTATGGTAAGTCACATGGGCCCAAACATCGTTTTCCATTCCAGATGATAGACCGGAAGAAATTTGCCTCCTGTAAAAAAAAATAAATAAATAATGGATTGGGCTTTTATCAAGTCAAAATCTAAATGTGACCGTCATGTTAGGGCCCATATGCCTACCACGGGTCCCGTTTCGATTTGAACTATTCATTTTATAGAGCCTTCCATTTATAACATTCATGAAAATAATAAAGTCTATCTGATTATCGCAACTTTTTCATTTTATCACATTTATATGCACCAAAAAATAATGAAAAAAAAATGAAAAATATGTTTTTCAAAATAAATCATTCATTTTTTGAAGACAAACACTATAAAATAAAAATACTACGATTATTAGATAGAATTAATTTTTTCTACAAATGACATAACTAAAGAATTTACAAAATGAGTAGTTTTGAGATTCCTAGTAGACTTTACATGTCTTAACGTGACAATCAAGTTCAAATTTGAAATTTAATGATGTGATTGATTCATGAATTTGTTACGTTTTTTTTTGGGGGGGTCTAAAAGTTAAATTCATTTTTCCAAATCTAATAATGTAACAATCAAATAAAATATTTAAGGCAATTTTTTTTCTAACATCTTCTCTAATTATTAGTTAATCATCTGTCTTACACATTATTGAGTCTAAAAAATAGATTTAAAAAATAGACTTATATATCATTTTTTTTATAAATGAAATGTACATAATTATATTTCACATATTTTTTACATATTTTTTTCTTTCTCCTAAATCTATCACCAAATTCACGAACCAAATACAAAAAATAAAATAAAATAAATAAATAAAATAATGCAGTCGAGCCAACAACAGAGACAAAGGCCTCCTTCTGTGTTCATGTGGGTCCGTACCTAGGAGATACAACTTCAAAGAGACTATCTGATTTTGATTACCATAAGTAAAAATGAAAAAAAAAAATTAAACTGAGATTCAAGATGGTGAGGGAAACATTATAGTATATATATTCATATACATCTTATAATTAAATAAAAAAATATTAACATAATTTTATATTTTATAAATTATAGTTGAAAAAATAATTATGTCATAATTAAACACAATATGAGACATAACTAAATATCTCATTAATCATAATTAAATAAGAAAATTAATCATAACTAAAAAAGAAAATAACATAACTAAAGATGCATATGATACACTCTTTCAAGAATATGTATATTAGAATTTTTCTAATGCTGTGTTTGATTGGGAGATTTAAAAAGGAAGTTAGAAAGAGGCAGAAAAATATAGGTAAAGTGTAAATAAAATATATTTATATTTTATCTAATTTTACACACATTTTCTCTTTTTTTTTTTCCAAATCTCTTTCTAAATTTTTCAACCAAATAAAACATAAAGAGAAAAGATGTGTAATATAAAATCTTGTTATTTTTTATTTTTATTTTGGTGATTTTATTTATAATAATATTTAGCTTGGATATGGTGTTAAAAACAGAAAGGGAGGTGGTAAGCTATAAGTCCGGATCCTCGGCTGCCCATTCCTGCTCATGCAGCACCCATAAAACGACGTCGTTTTGAGAAAAATTTCAATTGAAAAAAAAAAATACAGAGCGGAGGCAAACCAGAGGGAGAAGAAGGAAGGAACGGAGAGAGAAGAAGAAAGGAGGGAAAAGAAGGAAGCGGCAGTCAAACGAGGCTACCCATAATCCGAACAAGGCATCAATGAGTTCCAAACAGGGATTCTGATGCTATCGAAGCTCAGGCATCGCCATTTGGTGTCGTTGATTGGTTATTGTGATGAGAACTCAGAAATGATCTTGGTTTACGAATGGACCTCTTAGGGACCATCTATATAGAAAGAAAATCTAGAAAAAAACGTAGAGAGGATATGTATATATATATATATATATTTATAAATCAAAACACACAAATATACAAACGATTTTACCAAAACAAAATTTGAAATCACATATGTGGGTTGCTTGAATGAGTGTTCTGTTCCTTCTAGAGTGCTCTGTTTGCTTGAATGAATTTCAAGAAGATGAGACTCTTAGACTATTGTCCAAATGTAATCATCCCTTCAGGGTGTGAAGACCACTGCTCGATTTGGAGATCTCATCCAGGGTACGAAGACCACCGTTCGATTTGGCGACACACTCTCTCTCTTTTTGCTCGATCGGAACGATTTGGTTTTCACTCTTGACTTCGTTCAATCCATAGCAAGCAAACACAGATCTGTTTCATCAAATTTGTTCCATGAAAATGTTCTTCCTCCATTCTTCTCCCTCTGGTTTGCCTCTGCTCTGTCTTTTTTTTTTTTTTAATTGAAATTTTTTCTAAAACGACGTCGTTTTGAAGGTACTAAGCGGTCGAGAATCCGGACTCAGTAAGCTATGAGATGCCAAGGCCAAACATAGGAATCCACAGTTATGTGTTTGTGCTGTTCAAGCAAAATCGAAGACAGACAGTTAACTCACCTTCGAGAGAGAGACCACTTCTCCACCCGTGACTTCGCCTCCCCCAACCACCTCAGCCTTCTTGTTGCCGCCGTCTTCTTCAATGCTCAAAGAGAAACTGTTCCAAGACGCCGCTAACCACTGCTCTGCTCTTGTGCTTAAAATAAAGCTCTTTGTTTAAGAGTTCACCATTCAAAACAATAATGGTTCATTTCTTACTAAAACAAATAAAAATAAATAAATAATGGTCATCTCTATTATAATAACTTCAAGGGTAAGTGAGAGGCTCTATTTCTTTCTCTCTTTTTATGCACCATCCCTATCTTTCTTTCTTATGCGTCCCTGTTAACTACTATGGCTGTTGTGGCTATGTGTGACTCGTACTACTCTGGCTATGTATGAGGTGGCTTGCTCATGTTCGTTTGCTAAGCAGAAAAGCTTGGGCACCACCAGTGGGTGCTGATTGATCAGAATTTTTTTTTTTTTTTTTTTTTCCTTCAATCATTAACTCCCACGTGTGTGTGGGGATAATAGGAGTGGGTTTGACTGGGGGTCTACATAGCTTTTTGCTAAGCTTTATTTAAGTATTAAATAACAGTAATGCTTGTTAATTCGAATTTTCATAGCGTGAGTGTTCGAATGTCTCAAAACGACATCATTTTTTAATGTCTCAAAGTGACGTCGTCTTAAAAAATAATGTCATTTTAAGGCATTCGAACCATTCAAATCACACAAATTCGAGCTACCATGTATTTTTCATTAAATAAGATCAAAAATAAAATATACATTTTATATATTTTTAATGAAGAATTCTACAATAGACATGTTAAAAAAATGTGTGTATCATATACCTTAGTTGTAATATTTGTAATTTTTTGTTATGACTCATTGTGATATTGATTATGATTCAATTATGTCTCAAATAATGTTTGGTTTTAACCTTTGGTTATGACATATTGTGCTATTAATTATAACTAAATTATGACATATTATTATTGTAATTTTAATTATAACCAAAAAGATTTTTTATTATGCATCAAACATGTTTAGTTGTGATCCATTAAGTATGATATATAAAAACTCATTTAGTTATGACACTTTATTATATTGTATATAATATATATATATTATTTTTAGAAAGTGTGTATTTCAGCGTTATCTATTTTTAATATATTTCAATACAATATTAACATCAATTATGAGTTACAAATATGATGTATTTGTATTTTGAGAAAATTTGTCTCTTTATATGATATTCATTAGAACAGCATTACCAATACTTACCTACCCATAAAGTCTTATCAATACCAAATTTCCAATCATCAAAATCACTTAAATGATAAAAATTTTAAAAATATTATGAACTGCAAATAATCTACTAAATTTTTTACTAAATTTCTCACATTGGTTTAGAATCCACGTATGTAAGTTCCATACTCATGAAAAAAATCTGGAAAAAAAATTGATAAATGATTCACCAATTGCTAGCATAATCCTAAAAATTTTGACGTTACTATATTGTTCCTATCCATTAGAGCATCTTCAATGATTCACCAATTTTTTCACCAAATCTGAGTTAAGTTAAAAAAAAAAAAAAAAAAAAAAAAAAAAAAAACACAAGTTCCTCAATTTGATATGAGTCGCTTCAACAGTTGCACTGTAGCTTGCATCAAAAGACTGGGGACATCCGGTTGGACGACCAACTGGTCAATTGGTCAAGGCATTGAAAAAAAATTTTCCCCCATTTCTATTTCCCAATTCGTTTCCCATTTCTTTTTCCCTCTATTAAATATTTTTCATTTTTTGTTGCCTCCAATAATGATTTCCTTCCAAGAACTAATATAAGCACATTAATCCATGTGCCATATACCAGAAGTATGTTATATCTAGAGAATCCGGATCCTCGGCCGCCCTACCCGGCAGCCCCCCAAAACGACGTCGTTTTGGGGTTTTTTGTTTTTGTTTTTTTTCTTTTTCTTTTTCTTCTTCTTCGTTCTTGCTTTCTCTCTCTTCGAACAGAAACCAGAGGGGAGGGGAGAGGGAGAAGAGGGAGGAAGGAGGAGGGAGGAGGCTGCGAGCTCGCCATCACAGCTCGTCGCCTCGCCGCCGGCCGTCGCAGCCGTCCGATCGTCGCCCGATCCAGCTCGTCGCAACAGCTGCACCGCCGTCGCCTCCGCCTCCGACCCCGCCTCCGCCTCCGCCTCCGGCCCCGCCTCCTCCTCCTCCTCCTCCCCCACTGGTTATGGCCCCCTCCTTCCCTTCCTCCTCCTCCTCCTCCCTTCTCCCTCCTCCTTCCTCCCTCCCTCGTCCTCTCCTTCCTCCCTCCCTCTCTTCCTCTGCGTTTTTTTTTTTTTTTGAAAATTTACCCCCAAAATGACGTCGTTTTGGGGGCTGCCGGGTAGGGCGGCCGAGAATCCAGACTCATATCTAGAAGGCACCATCAGTGAAAGCAAACCATAATGCGTATCTCAAAATTTGAGAAGAACTTGAAGATGAAAAGCCATAATCACTAAACCAATGATGTCACTTGCTCTCTCAAAAATAAATAAATAAATAAACTGATCAGAGTTACACCTACAGAAGAAGTCGAAGATTGCAATTTTAAGTGAATGAAATGAGTACAAAGAACCATCAAATTAAAAGACTTACAGAGAGTTGACCGTGGGGTTGAAAGCGATTGCAGTTCTTTTGCCTCTTTCTTTTGCATCGTTATCTTACCCTTAAAAAAACTCCAAATTCTTCAACCAAACAAACACACGAGACCCAACACCACCAAAATACAACTCTTTATTGAAGACTTGAAGAATAAATGAGCTTCATTGAAGGCTTCTTTGAAATTAAGATGAGAGAGAGAGAGAGAGAGTACCAGCAAGTTCATGGCGGGAAGAGAAGAAATGCGCCACCGAAGATAAGAGAGCGTCGCATGTTTTGTATGCAACGGACAGCCGGCGGGATAACCGGCCGGATGTCCTGTCAGTTTTTTGGAGGATCCACCTCTAACGTAAACACACGGTATTTTGGTGAAATTTGATCCAGCTCTTCATTTTGTCGAAAGTTTTGGAGTGAAACCGTTGAAGATATAAAAGTAATCCTTTTTCATCAAATTTAAATCTAGTGATCAATCTCATTTCATGTTGGAGATGGTCTTAACCGATAAGGATCTGGAAAAGATTCTTATTGTCCTTGAAAAGTATGGCTGCAGTATATTCCACAGGAGTCCAGATCCTCTGCCGCGTTTCTCTGCGGCAGTCCCTGTGGCGCCCCAAAACAATATTGTTTTGGGGCAAAATTTCAA
Organism: Camellia sinensis; assembly: GCF_055761805.1. Lineage (NCBI taxonomy): Eukaryota > Viridiplantae > Streptophyta > Magnoliopsida > Ericales > Theaceae > Camellia > Camellia sinensis. Next base: position 92,566,821 of record NC_138970.1, on the reverse strand, counting down.
AATAAAAAAAAAAAAACGCAAAAACACAGAATCAAAAGAGAAAGAAGGGAAGAAGAAAGCAGAAGAAGAGAGAGAGAGAGAGAGGAGAAAGCAGCCTCAAGTGAGCTTTTGAACCCTAACCCCTCTTCAGAGACCCCTTCCTCTCCCTCCGCTTCGGCTGCCGCCCCACCGTCATGGTTTCATCTTCCTTCGTTGCCGAACAATTCTTCACCCACCACAACGACATCGCATTGGCCAACCGACCCAAGTCCCTCTCAAGCAAGCACCTCGACTACAACGACACCACCATCGGATTCAATCCCTACGACGATCTCTGGCGCAACCTCTGCCACATCACAACCATCCAGATCTTCTCCTCCGCTAGCCTCCACCACTTGTAATGTTGAACCAGATCTGAGAGATTCAGATCAAAAGAAGGCCTCAATCAATATATATATATATATGAAATTGTTTTCAAATATTGATATGAGTTTGAAATTGTATATGAATCTGATCTTGAAGTTTGAAATTGTTTTCTTTTCAAACCCACTTCGAAAACTTCATGAATCTGATCTTGAAGTTTTCAAACCCACTTTGTTTTCAAATATATGTATATATCCAAAAAAAAAAAAAAAACTTCATGAATGAAACCCACTTTGTGTGTTCCAAAAAAAAAAAACACAAATGATTAAGTGAAAGAGAGGCTGAAAAGCTAAAAAGGAAGGGAAAAAAACTAAAAATAAAAATATCTATATATATATATGAAATTGTTTTCAAATATTGATATGAGTTTGAAATTGTATATGAATCTGATCTTGAAGTTTGAAATTGTTTTCATTTCAAACCCACTTCGAAAACTTCAAGAATCTGATCTGAAATTTGTGTTCTGTGAGTTGGTTATGAATGTGATAATGAGGATCTGAGGATTGTGTTCAACATTTTTCATTAGAAGATTGTGTTCTTCTCTTCTCTCTCTATCCCTCTGCTTTCTTCTTCCCCTCTTTCTCTTCTGATTCTGTGTGTTTGCGTCTTTTTTTTTGAAATTTCGCCCCAAAACAGCGTCATTTTGGGGCGCCGTAAGGACCGCCGCAGAGAATCCAAACTCTATTCCACAAAACCTTATCAGGCCCATTTTGAAAAATAAATAAAATAAAAAAATAAAAATTCTGAATTTGTTTATCTTTAGTATTTTTTTAAGGGGTGTTTTGGGAACTTCATAAAAAATTAAGGTTGCGTTTGGTAGAGTTTTGTAAATATGATTTAAAAGTATGAGTTGTATTTTGAGTTTGTGAGTTGTGGAATTATGATTTGAGTGTAGAAAATTTGTTTGGTTATGGTTTTTGAATAGAGTGTTGAACTGAGTTTTAAATTGAGTGTAGAATTGAGTTTTGAAAGTTTGATTTGACATGTGAAGTAAGAAAATTTGTTTGGTTATGAGTTTTGGAAAGAGTTTTCAAAACTTAATTCAAATTGTTATAACTTATAACAAAACACACGACTTTCACAATATTGAAAATTCTGATCAACACTCATAATCAAACTCTTTTTAAAATTCAATTAAAAAAATTTATTATTAACAGAAAATAACAGTAATCAATTTTTTAATTGAAAATACTACAAAGGAAATAATTTTTTTTCAAAATAAATATTCAAAAAATTTAAATCATAAATATTTAAATAATTTAAATAGTTTAAAAAATTTAATAAGTAAAAAATTAAAATAAATATTCAAAAAATTTAAATAATTTAAAATGTTAATATTTTAAATTTAAAAACAACTTTACACTCAAATCATAACTAAAAACAAAACTCAATTAAGAAATTATTTTTAAAACTCATAACCAAACACATAACTCAAAACTCCATACTACTTTCACAACTCTACACTCAAATCGTAACCAAATACATAACAAAAAAAATTAAAATATTTTAAAATATTTTTATAAAATAGAGTTTGAATTTATTTTTATAAAATATTTTAAAATTTAAAAAATTAAAATCGTAATATTTTGAAATTAAAATATTTAAAAATATTCAAAAAATAAAAAATTAAAAAATCATAACATATTTAAATATTAAAATATTTAAAATCTTAACAAAATTAAAATATTTTTAAAATATTTAAAAATTTAAAAAATTAAAATCGTAATATTTTGAAATTAAAATATTCAAAAAATTAAAAAATCTTAACATATTTAAATATTAAATATTTAAAATCTTAACAAAATTAAAATATTTAAATATTTAAAATATTAAAAAAATTAAAATATTGATTTGAATTGAGTTTTGAAAAAAGTTTTGAATTATGTGTTTTGGTTATGAGTTTTGAAAAGTAATGATTATATTTTGAATTGAGTTTTGAGAAATGAGTGTAGAATTATGATTTAAAAGCTCAAAACAAACAACACACTCAAATCAATGGGTGGAACTATAATTCAAAACGCTTACCAAATGGAGCCTAACTTTTTAACTTTTTTTAGCCAAAAAAACCACCCCAAAAAAAATCACAAAAAACTAGCTTTTTAGCCCAAAAGCTACAAAAAGCTAAAAAGACTAAAAATTCAACTTTTAACTACCTTCCCAAAACATCTATGTTAAATTTTTTTTACTTTTCTGATACGTCTTGTTGAAATGAATCTAAAAAATAATTTTTTTTGAAAATGAATCTAAAAAGTTTATGTTTTTTGAAAATTTCAAAAAAAAAAATCACTAAAGACAAAAATAAGTAAAAAAAAAAATAGATTGTCTATTTTGACTTATTTTTGTATTTTCTAAATTTTTTTTTATTTTTTTTAAAAAAATTATAATTTTTCGATTCATCTTTTCGACCTAAATTTAAAAACCCAATTTTTTTTTGAAAAATGTTGAAAAAAATTTACTAAAAACGAAAATAGGCCAAATGAAAAAAAAAAAAAGAAAAAAGAAGAAAAAAGAAAAAAGAAAAAAAAAAAGAGTACTTCCTAAAAAAAAATTATTGGGAGGTCTAATAAAAGAGCTTTAAGGAGCTCTAATGGGGGCGGGTCTCACTGTAATGTGATGTTTTTACTTTTTTTTATTTATTTTATTTTTTTTAATTTTCACGTCACTAGAACTGGGTTTAAAGCACCAGCTCTAAAGCTCTCAATCACTTATTAAGGGATAATTTTCCAGACCTTATAATTAAAGAGTAAAATATTATGATTTTATATTTTCGTTATAATTAAAAAAATCATAACTAAACACAGCATCAAGTATAACTAAACAATTCATAAATTAGAACTAAAATAATATTATAATTAAAAAATAATAATCATAACAAAAATGCGTATAATACACGGGTGTATGTTAGAATTTTCTAACTATTGTCTATTGGTTTCACTTCATCATTGTATTGTTCCGTTCATATGAGTAGAACCATCACTCACATCAAATCATCCTTAGAGCATCCACAATTGATGTGTTAGTGAGTGTGCCAGTGTCAGTAGCTAAATTTTGACCAGCTAAAAACATTATTTTTGTATTGCAATGGAGCTGCTAACTTGTTTATCAATGTCAGCTGTTAGTATTGTGTATTAACTTGTGTGTTAACTGTAACTAGCGTTTTAGCCAGTGAGAGAGAGAGGGGGGACGTGGGAAAGTGTCGTAGGGTCATCCCCGAATGTCCGGTCGGTCGTTCCCCTGAACGTCTAGACCCGTCAAATAACATAAAAAATAAAAAAAATTTACAGTTGACTGGTTGACCGACCGGACATCCGGCCATCTTCCTCACAAGCATGCTGCCTTCATTTTCCTGGATAAGAAAGCTGAGAAACAAGAAAAGAAAAGAAAAGTGTGTCCGTTGATAAGCAAAAGTGTTAAAGAGCAGAGTCCATTTATTTTAGATCCAAAAAAAAAAAGTTCATTTATTTTATCCACGAACCGTGTCCATTTTCAAGGATAAGAAAGCTTGTTGCCTTTATCGGCCATCTTCCTCAAAAGCTTGCTGCCTTCCATCGAACGTATTTATTTATTTTATTTATTATATATATATATATATATATATATTCTTAACACACCTTAACACATTAATTACACCACCACCCACTCTCTAAAATTAACAAACTTTTAATACACATTAACATGATAAAAGCAGGGTTCATTTTTTGTCATATAACACACCATTTAACACACTTTTTAAGTTATTCCACTGTGGATACTCTTAGAAGCCTAAGGCTTCGTTTGATATGCATTATTTTGGCTAAATTAGTTAATGAATATAAAATAGGTTAATTTAGTCAATAATATAAAATATTATATTGAAATCATAATTATTTCACTTTTTCTTTAAAAAAAAAAAGATAATTAAAATTAAAATCAAAATTGATTTGTAACATAATTACAAAAAAAAATTGATCTGTAAAATAAAAAAATCAAATAATGATCTGTAAAATTAAAATTAAAATTGATCTGTAACATAATTTTTATAACCAAATTAAAAAAATTAAAAAAAAATTAAAAATCAAACTAAATTAACTTATACCAAACGTAAACTTGCAAAAACATGTTTGACAATTTATTGGTATTAACCTTATGGGTACACCTTTCAATGGTAAAAGAGTACTGTTCAATTGTAAAAGGATATACTTCAATAATAGTGCTATTTATGTTTATTTATAATAATCTGGTATCAGTACAATAAGTGGTGTTTGAAATTTACTTATTTGGCATTTTTTATTTTATTATTATTTTTTTTGGTCGGCAGTTTTTGTAATAAATCTCTTTTTTTAAGACTTATGTTCTTTATAACTTATATGTAACGTCCTAAAATAAACAACAATAACTCAACTCATAGATTTCTTACAAAGTATCAATAATATCATATCTTCCATAACATTTATAACTTTGATCTATACAAAGATGACATATGCGATATACATTTATAAATCATAAATTCTGAATCTATAGCATATGGCATGGATACATTAATTAAAATAGAGTAAAATCAAATAATTATATGTCCTAATGGCTACATCTTTCCAAGTCGATACTTGGGTACAACAAAATGAGTTCAACTCAATACAACTAAAGCCTAAGGCTTATATAAAAATAATTACATCAAAATAACAAAATGAAGCCCTCAGCTCCAAGTCCTTCCAAGCTTCATCCTTGGTGGAGGCATATCATTAGCACCGAAAAATTGTTTTCCACATAGGGTGAGCCAAGACTCAGTAGAGATACTTTAACACAATATATGAATCTTAATGAAATCATAAGGTGAATGCACATACATGCCATTTGTCAAACGTTTCTCCATCTCAAAATTACGCAATGCCATATTACAAATCAATTCATGAAAATAATCTTTTTATACAAAAAACAGGACAGTGGATACAAAACACTGGGAATCTCTAGGTACGTGTCTGCCAGTAAGTCATATAAGCACTACCAAAGCCATTTTACTTGTACCAACTAGAAGGATCAGGACCTAACTGCGCAGGTTTCTGGACTTTCACCAAGGACACACAAGCCAACATTATAACTACAACCACACTCCATAACCAAATTCACCAAGGTATTCACCTTTATTTTCTCAAAACAAAACATTTTCAATACTTGAGTATGTAACAATGTTCAAAGCAAGACGCATGGATGATTGGTTTCAATTCACCTAATCCATATGCAATTTCTATAACAATCAAAGCGAACCTCCATCGATAGCCCAAAAATAGATATCTCTATACAACAGATAGTTTCCAATCAAAAGATATAATTCAATCATTTTAAAATGGAAGTGATATTACATATCTAACTCCACCATTATCATTAATATAAACATTTATCCAATCTTAAAAATCCAACATCATTTCTCATTTCTTTTCACAAATCCTGATATCTATAAATTTAGAACAAAACCCCCATTTACTTACAAAATCAATTTTTAAGTAAGGAAATCTATCATTTTAACATATCTCAACCATAAACACCTCCCCATAACCTTTCGCAAGAACCCATTTGGAAAACCCCTTTTTTAAATTCAAAATCAAACCCTAAGTTTACCCAAAAATTTCCAAATCACTAGATTCTATCAATAGGCAAATAACTAAGGTGAAAATCATATTAAAGGTTGAAGAAATCTCTACCTCAAAGTAGAAGACAAGAGAGAGCAAAGGTAGAAGCATAGCGGAGCCGCAAACAATAACTTCTCTGATTAGAACGAAGCCCTCGACGTGCTCTACCTTTTTTCTCCAAAGGGCTAGAGTGAGGAAATCAAAGGATTTAGATTATTTGAAGCTAGAGGATAAGAACTAGAGAGAGTGTGTGAATTAGGGTTTTTAGAAAGAGAGAGAGGGGACTGAAAAAGTGACTCAAAATGCCTTTCTTTCGGACTAGTATACGCGTAGGCCGCTCAAACGACCAAAATACCGCTCGAGCGTCAGATACAATAAGTGACACAGCTCGAGTGACCAAAACCACCGTTTGAGTGAATAATGACCCCTCCCAAGAAGTTCAAACCTACAAAAGATCGCTCGAGCGAAGATATCACTCTTCTAGTAGTTTTGCAGACTGTAAAAGACAGCTCGAACGCAAGAAAGGTCGGTCGAGCAAACAGGCAAATATTTAGGCAACGATTCTTTGAAAAACTAATTTCCCAACATGTTTCAAACACAATCATAACTCCTAAATAACCAAATTCAACTAGTAACAAGATGAAAATGAGATAAACAATAGTTAAGGATACGAATTCTCAGATTCAAAAGCAAAAAATGGGTCCAGTCTAAACCGAAACTGTTATAATCTTCCCTCCTTAAGAAATTTTGTCCCCCAAATTTAAAACAAAACCAACTAACATTTATTGAAAGTAAATCATATCATGGATCATCCATACTCATGACAAAGATAAATGAAGTGTTTTCAACGCCAACTATTTCAATTCAACTTCCCAAAACATATACAATACTTATATATTACAACAAAAATTAGATTTTCAACACACGTCTCTAATATCAACAAATAGGTCCGGATACTTCTCACGAACTTCAGCCTCACGCTCCCAAGTCGCCTCTTTAACCCTATGGTGTTGCCACAACATCTTAACCAATGGAATAGTCTTGCCTCACAAGAATTGGTCCCGATAGTCTAAAACCCATACTAGTCTCTCCTCATACAAGGCATCCTCATCTACCTCTAACGCGGTCCAATCCAACATGTATGAAGGATCAGGCTCGTACTTCTGGAGCATACAAATATGAAACACGTCATGAATCCCAGAAAGTTGGGACGACAAGGCTAAATGATAAGCTACCTCCCCGATTCGCTCTAGAATCTCAAAAGCTCAATAAATCTAGAAGACAACTTCCCACTTTTCCCAAATCTCATTAAACCCCGCCTCGGTGATATTTTCAAGAATACATGATCTTCTACGAATAAACGCAAAGATAAATGTCTCATCCTATGGTCGGCATAGCTCTTCTGGCGATTCTGAGCCAAAACCAACCTCATATGAATAAGGGCAACCTTTTTTGTCATTTCCCAGACTAATCAAGACCTAACATAGGTGCGTTACCTACCTCGGCCCATCACACTAGAGATCTACATGATCAGCCATACAAAATCTCAAACGGTACCATATCAATACTTGTCTGGAAACTATTATTATAGGTAAACTTCGCTAAAGGTAAATGCCTCTCCCACGACCCCTTAAAATCAGAACACAACCCCGAAGCATGTCTTTTTCAATTCAAAGTCCAACTAAAACGCCCAAACCCTTTATCAGAAGAATAACTGCCACAGAAAAAACAAATGGTAGAAGCGGCCAATTGTCAAGACCAATTTTACCAGAAAACGTTAACACCCTAGCAATATGCATTTTTAATGCATGTTCGAAACATGGTATAATTTCATTCCAAAATAGTGAATTTAGTGATCCAAAGTGATCTCATAATTTTTTATATTATAGGGAAAAAGAAAAATATAATGAACTAAAATATAATTTTTTGAGTTCATTTATAGGGAAAAAGTTCTATTATGTTTTGTAGAGAAATATAATGAATTGTAGAGAAATATAATGAACTAAAGTCATAATTTTTTCTATTTCTTTTGTATTAAAAGTTCTCCTTTATAGGGAAAAAGTAAAATATAAAGAACTAAAATCTAAGTGGAGTGGAACTTTGGATTGACAAAATATGAAACAATGGGTTATAATGTTCATAGAATAGTGTTATTGAACGATTACTTGAAAGAAAAGTACACTATAGTATATTAGATATCAAATTAGGAAATATATCCCTATCATACCGCATTTTAGAGCATGGTGTACCATTTTCACGTTTCTGTTCCTCATACCACGGTACCAGAATGATTCGCGTTCAAGGTAACATAGGTCAAGACTCGAGGGTATATAATATTTTCTTAAGATTTTATCATCCAATTTGATAGTGAGGGACAACAATGGAAAGAAGGACAAGGGCACATATAAAATTTCATATACAGTGTGTTTAGGGCATTCTAGTGTGATGTTTTAGAATAATTATAAGTCTTTATTTGTGTTTATTTTAATTTAGTATGAGACTAGATATGTTGTATGTCATATATATTAAGTTTTAGTAGTTAAGAGGATTTTGGTAATTTTGTTATTTGTTGGACATTGGCCATAAGGGTCACCCACGGGTCTTTTATGAGTCAAATTATATTATTTGATCTTTTATGGAATCTTTACGAGGTCTAAGAATATTATGTAGTTTGTCAAATTTTCTTTTCTAATTGTGAAATCATAGTGTCCTTGTATAAGTAGGAAATGTCTAGCAGCTTATAAATAGGTATGTAATCTTTCTTTTCAAAATGGAGTTGAGTTATGAGAATTTAAGGTTGTGTTTGTGTGAATTTTTTCTAACCGTGGTGAGAGTGAAGCATCTTTTTCCTTCTATTCTTCTTCTCTAACTAGGCGTGTAATATTTCTTTCCCAAGATGAAGTGTGATTATGAGAATTTGAGATCGTGTTTGTGTGAATTTTCCTAACCCTCATGAGGGTGAAGTATCCTTCACTTCTTCTTGTTTTTGTGCAAATAACTCAATTATTCCCTCTCCAATTTGCACATGCATATTTTCTCATTTAAAAAGTTTCTAAGCCTCGTTTGAAAATAGACTATTTTAGTAATTTTTTAACTTTTTTGTTAAAATATGAGATAAAAAAAATTTGTATTTTTGGAATATTTTTTAATTTTTTACGAAAAGATGTGCAAAAAAAAAGATGTGCAAAAAAAGAAAAAAAAAAGAATTTTTGACTTTTTAGTATAAGTTATAGACTTTTTGATTTATTTAGTAACTTTTTAACTTCTAAGTTAAAACAGGCACATGCCAAACTTGGCATATCAAAAAATTATTTTTAAGTCATTTTGGTTTTACTCTTGCTTTTCTATTAATACAAGGAAGTGAAATTTACATTTCTATTAATTTTAAAAATTTATTCAAGCAAAAATACATTTCTTCTAATTTATCCCAGTCTCCTAGTTTAACACTATAAGAATTTTCACTTTTGGTGACTAAATTTTTAGTTGTCAAAAGTCAATTTTTGCCGACTAAATTTTTTGGTCGCAAAATTAGTAGCCGAAGAGTAGTCGGGAAAGCTAATTGGAGACAAATTATTTTAGTCGCCAAATGTATTCATTTGCCGACTAAATATTTAGTCGCCAAAAAATTGGACATTAAATTAAATTAAACCCTTTTCGGTGACCAAACTTTTAGTCGCCTAAAGTCCCACCTTTTTAGCTACTAAAATTTTAATCGGCAAAGAGTTCTTTTTTGACTACTAAAAAATTAATCGCCGAAAGTTCCCATCTTTAACTACTAAATGTTTAGTCAGCAAAGAATTCATTTTTGCCTACTAATTATTTGGTCGCCTAAAGTTCTATATTTTCGGCTATTAAAATTTTAATCGGCAAAAGTGTATTTATAATTTAATTTTTTGTTTTTAGTTACGAAATATTTTAATCACCAAATGTTTGATTTTCTTTTGGCTACTAAAATTTTAGCCGCCAAATATCTATTTATTTATTTATTATTTTTTTTTTGACTATTAAACTTTTAGTCGCTAAATGTCTTCTTTTTTTTGCTACAAAACTTTTAGTCACCAAATATCTTTTTCCAATTTTTTTTTAGCTACTAATTATTTAATCGCCAAAAACATGATATGTTTTATCACGAAATTATAATTTCTCCACAACCTGTCTATATACAATGCAACCTGTAATACGTATAAAAACAAAATGATACATACTATCAATCATTCCACAATCTGCATCCATATACCAAAAATAAATAACATTAAATATCAAAGTCCATACAAATCAACTATTGTCCAAACTAAAATAATAATTCCATACAAAATATATCATACAAAAATTAAAGCCCTCCTTATACAAAAAAATACATTTACTACCAAGCGAAATTACCATTTGGCATGGTACAAATTACCATCTGGCATGGTACAAATTACCATCGTAATCTGAGGACAACAAAAGTATTATATTAGTTCTACACAAAAGTGAAAATTCTTCTCCATACACCAATATGGATTATCCAGAAGTCCACGCAACAAAGCCATCTACAAAGAAAAACAAAATATGAAACATTAGAATTGGTTACAAAATATCAATTCAGTCAGCCATATGGAACATGTTCTAACATGCATTTAAGGTAGAACAATCGAGAAATGTCTTCTTGGAAATAAAAGAAAGTATATATATATATATCATGCAATATTTATTCCAACCAACTGCACAAACAATGTAATATGTAAAGGCAATTATTAGAATATGTAGATGTTATTTTAATAAAGTTGTTGCTTTTTTAGTTAAGTGTTGCAAGTTTTTCGACTAGGTGTAAGGCGTATTCGGGGACTGTTATGAATTTTTGCCCCCGAAAAGCCCTTTTTCGAGTAAGTTTAGGGCGTATTCGGCTCTAACTCCCAACCTACGGGTCCGAATTACGTTCTGTTAGTTCTCACAAGTCCTATTTGTTATGGGGGAACTGTTCGTGTGAACCACACGGTGGTTCGGGGGCTGTTATGAATTTTCGCCACCAGAAAATCTTTTTTCGGCTAAGTTTAGGACGTATTCGGCTCTAACTCCCAACCTATGGGTTCAGATTACGTTCCGTCAGTTGTCACAGTCCTATTTGTCATGGGCGAACTGTCCGTGTGAGCCACACGGTGGTTCGGGGGCTGTTTTGAATTTTCGCCCCCGAAACGCCCTTTTTCGACTAAGTTTAGGGCGTACTCGGCTCTAACTCTCAACCCATGGGTCCGAATTACGTTCCGTCAATTCTCACAAGTCCTATTTGTCATGGCGAAGCTATCCATGCGAGCCACATGGTTGTTTAAGGGCTGTTTTGAATTTTCGCCCCCCAAAAGTCCTTTTTCGACTAAGTTTATGGCGTATTCGGCTCTAACTCCCAACCTACGGGTCCGAATTACGTTCCGTTTGTTTTCACAAGTCCTATTTGTCATGGGGGAACTGTCCGTGTGAGCCACACGGTGGTTCAGGGGCTGTTATGAATTTTCGCCCCCGAAAAGTCCTTTTTCGACTAAGTTTATAGCGTATTCGGCTCTAACTCCCAACCTATGGGTCCAGTTTACGTTCCCTCAGTTGTCATAAGTCCTATTTGTCATAGAGGAACTGTCCGTGTGAGCCACACGATGGTTCGGGGGCTGTTTTGAATTTTCGCCCTCGAAACGCCCTTTTTCAAGTAAGTTTACGGCGTACTCGGCTCTAACTCCCAACCTGAGGGTCCGAATTACGTTTCGTTAGTTCTCACAAGTCCTATTTGTCATGGTGAAACTCTCCGTGCGAGACACACGGTCGTTCGGAGGCTGTTTTGAATTTTCACCCCCCAAAACACCCTTTTTTGACTAAATTTAAGGCGTAGTCGGCTCTAACTCCCAACCTACGGATCCGAATTACGTTCCGTCAGTTTTCACAAGTCTTATTTGTCACGACGAAGCTATCCGTGTGAGCCACACAGTGGTTCGGGGGCTGTTTTGAATTTTCGCCCCCGAAACGTCCTTTTTCGACGAAGTTTAGGGCGTACTCGGCTCTAACACCCAACCTACGGGTCCGAATTACGTTCCGTCAGTACGCACAAGTCCTATTTGTCATGGCGTAGCTATCCGTGCGAGCCACACGATCGTTCGGGGGCTGTTTTGAATTTTCACCCCCGAAACGCCCTTTTTCGACTAAGTTTAAGGCGTATTCGGCTCTAACTCTTAATCTACGGGTCCGAATTACGTTCCGTCAGTTCTCACGAGTCCTATTTGTCATGGAGAAGCTATCCGTGCGAGCCACACGGTCGTTCGGGGGCTGTTTTGAATTTTCACCCCCGAAACACCCTTTTTCGATTAAGTTTAGGGCGTACTCGGCTCTAACTCCCAACCTACGGGTCCGAATTACGTTCCGTCAGTTCTCACAAGTCCTATTTGTCACGGCGAAGCTATCCGTGTGAGCCATACGGTGGTTCGGGGGCTGTTTTGAATTTTCACCCCCCGAAACGCCATTTTTCGACTAAGTTTGATAAGTTTGAGTAAATAGATAAGTTTGAATAAAAATGAACACATGCACGCGCGCACAGATTAACTACATGGACCAAACACGTGACAAAATACATAAACTACCTTAAAAGGCTTCAAAATTGCATATGGTTTATGAAAGATTAATCACAAGGACCAAACATGTGACGACGTATCACATAAATTAAATAGCCAATAGCAACTATCTTCATTTTCATTTCTCCTTCAGAATGTTTAAGATGATGCAGTTGAAATTTACATTAAATGACCAAAGTATAAGGTTCTTTCTGTGCCAGTAATGTTGATTTCCAGTTCCACAACAAAAACTCATCTCTAAACCATAAGGATGCTCGACCTCCTAATACTTACATTGCTATGATTAATAACAAAAAATTACCCAAAAAATGTATAATTATCTGCACAAAAATAAGGAAAAGATTTTCCTACCTTTATATTTGAACAAGGCAACTTTGTGTCAATTTTGATCAAATTGATAACACCGATTACATTTTAATCAATCGAAAAACACTAACAACTTAATCAATGAGACAAAATCATGAATCCTGAGTTAATTGAGCCAATTGAAATTAGAAAGACTGAAATTATAAATATCAAAATGACATAAGGACCGAAATATAAAAAATATCAACGTAATTTACACAAGTATTATTATAACTTTAGAGGAATACTCAAATATTTCATCAATATACTTGAGATGAATATAAAACTACTATTTTCATGTGCTTTTTCCTATCCTAATCATAATTTAATATGCATCAACATATTAATGCGTATATTTAAAGTGTTTTTCAATAAAAGACTTGTAGGAAGAGTTAGATTAAAGATTTGAAGAAGAATTTGGAAGGCAAGGACAAATTGTCACAGAACATTTTTTAGGATACACCACATCCACATATAATATATTAACATTGTTTTACCCCAAACATTGCAACTGTCAGTTTACAAAGACAAAATCCAACAACAGCAACACAGTCAACATTTTTTTTAACAGGAACAAAAGAAAGATTTTATTAAGATGGAAAAGAGAAGAAAAATATACACAAAGAGGACAAGCAACACACAGTCAACATTGCCAAGTAAAAAAATTAACGAGAATAGAGGATCTTACTTAACAGCCCCATAACCAACTGCCTCAGCTGTTTGATCAAGCTCCTCCTCTGTCCATTCATCAGCTTTACCTGATCAAGATTTGAAGAGATTATATCAAAACTTCAGTTTTAACTAATGTATCAAAAAGATGAGATGCTATATCATGCATGAGTTCATAGATATGAGGAACATAAAAAGCGCTACCTTGCTATTATTATACCTCGTTCTACAAGAGCTGCTTTACAGTGACTCTTTGCTTCATCCAACAAATCAACTAATCGAACCACTTCGGTACTGCGAGTTCGAAATCGTTTCCCATCCTCTCCAAGAACAAGAGCAAAACCCACATGGTTAGTTTTAGGATACATATTCTCACCAGCTGGAAGCCAACCAGCACGTTTCACAGCCTAATAGAAGGAGAGATAGAAAGGAAGGCCGTCAAACTCACAGTGGTATGTTACCCATATCTCTACAAAGCATGAAAAGTCATGAAGCACAACATGGCATTTGATACTTACAGTGAAAAACATTTCAAAGTGCTCTCGCTGGCCAACATCAGTTACATAGATTATCCATTCAGCTTTTTCTTCATTAAGATGATACCTAATTATTGAAAGCAGCTGGTTTAACTGAAATGCACTCATTCCACTACCACTCCAACAAAAGGTGCACAAGCAATGCATGTCCAACCATGACATTTAAGTTCAAATAGCAGTCACATATTACCCAGGTAAACTTTAAAAATGGGTTATAAAATTCCATCTAGCAGATCTCTTTTCAATCACATGAACCACAAGATGATTCTATCATATAATTTATATCTTTAAAGGAAGAAACATGGAGAGATGCATTATATAAATCATGCAGATCAGATGGTAGATTAAACATATATGAGTATAGATGCAAGAATGAATGACATATAGAAGGGTCATATAATTTACACTTTTATCAACTCCAAATTTTAAAACACTAACCAAAGAGCCGCAAGATCAGTGGAAGCATAGTTGAAACCACCATCCTTCTTCACAACAATTAAAGGTATATTTTTCCCCTCAATAAAGATCACACGAGCACCTTCACTTTCTTCAATTAATCCTTTCTTATCCAATTCCTCTAAAACTCCAGGTATATATGGGTTGTAAAAGCTTTCTTCCTGACGGGAAGGCAAAAAACAAAATAATTACTAGTGATTTTGCCACTCAATCATAGGAACAGTTGATTTCATGAGTACGATATGTTCATTACTCATATGAAATTCAAATAAGGGCAAATCATGCCACCATCTAACACTCCCTGCAACTTCACTTCCAAATAGGGTTTTAAATAGCATGTGCAACAATAATCAAATTCAGGAATAAGCATAATGTAAGACTTATGAGAGAGAGAGAGAGAGAGTTGCTATATATCACAAAAAGTCTTCACCCCCTACGTGTTTCCCATGTGTCATGGTAAGTCTTCACCCCCTACTAGTTCTATTGAATTAAGTAATTTGCTTGAGTCCAAAATAAAAAAGAATAAACAATGATAAATTACATTTATGGGCCTCTGGCCTCCCATACTGTAAGCTTGTACCATACTAATGTCCTCATTGCATATGCAATAATGTAATTCAACTAAGATTCATAGTCTAGTCTTGCCACAGTTCTTGTGCCCACTAATTTAAAGTAATCTTTTAGTTATTACAGCTATACAAGAAGTAACTAAGATGACGAAATAACAATGTTTTGCCTTTGTAGAATTGTGATCTTAGATATCAAGCTAGCATCAGTTCAAGTAGTCATACAAAATGGCCAACCTGATAACATCAGTCAAAATATAAAGTGACAATGACTTAAAGCAGATACATTTGAATCAGATGAAATATACAATTGCTGGGGCAGGGGGCTGTGAACCATAAACCAAGAATGTTCTATTTTTAGCATGCACGCTATAGATTGAAATCAAAAGTTGGTGTCTTTTTTACATGGCTCCATGGCGCAGAAAACAGGTGTGGAAAATACAATCAATGTTTGACATTGTCATTAGTTAGAAAGAAAAATATCAGTTAAGTACCTTCTCCTCTATCTTAATTCCTAGGCGTTGATAAACTCTTTGATATCGCAGATTTGTGCCCATGCCTTTCGATACTTCTCTTCCCCACCCTGTGATACAAGTTATGCCATAGGAAATGAGACCAAATAAGATAAATGATGAAACATAATGAAACCTCGAGGTAAAATCATTAACCAGATTTTCTTCCTAAACGAAAAAACAAAATTTATAGTTTATAAATCAGATTTCCTCCAAAATAGAAAATTGAAATTTATAGCTTTTAAGTTGTTTTACAAATGAGAAATTTAATTATTACTATAATCAACCTCACAAGTCTTTAAGGCATAAAGGTAAGTGATTCACCTGGAGACTAACCACCGCTTGTTGTGCCCTCTCCTTGAATCCAGGATCACTGTCAAATCTTTGCTTTGATGCCTTATAGAATGCCTAATAACAGCATTCAAGTTAAATCAATAATACCCACTTTCATTGAATTTCATGATTCATTTCAATGAAAAAAATTTGAATCAAAGGCATAAGTTGCTCAAAGCAGCACAAGCAACTAGTTACTTGAATTGTTTGCTAATCTAACCAAGGGACTTGGTTGCTTGGATGTAGCATAAAACATATTCAAGTGACATGAAGAAGTATTCTGTCTGTACCAATTCAGGAAATGGACCTAATTTCCAAAATTTTTATCTCACCTCGAGATCTCCGATAGCTTGATCATTGACAACCTCCACATTTGGAAATTTTTCAAAAAGAAATTCTATTAGCATTCCAAACTGCAAAACATAAATAATATCTTTAAGACATAATAGGAAAGTAACAAAAAATTATTGAAATAGACTTTCATAATTCAGACAGCAAAGAGGCCATAATATTATCACCTTCTAGAGCAACAATAATCAATAAAAAATTTAAAAGAGTATAATTTTTCCACTTAATACAATTATACAAGAAGGGTCTGTTGGAGTTCCTTCTTCCACCACATATTAGGGAAGGAAAAGGCACCAAAGAACTTCAAACTACTGTTGTTCACCCAAGAAATTATTTTGATCCAAATGAAAAAGTTAACTCATAAAATGGGACAACCCATGACTAAAACCCTCATCAAAAAATAAATAATTTTAACAGAACTTATATAAAATTTCAAGATAAAAGAGAGAAAACAAACACACATACAAAATGCATGTGCTCACACACACACACACTTACCTGTGTACCCCAGTCACCAACATGGTTTCTCCGAAGAACCTCAACATTTGAAAACTCTAGCATGCGGGCTAGAGTGTCTCCAATAATTGTTGATCTCAAGTGGCCGACATGCATTTCTTTAGCAATGTTGGGTGAGGAAAAGTCAACCACTGCCCTTTTGACTGTAAGTTTTGGCGACCATGTTTCAATACCATTTATTAGCATCTTTTGGATATATATACAGGAGATTTATATACATCATTATATGTGATATCACATACTATTTTTTTATTACTAAAACAACTATATAACTATGTGATTTTTGCAAAATGAAACGATTTAACATTCTAAACATTAGCCAATATCTTTAAGTCAAGTAAGTTATTCCTCACCGAGGGAGTAATTTTTTCAGCAAAAGAAAAATTTTGACACCCAACTAGTTGGGCTATATATGGCTTTGCTGTATTGAGATAAAATTATACCTTGATGTGGGCAGTCTCGTTGGATGTAATTGTACTACCAATGGAGAGCTGGACCTTTCCAACACATTCGTGATCATCATGGTAAATTTGCCACCACCGAATTCTATCATTCTGCATGGTTTGGATTACCAGATCATGTAACTTGCCAAATCAAATTAAAAAAAGCTCCATTATCAGAATATAAATAGATGATACATACAGGATTTTCAGTCAATGATGCAATTGGAATTATTGCTCGACCATGGATAGTTTTCTTGGTATCCTGGACTTCGAGTAAAAGAGCATCACCTTGGTTCTCTGGGAAACTGATATTCATGCACATAGTAAGATTTTTTTTAATGTTAATGGTAAACATAACCGAGTATCATTGAACAAATGCGATCTCAAGGGTTCACTAGCAAACATTATACGAGTATGCCTAGTATACATCTTAATGTCAAAGACCATCAAAATCACCACAATTCAAGCTGCTAACAACAACTAGCCAACATGGTTCAACTTGAGTGCCTTCTAACTCTTTGGGTTGGTGGGTAAGCATGACACTGACGAACCTGTAATCCTTTCATAAAATACAACCGAATACAAAAGATCTTACTCCCAACTAGTTTCTACTACTACAATGTGGATTCCATCTTCCTTTTAGTCCATCATTCAGACAATTTTTTCTACTAAATTAGGAGCTTTTACAATAATAAAACAAATCAAAATACAATTCACTTTATTTTGACTATAAAGAGTCACTTTATAATGTTAGTAACAAGAATTCACAGAATTTTTTTGACTTAGAAATCAGTGCTTTGAAACAGAAGAACCACCATCCATAAATAAGATACAACACATGATAATAGCCAGTTCCAGGCCTCAAGCAAATAGCAGAACCTTGTTCATCTTGAGTATCTTCTGTAGAACTCTTCAGGTGAAATAGGCATGACAGCCACTCTGCAAACATGACAGGAATTTCTAATCATCTAACTGAATCAATACAGATGGGAAACCAATACTCAATACACACACAGTTAAAATCAAATGTGTAAATGAGAAGAGAAGAATGCATGTGAAGTGGGAATAGCCTTCAAAGAATACTGCCTACAGACATTTCTTTTCTCCTATTGTCCTCAGATGTCCAAAGGTTTGTGCCTAGGAATTTAAATGGAGGCCTACTTCGAAAATTTTACTGATTATACTATCTTTCTTGGTATCTAGGTTCCTAAACTAGTCATGATTATTTAATCCTTTTTAAAGTAATCTTGATTTTCTATGTGTGATTGATAAAAACTAGATAGATAAAGTAAAGCAAAGATTAAAAATAGATCAATGTGTCAAGAACGGCAAACCTTCAGATGTCACCGACAAGGGCAGGTGCCGAGGGGGAAACAGAGGAGCCATTGGAAAGGGTTTTGGAGCTGGCCCAGAACCAGCGGGTGTCGCGAATCTCGAAGGCGGAGGAGAAGAGGAGGCCGGTGAGCTGCGGTGGCGATGTTCGATGGTGGAAGATTGACGGACACTGGTCGTGTGCGATGCTGAGATGAGGGCGGTGGTGATTGATTCTCTGTGTGATAGAGAGAGACAGAGGGAGAGCAACAGAGAAAGAACCATGTGAAGAAGTAATAGATTTGGGCAAAAATTTAGGCGCCAATATAAAATATTTTCCAGTAAAATTTTGAACACATCTGCGACTAAATTTTAGTCGCTGAAGATAGGTTACCAAAGATTAAAAAAAAAAAAATTTATTTGGCGACTAAAATAATTTTTTGTCGCTGAAAGTAAGTTTTTGGTGACTAAAACTTTAGTTGCCAAAGAGAAAAAATAATTTTTTTATTTTCCATTCGACGACTAAATATTTTAGTAGCCAAAAGTCAACATACGGTGACTTTTTTTTTTGTCGCTGAAAGTAAGTTTTTGACGACTAAAACTTTAGTCGCCAAAGAGAAAAAATAAATTTTTTATTGCCCATTCGAAGACTAAATATTTTAGTAGCCAAAAGTCAATATACAGCGACTAAGTTTTTTTTTTTTGTCGCCAATTCTGGCATTTTTAGCGACTAAATTTTTTTTTAGTCGCCAATAATGAATATACCCCGACTAAAAAAAATTAGTAACTAAATATTATACTTTTTGCGACAAAAAAAAAAAGTTGGTCACCAATCCCATAACTTTTGACGACTACATTTTTTTTAGTCACCAAAGGTGCATTTTGTTGTAGTGTAAGCAAAAATATGTCACTACCTTAACCGAAATTATAATATCAAGTTGATTTGCAAACCCATCACAATTTATACTCAAAAACAAATTGAAGAGATGTATATCTAGTCTAGAGCTACACAGGGAATATACATACATACACATACATATATAGAGCCATAGACACCCAACCACCCATAGAGTGAGAGTTATTTCTATTTCTAAGGAGTAACAAGTCAAAGATTAACCAAGCAAGCGATGACTGCTGAGCAGTATATATGAACAGCCATAAATGTCATGTTGTCAACTTCATGTATTCCCATATCATTCAAATCATAAACGACCAATTAAGTGGTTGCATTCCATATTTTCCTCATTTTGAACTATAAACAAATATTAGAACAAAATAATAACGAAATCACAACAAATAAAAGGTAAATAGTAATTAACGTGTAACTATACAACATTACATATATACACATGGCCAATAAAACAAAATACATATATACATGAACAAATATATACAAGTACCTGTATGAAATGGGGGCTTGGCTTTGATTTGGTTTCTCAAACAAAACAAATCTTGAAATCTCTTTGAACCTGTGTCAAAACAAAGTGGGCTAAAGACAAGGCCCTTCCTGCCTATTTTGATACAAACAGAACAAGGCAGGAATTTACTGCCACGAAGCACATGTCCAAATCAAAAAGCAAGGCAAATAGATTAGTAGAAATGCCCACCATAGATGCAAACCACCATTCCTGACATACACTTGCATCATCCTTCATCTTCTACCATCCACCATGACTAGCCAGCAACCAACCTCTACTCAATCAGTCTGAAAATAATTGAGTGTGTATGAATCGACCAATTCACCTGCTAATTTTTGTTTCCTTTCATCACACAATTCAAGAGATGGTATGTGGTTTGTCCGCTCTTCTTTCGATTTCTAGAGATATGTCCATAGTACAAAGATATAATTTTGAGCTACAGTAAGTCGCCTCCACTCTGGGCCTAATTATCATGGCAGCACCACCGATTCCCATGGGATATCATACAAATACTAATCAATTTAAAATTCTTTAAACTGAAAGAAAATGATCCAGCTCTTATAAGTTTTGAAAAACCTTAAGCAGTAACCAAATACCATGGTTCAAACAACATATTACTCAACAGTAAATGTGATGCATAGTAGCAATCTGTCCAACAGACCAGGTAAAATTCTAGAACCATGAAAACATAAATTTAGCATAAAAAGAGCCAGCAAATTTTTATACATTCACCAGTAATAGCAGAATAATTGGCATAGAGAATTCGGTATATATATAATAAAATAGAATAGTTACCCCGGGTAGCCTATAAAAATTACAACCTTAACTCTGCCACAGATTAGTCAGTTCACAGAATTGCGTAAAACTTTTGGTTGCCTTAACCCATTACTCTGTTACAATATCCATTAGAAGACATTACAAAACAATAAACAACAATGCAAAACAATATATCTTGAATAGTTGTTGGCAAATTTTGATTTAACACTAAACCAACAATGTGTAAAATGGAAAGACAAAAGCTATGCAAAAATTGTTTTATTATGAATATAACATTTTATGTGCTCAACAAGCACATAAAATTCCCCTCTACAAAATGAATATAAGTCTAGTTTCAAAAATCAATCTAATTACATGTGTCGTATATTCTACTCTGCATAACAACAACAACATATTAAACCACACATGAAAATTGATCTACCACTACCCAAAAAAAAAAAAAAACTCATAATCAAATCAAATCAAAACATGACGAGCATCGAAAACAAAGCGTAAATCAAGAAGCAAGGATAAGCAATCAACCCGTGATGCTCGTCGCCACGCGATGCACCCTCGAGAAGAAGGCACGAACAAACCCTAGTCGACCACATCACAAACACAGCCGCGAGGATGAAATTCGCCACCACAAAGCCTTGAGGGATGAACAACGACAAGGCCGAAAAGACCACGACAGGCAACAATGAGTAACCAACCAGGCTCAAAGACCTGTACAAATCCAAATTGCCATTCTTGCCTTGAAGCATGTTGAACACAACGTACAAGAAGATGGAAAACACAACAATCCAGCCTAATACGACGCCGAATTGGACCTTCCCAGCAAGCATTTGGAAAAGACAGAAGGACATGTAGTAGAGGAAGGAGCCGGAGAGATCGGCCGAGTCGTGGACGGCAGGGTTGAGGCGGAACGGGTTAAGGAGAGACAGGCTCTTGCGGTAGATTAGGGATGCGTCGATTTCGAGTTCTTCGAGTAAGGATGGCTCGTCGGAGCCGGAGACGGGGACGGAGAAGGAGGTGGGGCCGATGTCGAAGGATAAGAAGGAGGGGATGGAAGACATGGCGGGGCGCGGTGGCTGAAATGGTGCCGTCGGGACACGGCGGTGGTGGAGGGTTCCGCCACCGCTTACGAAGGTGGTGTCGCCGGAGGGAAAAATCACCGGTGGGACGGTGAATTCCTTCTTCATTAAGTTTTTAGCGAGAGAAAATTTATCAGATTTCATGAGAGACAGATGATGTACTTTCCTTACGATCGTTTCTTAACCGAGAGTTACGTAACCGAGTGAATTCAAAATTGAGGCATGGTATTTGCCATGTATTAAAAATGTGTATTTTTTTTTTTCTTTTTTTTTTGTAAATATATATATTTATTTGGGTCATATTAATCAACATCTATTAACAATGGTTAACATTTCCTCTCTATTTTGCTTTCTATTTTTTCTATTTTTTTACACATTTTTTTTTTATAAAAAATAAAAAAATACACTTATTTAGAACATCTCAAACCACCCTATATATGAGTACGTGTCTGTTTGTTATTTTACATTTTTTTATGTTATTTATTTATTTTATTTTTTTTTGAACTAGGGAAAGGATAGGGGTTTAAAAATGACCCAAGTTATGTGGGCAGCCCGAAGCCCGGCCGAGATCCCAGGTAGGCTAGGTCCGTTTTGGCTTGGTTAGGCTCGGATCCGAGCCTAGCCCAGGATCTTGGGCCTAGGCCTGGGCCTTCCATTTAAAATTCCATCCGACTCGGCCCAGCCCGTTAGCCTGACCCAAAAAATTTCGAGCCCTGCAGGCAGCCCAGCTTGGCATACCGGGCCTTCTCTCTGCCAACAGTCAAATTTCAAAAAAAAATAAAAAATTTAATTGGCGCACCTCTGCCCCTGCCAGTGTCGCCCACTTATCCCTTACCCCTTTATCATGCATATCACTCACATCATCATTGCAAGTTGTAATGAATGAAAACTAAAAATAAATATATATATATATATATATATATATAATTAAATAAATAAATAAATAATTTATGCATCTCTACCCCTACCAGTGCCGCCTGCCTACACCCTGCCCCATTGTTATGCACATCACTCACATCATCATTGCAAGTTGTAATAGATGAAGAAAAAAAAAATGTTTGCAACCCTGTAGACTTTTGAAAAAAATAATAATAATAAAAATAATTTAACGGTTATATTACCGTTTAATACAATCATGAAATTCCACCATTAATAATAAAAATGTCGGATTATCATTGCATAATTAAAAAAATATAAGTAATACATAATTAAATTTAAATACCATCAGGAAACATAACCAAACAAAACATCTCATTAATCTTAATTAAAATACTTTATTATAATTTTTCTTTTATTCTTTTATCGCTAATAAATAATCTACATAGATAATAATATATTTATCGTCCATTTTTTCAAAAAATAAAAATAAATAAATGCCCGCCTAGGCCCGCCCACGATCCGAGCCCAAGCCCTAGGGCCTATTTTGAGTGGGCCTAGGCCCCATTTTTCGGTCCATGAACTGGCCTGACTCGACCAGCTAAAAAAAGGGAGCCCGCGACGGGCCAGGCCGGGCCGAGCCATTATTACATCCCTAAAAAAGGATGCTATGTGAGGGTATTATAACATGTACAAGCTTTGGTCTTTCGTAAATTGATTGATAGTTAGATTTAACTCAATTCATAGAAAAGGATTCACTATTAGGACACATAATGAATTTCATCCACCCACCAAAGCCAGAGGCTGGCTCACGATTGGAGTACAGCATAATAATACAAAAGATATTTGGCGCTCCCAAAATCGAGTCCTGCTCTCCCATGTGAAAAGTAGGTGTGTAATCCACTTGGCCACCACCCTCGGTAGTACTGTTGTGCTCTGCATTTTCGACATAATCAAGGGTATTTTTGACTTTTTGCAGATAGAGGTGAGGGAAGTGCAATGTAATTCAAGTGGTTTGAGAGTAAATTATAAATCAAATGGTGAATTTAGCGGAGTAGTGGATTGACAAATAACCAAATCACGGTTTGAGCCGGACTGACAAATAACCAAATCATGGTTTGGACAGTTTGAGGCGGATTGACGAATTGAAGAATATTTTTAACCAATTATCAAGCATTTGCATAATGTAAATCAAAACACAAAACATGCAGCGGAATAAAATGTTTAGATCATACCTCGTTTGATCTAAAACCTCGTGGATAAATCACGTGCTTCCAGAATCAGATCAATCAATCCCAGCAGTGGGGTGATATTACAATGGTGAATATCACCCACACAAACCACAGTGCAACTGACTTGATCGTTGTTTCTTGGGAGAGAGTCTGTATATGGGTAGAAAACAGACTCAACGTTGTTTTTCTCTTGGATTACCCATAACCATATAACAAATATTTAATATATTATAATATCTATCCATATCAGTTAAGATACAGATAATATCTAATATATATTATATCTATCTATATCAGTTCAAACTGATAACGTCTGTTTCAAGAGTGGTTATCCTAAATAGGTTTGATTTCAAAATCAAAACCTATTTGGATAAGGATTCAAAATCAAATTTAATGGTCATGCCACATGGGCGCCCATTACTAACATCTCCCACTCGCACATGAGTTGGCATGACACTGCCACATCTCTATCTCAATCTCCCCAAAAACGAACAATCTCATACTAGCCACTGCACCGTGCGACTGCTGAGAACACCTGCATGTGGGAGCTCTATACTAGAAACTCAAAATGAGCCAGCATAGAGACATCAACCCAAAAAGAAAAGAAATAGTGTCTCATATACCCCAGACCCATCTAATTACACCGGTCCAAAAAACATCTCTAATCCCTCAAAAAGAGCATGTTTGACCCTCTCAATTCTTGCAATATATTCACACTCAATTCGCCTCTCATACAGAGCGATGTGAGTTGCCGGCAGTGAATATACAACAGTGGTGTAATACTAGATGATCTTCCCTTTGCACTCATGCCATTTAGTTTAGGATTGACCGCTTTCCCAGTGATGTCCCGTAAGGCCGAATCATGCATGACCGCAGGCAACATACCAAAGTAGCAGAACATCAACCCCTTACCTTATGACATAGTCAAAAGTCACAAAAGGGTACATAAATGAAAGTCATATCAATAATGACTCGTAAGACTCACACGGTGAGGAAGCAGGGATCCATTCTCTCACCTCATTACTCGGTCGCTAAGCACATATAGTATGAATATATGTTACGGTGGAGTAACTCTTCCATAAAGAGTGACGTCATACTCGATACACCGTACAGATATTAGTTTAGTCGCTTTCTAGCGCCTAACCCGAATTCTCTATTTGCTCGCCTTCTAGGCGCCAAATGAGATCTCGAATCTGGCTAATCATAACAGGCACAACATGGAAAGTGGGTACTAACATCCATGTTTGGTCCTTAACATGACCTCATCTTGGTTATAACCAAGGTGACATACATAGTGGATGATTTAAGCCTCTCTTGGCTCCGAATAAAAATAAACCACCAGTCTCATCCTTGCTCGCTCCCAAGCGCCAAGGGCGATTGCTCGTGTGAGTGAGCCAATCTTGCCTGCTGACATCATCATTTGCTAATCATTATGACACAAACCATAATAGTGTCAACATCCCATCATCTCAAAATAAGTGATCGATTTAAAAAAAAATTGACCACAGCTTGCGCAATTATAGATTCCAAACATAAGCCTTATCAGCACCTCTTGCGATAAGTATATACAACGGAATCCACCATGTGCGCCTCACATGAAATGATTTAAGATCACTACCTCTTGCGCAATAACCTCTCTAAAGATATTTTTGGTGACCAATTTGCGTTCATTCTTAATGCGCCCAACTAGCGCAGATGCGCCCAACTAGCGCATTGAATTTTACAAGGAGCAAATTAATATGCTTCTAATAAAGCATTTTATCCACAGTCTAATGAGCAAGGTCAATGTCTAAACAACTCAGTTAACCATTTATCAAAGATAAAACTTATCATGCCGAATACGCCCACATAGCGTACTTTAGGCTCCCACAACAAAGAAAAAATCAAGGAATATAGGTCATCTGTTTCTCCCAAAGACAATCTGAGGATTCACTCAATAGCTAAGGCTCTGGCTTTTACCGATAGGTAAGTCAATGGGTTTGCAATTTTGCATCTAGAATCGTTCTAGGATATTCCTTATGTAAGTCATCGAAGACAAACCGAGAATTTTCCTAAAACAATCCCTAAGGATCGTACATCCGAGCATATGAATTACATCACCCATGTCCATCATATCTAAAATGGAGGACTGCCCACCCTAGGTGGCGACAACCTTATAAATTCCTGGCTCATAATGACTAAGTAAGGAAAAACTTCTTTTGGACCATTGATCATGCCTCAGTGGTCTTCATCGATCATCGTTGCCCTATCATGGCTTGACGAAATCTAAGAACCACTGTTTGGATAACTGCTTTAGGCTGTAAAAGATTTATTGGAACTAGCAACCTTTTTGCGCTCCTAACTTTTCACCATAAAAGCAGAAGGTAAATCCCTACGGATCTACTTATCCAATTCTCTAATGAGAAATCGGGTCACAATGTCCACAAATCAATGTTCCGAACTTATGTCAATTATAGCCTAAGTCAAAATAACCTCACTCCCCAGGAGGAAGTCTTCTCATGGTCTACACTTTCCTCAATGGTGCGACCATTCGGTATCTAGCGAGCCTTATGCCTAAAAAATGACTATCCAAATTACGCATAACTTTATAACAGTTTTGCGTCATAATGGAAAGTCAACCAAATTATAAAAAATGGTTAATCCTCAAAGACTTTGTCTTAAACTGCGCAACATTGATCCACTTTCTAAAAACAGGAGACTAGAGCCTTTGGCATTATCCTAGGCTCTTTATCATCTTGCGGAGCAATCATGAATGTTTCCCTCTCAATCACCCAGTGATGACGTGGAAAATTTTCACATTTGCTACCACGCAACTAAGAATATAGAGTATTCTGCTCTAATGGAGTAATCCATTAGTAGACACATCGCTCCCACTGTCCCTAGGATATTGGAAATTTCTTTCCATTCTCAACTAGGCTACATAGAGCGCTATGCTTGGAATTCTCCATCTTATAGAGTTCCGAAAACTCTATTCACGTCACCTTTACTAATAAAACTTTATGTGACTTAGTTACACTACCACAAAGCTGCTTACCTATATGCACATGACCCGGAGGGTTTGCATGACCGCATACAATAATGCGCCACACGACCCTTTGTGTTTACAAGACAGCATACAATAATGCGCTATAGAACCCTAGGTCTTAACTTCGCAATCTTATGAGAAGTAGAATAAAGATAAGCTGCTTAATGGTTACAGATCGCCCATAGATGGCTCTCTGCTAATCCATTACTCAAAATGGAGTGTAAAAACTGATATGGAGGGCACTTAGTTAGGGATATAGGCAACAAACTAGTGCAATTCCCAATTGGGAAACATTTTGCGCCATTATCTACCTAACATTAACAATATTTAATTCCTTATCTCTACTACACCAGTGTGTTGTTGAGTACTAGGAATAATCAATGTTCTAAGCATCCATCTCTCTTCACAGAGTTTTTCTGAAAAAATAACTCAAATAGATACTCGCCACCTTGGTCAAAACTAAAAGCACAAAAAACTCTTATCTAATTGATCTCGACCTCATATGTGTAATGTCAAAAATCATCTCAAAACTTTTGACTTATGGGAGATCAAATAGTCTTGACTCAGATGCGTATCGTAATCTATAAATGTGTCGAGATTGAGGCTTAGCTATTGTACCCTCACACATATCTAGTCACAAAATATCATAGTGGACTAAATGCGCCAAAACAAATGACTTTCTGCGGCTTTCCTACTTACTTGTGCGCACCCATTGCGAACAAAGTTACACATTCACATGAGAGCAGGATGTCATAAGCGAGTGGGCCCGAGAAGGCCTACTCAAACCATCGTGTCATCATCTCATTAATGTGATTAAGTATAATAAGCCACTGGTTCATGACCAATGTCATAAACTAATTCCAATCACCTTAATGTGTGAGTTCTCGAAGACAAGTTTTAAAAGTTTAGGCCCAACTAGGTAATGACTCACGACTAAGTCATATTCACTAGATCACAAAAAGGATGTCATGGAGATATCAACTGCGCCTAAGTCGCAAATTTAACTAGTAAGTGCTAATCCCCTGCACCTTCAAGTCAATTTTATTCTCCATACACTTTAATACATCTAGTTGAAAGATGACGATACTCCTGTTGCCATCTCTATTTCTCGCTTCATAGTTACTTGCAATTAATTCTACTATCCACAAGAAGGAGAGAATAAGCTATCAACTATGATAGCTCCTGAAGTAACTTAAGCGCGAATTAGGCTAAAGAGTCTAATTCAACACAATGCTCTTACAAGCGATGCGTTAAATTCTTAGAGTCATAACAACCTTGTCAGCTTTAACCTTTTCATTACTATGCTGCAACGTTTGCGCTTAGTGGTAAATGTTATTCAAAACGTTAGCCTAGTAAAGGAATCACACAAAGAAGCACCTCATCCATGTTTCACACTCAAGTGTGGAAACAGTAAGTGTCCACACTTAGACAAGTTGGCAATGCTAATAGATTTTGCAGCCACTAAGCGCTAATCTTTTCACTCAGTGTTAATAGATTTTGCAGCTTCTAAGCGCTAATCTTTTAACTTCACGTGATATTTCAACGCACACTATTATAGTGCATGAAATTTCGCTCAATCCACTCCCAATAATTGGGTAGAGAGCAAAACACTGCTCGTACTGGCTACTCGTCTTA
Source organism: Camellia sinensis (assembly GCF_055761805.1). NCBI lineage: Eukaryota > Viridiplantae > Streptophyta > Magnoliopsida > Ericales > Theaceae > Camellia > Camellia sinensis. Next base: position 92,538,158 of record NC_138970.1, on the reverse strand, counting down.
CACTTAATGACTAATTTATTTAAGCTCGCATTTCTTGGATGACGTGACTCTTGAATGTTACTTCATCCAATGATGTAACATTATTTACAAGTCAAATTACAAAGTCAATCCGCGCAGCTCATTAGTCAAGGTCATATACAGATCTATTGAGGGCTTACTAAAATCATAACTCCAAAACTCTCCAACCAAAACTATGTAGCGTGCCGCTAACTATAGCGCACACATTAGTTTTTATTGTGCCAAACAAGGCAATAAAACCACGGCGACTTTGAGTCATGTTTCCTTACTTTGGCTCAATTAAGGTTTGACCTAAAGTCTCCAAGACTTTTGCTCATCTAAAGAATGGGATTAGTTTGTTCACATTTGAACATCTCTACTAAGTTTAGGTCAACCAAATTAACTTCTATAAGCTAAATCAATTTAGAGAGAAATTCGCATTGGGATTAATTTGATTAGCATAATATAATTTTGCCGCAAAAATCTAAATTAAATAGTGACAACATTACACAAGTCGCAAGATCGAAAATCCGCTATGCTCGTAATCATCTCTTGCGCCACAAGTGACAATTATCCAAAATTTAGTTTAATTTATGCGCAAAATATTGGTTTTCGGGAGTTAATCTACAAAGATTTCTCTCAACCGAATAACCTCCCACTGACTATGGCATATACAAAGTATGATAAATTCCATACAATAGCATTTTAATGTAAATCTACAAATAACTCATGCTATATTTATTTAATAATGGAATTCTAATAAATAAATAAATAATCATGCTCTTCTAATTACAACATATTACAAACCCAAAAAAATATGCTGTATTCAATATTTAAATTATGCCATAACAGAAAGTACATCATCCTGAAATTTTCTGGTATTTTCTGGAATTTTAAATAACTAATTAAACACACATAAAATTAGAAATAAAAAATCCAGAAACTAGTAAATAGAAACAATATTCAGATTATGCCATAATTAAAATGTACATTGTTCTGAAATATTCTGAAATTTTTTTGAAATATTCTGGAATTTTAAATGACTAATAAATACACATAAAATTAGAAATAAAAAATCCAGAAACTGATAAAATGAGACAATATTACCAGTAGATATTAAAACATTTCAGAAGTCCACAATAAAAATTTCAACCCCAGAAAATTAATCATTCAACACCAGATGCATTTTAAAGCAAAAAAAATGCATTATTAACACAGGAAAAATATTACATATTTTCGTAAAATTTTCAAAATTTTACAGAATATAGAAAAATTAATTCTGAGTCTAAGGGTACCAACCATGCTTAAAACAAAGCTATAACGAATAAATTATGGCCAATTAACGCAATTCAGAATTAAAAAACAAACAAACAGAGCCTTAGAGCCAAGCCAGCGCGGAAAAACGGCTCGGCTCGGCTCGGCGCCGCTCAGCGCAAGTCGGCTCAAGGATCGGCTCGGCGCGCGGCTCAGCCTCGGCTCGGCGCGCGGCTCCAGCACGCGGCGCGCGTGCGGGCGCGGACGGCGCGCGTGCGTTGACAGCACCGCCGACGCGCGCGTGATGGCGCGTGCAGGCGCGTCAGCATGGCATCCGGCGCGTGTAGGCGCGTGGGCGCGCGTGGCTTCGGCATGGTGGCGCGTGAATTCCACGCGCCGTCTTCCAGGGTACTGACAGTTCCGATTTTTGTACTGCCGGACTCCTTTTTCCAAAATAAAATCATTTATGCTCTTAAAAATGACATTAATGATCATAAAAATAAAATATTTTGGATCTCCACATCTTTTATAAATATACACATGATAAAAGAAAGCACGAAAATATCCATCATTGGCTCTGATACCAATGTAAATCAAAACACAAAACATGCAGCGGAATAAAATGTTTAGATCATACCTCGTTTGATCTAAAACCTCGTGAATAAATCACGTGCTTCCAGAATCAGATCAATCAATCCCAGCAGTGGGGTGATATTACAATGGTGAATATCACCCACACAAACCACAGTGCAACTGACTTGATCGTTGTTTCTTGGGAGAGAGTCTGTATATGGGTAGAAAACAGACTCAACGTTGTTTTTCTCTTGGATTACCCATAACCATATAACAAATATTTAATATATTATAATATCTATCCATATCAGTTAAGATACAGATAATATCTAATATATATTATATCTATCTATATCAGTTCAAACTGATAACGTCTGTTTCAAGAGTGGTTATCCTAAATAGGTTTGATTTCAAAATCAAAACCTATTTGGATAAGGATTCAAAATCAAATTTAATGGTCATGCCACATGGGCGCCCATTACTAACACATAATAACACTAACTAGCATATCACCCGTGCTATGCACGGATTGTGTTTACAATTATTTATATATGTGAATTATGAATTTTAAATGTCTTTTTTCTCTTTTTTTTTTTTCAAATGCCTTCTTTTTTTCGTTTTTTATATTATATTAAAGTTTAATATTTTGATAATAATCATATGTATTAAACTTTTCAAGGAATTAAATACTTTTTTTTAATAATTATATTATATTAAAGTTTAATATTTTGATAATAATCATATGTGTTGAATTTTTCAAGAAATTTTTGTTTATGCTTGTTCTTAATGCATTAAAGTGTTATTATGAAGGATAATAATCATATGTGTTGGGACTTTTCAAGAAATTCATATGTGTTGGATTTTAAAGAATTTTTTTTATACTTGTTCTTAATGAATTAAAGTGTTATTATGAGTTTTTTTTTTAAATAAAAAAATCAAAAAATTTAGATTGGAAGATTAGAGCTCCTACAAGGCTTAGGGTTAAAAACCCCCTTTTACTTAATATATAGTATAGATTTGCATAATATGTTTTTTACACATATAACTGTTAATTTGTAATAAATTTTACATCTTAAATCTGTCTTACACTCATTTTCATTTTGATATTTCATTAGAGGCTAAAATATATATATATTAACTATAACGGTGCGAAGTAATTTCAAAGATGGATTATAAATTTTAAAATTTAATTATCAGTTAGCGAATAGAACGATACGAACCAATTTAAATCAGTATGATTTTAACAAATTAAGTGATATTATACAAAGTCCTAAGATGAGTGCGAAATTAGTAAGTGCATTCCAATTCGCACAAAAAAATGGTGAACTTCATTATATTGAACCAAACATATTATTTTAGAAACAAAACTTAACCATGCCCAGGAGCAAGGAATAACTTTTGAGGTGAGCTTACGAAGTCAAAACCGTGCTACCATTGGTCGGATGACGTGTTCGCAATTTGGGAAGTTGGTTTTGGTGTGTTAGGGATTAAAATAGCCACAAAAAATAAAATACGCTATTTTAGCTAACAAAACAAAACATCAAATACAACCCATAATTATTACACTCTTCTCTCACAAAAAAAGTTAAAAAATTCAAAAAGCCAAAAAGTCCTTCCAAAACCAAGCCTTTTAGCCCCAAGCAAAGGCCCCGTTTGGGGACTTACTTTTTTAGCCAATTAGCCAAAAAGTTATTAAATTAGCCAAAAAGCCAACAACTCATACAAAAAAGTCAAAGATTCTCTTTTCTCTCTACTTTTTTGCATATCCCAAACATACAAGTTTTTTTTTACCTACCTTTTTAGTCAAATAGCTAAAAAATTACTAAATTAGCATGTTCCCAAACGAGGCCTTAGATTTTTTTTTTTTTTTTTTTTTTTTGATCGGGGAGGCCTTAGTTGACTATTTTTGCCAGCATGGTGGTTAAACAGGAATTAGTTATTTTAAGTAATTTCTTAATTTTTTTTCTAAATGATGTGTAGAAGAATAAAAAAAATTTAAAAAAAATTATGTCATTCTTTATTACAATTTTTTTTCGGTTTTTGGTAAAAATTAAAGTCTCCAAACGGGGTCTAAACATAATTTGCATTTGCATTCAGTTTCAAAAAGTTATTTATCCGATTTGGTTTGAAATTTTCAAAAAAAAAAAAATTAAGTTTTTAATTTATATTTTTATATTTTTATTATATATATATATATATATATATATATATATATATTTTTCTAGATATATATATATATATAATTCATACAAAAATCTTTAAAATACGAAAATATATTGAAATTTTATATTTATTTTTTTTGGTATTTTTTTGTATTTGGTGAATTTATTAAAAAAAAATTCATTAAATATTATATTTTTTAAGTGTTTCTAGATTAGGCGTATCCAAAATATATATATATATATATATATATATATATATATATATATATATATATATATATATATAATTGTGTAAAATATTAAAAAATTCACAAAAAATAAAATACAAAATATGAAAAACAAAAATTCGATTTTTATAGAAACATAAAGAACCAAATAAGGTGACTTTTTTTTGATATATTTTTCTATTTTTTATTGTTTTTAAAATTTATGTCAAAATTTTTCATCAGCCTGTTTAGTGTAGAATACTATACCAAAATAAATAAATAAATAAATAATTATTGAAAAGTCCAATCTAACAATTGCGTAAAGCATTAGGTACAACACATATTTTTTGTTGGTGAGAAATCTACCCTTTGTGAAATAGTTTGATAAGAAGTCCTTTTGTTAGTTTGAAAGACATTTCATTTTCAATTTTACCCTTTATCTATATGTTGAATTTTTTTAACTATCTGTTTCATTTTTTTGATTATTTGTTCAAATATTATTTTACTTATTTAATTTTTTAACTATCTGTTGAATTTTTTTCCCTTATCTGTTCAAATATCTGTCCAAATTTTATTATTTGTTCAATTTTTTTCGCTTATATTTTGAAATCTACTTGTCCAAATTTTATTACATGTTCAATTTTTTTTCTTGAATTATATTTGCTAATTTTTTTTATCTGTTCAAATCTTTGTTATTGAAATAAACTAAGACATTATCTGTCCAAATTTTGAAAAAATATGTTTAACAACAACAAAAAATCTCTTCATTTCTATGATATGTTCAAATTCAGCACATATCTGTTCAAATTCACACGCAGATCTTATCGGTTTTTTTCTATGTGTTCAACAAGAACGACAACAAAGAAAAAAAATTATCTATAACAAATAGAGATGATGGATGATCTGTTGGACAACAACAACAACAACAACAACAAATGTGGCACCCGAATTTTTACCATGATTATATTAATATAAAATAATAATAATAATAATAATAATTCTAAATAAAAAAATAAAATAAATAAATCAATAAATAAAAAAATACTATTCCTAAGTATAATATTCGAAATCTTTGCTAAAGGGATAGATTATAGGACACCGCATGTTTAATATTAAATATTTTAGTAAGTGGTAAGTGAAGTTTTATAGTGTGGTGGTAAGGTTTTTAGACAAGAACCTAACTTTTAATTATACGTAATTTTAAGAATCATTGTAGATTATCAAAGAAGGCAATAATCCTTAGAATGGTAAAAAGGTCGAGGAGTTAGTGGCCATTGGACAAATTTGTGAGGTAATAATACAGGTGTCATCACTGAGTAGAAACGTGTTCAAGAAAGGTTGCGGCCATGGAGCTTAGGACTTGCATAGCAAGCAAGAGAATGGGGGCTATAAATAGTGAAAAACCTGTGTAGTGAGCTTCAGAAGTAAGGACAAGAAATTGGAATCCATTCGTAGTGGGGGTGTTTGTTTCAACTTTTCAGAGCCAATTTATGGCTTTTAGCTTCGAAAAAGTTATTTTGGACTGTTTGGTTAAACTTATTTCAAACAGCTTTTGATTCTAACAGCTTATTTTAACTCAAAAAAGCTGATTCTGAGAAGCTGTTCACCCCTTGCTTCTGATTATCAGCTTCTGCTGTGGACATATTAATTTATGGTTATACTCTTAAATTTTTTTATTTTTTATTTTTTTTAAAAATAGAAAAAGACTCAAATGGACTATAGATTATTATTATTATTTTTTATGAGAAATGTAGACAAACAAAAAATAAAAATTAATTGAAAAAGCTATTCCACAGCTTATTTAACAAACACTACTCAGCAACTTAAATCTATAATCTAACAGTTACACCAAACAGATTAACAACTTCTGATTAAAGTCATAATCTATAATCTGTTAAGTTATAATCTATAAGCTGCTTTAACAGCTACACCAAACTGAGCTTCGACAAGTGAGGGAGTATAGCTGAGAGTTGTAGTAGAAAACTCAAAGTTAAGGATCAATCTTAAGGTGAGTTATATTATACCTTGAATTACCATAATATATTACGAATGTTTGAGTTACCATAATTTATTTTATATAATGGGTAAATTACACTGACACCCCCTGAGGTTTATGTTTATTACAATTCTCCCCTCACATTTTGAAAATTAATCTCCCCCCCTGAGGTTTAAAGTTTAATTACAGATTCCCTCCCTCAGCAATTTAATTTTTTGAAATACTAATTTTGCCCTCATTGGGTAAATTACATTGACACCCCTCACATTTTAGAAATTACAATCCTCTCCCTAAGGTTTAAAGTAGCATTACCAATTGCCCCCTCGGTTAGTATTAGTTGGAAAAAAAATTCATTGAAAAAAAAAATTAATTGGAAAAAAAAATTATTTGAAAAAAAAATTAATTGAAATTTTTTTTTTGTTGGTCATATTTTTAAATTTCCGTTTAAAAACCAACGTAAGTTCATTTTTCGAATTTACGTTTTTCTCTCAAATTTATAAACTGAGACAACCATTTATAAACTAAAAAAATTATCAACAATTTTTTATGGCAATTTTTAAAATTTTTGTAAATATAAATTAAAAACTAAAAACGAAATGGTTACCAAACAGACTTCAAATGGTAAAAATGTTATAAAATTAACAAATAATTAAATAAGTTACCAACGTAAGAAATGACTTATCAAAAGATTCTTAGGCTATGTATGGTTTGATTTTTAGATTTTTTTTAAATTAAAAATTAATTTGGTTAAGAAATAAAAAATAAAAAATAATTATCATTTTTATATAATTTTTATCTTTCGAGTGGTTAGAAATAATTTTTTACAAATTAAATTGAAACATCCATACTTATGTGTATAACCTGTCCAAAAGTTAAAATTATAATTATTTTTTACCCTTAAATGATAATTATTTTTTATTTCTTATTTCTTAACCAAATTAATTATTAATTTTAAAAAAATTCTAAAAATCAAAACATACATAGCCTAATAATATTTTAATAAGTCATTTTTACATTGGTAACTTATTTAATTATTTGTTAATTTTACGATATTTTTACCATCTGAGGCCTGTTTGGTAACCATTTCATTTTCAGTTTTCAATTTATATTTACAAAAATTAAAAAAAACTATCACAAAAACTTGTTTGATAATTTTTTTGGTTTATATCTGGTTGTCTCAGTTTGTATATTTAAGGAAAAAAACGTAAATTCAAAAAATGAGTTTACGTTAGTTTTTAAACAAAAATTTAAAAATTTTACTAACAAATTTTTTTTTCAAATAATTTTTTTTTTCAAATAATTTTTTTTCCAATTAATTTTTTTTTTCAATGAATTTTTTTTTCCAACTAATACTAATCAATGGGACAATTGGTAATGCTACTTTAAATCTTAGGAAAGGGATTGTAATTTCTAAAATGTGAGGGGTGTCAATGTAATTTACCCAATGAGGGTAAAATTGGTATTTAAAAAAATTAAATTGCTGAGGGGGGAATCTGTAATGAAACTTTAAAACCTCAGGAGGGAGATATAATTTTCAAAAGGTGAGGGGGGAAATGTAATAAATATAAATCTCAAAGGGAGTGTAATTTACTCTTGTATAATTTATGTTTTATGGTTATATTAATGTTTCAATTACATGGATTATTTTCTGAACTCCATTTGCGTAAATTGAAACCCATGGATATTTGTTTAAATTTTAAAAATTATTTGACAATAATCTTGTAAACAATTGTTTTCTGTAAGTACCACCATGGGAGTTCCATACCTTGGGGGACTTAAAAAAAAATCATTGGCCCCTGTTTGGCCATTTTGTGGTCCTTTGTTTGTCACGGATCCATTAACCCTTATTCTGATTGTCACTCCAGTGACCCCTATTCTGTTCTATTATGTACCGTGGTTATAGTTATTTATGTAATTTTTATATTTCAGTTTTTGCCATTTAGATAATTTATTTTTGCAACTTAAATCATTTTAATGTTTTAGCTTAAATAACTATCCATGGCTATTTTGTGCCCCTATACTCACAGTATAATATTTATCACTCTGTTATGCGCTTATAATTGTTACCTCTTTCAAGTGACGAGACTTAGCATGATCAAAATGGGGGATAAAACACAGTGTTTTCTTTTTCTTTTCTTTTTTTTCCCTTTTTTTTTTTGTACTGTCTACATTTCTATTTGGACACCTGGAATAAAATAAAAGTCCAAATGACTATGTTTGTTTCCTTTTAATAAATATTCGGTACCCAATTATTTTATTTTAATTTATTAATTTATCCGCTTGCGCTACGACTACAAAATTATTTGAATTATTTTATTTTCATCTTGTTGCGACGTCAAGCCTTGGGTTATCGGGTTTGGGTGGTGACAAAAGTGGTATCAGAGCTTTTACCAAAAAAAATCCCTGAGTGTCTATTCATAAATATATATATATATATATATATATATAAAAAAAAATAAATAAATACTATATTTTGTCCAACATCATAATTGTTTAATTTTATATATATATATATATATATATATTGTCATAATAAAAAAAAAATAAATAAAATATTGTGTCCAACATGATTTAAATAAATATTGGGTAGGCTAAGTTTTTTTGTGTTGTAGGACATGGCACACTAGGAAGAATTGATTTGGTTCGAGCCCTAGGAAGCGCATCTAGCCCCTAACTTATAGGAGGGATGAGGGGACACAGAAAGCACTATCGGACAGACCCACTCTGACTTTAACTAACTCATGGGGAGGCCAGTGTATTTGCAGGCCGACCTTGACGAGGACTACCTGTTTTGGAGACTTAGCCGGGCTAGCACCCGAGAGAGACACATTGGGCCAACGCACGTCGTCGGATTGATACATCCGCATTTCTTGGTTGCTCCCTTACCCCCAGGCTTTGCTGAGAGGAAAGGGAATATATATCCTAGCAGCCACATTTGCACTACTACACGTCATTCACCTCATCCACAACACAGTATCTGGACCCCAGTTGTGGACTACACTAACAGTACCACATACTTAGAGATACCTGTGCGGCTCACTGGGTGGTAGTTCTTAGGATATGACCACGGTGTACCGGTCTACATGGTCCAGGTAGTTTGGCGCTGTTTTGGGATTGAGCTCAGTGAATGAGAGTTTGAGTCCCTCATGCAGTACGAGTTCCCATGGCTGTGTCCACGGCCCAGTCTTCCATAGCCAGTTTTCGTGGGGGCTTTGTGACCTATTCTAAGAGCATGACCGAGAGATGTCGCCGATCATTTTTTTTTTTTAGAGCTGACAATGACTAGTCTAATCCTTCTGTTTTTGTATTAATAGGATTAAACACTAATTCTTGATCGTATTTTAAGTACATTGTATTAATATGTTTTCTTTTTCATAAGTAAAAAATGATATATGTACTGTTATAGTAACTTGTACTGTTATAGTATCTTGTGAATCATAGATAATTAAATGTATACTACGTGGTTCAAAAGAAAAGAATGGGAGTTCACTAACTGTTTTCACCTTGTAGTAATGGCTAATGATGGAAATGGAACCGGATCATTAGTCAGTGGTACTGATCCAATGGAACAAATCATGGAAAGAGCAGTTACAAGTTTTCTGCGAGCCCTACAAACCAACATTAATAGCGGATTGCCTGAACGACGAGAAGAACCAACTATAATAAAACAGTCCAGGACTTGAAACCTACCATATTTATTGCCAGTACAAACCCATTGGTGGCAGAAGCTTGGGTCAGAGATATGGAGAAAAAAATTTCGCGTACTACCTTGCACAGAAAGACAGAAGGTGACTTTTGCCACATTCACCTTCAAAGACGATGCACAAGAATGGTGGCTATTTACCCTAGAGAAAGAAAATATTATGACTTGGGCCAGATTCTTGGAGGTATTCTATGAAAAATACTTTCCAGATTCGCTGCGAGAACAAAAGGCGTTAGAATTCATACATCTAAGGCAAGGAACCATGACAGTGGCTGAATATGAGAGCAAGTTCACGTAGCTGGCTCGATTTGCGACATACGTCATCCCCACCGAAGCTCAAAAAGCCAGGAAATTTGAAGCAGAGTTGGATACTGAAATCAAGGACAAGCTGGAGGTTTTGAAACTTCCAACCTATGCGGCGGTGGTAGATCGAGCATACATTGCAGAAAAATGGATTAAAGCCTTGCGCTTTGGGGAACTAAGCCAAATGAAGTGATTTTGGGAAAGAGATAATAGAAGACCCGGTGTCGCACCTCCCAAAAAGGTAAATACGGGCACAACCAGTTCAACCAGTTCAAGCAATCAAGGTCCTACGAATCCCAGAGATGGCGTCATTCTAACTTGCTCTACTTGTGGAAGGGCTCATTGGGGACAATACCGTCGAGACAAGGGAGCATGCTTTAGATGCGGCGAAGTTGGCCACTTGCTGAGAGATTGTCCCATGCTTGCCAATCCTACAACCAGCCCCTCTGAACCAGTCCAAAAACCCGCAGTACTTGGAGGAGTGAGGAAGGACCAAAAACGCCAATGAAGAGCCTTTGCACTGGTGCCTGGAAATCCACAAGTCACTGAGAATGTTGTGTCAAGTACACTTACTATTTGTGGTCACTTAGCCCATGTTCTTTTTGACTCTGGTTCAACTCATTCTTTTGTTACACCACACTTTGCTACTAAGTTGACATAAACACCCAAACCTTTAGGATACATACTATCTATGTCTTTTCCTTCTGGAAACTCCGCCTTTAGTGTTGATGTGTACAAATCTTGTATTGTATCCTTAAAAGGGGAAACTTTACACGCAGACTTGATTCCCCTCTACATTAGTACCTTTGATGTGATCTTAGGAATGGATTGGTTAGCTGCCAACCATGCCTCTATTGATTGTGAAGCCAAAAAGGTCTTCCTCCGGTCAGCGAACCAACTCGAACTTGTTTTCGAAGGAACTGGAGTCTCTCTCCCTCCATGTGTTATATCCTTCATGACAGCCCAACGACTTCTAAGAAAAGGTTGTTGTAGTTATATGTGATCAATACTCAACAAGAGGCCCCCACACTTGATGCAATCCCTGTGGTTTGAGAATTCCCCCGATGTATTTCCTGAAGACCTACCTGGCACCCCGATTGATCGAGAAACCGAATTCACTATTGAAACCCAGCCTGGTACACAACCAATCTCAAAAGCCCCTTACCGCATGTCCAAAAGCCCCTTTCCGCATGTCCATGATAGAATTAAAAAACCTGAAGACTTAACTCTAGGAACTATTGGACAAAGGTTTCATTCGACCAAGTACCTCACCAAGGGGAGCTCCAGTACTATTCGTAAAGAAAAAGGATGGCACGATGAGGTTATGCATCGATTATCGGGAGCTGAACAAAGTCACCATCAAAAATCGGTATCCTCTACCACGAATCGATGACTTGTTCGACCAACTGCAAGGCGCCCAAGTATTCTCAAAAATCGACTTGCGTTCTTGTTATCATTAACTAAAAGTCAAAACGAAAAGCATCGAAAAGACTGCCTTCAGAACTCGTTACGGGCAATATGAGTTTCTCATCATGCCATTTGGCGTCACAAATGCTCCAGCGGCCATCATGGACCTCATGAATCGAGTATTCAAATCCTATCTTGACGAGTTCGTCATTGTCTTCATTGACAATATTCTTATACACTCCAAATCGCCAGAAGATCATGAGCACCACTTACGAAAAGTTCTACAGACACTATGTGATCACAAGCTTTATGCCAAGTCAAAGAAATACGATTTCTGGATCACTAGTATACACTTCCTCAGTCACGTCATTAACAAAGATGGCATCTCAGTTGACCCCCAAAAGGTTGCAACAATCATGGATTGGCCACGACCTACTAACGTGCCCAAAATTTGAAGCTTCTGGGGTCTAGCCAGATATTACCGGTGCTTTGTGATAGCATCATCATTGACCCAGCTAACTCAGAAAAACACACCCTTTGAATAAACAGACAAGCAAGAACGTTGCTTCCAAGAATTGAAGAAACAGACTCGTGACGACTCCTATACTAGCACTCCCCGCAGAAATAGAAGGGTTCATAATCTATAGCGATGCCTCATACAATGGTTTGGGTTGCGTTCTTATGCAAAATGGGAAGGTCATTGCATATGCCTCACGTCAATTAAAGACCCACGAGAAGAACTACCCAACCCACAATCTGGAATTAGCCGCAGTAATCGTTGCCCTCAACATCTGGCATCATTATCTCTATGGAGTAACCTGCGAAATTTACACAGATCAGAAGAGTCTCAAATATCTGTTTACACAAGGAATTGAATACGAGGCAACGACGATGGCTAGAATTTATAAAGGACTGCGATATAGAAATCCATCACCACCCCGACAAAGCTAATGTAGTAGCAGACGCATTGAGTCGAAAGACAGCCAAAAGTTTGGCTTATGCCCTCGTTCTTCCGCAAAATCAATTGGCTGCTCGCCAACATAATCGTGGAACCCGAGTTGATTTAAGAAATCAAAGTCCACGAATGTGAAGACAAACTTTTGAAGAAAAAGTACGAGGAGCAAAGAAGCACGCCCGATCCTGATTTTATGATAAGCAATGGGATGCTAAAATTTTGAAATCAAATTTGTGTACCCAACCTTGCAGAACTCAAGAAAAAGATATTGGTAGAAGCTCATAGCTCGAAGTTTGCGATCCGCCCTGGCAATACAAAGATGTATCATAATCTGAAGGAACACTTTTGGTGGACAGGAATGAAGAAAGACATAGCAAGCCATGTCTCCAAATACCAGCGTTGTCAACATGTTAAAGCAGAATATCAGAAACCTACAGGAATGTTACAACCACTCCCTATTCTCGAATGGAAATGAGAGCACATTACTATGGACTTTGTGGTCGGGCTACCTCAATTAGTCTCGAAGAATGATGCAATGACGAAGTCGGCGTATTTTCTACCAATCAGAATCATGTATTCTCTCTCTAAGTTCACCACTCCATACATTAAGGAAATCATTCGTTTGCATGGCACCCCAGTTTCAATCGTATCCGATAGAGACCCCCGCTTCATGTCTCACTTCTGGAACCAATTGCAAGAAGCTTTGGAAACCACTCTGAAGTTTAGCACGACTTATCACCCACAAACCGATGGGCAATCTAAAAGAACAATCAAGACTTTGGAAGATATGTTACGTGTGTGTGTGTGTTAGACCTCAAAGGTAATTGAGATGATCACCTACATTTGGTGGAGTTCGCCTATAATAATAGCTACCATGCAAGTATGGGAATGGCACCATACGAGGCACTATACGGAAGAAAATGTCGATTACCTCTGTGTTGGACGAAAGTCGAAGACAAGAAACTGTTAGGCCTTGAGATCTGCAAATAACAAGCGATAAAATTTAACTCATCCAACAACAAATTCGCACTACCCAGAGTCGCCAGAAAAGCTATGCAGATATACGGAGACGGGACTTAGAATTTCAAATAGGAGATCATGTGTTCCTAAAGATTTCACCAACAAGAGGGGTTGTCCGATTTGGAAAATGAGGAAAGTTAAAACCCACATTACGTCGGGCCATTCGAGATACTCGAAATGATTGGTTCTGTGGCATATCGCCTTGTGCTTCCACCTGAACTATCCAATGTCCACAATGTGTTTCACGTTTTAATGCTTTGGCGGTATCTTCGAAATCCGGTGCATGTTGTTGATTATGAGAACCTGACAGTTCAAGAAGACCTCACTTATGAAGAACAACCAGTACAAATTCTTGATCGCCGTGATCAGGTCCTTCAAAACAAGACTATACCTCTTGTAAAAGTCTTATGGAGAAACCATCGTGTCGAAAAAGCAACGTGGGAAACTGAAAGTCAAAAGCGAGCCAAATACCCACACCTCTTCAAAAACCAAGGTACGTCAAGTTTGGGGACAAACTCTTTTGAGGAGAGAAGAATTGTGGCACCCGAATTTTTACCATGATAATAATAATAATAATAATAATAATAATAATAATAATAATAATAATAATAATAATAATAATAATACTAAATAAAATAAAATAAAAATAAAAAACTTAAATAAATAAAATACAATTCCTTAGTATAATATTGGAAATCTTTGCGAAAGGGATAGATTATGGGACACCGTATGTTTAATATTAAATATTTTAGTAAGCGGTAAGTGAAGTTTTATAGTGTGGTGGTGAGGTTTTTAGACGCAAACCTATTTTAATTATACGTAATTTTAGGGATCACTGTGGATTACCAAAGAAGGTAATAACCCTTAGAATGGTAAAAAGGTCGAGGAGTTAGTGGCCCTTGGACAAATTTGTGAGGTAATAATACAGGTGGCATCACTGAGTAGAAACGTGCTCATGAAAAGGAGCGACGTGGCAGCCATGGAGCTTAGGACTTGCGTAGCAAGCAAGAGAATGGGGGCTCCTAAATAGTGAAATACCTGTGCAGTGAGCTTCAGAAGCAATGACAAGAAATTGGAATCCATTTGTAGTGAGGTGAGCTTCGACAAGTGAGGGAGTATAGCTAGAAGTTGTAGTAGAAAACTCAAAGTTAAGGGTCAATCTTAAGGCGAGTTATATTATACCTTGAATTACCATAATATATTTTACGAATATTTTGAGTTACTATAATTTATTTTATATAATTTATGTTTTATGGTTATGTTAATGTTTCAAGTACGTGGATTGTTTTCTGAACTCCATTTGTTTAAACTGAAACTCATGGATATATTTTTTTAAATTTTAGAAATTATTTGACAATAATCTTGTAAACAATTATTTTCTGTAAGTATCACCACGGGAGTCTCATGTCTTGAGGGACTTAAAAAAAAACCATTGGCCCCATGTTTGGCCACTTTGTGGTCCTCTGTTTGTCATGGATCCATTAACCCCTGTTCTGATTGTCACTCCAGTGACCCCTGCTCTATTCTGTTCTGTTTTGTACCGTGATTATAGTTATTTATGTAATTTCTGTATTTCAGTTTCTGCCATTTAAATAATTTATTTATGCAATTTAAATTATGTTAATGTTTTAGCTTAAATAACTATCTATGGTTATTTTGTGCCCCTATACTCACAGTATAATATTTCCCACTTTGCCATGTGCTTATAGTTGTTACCCCTTTTAGGTGATGAGACTTAGCAGGATCAAGATGGGGGATAAACTATAGTGTTTTTTTTTCTCCTCTTATTTTTGTACTGTCTACATTTCTAATTGGATACCTGGAATAAAATAAAAGCCCAAATGACTATGTTTGTTTCCTTTTAATAAACATTCGGTACCGAATTATTTTCTTTTATTTATTTAATTTATCCGCTTGCGCTACGACTACAAAATTATTTGCATTATTTTATTTTCATCTTGTTGCGACGCCGAGCCTTTGGGTATCGAGTTTGGGTCGTGACAACAAAAATTACAAAATATATATGTGTAGAGACTTGGCTTTCAAATAGGTTTGATCTATAGTTAAAAAAGAAAAAAAAGAAAAAAAAGATTTGATCTGATCTGTATGTACACACACACACACACACACATATATATATATATATATATATATATGTATCTATAGATCCAAAGATTGGCTATGGGTTTGGGGGTAAATGCTACATATTTGACTATTAGAAGTTACAGATCTAGCTTCACTTCATAATGGCCATCACCGTCAATCTGCGAAGTTGATTGGACTTCTTCGGCAGTGTTGACGGTGTGCACTACCGATGAGTATAATCTCGACATAGGTTTGATCATCATCATTGTTAGTAGCGGACGCGGAGGAGAGCGGCGGAGGAGGACGACAGATGAGAGAGACAGAGAGAGTAGATGATGAGAGAGAGAGAATAAGAGAAGAGAGACAAAGTCCCCGTTTGGTGTAGCTGTTAAAACAGCTTATAGATTATAGCTTAACAGATTATAGATTATGACTTTAATTAGAAGTTGTTAATCTGTTTGGTGTAGCTGTTAGATTATAGATTTAAGTTGTTGAGTAGTGTTTGTTAAATAAGCTGTGAAATAGCATTTCCAATTAATTTTTATTTTTTGTTTGTCTACATTTCTCATAAAAAATAATAATAATAATCTATAGTCCATTTGGGTCTTTTTCTATTTTTAAAAAAATAAAAAATAAAAAAATTTAAGAGTAGAACCAAAAATTAACATGTCCACAGCAGAAGGTGATAATCAGAAGCAAGGGGTGACCAGCTTCTCAGAATCAGCTTTTTTGAGTTAAAATAAGCTATTAGAATTAGAAGCTGTTTGAAATATGTTTAACCAAACAGTCCAAAATAACTTTTTCAAAGCTAAAAGCCATAAGTTAGCTCTGAAAAGCTGAAACAAACACCCCCAAAGACTATGGGGAGAGAGAGGGTAGAGTGGAGGACGATGAGAAGGCGACGACGGGACAGTGGTGGTGGTGGTGTCGGAGATGAAGAAAAAAAAAGAGAGAAAAGAAGGTTTGATTTGGTTTTTTCATTGTATAACATATATATAGATGGCTAGTTTGGTCATTTTATAGGAGTTTATACTTATGGGCAAAGTATTTTAGAATCTGAACCTTTAGACAAAGAAAATTCAAAATTGGATTCATGGACCAAGTGCCCAAAAAAAAAAAAAAAAATTTCAAATTTTTTGAATTTTTGAAGACTTTGAATTTTTTGAATTTTTTTTTCCTGAAGACTTTGTTTCAATTTTTTTTTTTTTATTTTCTGGTTGGTCTAGTTAGCTAAAACTTAAAAGTTAAAATTTTTTAAAAAAATTAAAGTTCAGTAGAAATAACAAATTAACAAAGAAAGTATAAAAATAAAAATAAAAAGTCAATCCCACACACCATTTAAACTTAAGAAATATTAATAACGATAATAGTAGTGCGAAAGCAGTGTTTAAAAATATATAACAACATTTAAAATTATATATCATGATCAGTCTTATTAAATTTTTTTAGTTGGATAAATTATAAATACATCTTTTAAAATTTGTTTAAAATAGAGGAAATAGCTAATTAGTGTACTGTGCGGGGAGCAAATACACAGGCAAGCCCGCACTCCTTTCTTCCAAGCTCCTGCCTGTCCGATCGACCTGCGAGCACAACGGCGGTGAGCTACCCGGCGGTGTGTGGCCGGAAAACTCCTCCGACGATCAAGTTAGACACACACACACACAGGGATAGAGAGAGAGAGAGGACTGAGTTGCGTTTAGTGTTTTTCTCACCAAATTGTGTCATCTGCCAAGCATGGGGGCGCAGACATGCTTATATACCTTCTGCGCCCAAAATCTACTCCCAGTGATCTCTCGACATGTGGTACTGTTATCCCAGCTGTCAGCACAAATCTTGCTGAACATCACCTAACCCGACTGCCAGCCCACTCTACTGGGAGCTCGGCAGTCGGGCTGCAGCATCTCGGCTGTCAACAGCTGTGTTGTGTAGTTGGCCAGAGCGCTCCGCTCGCCGCGCTCCGTTTCGACCGAGCTCGGGATAGCTCACGCTGGTTTATCATCGGCCTTCCTACCGATCTAACTCTTGGACCGTGGAACAACCACGCGTTGCCTGGCACCGGACATCCTGCTTGACCGGCTTCTAAGTCGTGAAGCCAAATAGCCTGGTCCAACCACGCCATCCCTTATCCGAGTAAAACCTCTAAGGATGAGGCCGTGTTACCGTGGCCCAACCTTGTTCAGCCAAATCCGTCTGGCCCAAATTTGTCTGGCCATTATCACGGCCCAAACCAGATCATAAATCTGTCTCTCAATTGCCCCTTAATTCCATCCGCGCAAGCGTGATTGGGATTACCTGTTCTGACTGGGTTAACTCTTCCTCGGTCTTTAGTTTTGCGAGAGGTCAATCGGGCTACTTTACTTGCTCGGTTCCCTGACTTACTCGGTCATTGCTTCGTCTGACCAACCTGTCCCCTCAACTCTGTCGCCGCCATTAATGGGGGCACGTGTCATGCGCTGATTGGTCCTCGAGCGGCCAACCAACGCGTCCGTTAGCATTCAAATTTTTGGCAATTTTTCCATCTTAAAAGCATGCCCAGCTTCCTTCATCCTACTCTTCTTGCCTCTCCATTCTCTTCGACGACCTAGAGCTCGTGTCATTCTTCCCTTGCCATTTCTGAGCTTGTGTTTGAAGGAGGAGCCCCTGTCTTCAACTGGTACGTACTTCAAGCCCCCCTTTTTACTATTTCACTTGGTATTGCACATATTAGGGCATAAATCTGTAGATTTTAGGATGTACCCTACCCCAAATACTCACCCGGCCCTTATTCACATCGCTGTTCTTGCTATTCTTCATTTTCCCTGATATACACTGAAGATCTGGGGCGGACCGGGCTCCAGGTCTTCTTTTGATCCAAAAAATCATTCAGACCGAGCAAATAACCAGTCTGTCAAAACCTTAGGAGAAACCGGGTAGGCAGAGAACTCGGTCGTTAGACCAGGCTAAAATCTGGTCCACTTGAGCGACCGAGCTCCTTGACTCACCCTATCGACCGAGGTGGTTGGCACCCTCTACGACCGAGCTAAAGTCAAGCTCATTTTGCACGACCGCGCTCACACTTACAATTGCCATCCTTTTCCTGCAGAGTCCAAGGGGACCACTGACCAAATATTGAGGCTCTCAAAGACCGAGCGGCCATCCAGACACCAGTCTTTGCCAAACCACCTTAGCCAAGCTAAACTAGTCGGCTACACATGGGGCGCTTCCGCTTCCTTGTTGACACCCTGGCTGCCTTAGCCGTATTCCGGGAAGACTACGGTATCCCGGCAGATGTTCACCTAGAGCTCGCCGAGATCGAGACAACCCCTTGGGACAGATTAGACTAGTGCCCCTTTATCGTTCTTTCCATTGTTGAAGGAGGCCTCCGCTTCCCGATCAACCCTCTGCTGACCTAATTCCTACGCCGTACCGGGCTAGCACCCACACAAGTGTCAACCAACACCTACCGAATAATCAACGGCATTCACGAACTAAATAACCGGCTAGGGACCAACTTAGGTTTAGCCGAGATATTGTGACAGTACACCCTTGGGCACACTGGCGATGGCCTCGCCTACTACTTAAAGATTAGGCCGAGAAAAGAAAAAATAGTGACCGGTACCCCAGACAAAGACTTAGACGATGACGACTTCTTCTGGGTGTCCGGCAATTATGAAACAGTCGACGTACCGGGCTGGTTCATTAGCAAGAATTTCAGCGAGACATGTAAGCCGTGCTAACTTTCCCGGTCAATTGCCTTTGTTCCATAATCTGAACTTTAACAGTTTTCTTCTTTCCTTTGCAGCAATCCACGCCTTACAAGCCAACTACCACTACCCCTGCGAGGAAGCCATCAAGGCCGTGCTCCGTTATCGCAACTGGGATTGTAACGAGCTGCTCGGCTACACCCCAACATACCGGTACTCTGTTCCACGCCGGAGTAAGGTCACAGACTTCCTCTGTGCTCCATCACCTCCTCCAGACCCAACACCGGTTAACCGAGGAAGAAGAGATGGCAAAACGAAGCTGTATCAAAAACCTCCTCACTGCAACATCCGCTGAGATACCGAGCATCGTCACCCGCGCTCCAGCTGCCAGTCAATCAAGTGGCACCGTAGTGGCGTTGGCATCCCCAGCTAGCTAAGAAGCCCGCCGGGCTGGGAAAAGGCCTCGTGCAGATCCCTTTACCGTGCTGGTTAAAGAGCTGACTATCAAGCAACCCACCATCACCATAGACCCAACACTGGCATGGCGACTGCAGCTCAAGCACTGGGGTAAGGAGATCCCGGCAACGGCCTCCGTGAAGGGCGACGAAGAACATCTTCTTGCCTTTGACCTCTCCAAGGCCCTTTTCTTGCCGAGCGACATGGTCGGAAGTGACCATGTCCCAGACACCCGGCTGGTGAAGTCGGTCGTGAAGTCCATGACCAGGGTAAGAGTCTCAAACTTCTACTCAAATTTTCACAAGTGTTTGCACGGTTTCCAATCTGATCCAATTTTCTTATTGCAGGCCATCCAGAAGCAACACTTGGTCATGGAGCGCATCCATCGACTGCGGCAAAAGGCAAACGACACTGCCAGCCAAGTCCAAAGCCTTCAGACCGAGCTCGGCCGAGCAAAGTCCTCTCTTCAGATTGCTAATGCTGACAACACCAATTTGCTCGGCAAGATTGACGCCGCCGAGCAAGAAAGAGATGCAATAAAAGCCGAGCTCGAGGCACTCAAAAAGTCAAGGGAGAAGGAGTGTGAAGACGCCAATAATGCCGGCTTCAAGGAGGCCGAGGAAAGTTACATGAAGCAAGTCTTTGCCACCCAAGACATCTACTTCAAGGCGGGTTAGAAGGCTGCTTGCACTCAGCTCGGTCAAGGTCCTGATACCGACGTGTTTGCCTCCCCACCGGCTGTCTTCCTACCGAGCTATCTCGTGCCATATGCCAACGACGTCTTCAGCGTGTTGCAGGCTGAGGCCGAGAAAGGACTTGAAGGAGAAGGTGAGGCAGATGCTGGGGGAGAGGACTGCCAAGAGTAGGAGCAGCCCGGCCAAACTGCGACCGGGGTCCGAGATCAAAGCCCACTGATCAACCTGGAGGAACCTGGCGACGAATTCACTAACCTTTCCCCCTAGTGTAGTTTTTTTTGTTTTTCTTTCTTTTTGCTCTGCACATGTAACCGGGCTGTCTGCGCCACCTTTTGTACATATTTTTATCATCAATGAAAAAACTCAATTTTCTTGAAGTGTTGGCACGGTCAGCTGAGTAACCTGAACCGGACAAAATACTTCGGCAACATTAACCATCTTGCTTAACTTAACTAACCGGCAAAGGCATCTCGGTTGCAAGCATATAGTTGAATAAATCACCAACTGTTTCAACCGTAACAATACATCTCGGTTAGCATAGTCAACCGAAATGAATCATCTCGGTAGTAGACACAGCTGGGCACGTCAACTCTATCAACCGGAGTAAATCATCTCGGTTGAGAATACCCAGGTTTGAGCAAAACATCAACTCTTTCAACCGGAGTAAATCTTCTCGGTTGAGAATACCCACGTTGAGCCAAACATCAACTCTTTCGACCAGAGTAAATTATCTCGGTTGAGAATACCCAGTTGAGCAAAACATCAACTCTTTCTACCGGAGTGAATCATCTCGGTTGAGAATACCCAAGTTGAGCAAAACATCAACTCTTTCAACCGAAGTGAATCATCTCGGTTGAGAATACCCAAGTTGAGCAAAACATCAACTCTTTCAATCGGAGTAAATCATCTCGGTTGAGAATAACCAAGTTGAGCAAAACATCAACTCTTTCTACCGGAGTAAATCATCTCGGTTGAGAATCTCAAAACTCAAAGCAACATTAAAAATGCTAAGGCAAAGATGAGTCACTTCTATATATTGAAAAAAATGAATATTATATGAAGTGTAAGGAAAAAAATTCCTTTGCACAAAATGAAAGCTAAAGCTAGAAATAATATAGCTTGAGGTTGGCTGCATTCCATGGCCGGGGTATTCCACTACCATCCAAGTCCTCCAGGTGATATGCCCCCTTGCCCGCCAGACCAGTTATCTTGTAGGGTCCTTCCCAATTTGCCCTTAGTTTGCCTTCACCTGGCACCAAGGTATTGCCCATGACTTTCCTCAAGACCCAATCACCTACTTTGAACAGTCTGGGGTGCACCGTTTTGTTGTATTTCCTTGAGAGCTCTTGTTGGTAGGCAGCGACATAGATGAGAGCCTTTTCCCGACGCTTTTCCACTAGATCTAGTTCAAGGGCAATAGCTTTGGCGTTCAGCTCGGGTTCAAAACTTTCACGTCTGAGTGTGGGCATGCCGACTTCCAAAGGTATGACTGCCTCCATGCCATAAGCAAAAGCAAATGGAGTTTCCCCGGTAGACCGCCGCGGGGTTGTTCGGTATGCCCAAAGGGCATTGGGGAGTTCGTCAGCCCACTTTCCCTTAGCCTTTTCCAGCCGTTTCTTCAACCCATCAAGTATGATCTTGTTTGACGCCTTGGCTTGGCCATTGGACTGTGGGTAAGCCGCAGTAAAGTTGTAGAATTCAATCTTTAAATCTTCACAAAACCCTCTGAATAGGCGACCGTCAAACTGGGTGCCGTTATTAGAGATCAGAATTTTGGGGACGCCAAACCACGTGACCACGTTCTGCCAGACAAACTGCTTCACGTCTTTCTCCTTGATTGTTGCCAAAGGCTCCGCTTCAACCCATTTGGTGAAATAGTCTGTGGTCGCGATGAAGAACTTTCGGTTGCCTGGTGCTGTTGGGAGCGGCCCCACTATATCTAACCCCTACATCGCAAAGGGCCAAGAGCTGGTAAGGGGAAGAAGTTTCCTGGTCGGTTGGTGGATCTGGTGGGCAAACTTCTGGCATTTCTCACACTTGCGAACATATTTCTGGGCGTCGGCTTGCATGGACGGCCACCAGTAGGCTTGCAAAATAGCTCGGTAGGCCAAGGACCTGCCCCCTATATGACTGCCATAGATGCCTTCGTGAATTTCGTAAAGGAAGGCTTCCACCCTGCTCGGATGCACACACTTCAGGTAGGGACCGGTGAAAGACTTATTGTATAAAGCGCCTGATGGAGAGAGCCAAAACCGCTCGGACTTCACCCGCACTTTATATGCTTCCTTCTTGTCGGCTGGAAGGGTCCATTCTCTGAGAAAGAGGATGATAGGATCCATCCAAGAAGGACCTAGCTCGGCGCAGAGTACTTCTGTCTGCCCGGTTTCCCCAATGCTGGGCCTCGAAAGGAATTCAATCAAAAGAGGGTTGGGAGATATGCTGCCGACCATAGAAGCAAGGCCAGCCAACTCATCTGCTTGGTCGTTTTCTTCTCGGCCAATCTATTGGACCCTGATCGCCTGAAATCACTTGATGTGGTCTCTGACCAGAGCTTGGTACTTCATCATTCTGTCATCCTTTGCCTCGTAAACCCTAGAAACTTGGTTAACCACAAGTTGGGAATCACTGTAAACCATTAGCTTGGATGCTTGCATCTGAAGCGCGCTCTTGAGACCGGCCAATAGCGCCTCGTACTCGGCCTCATTGTTGGATGTTGGAAAGCCAAGGGTGATAGAATGTTCAATAGTCAGTCCGTCTGGCGAAATCAGAACTATACCCAGCCCGGCACCGTGATGGTTCTACGCTCCATCAACAAAAAGTTTCCACATTTCGCCGACAAAGAGCTTCCAACACTTTGAGGGGTCCTAAGAAGCTTGAAGGTTGATGGGATCACGGTTGCTCGGCTGTTCGGCTTCCGGTCCTGTGCTGAGCGGTTCCACTTCAACCCCCCTTGGTGATTCAGCGCCAGACTCAGCAAGTTGATCCATAATGCCTAAGTCCGTAGGTGAATCGCCAGGTTGCGGTATTATGCCAGCCGCAGGCTCTGTGTTGAGTGGTTTCGTTTCTTCCCTCCTCGGTGATGTGGTGTCGGACAAAGCGGGTTGGTCAGTGATACCCAACTCCGTCATCGCATCACCGGGCTGTAGTATCGTATTAACTGATGGTGCTTCGGCGGGGCGCGCAAGTTCCGCGTCGCCAATGTCGCCAAGCCGTGGTATTTCAGTCGAGCTTGCATTCACCTCTTCATCTGCCACGGCAATATCAATCGGGCATACCGGATGAGTTCCCGGTGAGAATTCAGTAACGAATTCGGCCAAAGTCTGGGCTTTTATGGCAGTGCGCGGCTATAACTTCACATCAAACTGTCCCAATTCGACCGCCCACTTAAGAATCCGACTGGAGAAGTCTGCCCGTTCAAACAGAGCTTTGAGAGGGAACTCGGTCAAGACGATGATGGTATGGGCATAGAAATAGTGTGCTAACTTCCTTGAAGCCATCATCAAAGCTAACACAAGTTTTTCTAGCGGCAAGTACCTTGACTCTGCCGGTAGCAAGGTTTTGCTGACGTAGAAGATGGGTAAATGTTTGATTTCTTCCGACCGGACAAGCACAGCACTGACTGCATGCTGCGATACGGCCAGATAAAGGTAGAGTTCTTCTCCGGGCTCCGGTGTGACCAACAACGGTGCTGAAGAAAAATACTCCTTGAGCTCGACCAAAGCCGGTCACACTCTTCATCCCATGAGAACTTTGATTTCAAGGCTTGAAAGAAAGGGAGGCAGCGATCTGATGACCGGCTTAT
Organism: Camellia sinensis; assembly: GCF_055761805.1. Lineage (NCBI taxonomy): Eukaryota > Viridiplantae > Streptophyta > Magnoliopsida > Ericales > Theaceae > Camellia > Camellia sinensis. The sequence continues at coordinate 92,513,858 of NC_138970.1, read as the reverse complement.
AAATCGGTTAAGTGTGGCAGCCATTCTGGCCAGATACTGCACATCCTTAGCTGAGCTAGGCTATTTTAATTCTTGCACGGCTCGAATTTGTGTAGGGTCTGCTTCGATACCTCGGTTCGTGACTAGGAAACCCAAAAATTTTCTGGATCCCACGCCGAAGGCACACTTAGACGCATTTAGGCGTAGCTTGTGCTTTTTAAAAATGGCGAACATTTCAGCCAAATTGGACAAATAGTCTGCTTGATGCCGGCTCTTAACCACCATATCATCAATATAAGCCTCCATTGTCCGGCCTAGCAGAGGAGCGAACATCTTGGTCACCATCCTTTGAAAAGTTGCCCCGGCGTTCTTCAAACCAAAAGGCATGACTTGGTAGCAGAAAAGTCCCTTTGGTGTAGTAAATGAGGTGATCTCTCGGTCGGACCCATGCATGGCAATCTGATGGTAGCCGCGGTAGGCGTCCAAGAAACTGAGCCTGTTATGTCCAGCCGTTAAGTCCACAAGCTGGTCTATTCTAGGGAGAAGGAAACTGTCTTTCGAACAAGCTCGATTGATGGTCTTGTAGTCAATGCAAACTCGCCACTTCCCATTCTTCTTGGGCACCACGATCGTGTTTGAAATCCACTGAGGGTAGTGCACTTCCTGAATTGCTCGCGCCTCAAGCAAGTTCTTCACTTCCTCCGTAACTACCTCGGCGTGATGCAGCGCCAATCTCCTTATTCGTTGAATGACAGGCTTGGCTCCGGGGAAGACATTGAGACGATGGCATATAAAACTCAGATCGAGACCGGGCATGTTGTAAGGTGACCATGTGAAGACTTTGATGTTGGCCATCAAAAACTCAACCATGTCGGTCCTTTCTTGGGCTGTAAGGCTTGAGCCGAGCAAGAAGAACTTGTTCGGATACTCTGTATCAATGGGCACTTCCACCAATTCCTCGACAGCTTTGTCCTCGGTCTTAGTGCCCACATCGTTAAGGACTCCCCGGTCTTCTGGTCCCTCAATTATTTGAACGAAGCCTTTGGCAGCTCGGCTCCCGTTGACCGCCACGAAGCATTACTTCGACATGACTTGATCGCCCCAAATCTCCTAGATTGCCCCCATAGCTGAGGCGAATCTCATTACCTGGTGATAGGTTGATGCCACGGCTTGCATAGCGTGAAGCCATCCTCTTCCAAGGATCAAGTTATAAGTAGATGGCACCTGCAACACCCAGAACTCCACCTGCATTACCACGGACCCCGCTTTGACCGGCAGGATAATCTTTCCCAAAGGCCACTTCAGTTGCGAGTTAAAACCAACCAGTGGCAAAGTCGCTGGAGCCAAATCCGTATCCCGGAGTTTGAGCTGTTTAAACGCGTCGTAATACATGATCTCGACCGAGCTTCCCTGATCGATCAAGATCCGTTTGACATCAAACTATTTGACGCGATGTGTAACCACTAGGGCATCGTTGTGCGGCGTCTGAATGCGCTCTAGATCTCTTGAGGAGAAACTGATCACATATTTCTCTTCGGTCTTCCCCCTCTTGATTGCAGGCTGAACCGACAAAACTTCCCTCATGTGTTCTGCCATATTGATCATACCTCGGAGCTCACATACACGAGCCGGTTCCACTATCTCATGGATGACATTAATAACCCCTTGGGAAGGCACATCTCGGTCATCTGGTCCCCGCGGGTCAACCGGAGCTTGATTGGCCTTTACACCCCCATCAATGTAAAGGTCCAAGTGTCTGGCTACGACTAGCTCTTCCAAGTGTTGCCTCAAAGGCAAACAATCCTCTATCCGATGGCCTCGCTCCCGGTGAAACGTGCAACGGTACCACGGATTGAAGCCCTTCTGTCCGTCGCCCAACTTAGCAGAAAACCGGACATACTCATCGTCACGGATTTCACTAAGTATGCGATAGATTGAAATCTTAAAGACCGTGGTGATGCCTGTCCTTGCTTTCAACCTTCTGTTTGCATCGGCTACGTCATCCCGGGGGTAGTCATCCCGGTCATTCCGACGTCCCCTACCCCGATTTTTGTGATTCGAGCCACGGTCCAATTCCTCAGCGCGGTCACTTGATCGGCTGGACTCTTGCCCGACCGCGTGCACTTTGCTAGCTGACCTCTTGTTCGCTACTACCGAAGTTATTTTCGTGGTAGATGCCGACGCATCATCCTCCATACGGATATACTCATTGATGCGCTGCATTAGCTGGCCCATGGATGTCGGCTGGTACAGGGTAAGCGAGTCCCGCAGTCTATGTCTGACCAGGAGACCACGCTTGTATTGTGTGATTGCAAGGTTGATTGGGCAATCCAAGATCTCGTTGAAAGTCACCAAATATCTGGAGTTGTATGCCTTCAATGTGTCGCTCGGTTCCATCTTGACACTCAGTAGGTGGTCAACTTCCTTTGGTGTTTTGGTGTTTGTTTTGAAGCGCGTCACAAAGGCTTTGGCCAACTGATGCCACCTTTCTATGCTCTCCTCCGGCAACCTCTCAAACCATTTTAAGCCCAGCTCGCCCAAGCTTGAAGGGAAGATTAGGCACATAAGGGCGTCATTTCGCCTGTGTCCGGCCATGACCTGTTGGAAGTGGCTTACATGCATATAAGGATCGATTTTACCATCATAGAGCGTGAACTTTGGCTGGTGGAACCCTGCCGGAAGTGGTGTTGTTTCTATCTCCAAGGAGAAAGGAGTGGCGCTCAGCCTAGCCAAGTCTGTGTCTAAAGGGAGAGGTGCAACTAGGCGGGGTGGAGGCATTCCGACCTCTTCACTGGCGTGACCCCCATAGGATAGCCGTTGGAATGCCAGCACCCTCTGAGCCTCCCGCCGGCGAGCCCGTTCCTTCAAGACTGCCCACAAATCCTCTGAATGAGCAGAATATGAATACCTCGACGTCGTCGCCGGACGTGAGGGTCGGTAGGTACTATCTTGCGCACTGGACTTCTCTTCGTGCGCATCGGAACCCCAACCTTGTAACTTCTGGTGATCGAGATGAACAAAGTACGCCGTTGGCTCTGACTGCTTGAACGGCATGGTTGGGTGCGCTCACTGTGGTCACCCACTCCAGCCACACCTTTTCCTTTGACATGCCGCTTAAGATCCTCCATCTCCGCCGCCATTCTCCGGATGACGGCGTCTTGGTCTCTTAGCTTGTGCTCCAGTCGTCTGGCGTGCGATTCTCTCCGCTGCCGATGATCGTCTGGACTCTGTGAATGACCAAAGCTTCTGCCGCACTTATCCTGCGCATCTCTTGAATGTCCTCCCGGAGAAGTCTCCAAGTCTGCCACCGGTGGAATGATGGTGGGATGTCTTTCTCTCTGTCTACCTGACTCCGGGGTAACTCCGTCGATGGCAGACAACGGAATCTCGTCGTTGTTCGCCATGGACGACGATCAGATAAGCCTGGAAGACAAGGTTTTGTCTTTCAAAGTTCCCACAGACGGCGCCAATTGTGCGGGGAGCAAATATACAGGCAAGCCCGCACTCCTTTCTTTCAGGCTCCTGCCTGTCCGATCGACCTGCGAGCACAACGGCGGTGAGCTACCCGACGGTGTGTGGCCGAAAAATCCCTCCGACGATCAAGTTAGACACACACACTGGGATAGAGAGAGAGATGACTGAGTTGTGTTTAGTGTTTTTCTCACCAAATTGTGTCATCTGCCAAGCATGGGGCCGCAGACATGCTTATATACCTTCTGCGCCCCAAATCTACTCCCAGTGATCTCTCGACACGTGGTACTGCTATCCTAGCTGTCAGCGCAAATCTTGCTGAACATCACCTAACTCGACTGCCAGCCCACTCTACTGGGAGCTCGGCAGCTGGGCTGCAGCATCTCGGCTGTCAACGGCCATGTTGTGCAGTTGGCCAGAGTGCCCCGCTCGCCGCGCTCCATTTCGACCGAGCTCGGTTGCATCTCGGCATTGCCGAGCTCAGGACAGCTCACACTGGTTTACCATCGGCCTTCCTGCCGAGCTAACTCTTGGACCGTGGAACAACCACGCGTCGTCTGGCGCTGGACATCCCGCTTGACCGGCTTCTAAGTCGTGAAGCCAAACAACTAGGTCCAACCATGCCTTTCCTTATCCGAGCAAAACCTCTAAGGATGGGGTCGTGTTATCGTGGTCCAACCTTGTTCGGCCAAATCCGTCCGGCCCAAATCTGTCTGGCCATTATCACGGCCCAAACCAGATCATAAATCTCCCTCTCATGTACGGTTAAAAAAAAATCATATACACGGTAAAGTTTACAAATTTAATTATGAAAATCATAAATTCTTCCATGAGTAGGTAATTATTTTTTAAAACAATAACTGATTTGCAATTTCCCCTTTAAAATATAGATTGACCCAATGATTCTTGAAAATTACTTCTCGTTTTGTAAAATTTCTAATTGCATAACAAATAATTGCTTTCATTAATCAATCATTAAGTCAATTAACAATTTTTAATGATGTTAGCAATATACTTCAGTTAACATTATTAAACTCAAACTTGTTATTCCATTGTTAGGTACATGTTTGGATTCTTAGATGAAAAAAAAGGAAGATAAAATTTTCTCCAACTTTTTACTTTTTTTGGAGAAAATATCATTTTGCTCTCCAAACTATCACTCAAAAATCAATTTGACCCAGTATCACATCTTCAAAATCGATCGAACTTACTATAGGTGAAAATATCATTTTGCCCTCTAAACTATCACTCAAAATATCATTTTCGTAGGTGAGACTTCTCTCTCTCTCTCTCTCTCTCTCTCTCTCTCTCTCTCGTCCCCTATTTTCTCTCATTTACTCTCTCTTTCATAGTTTTGTCATTTTATGTATATGTGTATATATAATGGGTTATTTTGAGTTTTTTCAATTCTTTTTTCCATTTTTTTTTCTACTCAGTATCACATCTTCGAAATCGACCGAACTGACTATTAAATCGAATTTTTTATTTGATTGATTTTGAATAGTAATTTGGTCGAATAAGATGACTAATTTCTAACCTGGAGGGGTTGGTTCAGCTGACGGTTGAGGGTAAACCCGAGCTGAACCGACCCGTGCACACCTCTAATTTTGGAGATAATTTTGGGGTCAATGAAATTTCAAATGAAGTTTGGATATCATATTAGCAACTTTTCTTTGATCATACACATCAATTGACAGTTGGGATAAAATTGATGCAAAATTGAATAGTTTAAGTATAAAATTGATATTATCAAAAACACAAGGGTTGAATTGATTTTTAAGTGATAATTTGTAGAGCAAAATGATATTTTCACTAATTTATTATTATTTAAAAAAAAACAATTTCGTATACATACCATATATATAAAGCGTAGATGCCTTATGAACATTAATTTTCGTTCTCTATAAAATGCCAAATATGCCATTGTTGTGGCCTTAGCGTCTTCTTTATGTTTTGGGGTTAACAATGTAAAATCATAAACAAAATATATGTTCTATATTGTTACACGTGTTTGCCTCTCCCCTTTTCTCCTCACCTCATTTCTTTTACTTTTCTCCCATCGATCTCTCTTCGCCGCCGACACCCTACCCATAACCTCCTCACCATCATCATCTTACTTACACCTTCTCATCATTCCTCTGTTCCTCACCGCTGTCGCATCCACCACCATCTTCTCCTTTTTCTATTTCATCATCTCTCTCACTCTCCGCACTAATCAACCTCTCTCTACACTAACTCACCAAATACTCCTTGTATAGACTCGTCACGATGAAATATATATAATTACCCATTCTCCACAGTTCTCTTTGCTCATTCTTTCTTTTTGGAAAGTAACTTTGCTTTTTCTTTCTCTCTCCCATAATAGGGTTTATTCCAACACACTTCTTTTTTATTTGATTAGTGTCTGCTTTACTTTGTCTCATTTATTAGGTTCACCCCAACATAATTTTGTATGTCACTTGACTTTGATTTCCTTTGTGACTTTAACTTCTGAAGAGTCCTATGAAATTGCATGGTGACAACTTTATAATTCCCATATCCAAGTATATACATAATTGCATTCTCAAAAAAAGATTAGGTAAGAGAGCTTGTTGGTTATGTCATGAGATAGAAAAAAGAGGCTACGGTTGGTTAATTTAGAGGTAATAAAGAATACTCAAAAAAGATGTTGATGTTCTTTTGAATTTATAGATTATCAAACCATTTCCTTAGTGTGTGTTATATCTACACAGAAGACCATTCCTTAATGGTGCTATGCAAAGATGTCATTCCAAATTCCTCTCCAAATTCATAAACCAAACACAACCTAAATGGTAAGTTTTGAACCTATAGGTGCTCTATAACAATTCTGGTTTAGACACGACCCATTCGTTGCTTTTGGATTTGAGAACCCATGTACTTAGTCGTTATTCATCTCATTTCCTTTATGTTGCGTGTTGAGTTTGTCGATTGAGAGTTTTGGTTGCGTTTGAAACAGGGTAGGAAGTTAGTTTTTTAAACAGTTGTTGCCCAAATTTTGACTTGTTCGCTTGAGTGACCATTCCTGTGCTCGTGCGGTCTTTTACAGTCTGCAAGACTACTAAGAGTTTGATTTCTTCACTCGAGCGAGATTTCTTCACTCGAGCGGTCTTTCTTGTGCTTGAGCGATCTTTTACAAGTTTGAACTATTGGGAGGGGTCATTGTGTTCTTGAGTGGTGATTTTGGTCACTCAAGCGGTGTAACTTATTATGTTTGTCGCTCGAGCGACCATTATTGCGCTTGAGCGGTCTGTGCATATATTAGTCCGCGAAGAAGTTATTTTCAATTACTTCTTCATCTCTCTCTCTCTCTAAACATTTCAAAACCCCAAATCCTCACACACTCTCCCTCTAGTTCTCATTTTAAGCCCCAAATACTCTCAATCCATTGGTTTCCTCACCCTAGTCCTTTGGAGTAAAAGATTGAGCACGTCGAGGGCTTCGTTCTAATCAGTGAAGTTTGTGTTATTGGCTTCATCAAGTTCTACCATTTGTTTCTCTTGTCTTCTACTTTGAGATAGAGATTTCTTTGACTCTTTTATATGATTTTTAGCTTAGTTATTTGCTCTTTGAAAAGGGTGATTCATTTGAGAAATTTTGAGAAAAACCTTGGATTTGGATTTGAAATCAAAAGAGAGATTTTCCAAATGGATTATTGAAAATGGTTGTGGGGATATATTTATGAGTGAGATATGTTATAACGGTGGATATTTCTTTTTGAAATTGATTTTGTCAAAAAAAAAAAAAAAGAGAGAGAGGGGGGTTTGCCCTAGATTTTGGATATTTGGAATTGTGAAGGGAAATGAAAAATGATGTTGGGTTTTGTGAAATTGGAACAATATTTATGTTAATGATGGTGGTGGAGTTGGATATGTAGTATCACTCCCTTTGCAATTGATGAAATTGTATCTTTTAATTAGAAATTATCTTTTGAATAGAAATATTTGTTTTGGCCTATCGGTGGAGGATAGTCGTGATTGTTGTAGACATTACATAAGGATTAAGTCCAATTGAAACTAATATCTCATACATTATGCATTGAGCATTATCTCATATTGAATATTGTAAATGTATTGGTTTTTGAGAAAAATGGGTGAATATCGTGGTGAATCTGGTTTGGGGGTGTGGTTTTGGTTTTATTATGTTTGTCTATGTGTCCTTAGTGAAAGCCCATAAACTCGAGCAGTTAGATGTCGATCCTTCCGGTTAGTATCAGTAAAATGGCTTTGGCAGTGCTTGTATAACCTACTGGTAGACCCATACCCAGAGATTCCCAGTGTGTTGTATTCACTGCCTTATTTTCCGTTATAAAAGGATTATTTTCTGGAAAACAAGAAATGTTTGGCAAATGGCATGAATGTACATTCACCTTATAATTTTCCTATGATTCATAAACTGTGTTAGAGTATCTCTATTGGGTTGTGGCTCACGGTATAGCGATTCTGGTTTAGACCCAACCCATTGATGTTTTCAATCCGGGTTTCATTGTCTTATATGGTTGTTCAAGTCTGGTTTCTCCTTATTCCTCATTGAGTTTGGTTATTGGAGTATCTTGGTTGTATTTGGAAAAGGTTAGTAGCTTGTTTTTCAAAACTGTTGTTGCCTAGAATTTTGTCTCTTCGCTCGAACGACACTTCCTACGCTCAAGCGATCTTTGTGAACTTCTAGTACTTTTGTAGGTTTGAAGAGATATTGGGAGTCAACATTATTCGCTTGAGCAGTCTTTCTTGCGCTCGAGTGGTGTTCATTCGAGCGGTGCTTTTTGTGCCCGAGTGATGGTCTTCTATCTTTAAAACTTTTGAGAGTTTGTATTCCACACTCGAGTGGTCACACTTTTTATGTCTGGACGCTTGAGCAACACTTTTTGTGCTTGAGCGGTCTGCGCGTATATCAAATTGCAGAGTCACCTTTTTGAGTCACTTTTTCATTTCTCGCTTATTCTAAACATTCTAAAAACCCTAGATCTAGAGCTTCTCTCTCTAAAAATCATATTCTCTCTACAAATACACCTAGATCCGTTGATTTATTCACCCTAGTTTCTTTGACAAAAATGTAGAGCACATCGAGAGCTTTCTTTTGATCGGAGCAAAGTTAGTTTTCAACATCCTTGAGGTTTCACCATTTTCTCTCTTTCTCTATCGTGTATTCTTTTTGCTCCAAGAGGTAGGGTCTATTAAACTCAATATAAGTTCGGAAGCATATTTGTGACTGTAAACATCCCATTTTTGACCGCCTTTAGGACTTTGGCGCCTCAAGTCGATCACTCGATGATAAAAGTTACGCTGTACAATCGTTCAAATCCTTCAGCAAAAGGCTTCGATTTTTTAGTTTCTAATCCCAACCTTACACCCCATTTTGACAAATGTTTGTATGATGTTCTGAAGATGTTTGAGATGCTTGCCATCGATGACGACAAATTGAGGGTGACCTTGGCAGCCTTTCAATTGAAAGGCGACATCGGTCAATGGTATAAGTGAGCAAAGAGTCGTATCAGGGTGACTTGGGAGGCTTTTGTTACTACCTTCTACGAAAAGTTTTTACCACCCACAATGAGAGAGAAGCTGAGAGAGCAGTTTTTGAAGCTCAAGTAGTTGGGCACACCAATGGTCGAGTTTGAGACGACTTTCACTGGCTTTTCAAGGTTTGCACCGAAACTTATGGCGACAGAGAAACACCGTTGTATTGAGTTCAAGAAAAAATTAAGGACCAGGCTCATTTTCAAAGTGGTAGGGTCTATGATTCGGGACTATGGGCGTATTGTCAAATCAGCGGCCCATTTAGAGGTGGTAATTCAGCTGAAGGAGGAATGAATGAGAGGCTCTAAGCAAAGAGGGCAGAAGTCTTAGGATGATGCAAAGGACGTCAAGAGACAGAGGGGTTCTACCCCGCAGCAGTCCCAGGCCTTGCCGTCTAGGTCCACTTTTCCTGTGTTGTGTTCTGGTTAGAGCAGAGGCAACCAGGGTGGCCTCACGTGCTTCAAGTGTGGTCAATTGGTTGATAAGTCTCCAGCTTGCCCACAGAAATAAGAAGGGCAACAGTCTGCACCATCTTCAACTCGTTCTCAGAATCAGAGCCAAAGGAGATAATAGCTGCCTATCTGTTATTAGTGTGGACAATCTAGGCATTTGAGGAGGTTTTGCCCTCAGTCGGGTAGCACATCTGGTGCGTCTGGTTCATAGCAGACACAGACCCATTAGCTGGCATAGTTCGTTTAGGCCTCAAAGTCTAACCAGAGAGCTACTTCAGCTCAGTCAGTTCTTCAGGCCTATGCTCCGAGGGGCGAGCAAGTTTATCAGAGGCCTTCAAGGCGGGTGTAAGTTGTTATTATATCGGAATAGTTGTCGGTACCTCTTTTTGTGAGAGGTAACTTTTTGCTATTCAATTCCTTAGCTAATGTGCTGATTGATACTAGTACATCTCATTCCTTCATTTTATCTTTTTTTTGCAACTACTTTAGGATTGGAGTTTGATCAGTTGGAGTCTCCTATGTTTGTTGAGACACATATTGGGGATAAAGTGTTATTGGGTCAAGTATGCCACTCCTATGAGATTGAGGTCGTAGATCATCGACTCTCTTTTGATTTTGTTGTTCTTGATATGCATACTTTTGATGTGATTCTAGGTATAGATTTATTGACTTATTTTCGAGCTTCGATAGATTGCCATTATAAGAGGGTGTCGGTGTGTACCATCAAGAAAGTGTTTCTACTTTATGTGTGATTGGGGTGATAGTCTTATTCCTTTGTTATATGACCTAAAGAGTCAAGGAGAGTTGAGTTTTTTTTTTGCCATCTCGGTAGCTAATGAGGGTAGTACAGTTCAAGGTGACATGCCAAAAGTAGTTCGAGAGTATCCAGATGTCTTTCTAGGGGATCTTACAGAGTTACCACCACATACGGATATTGAGTTCTTTATCGATTTGGCACCAGGAATGGCTCCGATTTCCATGGCACCATATAGGTTTGTGCTAGCCGAGTTGTGAGAGTTGAAGGTACAACTGCTAGATTTATTTGATAAGGGCTTCATCCACCTTAGTACCTCACCTTGGGGAGCACCAGCTCTCTTTGCAAAGAAGAAGGATGACACATTACGGTTGTGCATTGACTATCGTAAGTTGAACCAGGTATTTGTTAGAACAAATGCCCATTGTCGCGAATAGATGATCTATTTGATCGGTTGAAAGGATCTCGTTACTTTTCGAAGATTGATTTGAGATCAAGGCATCCCAAGTTGAGGGTGAATGATAAGGATATTTAGAAAATGGCATTTTGTATGCGGTATGGCCATTACGAGTTCTTAGTAATGCCTTTTGGGCTAACCAATACACTGGCTTTATTTATGGACTTGATGAATTGAGTCTTTTGTGAGTCCTTAAATTTATTTGTGGTTGTCTTCATCGATGACATCTTAGTCTACTCACCCTCCTAGGAGGAATACAAAGAACACTTGCGAGTTGTACTTGAGTTGCTTAGAGCACACAGTTTGTATGCTAAGTTCGGGTAGTGTAAGTTTTGGCTCAACAAAGTTAAGTTTCTAGACCATGTGGTATCTGAGGAAGGGGTGACTGTAGATTCATCCAAAATAGATACAGTACAAGATTGGGAACAACCTTAGAACACCTTTGAGATTTGGAGTGTAGTGGCCTGGGTCTGGGGCTGATCAATTTTTATTCTCTTGAGTTGGGACACAAGGTTGTCCTAGGTGGCTTTGGCCTTGTTGGTGTGGTTTAGGGCCTTAGGGTGTCTTGGGTTAGCTGTGGAATAGCAGCCCAGACTTTATGTCTTGGACAGGTCCCGCCTGTGACCAAGGGATTCGCAGCCGCAATGGATTGGTGCAGAAGTCGCGCTTGTGATGGGTTGTGACCGACCGCGACCAAATGTGGCCTTCAGGATGGTTGGCTGGGAGAGGAGTGCGTTGCCCACGAGGTGGCCGCTGTGTCAGGCTGCAACTAGAGCAGTCAGGTCTGCGAGGGTCTTGGTCGCGCCAACTACCATGTATGCTAGGTGGTCTCGCACGCGGTGGTAAGGGTTGCGCCCACTATGGTAAGGGTCGCGTCCATGACCTATTGAGGTGGCAAGTACGTGCCTACGATGGTTTAGACCATAGCCATGATGAATCGTGTATATAAGTCGTCAATGCACTAAAAAGTCTTTTTTTTGTCTCTCTCTCTCTCTCTCTCTCTCTCTCTCTCTCTTTCCGCCATTTTTGGGTATCTTCAACCTAAACGCTTTGGTTTCATCAAGCTACACCCATTTTCTACCCCTAGTACCATAGACCAAAATGTAGAGGGTTGAGAGGGCTTCATTTTAATCTGAACGGATCATGTTTTTGTCATCAGTAGATTTTTCTCTTCACTTCAAGAGGTAGAGATTCTTGAGTATCTTTTCAATACCACGCTATAGATAGATCTGTGGTAATTTTATAGCATTAAAAACATATATTTTTTTTATAGATGATTTTGTGAAAATCATATGGCTTGGTTTGGGTTTGAGTTTATGAGCCATGTGTTGGATTGATGGAAATTATGTGTTGTTGATCATGTTTGGGATGTAAGGTTGGGAAGTCTGAGCTTCTAACCATGAAATTGAGAGAAGATAATGTGGTTTGTGTAGTGTAGTATTGGATTATGTTTAATATATCTAATTAGGGATTTGTGGTACACAATTAAATGGGTGTTGATGAGTTGGGTATGTTGGGAATCTGGAGGCGTAGGAATTGGTTTTCAAAAAAATTATTATTTCGTTAACTCGTTTATTAAATTAGGAATTGGAATTGGGTTGGTATGTATAGTTTTTTGTCATTATGTAGTTGCCATCTACAATTCTGTCCTTGGCCATCGGTGGAGAATTGTTATTGGTTATTGCTAGATAGATGCTATGGGTACTATTGTAGGATGGGCTATGTAATGTAGAGTGATGTGTTGTTGGTTGTAAATGGACATTGTGAATAGACCATTCCATTGTGTGTTATCGTGGATTACGTTGTTAGAAAGGAATTAGAATGATGTGAATGTTGTTTAGGTCATGAGATTGTCATTGGATAGATGATTTGAGTAAATGGTGACCTTGAACTAGTTATGGTTTTGATGATTGGTAGCTCGTATTGTATTATGTAAACATTTTTGAAATAAAGAAAAAACCCATTGTTGAATAGTGGTGCGTGGAGCACATTTGGAAAGAAATAAGTTAATATATTTAACTGATAGTGGTCGCTATTATAGTACCGGGGTTAGGTGTATGTATTACACCAGTGTACTTATCTGTGTAGTTTAGCATGTTGTGCTATTATTGCTTTTGTTATATGGGGGTCCATTTCCCACTGTATTGAGCAGGCAAAGCGTGGCCCCTTGACAGAGGTTTCTGCGTCCCTTCCGGTTTGCACCTGGTAAAGTGTGAAAGGGGTCTGTTTCCTGCCATATTTGAGTCGCAAAGCGTGGCGCCTTGTGATAGGTTATTCTGCCTTCCAGTTTGCACCCAGTAAAGTATGACCTGAGGGGCAATCCCTTCCGGGTGAAGCATTATGTGTTATTTATGTTGTAGGATCTGCTATCCGTAATGTATGATGGTGGAGATCGAATTGGTAGTATGTATTACTCTCAGTTACTTATTTTTGGATATATGTATTTCTCGATTTCATTATGTGGTGGTCTCTTGCCCTTGGGCCTATGGCCAGGGAAGATAGTAGATGTATTGGGGCGTACATGCGTATAGTGTATTGAGATGTGAGTATTGATGCATAAAGGCATCTAGTGTATTAAGATGTGGGGCTGGGTTATGACTTGCATTTGGGGTTGTGTTTTCAAAACAGATGTTTAAGTGAGATTCTTTTATGTCAACGTGAAAGGTTTTATTAAAATAATGATGGGGTTTTGAAATGTTTTTAGAAGTAAAACTAGAATTTGAAAGAGAAGAAATGATTTTTAATACTATTTGTGTCAAGAGGATGTTTTTGGGGAAAAAAAAAAACATATTTATATGTGTATACCTTTGGATATTAACTGTCACACTACTTATATGGTATATCATGGTGCATGCATGATCATTTTTAGCTATATGTTGTGATTGGTTAGGATCTTTGGGATCTTTAATAGGCTTAGTGCTTATCCCACGTGTTGACAACTTTTCAGGTACAAGGTTGGAAGATTGTTTGGGACTTGAAGTCTTTTGTTATGTGTGGCCATGGGCCTTTTATTTGTTGGCTGAAGGCCATGTACTGTATAAGGGTAAATCCCTTTTTATTTATTGTTATTCAATGTAAGCCTAAGGGCATTGTATCAGATTTTATGTATATATTATCATCACTTTCGAAAGAGAATGTTATTGTTTATTTATTATTTGTGTTGGCTCATGTATGATATTTTTAAAACTGGTAATAATATAAAGTATTTGGTAATGGATTCGAGTAATCAAAGTCAGAGCATTACTGTAGACACCCTATTTTTGACAGCCCTTACGACTTGGATGTCCTTGTAGGTACACCTGATGATGAGTCTGTTTGCTCGCCAAGTGCTCGAAGTCCTCAGCGGAATGCCACAACTTTGAGCCTTTCAAACCCTGTATCTTTTTTGTCTCATTTTTGGACCATGCCTTGCTATTTCCAGCCTGTAACCTCTGGTGGCCTACAGGCCATCCCTGGAGGCTGCCGGCCATCATTTTTGGTTTGCCGGCCATTGATATGCCTTGTCGACCACCAATGATCCCCTGCTAGGCACCACTGATGGCCAGCCGATCGGTCACTAGTGTTTTTTCAGATATTTTATGCCAGCTATGCCAGCTGTTTGCACAGATGCTTGCATCTGTCCACACGTAGAGGGCTGGATCTCCTTGTAGAAATTTCATGTTTTCTATATATAGAGAGATCCCTCTCTCTTGTAAGAAGGTTAGAAAATTTGGAACCAAAATCTCTCTCTCTCTCTCTCTCTACATTTTTCTCTCTCTTGCAAATTTGTGCATATTTGCCTATTTCCACTACTCTTTTGCATGCATCTTCTTAACCAAAGTTGACCATCTTTGAGCTGAGGTTCCTTAAAGCCTTCTTGGAGCTCTTGAAGGTGGTTTTGGCTTGAATTAGTGCCTAGAATTGTTCTTTGTTTCAAGAGGTACAATACTTGTCTTTTAAATTTGTTTGCATACTTGTTTTTCTATCTCTTCCTACTGTTTTTGGGCCATAAAAAACTCTATTTTTGTGGGCTAAAATTGGTGTTTTAGGCCATTTAAGATTAGGGGGGTATCTCATCCTTCTTTATTCTTTGCTTGTAAGGCTTTCCACCTTCGTTTCCCACTTTCAAACCATCTCTTTTTAGGCTTTTGAGCACTGAATTTTAGAGTATTTTCAGCGGTAAAAATCATGTCTTGAAGTCCAAAATTAGAGGGGTTAGCCTCCTCTCCTTATGTCTTGTTTGCTAGCTTAGTTAACTCTATGTGTTAACTTATTTTTCTAGCATTTTGTAGCTCAATTCCAGCATGTTTTAGGCTCCATTTTAGACTGCTTTAACTCTATTTTTGGCTGGTTGTTGCCTTTGAGTCCTGTTTTGTATGCCTCTATTGTAATAGTCCTGACAAGCTTGGTGTTTTAGGCCTTTAGGCACCACTTGTTTGAGTTGATTGCATGTTTTAGTGCTTTTCTTACTTCATTTTTAGAACTCATTAATCTCTGCAATCTCCCTCATTTCTTCACTTTTTATTTTCTTTGAGGGTTGTTTCAACCTTAGGATAATTTAAGCTTGAGATTGAGGTTCATTGTTTAATGGTTTAATCCTATTTTGGGAGTTCATTACCAACGGCATGACATCTCTCTCTTGCCTTAAACTATCCCTTGTTTGACACTTCCAGCCCTTTAGAAGACTTCTCACCAATGGACTTAATTGGTTAAAGAATGGGTTGGTAAGTTAAAATGAGTAACTAAAAATTTGAAACTAAAAGTATGCAAGATAAGAAATTGGTTATGTTTTGATGTGTTCAATCGGACATCAATTGAACACAAGGAAAATTGGGGCATTTCATACTCAAAGTGATGAAATGTGCCAAGTTTCCAAGGCCTTCATTGCCCTTGATCATGCATGATAGGATGATGGTCTTTTGGTCTTATTTGTGCATTTATTAAACCTTGTACATCTTGGTTCCTTAACCATCATGCAATGAAATTGCTTGATTGATGGTTTGAGGACCAAATGTATCACTCATTTGAGATGTTTTGATGATAAAGAGGGATACACAGTACAAACAACCTGTGAGAATACCATCCCTTTGCCCTGTTTGCTCTCTATTGCAGCAAGAGAAATGGTGTGTCATTAGTGGCCGACCGGCCACTGATATTGGCCTACCGGCCACCAGTATTAGACGGCAACCCTTCAATGGTGGCCGGTCGACCACCACTTCTAGCTTGCTGGCCACCAATGAATTTTGGACAGTGTGCTTGTAAAGCATGGCTGAGTTGATCTGGAGAAGGAAAACAATGCAAGGGTTGTGCAACAGAGGCTTTCGAGAGCAGATAGTAGATGTTCTTCGGGTGAAAACTGAGCATGCATGGGCCGCCCTCGCTTCCCGGGACTAGTTAGCTAGTTAATTAGTTGTAGCTAATCAGCTTGTGTTGTAATATTTAATTAGGTTAATTAGTTGTAGCTAATTAGTTTGGGTTGTAATATTTAATTAACTTAGCCTAGTTAAATTCATATTTAATTAGCTTAGATAGTTAGTTAATTATCTATTCAAGTACTGTAATAATTAGTTAAGTAGTTTAGTTTAGCTAGTTTATTCATTCGGACTCTCCTTTGTGAGAGCGTGATGTAATAATGTGTATGTCTTCTAACCCCACGTCTTTCTCCCTTTTATTTACCCACTTTTGATGGTTAGATTAGAGACATGTTTCAATTAGCATACCTTATGCTTGCATCCATTCATCTTGCATTGCATGCATCGAGACTCGGCACATTATTCAAATTGTATTGTCATTTCAATACTTCGTTGAATACGTGCCTAGACCACATATCTTGAATTGATTCATATGCCACATTAGTAGCCGAGCCTAGTAATTGCATATCGCATGTGTTGCATTAAACAATTGTATAGTTAGAATCATGCATTTTTTCTAACTCTTTTGTTTATCTTAGCTTGGAGTACTAGGTGAGTTTTTAACACTTTAGCATACTTTCATGAGCGTGAGTGATTGCCATGTCTAGCATACTTGCCATAAGGCTAAGCGTTTACTTGTTAAACTGCTTGAGTGCCTGGATGAAGGCTTATTGCTTGAATTGGAACAATTCAACGAATGTACGTTTAAGCCCACTTTGTCTAGTGGCTAATCCGCAACTTTAAGCTCACTCGAGGTGGCAAAATTCAAACCCTTTTCGAAAAACAAACATGAAATTGAATTGTTCTAATTCAAGCAAACTAGTGTATACTTGCTTGTGCGCATCACGTAGTAATGCTAGCCTAATAAATCGGAACAAGAGCATATAATGTTGATAAAAATCATATCATGATTAGTAGAGGCCGATCTTTGATCGGGCCAGCGGGGGTGCTTAATTCATGACCTTTCCCTCTCGTACCTAAGTTCCCGAGCTGAGGTAACTTTTGGTGATGACGGATACATGTCCTTTGGCACGAGTCATGGGTTTCCTAAATTTTCTCAAAATAAAATATTTAGGTGGCGACTCTGTATCTGGCAAAGCAGTCCAATTTTGGCATTTTTGATTCAAAATTGATTTTTTAAAAGATTTGCCAGATTTGGACTCTTTGGTGTTTATCAATTTTACATTGCACTTGTGAGATTAGATTCAGAATCACGGGAGTTCGAACTATAGGGCTTATTTCGAGCTTCTGAAAGGGGGCACGAAAAAGTCGAGCTACAGTTTCTGGCAACTCCGTTGGGGATTTTAGAGAACTTGACTCGAAATTCATGATATGAAAATTTTATCTACACTTATGTGTTTCTTTCCATTGCATTTGCATCAGTGCGCCTAAGTCACTGTGTTTGCCATCTGCTATTCCTGGACAGTTTGTCGGAGGCTTGCTTGGAAAAGTGTGCCAAAAGGTTGACTAGTCTCGAGCTCTGCCACGATGGGAACACAACCCTTGGATCTGGACTACCACTGTACCGTTTAATCCTCCTTTCACTTCTCGATGTTAGGTGTGAGATGTATATTAGGTAGTCATGCTGATGTACCCTTTTGACCATTTGGCCTAGTTACATATCAAGAGCCGTAGAAATTGTTCCACACTAGGACAAGTTGCTCACCCAAATGGAGGATTGTGTGAAACCACTTTGCTTGAATAGTGAACCCTAGTTCCTGACAAAACTAGGACAGGATAACCCTTACCCTATCATAAGAGTGTTTTGGCTCTTACTTAATTGGTATGTGCTTTTAGAGTGAAACTTTACAGGAACATGTGTATCAGTTGCAAGTTTGGGTATCAGTTTTGGGGGACAGAAATTCAGTGTTAAGTGCAGTTCTACAGCTTATGATTACAATTGTGTCTTGTTTACATGCTGAGGTGCTGTGCGATTTCTAATTTTTGCTTTCCTTTTTGCTTTATTTCTTTTTGCAAGGTAGTTTTTGACAATTGCTTCAGATAGTTCCGTTACCCCCCAAGTACTCTGGACCCGTGTAAGAAGACTTTCAGATCCTTCGATCAACTTAGAGAGCTTAGGGGATAGCCTGACTGTTTCTATGATCGGGGACCAACCAGATGTGAACCCTTCTAGCAGCATTTTGGATGCATTTGAAGCACCATCTCTCATTTGGCAGCTGGAAAAGGGTTACCTGTCTAGTAGTTTTGAGTCGGGTAGTGAACCAGAATCTGATTCCACAGAGTCTGTGGAGTCGGAATCAGATTCTAATTTTTCTGAGTTTGGGTCTGGCATTCATTGGGGTGATAACCCGGATGCCAAGATCTTGTCCAGGTCATCTTTTTCTTTTGCTTTTGAGTCGGTTATAACTGAAGAGCTGGATGAGCTTGACCTTGTGAATGAGAATGCCACTGCAGATTCTGAGTATTTCTATGTGCCGCTTGTTTATTGCATTGATCAGGACTTTCAAAATTTTAATGAAAACGATGAGGAAGGAATTCCTTTGGTTTTGAAAATTTTGATTAATCAAGAAGATGAGAGTTTTGTAAAACCCCTTGTTGATGAAATCATTACTTTTAATGTGGGCACTGAGAAGGATCCACGTCTGGTCCAGATCGGGTCCACGTTGTCTCCAGAGGAGTGCGAGCGCTTACTTTCTTTATTAAAAGATTTCAATAATGTTTTCACGTGGTCCTATGAAGGCATACCTGAAATCGATCCTGAGATTGTACAGCATCGGATCCCTCTTAACCCCAAGGCCCGACCCATCAAATAGAAGCTGCAGAGAATACATCCGGATTGGACTTTGAAGATTAAGGAGGAGGTCACCAAGCAGATTGATACAGGGTTCTTGCTAGTATCTGAGTATCCAACTTGGTTAGCCAACATTGTGACATCCCTGTTCTGTATTATGCTAATTGGTCTTTAATTTGTTTATGGTTATGTGTTTAGCATGGTTTTGTATGCCATTATGTGAAAATATGTGGTTTTGAATTTCTATCTGTTCACCGTAGGAATATCTGTTTGATTCTACCGCTTCGGAAATTAAATTGGAGGCCTTATCGGCCACAGAACCCGAAATTGATTACGCCGTTGTGATTGGCATAATTTTTAGAGCCTACGGTGAAATTTAATTAGAAATTGATTCGGGTCAGATTAAGTTGATTAAATTGATAATTTAGTGCCCAATTGTTTATTATTATTATTTTGGAATAGTGGGGTTTGATGTAAAAGGGCACTACACCCTCAATTCCTTCCCTTATGTGGCTTTGGCTGATTAAACTCTCTAGAGAGAGTGAGAGACCCGAAATTGAGAGAGAAAGGGGGAAATCATCTAAGTTTGCTCTTGAAGCTTTGGAGTCTTGAAGGCTAGCTCAAGAATTAACCATAGTTGTGAAGATTAAAGCTCTTTGGTGAGTAATTTTGTAAATTCAGAGTTGAATAAGAATAAAGAACATGAATTTAACTGAGTATGATGAAATTGAATGGGTTTTGTTGGATTAAAGCTTGATATATGCATGCATGTAAGGAAATGTTTTGAAATAGCATGTATAAGCTTAAAGTGCATGATTCATGTAGAGTTTTGGTTGAAACTCCTGTTTTGATCACCATTTGGGTTATCCAAGTTGAGAATGTGGCTAATTCATCACATGCATGTACAATCCATGGAAGTAGAAGCTTTGAATGCATGAAATGGTTACATTGGTAATGAGTTGGTGGAAAAATGAGCCATGCATGTAGATAAATTATGAAATTGAGCTTCAATATGTTGTAATTCTATGTTTGTACCATGTTAATACATGATTATGTGAAGTTTGGACCGAAATCATGCATTTAGAGCCTTTGAATGTCGAGATGAAGCTCAAGAACTCAATCTGGAAAACCCAGATTTTCGATGTCCGCTCGAGCGGATGAAGTGCCGCTCGAGCGGAGAAATCGAGCTCCCAGCATTTTCTGCAGACATGGTTCCCGCTCGAGCGGGGAAGTTGACGCTCGAGCGGGGAGCTATGTAGACAGACAGTACGCTCGAGCGGTCGAGCTCACGCTCGAGCTGGAATTGAAGGCAACCAGTACTTTTGCAGGCCTAAGGGTCCGCTCGAGCGGGGAAGTCCACGCTCGAGCGGGGACCCTATTTTCTGAAATTCTGTTTTTGCATTTTGTGTTCTGTTTTCCGTTCTCTTTCAGTTGCAAGCACTCTTAGGCATATGTTAAGCATTGTAAATGAGTTAATGAGATAATAATAAAGCCTAAAGAGGAATATGTGAATTAAAGAATGGATTGAACTGTTAATGACCCTTTTGTGTTCATGAAACGTGTAGGGTCAAGCTCCAGGGCGAATCCACAAGCCGATCACTGTGAGTAATATCGATATTCGAATAATTGTGAATGTCCAATTGTCTATTCCCTCATAAGCTTTATGAATTGCTGGAACTGCTGATTGGGATTGTGGGCAAAAGTCTGACATGAAAGTAATTGGACCTGAGGTCGTTTTGATAGAAATGAATGGACCAGAGGTCGTTTTGATAGAGATGAATGGACCAAAGGTCGTTTCGATATGAATAAATGGACCTAAGGTCATTCTGTCTGATAGAAATAAATGGACCTAAGGTCGTTTTGACGTAAACAAATGGACCAAAGGTCGTTCTGATAGAAATGAGTGGACGGAAGGTCGTTTTGACATGAATGAGTGGGCCGAAGGCCGTTTTGACATATATGAATGGACCGAAGGTCGTTTTGATAGAAATGAGTGGACCGAAGGTCGTTTTGACATATATGAATGGACCTAAGGTCGTTTTGACATGAATGTATGGGCCGAAGGCCGTTTTGACGTAAACGAATGGGCCGAAGGCCATTTTGATAGAAATGAATGGGCCGAAGGCCGTTTTGACGTAAATGAACGGGCCGAAGGCCGTTTTGACATGAATGGAAATCTGAATGGGCCAAAGGCCAGAATGTTTGGAACTACAGTCACTTGATTTGAATTTCGTATGGTTATATATCTGTTAAATAGAAATAGGAATTGGGCCTAAGGCAGTTTGGAACACGTTGTTCTACATTGTTATGTAACTCCTGTATTTGATTTGATATTATTCACTGGGCTTTCGCTCACGCTCATTCATGTGTTTGTAGGTGAGCCAAGAGAAGTCCAGACCCAGCCTCAGTGAAGTCTGTATGGAGCAACTAAGGTTTTGAGAGAGTCAGCCCTTGTGTCTCACGCACGAGACCCGTCTTCGCCCTTTTGTTATATATTTACATTTTGTCAGGTCGGCGAAGTTTTGAATACGTCTGTGTATAGTTTTCATGGGTTGACTTAGTTTGGATGATCCTGTCTGTATAGAATCTTATGTCATTACACTTTTTGTTGTGAGTTATTAACGTACATATGTATGGTTTGTTTTGATGTGCCATGTAAGCACAGCTCTATGGACAAAGTTTTAAATTTGGCTTCCCTTTGGTCCCTTTTACTCTGATGTGTTAAGTCTGTTTTGGTTTGAGGCCGTAGGTGATCTTAGGATTACTGGCCGGTTACGTCCTTAACCCATGGGGGCGGGTTCGGGTCGTGACAAACATCGTCCCAGTGCCGAAGAAAGATGGCAGAATTCGAGGGTGTGTGGACTTGAAAGATCTGAACAGAGCTAGTCTGAAGGATAACTTTCCCTTGCCGCACATCGATGAATTAGTGGACTTCATCGCAGGTCATGCATTGCTCTCCTTCATGGATGGATTTTTCGGGTATAACTAGATTTTGATGGGGCCCAAGGACAAAGAGAAAACCACCTTCACTATGCCGTGGGGAACCTACTGCTATCAGGTGATGCTGTTTGGGCAAAAGAATGCCGGGGTTACCTATCAAAGGGCTGCAACCACTATTCTACATGATATGATCCATAAGGAGGTCGAGGTGTATGTGGACGACATGATTGTCAGGTCCAAAGAAAGGGAGGGCCACTACACCGTCTTGAAGAAATTCTTTCAACGGATTAGAGAATACAGACTGAGGTTGAATCCATAGAAATATATTTTCAGCGTAACAGTAGGGAAAATTTTTGGTTTCTTGATCACATAGAGGGGCATCGAGGTAGATCCTTCCAAAATCAAGGTCATCTTAGAAATGCCACCACTAAGGATTGAAAAGGAGGTGCGAGGCTTTCTGGATAAAGTGCAATTCATAAGACAGTTTATTTCTAAATTAACCTTGACTTGTGAACCACTATTTGGTCTCCTGAAGAAAGGAAAGAAGTTCTGATGGGATGATCGATGTCAATTCGCTTTTGAGCAGATCAAGCAGTATCTTCAGAATCCGCCCATGTTGTCGCCGCTAGAGCCAGGGAAGCCGTTGATTTTGTATCTGTCAGTAATGGACACAAGGATGGGATGTATGCTTGATCAGGAATCTGAGAATAGGATAGAGAAAGCCATCTATTACTTGAGCAAGAAAATGCTAGATTATGAGACCCGCTACACTCCTTTGGAGAAAGCTTGCTTAGCCTTGGTATATACTACCAGGAAGTTAAGGCACTACTTGTTAGCTCACTCCATAATTCTGGTTTTGAGATTAGATCCCATCAAATATCTCTTTGAGAAACCAGTGCTTACGGGTAGGCTAGCCCGTTGGTTGCTTCTTCTCTCCGAATTTGATTTGAAGTATGTCACTCGCAAGTTAGTCAAGGGGAGGACAGTAGCGGAGTTCCTAGCAGATCACCCAGTAGAAGAGAATGAAGCGGTAGAATACCTGTTCCCAGATGAAGCTATTTTGCAAGTCAGATGAGGAGATTTGGACAATGTAATTCGACAAAGTGTCTAATCAGTATGGTTATGGGATAGATGTATTGCTGATAGCACCCAACAATTACCATATACCTTTAGCCTTCAAACTCTGGTTCAATGTATCCAACAACGAAGCAAAATATGAGGCGTGTATCGCTGGTTTGGAAGCCGCCCTAGAACTAGGGGCAAAAAGGTTGGATGGGATCGAGGACTCTAACCTAGTTATGTCTCAAGCAAAAAGAGACTGGAAGGTCGAAGAAGAAAAGATTAAGATCTATCACCAGACCTTGGATGTTCTGATTCCTAGGTTTGAGAAGCTAACTTTCACGCATCTATTAAGAGAGAACAATAGGTTCACTGACACTTTATCAACTCTATCATCCATAATAGACATCCCGCTTAGAGTCCGGATACGTCCGATCATCATTGAGAAGAGGTATACGCCAGCCTACGAGACTATCGCCGTAATAGATGAAGCGCAAGATCAAAACCCTTAGTACTATGATATCTGGAACTTCTTGGAAAAGGAAATTTATCCACTAAGGGCAAATGCCAAAGATAAGAGGGCAATACGACGGATAGCCGTTCAATTTATCATCTATGGAGGTGAACTGTACAAGAGAGGTCATTTGGGAAGGCACAAGTTGTGTGTCGAAGTAGTGGAATCAAAGCTCCTGATAGAGGCCATCCATGGGGGAGAGTGCAGAGCACAAATAAATGGAGTAATGTTAGCTCGGAAGATTCTCAGGCAAGGTTACTACTGGTCTATTATGGAGAAGGATTATATCGATTTTGTTTGGCGATGCCACAAATGCCAAATTCATGCCAATCGCATGAGCATCCTGCCGTCGAAGCTATACAACATGACTTCACCATGACCTTTTTCAGTCTGGGGAATCGACGTCATTGGCGCAGTCACATCGAAAGGGTCGAATGGGCATGAATATATTTTGGTGGCAGTTGATTACTTCATGAAGTGGGTAGAAGCTCTGTCCTACACAGTGTTGAAAGCAGTGCATGTGGTTAAGTTCATCCGAAACAACATCATTTGCCATTATGGAGTCCCGAACGAGATCATT
This sequence comes from Camellia sinensis, assembly GCF_055761805.1. Taxonomy (NCBI): domain Eukaryota; kingdom Viridiplantae; phylum Streptophyta; class Magnoliopsida; order Ericales; family Theaceae; genus Camellia; species Camellia sinensis. The sequence goes on along the minus strand of NC_138970.1, from coordinate 92,489,976 downwards.
TCAGATAATGGCTTCCATTTCAAGAAGGAAGTGATCGACTTGTTAGAGAAATACAACGTGGCTTTTCATAAGTCATCTACATACTGGCCGCAAACCAACGGAGCTATTGAGGCCGCCAACAAGAACATCAAGCATATTTTGCAGAAAATGGTTGAGACCTGCAGGAACTGGCCAGACAAATTGCCATTCGCACTTTGGGGTTATAGAACTTCAATCCGGACGTCTATAGGGGCAACTTCTTACTTTCTTGTCTATGGGATGGAAGATGTTCTACTAATCGAAATAGAAGTTCCGTCGCTGCGGGTTATGGCTAGGTGTCAAATAGCATAGGCGAACTGGCAGCAGAGTAGGTTTGAAGAACTAATGTTGTTTGATGAGAGAATGCTGAAAACATTATATCATGTTCAGGGCTATCAACGCAGGATTGCCAAGGCTTTTAACAAGAAGGTTAAGTCCCGGAATCTCAAAGAAGGGGATTTGGTGCTGAAAGACAACCGAGCTCCCATCCACGACCCTAGGGACAAGTTTAGACCCAACTGGACTGGTCCTTACATCATCAAAACTATCTGATCGGGTGGAACTGTTATTCTCATGGACCTGGATGGCCTAGAATTTTCCCAACTCGAGTGAACCCGAACCGAACTATGTAAGGCCTGATTCCCATCTTCGGAATATGTAGGCAACATCTTGAAGTCCGACCGTAAACACCTCCAAATCAACTGTCTTATCCATGTGTCTAATCAGGTCATCTTTGTCTGTTCTTTACCTGAAAGTTTGGTTGTGATCTTTACTTTGAGAGAAGAGTTGGTTACAGTGCTTAGCAGTGTTATTCAGTCAAGGCGCAATTTATGATCTTTGAATTCGGGGTTGTACATCTCGAGGATTGATTCCGTGTGTGTCAAGTAGTGATCCTTATCAAAAATGGTTTTGAAAAATTTTAATAAAAGTTTATTTTTGCTCAAATTTTACATTTTACAACTTAGACCATTTTTGGACCAAAAGGAAATTTTTCAGTGCTCACAGCTTTAATTTCATTGATTTCAATACAAAGTTCTCCGACTCTCGATACAAATCAAAGTTTCTTTTATTACATTTATAAAACTTGAAAAGTAAGATCAAAGTAATAAACTAGGGGCATAGATGAGTCAAGTGCTCCTGCGTCCCCTGCTCGTGCTTGTGGAAGCTTCTGATGCCAAAGTAGGCCTAGTTTGTGCCTCATCTTCGAGCCAAGTCAGGCACTCGCCAGAAAGGACGCAGCTGAAACTAGGGGTAGGAACCAGAAGCTCTCTCGTCCTCCAAGCAATGAGGCACCTAGCCAAATGTGAACCTCGGATGAAGAATGAAACCGGGTACTTTATCCTCTCCTCTGGGCCGGTCTGGTCATGTCTAAACTGACGTCTGAACTTGAATGGGAAGTGTAGACACTCCATTTTTGACCGTCCTCAAAACTTGGACGTCATCGTTTGAACAAGTCCACGGGGGACCTCGCTACAGTTCGGACTCAATTCGTGTTACGGTTCTAAGTCTGAACCAAAGAGTCCAAATTCGGCAAATCGTTTTGAGAAAATAGATTTTTGAAAGAAGTGCCAAACATGGACTGCTTTGCCAGATACAGAGTCGCCACCTAAATATTTTGTTTTGGGAAATTTAGGAAACCCTGACTCGGTGCCAAAGGCCACGTGTCCGTCATCACCAAAGTTGCCTCGGCTCGGGAACTTGGGTACGATTGGGGAAGGTCACTTCGTGAGCACCCCCGCTCGGCCGATCAAAGATCGGCCTCTACTAACCATGATATCTATTTTTGAAAACTTTGTGTGTCCTTATTCCGGTTATTAGCCTAGGTTACTATGTGATGCACACAGCATACAAGTATAGACCAGGTCGCCTAGATTGGAACAAAACATCTCATGTTTGTTTATTTGAAAGGTGGTTTGCTACTCGCAAGTAGGCTTAAAATGCAGATTTTGCCACCCTCGGGTGGGCTTAGAAAAGATGGTTTTGCCACTATCTAGTGGGCTTAAAACAAATAGTTGATGATTTATTCCAATCCAAATAACCCAACCTTCACCCACAGGCATTCAGGCAGTTATATCACATAAGCAAATAGCCTCATGGTAAGCATGCTATCATAGCAGTCACTCACACGCATGCAAGGATGCTAAAACATAAAACTCACCGGGTACTCCAAGCCAAAACAGAATTTACATTAGAAATCATGCATGATCCTAAGTATACAGAAATGCCTAATGCAACACATGCAAAATGCAACTATAGTAGGCTCGGCTATTCTAAGATGGCATATGAAATGCTACAACTATCATGTATTCAATTTGGAATTGAAAGTACAATGCAGTTAGTATGATGCGCCGAGCCCGGTGCATGCAATACAGATGAATGATGCAAACATGCTGTCATACTGTATGCTAATTTAAACATGCCCTAATCTAACCATCATAAGAAGGTAAATAAAAGGGAGAAAGACATGGGGTTGGAAAACATACATCACACTCACACACACTTATTACAGTTGTGCCCTCGCGCAGAGGGTCCGAATAAATAATACAGTTCCGAATAAAAGAATATTACAGTCCAAATATTACAGTCCGAATAATATACAAATTCCTAATTAATTAACAAATCAACTAAGAAAATAAATAAAACTGGCATGCAAGCCAGGGACTGCCTTGCTTCTGATGGATGATGCATGTCCGGGTTGTCTTGCGCGAAAATCCACCAGGATGCCCCAATTAGCCTCTGTTTGCACCTTTTCTTGGAATGCGTGCCAAACTCCAAAAAGTTGCTGATTCTTCATTTTGCTGCAACAGAGAGCAGGAAAGGGGCATAGCAATGTATTTTCACAGATATATGCATGCCTCGATCCTCGTGCCACCAATCACGCATACCGAGGCATGATGGCCGAGGAGTCGAAATGCACAATTCAATATAGGATGAATGCACATGAAAACACAATAAAACCTAACTCCATCATGGATAATCCGGAGTGTCGGTGACTGGGGAATTGAGGCGCGTTCCGTCACTCGGAGTACGAAACGCACCTCGTTTCCCGTGCCCGGGCTAACTCCTATTCCGAACATGATGCAATATGCATGATATGCATGAAATGCAACTAAGATACAATCCTAACATACACAATGCTATGAAAATGAGATGCCTCGAAATGCGTGCACACGAGCACGCAAACCGAGGCGATGGTATACGCAATGCAATATGGCTAAAATGGCATATAAAATGTAACATGGACTTATACTAACATGAGAGAGCCACAGCCACACTCACATAAGAGGCCGGTGGACGAAAATGAAGTGCCTCGAAATGCGTGCACACGGGCACGCAAACCGAGGCGATGGCATACGCAATGCAATGGCTGAAATGGCATATAAAATGCAACATGGACTTATACTAACATGAGAGAGCCTCAGCCACACTCACATAAGAGGCCGGTGGATGAAAATGAAGTGCCTCGAAATGCGTGTACACGGGCACGCAAACCGAGGCGATGGCATACGCAATGCAATATGGCTAAAATGGCATACAGAATGCAACATGGACTTATACTAACATGAGAGAGCCTCAGCCACACTCACATAAGAGGCCGGTGGATGAAAATGAAGTGCCTCGAAATGCGTGCACACGGGCACGCAAACCGAGGCGATGGCATACGCAATGCAATATGGCTAAAATGGCATATAGAATGCAACATGGACTTATACTAATATGAGAGAGCCTCAGCCACACTCACATAAGAGGCCGATGAATGAAAATGAAGTGCCTCAAAATGCGTGCACACGGGCACGCAAACCGAGGCAATGGCATACGCAATGCAATGGCATGGAAATGGCATATAAAATGCAACATGGACTTATACTAACATGAGAGAGCCTCAGCCACACTCACATAAGAGGCTGGTGAATGAAAATGAAGTGCCTCGAAATGCGTGCACACGGGCACGCAAACCGAGGCAATGGCATACGCAATGCAATGGCATGGAAATGATATGAAAACATGCTAATGGAATTTCAACACCGAAATGTGGGGGAAAACAGCCCCGAAACGAGGCGAAAGCACACCCGATGCATGGAATCTCTCCCGAAATGCAAAATTAGGCACATAGAATGAACTACAGCTATACAAAGCATGCATAATTGGTACATGGAATGAAAATACAGAAGTAAGGCAGCCCCAAAATAAGCATTTTACCAGTACAAATCATGGCCAAACAGCAAGCATAAATAGGGCAAAACTAGTATGCAAAAATGGCCCTAAATATGAGGTTATGAAGCAACACACAGCTGCTGACCCCAAAAAGGTTAGGGCCCTTCAACAACATTGAAGAGGGGCCAAAAATAAGCCACTTTACAGAACTGTAAAAACCTCAAAAACAAACATAGATATGGCTAAGCTCTTATGCAAGAAAATGGGCCAAAAGGTGGCCAAAGAAGCAAGTGGTATATGCAAAGCCCAAACTGAAAAATTCCCTTCTACAATACTGATGAGGGACCAAAAATAAGGCATTTTACAGTTGAGGGTCGGACCCAAAACAGTATGCAAATATGTCAAAAATGCTATGCAAAATGATGTCCAAAAGAGAGATATAACATGAAGTGTATAAAAGATGCCTCAAATCATGAAAGGCCCTTAATGAAACATGAAGAATGGGACAAAATAAGACTATTTTTAGTACTGTAAAAAGGCCAAAAACCGAAGCATAATAGGCTAATAAATCATGCAAAAATGGAGATTAAAAGAGAGATACAACACAAAGTATAGGAAGGGTGCCTCAAACAGTGAAGGACCCTTAATGAAACATGAATAGATGGACAAAATAAGGCCTTTTCTAGCTCTGTAAAATGACCAAAAACAGAAGCACAAGGGGCTGCCAAGTCATGCAAAAATGGGGACCAAAGATGGATATAATGACAAGTGGTACATGGAGGTCCCAAACAGTGATGAGCCCTTCTTCAATGTTGAAGAGATGCTCAAAATAAGCCTTCTTACAGTTTACATCATGCTCCAAAACAGATCACATATAGACTAAAAATATCGTGCAAGAAAATGGCATTCAAGAAGGATATTGAAGCAAGTGCAAGATGGGGGGCTCAAACAGGGTTGAGCCCTTAAGAAAAAGTGAAAAGGAGCTCAAAAGAAGGCCACTTTTAGTTAGGGCCGGAGCTCAAATCAGTAAGCATGTATGGCTTACAAAAGATACAAGAAATGGACCAAAAAGGGAAAAATGCAACTCACCCTTGAAGACAAGCCTTTAGCAACTCTTGGCTTGAGTTTGTAGCACCCTTAGGCCTTGGAGAACACCTTCAAACTTCTGGAATGGAGGATGGAAGGGTGGGGGGTGGTGGTGTAGAAGAAATGGTGGTGTAGGACTTGGAGGTTTTCAAGGAAATGAGAGAAATGGAGGAGGATTTTTGTATACAAGCTTGAAGACCAATTTTTCTCTCACCTATCACCAATGCCACCTGCTGGTTATATGGACAAAAAAGAGGGAGCAAAGGGAGGCAAAAGGTGGGGGAAAAGTAGGCAAGTTTTCCCCCACAAAATATCCCTCGAATTGGGATATTTTCTGGGGGAAACAGCTATACAGCTGTAAAGTGCAAATTGAGAGGATCATGGCCGGCTAGTTTAAAAGGGAAAAAAAGTCATCCACCAGGTAAGTGGCCGGCCGGCCATAAAAAGTGGCCGGCCGGCTAGGTCAAAGTGAAAAAAGTGGCCGGCCACCCCTTAGGATGAATCCCCAGAAGTTAGCTTTCCAATGGCGCAAACCTTGTATTAAAATTCCTCCTGTAGAAAAAGTTATGTCCTTTTCCGTGAAGCCGCGCAGATTCGGTCCAACCGGACTTCAACCAACCACATATCCCCCCGCCGGACTTGGACTTGGGAGATTCTTTAGTGCAAAATGAAGCCCTGGAAGTAAGCTTTCCAATGGTGGTGGCCTCATATCTTAATTCCTCTTGTGCAAAGAGTTACGCCCGTTTCGGTGAAGCCGCGCAGATTTTTCTCCTTCCCGGATTCATGCTGAACCACTTTTGACCAAAAAGAAGTTGGCTTTTCAGCAAAATTGCTGGCCTCCCACCCTCCTACAAGCTTTCTAACAGTGAAAATAAGGTCTCCACCAAAAATGAGCCCAAACTGATGCAAAATGAAGGTTCGGGAGCCGAAACGCGCAGCCCGAGGCCCCGAAAACTGGCTGTTAGGCACCGGGAGTGGTGTTCGACCACGAAGTGGGTCTCTCAGACCTCAGTGTCCCTCAAAAGGGAGTAAATAAGATGCATGCCAAAAACCGGAGTAATAGGAGATGGTTAAGCGGTCCCGAATCGAGGCACACGGCCTGACGGCTCCGAAAATCGGGAACCGGGCTCCGAAATGGGAAAAATGGCCTACAGCCACAAAATGTAGCCCACGGCCACTGAGAGATGGTCTACGGGATCTCTCCCTCCCCTCAGGAAAAGAAACAGAGAAAATCGAGCCTGGTTCGCAAACCGAGGCAAAACACAAAAGAGTCCGGAAGTCCGGAGGCAAGGCTCGCAGCCGAGACTCTAAAACTTCTAGACGAGCACGATATGCAGTATCACCAAGCGCTCAACTGGTGATGTCTGAGTCTCAAGGTCGGTCAAAAATGGGGTGTCTACACAAAGCTACAATGAAAATACTGCAAGCCTCGTTTCTACGCTCGAGCGATCACACTATCGCTCAAGTAATCCCGCCTGCAAACAAGCAAGATACTAGAAGGCCAGCATCTCTGCTCCAACGACCGATTAACTGCTCGAGCGGTCTCTCAGAACAGATTGTTACAATCTACCCCCTTTAAAGAATTTTGTCCCTGAAATTTCATGATTCCTGCCAATAACGACTCTAACAATCCCAAAAGAGAACGAATATCGTAATAACAACAATCCTAACAATCACAATATCGTTAATTATGAACGAAAACAACTCACAATTCAATTTATGATATGAAAGTTTAAGTTTCTAAGAAGGTAGCAGCTTTTCATTACTTCACTTCAGGAGTCAAAATGCATATCGTCTAGGCAAACAACAAATTAATAAGATTACACATCATTAAACAAATCTGGGTATTTCTCATGGCCCTTGGCTTCTCATTCCCAATTAGCTTCTTCTACCCCGTGATGATGCCACAACACCTTGACTAGAGGAATGGTTTTGCTTCTCAAAACTTGTTCCCAGGAATCTACGATCCTCACAGGTCTCTATTCATAAGAAGCATTCTCATCTACCTCTAAGCTAATCCAATCTAAGACATGGAAAGGATCGGGTTCATACTTATGAAGCATTGAAACGAGAAGCACATCGTGTACTCCAGATAGTTGTGGTGGTAAGGCAAGACGATAGGCTACTTCTTCTACCCGTTCTATAATATCAAATGGACCAATGAAACCTAGGTCAAAATTTCCCACTTCGCCCAAATCTCATCAAACCCTTCTTAGGGAATATCTTCAAAAATACATGATCACCCACATCAAAAGATAAAGGTGTATTTCTTCGATCAACATAACTCTTTTGTCGACTTTGAGCAATGATCAACCTCTTCTAAATAAGAGCCACTTTCTCAGTGGTCTCGCAAACTAACTCGGTGTCACAACCTAAACCCGCCCCTATAAGTTTAGCATCTTGACCAACCAATAATCCTGAGATTACCTACGATTTCAATAAAAAAATCAGTCTCAATATACTTTATGGGGCTTAGCGGAAGCAATATGAAACATAAAGATGAACCATTGAGCTGTGCATACATGAAAAACCTTATATAATAGCTATGCAGCCACTTTTACATAAGTACATTCATACAACAATGCAAATCTTTAGCACTTAGTACATAATTCAAACCTCCATAGTTTTAAGTTCAAAACAACCCCCAAATAACAAAACAAAAGTGTATCACAATAGGGGCTTTGACTTGCTTGGCTCCACTCAAGCCCGAGCTTACTCCCACCCAGGAAGCTTTTCAAAACGGCTGACACAGGGTAAGACTCCGGGGCTTCTCTATTCTTGATGTTCAGTCTGCTCACCTACATATACATATAAATAGTGAGCTAGGGCCCAATGAGTAATAACAGAATAAAGGAGGTAAGTTCGATAATGTTTCAATACAATCCTCATTTCAATTCAATTCACAATGATCCAATAATAGCACAATAGAAATAGTCTTTTTAAATGATACATCCAATAGAGTAACAATATTTCAATATCAATGGGATCACAAAGGTCGATCAATGGGACCACAAGGGTCAAACCCTAAGAGATCTCTGTGTTTCAATTAATTCAATGGGCCACGGTATTGTTTCCCCTAGGTGAGGGCCAATGGGCTATGGTATTGTTTCCTCCAGGCAAGGGCCAATTAATTAATGGGCCATGGTATTGTTTCCCCCAAGCAAGGGCCTCACTATTGGATGCCCCGAACACAATTCAAAGAAAAACTTTATTCATTAAAGGAAAACAACATTCCAATAAACCAATCATATAACAATTTCATAAGTAAATATACGTTGAACATATCTTTATAAAGTTACTACTCATAGTAGGTTAAATTGACACTAGGCCTCAGACGTCCACCTATACAAAATACATAGCAAAAACTGGTTCCAAATCGATTTAATGTTTAATTCTCAATTCAATTCGCTTCTTGACTATTTATACATCAATTCCTTATTATTGATGTCTTAATCATTGTATAAGAATGCTCTAATAAGCATGAGGATTCAATGATGCACTTATGAAAGTTGTTGAAAACAGGGTGTTCACTCGAGTGCACACTTTGTCACTCGAATGATCCATCAATATGCAAAGGGTACGCTCGAGCACACACTTTGTCGCTCGAGCTGTCTATAAAGACTGCAGAAGTACTGGATGCTCGATTTTCACGCTCGACAGTCACTCGATAGTCGCTTGAGCCAAGTATTGAGTAAAAGTGGGTTCGCTCGAGAGCACATTTGGTCGCTCAAGCCATTATGCAATTGTCTGTAAAACTACTAGAAGCTTGAAATGTACACTCGAGCGACACTTCCATCGATCGAGCGAACTACTCAAATTCTAGAATTTCTAGAATTATGTTTGAAGTTCAAACTTGCAATTTAATGGTTCAAACTTTGCATGGTTGGTACAAAAACATGGTAAATCATTTTAGAACATGAAAACATAGTCAATTTGAAACCAATTGCTCAAAGTCATGCTCCAAATTCCAAATTCAAACTTAAACCATGAAGTTAAAATAATGTATGACATGAATTGCACTCTTTCCTTTTCAAAAATCCCATGTATGAGATGAGAAGTGTTAGAACTATGAAAGATCTTCAAAAATGTCAAACATAGATTCATGCATGTGGAAAATTTCATGGAATTCAAACTCAAGTTGGTGATTCATGCATGCATGTATACAATCATGCTCAATTCTTCCATGACTAAGATGATCTTAGCACATTCTTTCTAAATTCATGCAAATGGTCTTATAGCTTGGTGAATTCACTTCTTATATGGATTATCTACAAGAATTGAGTGTGATTTCCATACCTAGAGTTGAAGTCAAGTGCAATCCTAGCTTAATTCTTCAAGTCTTCTTCAAATTCTCTACAAATCTTCATTCTCTCTCTATAGTTGAGTTCTCCCTCTCTTTCTCTCTACAATCTCAGCTCATTTGGTGTAGAAATGAATTCATATACTTGATTAATGCCTTACATATGAGTGGATTAGGTTAGACTAATCAAGATTGATTAAGGTCAATTAATTATACTCAACTCTAATTAATTCTAATCAATTCTAATTCATTTATCCTAATTATTTTGATTCGAATCAAATTTTCAATTAAAGTTACTATATGATTCTAAATATTCCAATTACCCTATTAGGCTAATCAATTTTGGTTTCTAAAGCCGTTAAGGCTCTCAATTTCTGTCTCTAAGATGACAATTCTAACAGGTATTTCATAAACAAACAGATATTCACACTTAAGAATATAATTAAGCAATTAAACTCACAAAAATAATATATAAAAATAATGTAAGCGTTGGGGTCGTCACACTCAGGTCCAAGCATAGGTGAATCCCCCACTTTGGTCCAACACACCAGTGATCTACACAAACGCCCATGCAAGGCTTCAAAAGACGTCATCCTAGTCCTAGCCTAATGACTATTATTATAAGCAAACTTTGCTAGAGGTAAATGTCTCTCCCAAGAACTCTTGAAGTCTAAGACACAAGCTCTTAACATATATTCTAGGATTTTGATGGTGTACTCAAACTGCTCGTCAGTTTAGGGGTGATAGGCGGTGCTAAAAGTCATCTGCATACCCATAAAGTTTTGCAAACTCTACTATAACCATGCGGTAAAATGAGGGTTTTTATCTGAGACCATGCTCACCAAAACCCCGTGAAGATGGAAAATCTCTCGAACATAAAGATCAACCAAGAAATCCATCGAATCCCACATACAGAGAGCAAGAAAATGGGCCGACTAAGTTAGTCGATCCACAACTACCCAAACCGCATCATTACCCCTCTGCGTTCTAGGAAGGGCCGAAACAAAATCCATAGTGATCTGCTCCCACTTCCATTCAGCTGTAGACAAGGGTTGCAATAACCCGACTAGCTTTTGGTGTTTTGCTTTGACTTGTTGGTAGGTTAGACATTTAGACACAAAAAATGCCACATCTCGCTTCATACCTCTCCACCAAAACTGACGGGTAAGATCACGGTACATTTTTGTGCCTCACAGATGCACCGCAAGGTGTGAATGGTGAAATTCCTGAAGGACTTCGTCTTTACAAGTTTCTGGCACAAAGAGGCAGTCTAGATACCGAACACTAGCATCAAAATGTACCCTCAAACCTTTTTTCTCCTTTTCTTGGGATATTTTCCCTCATCAGATTACCTCTACCTCTGGATCACTCTGTTGTGCTTCTATGACCCGTGTTACGAGCTTTGGTTGTGCAAGGATAGTAAACAAGCTAGCATGTTCCAGAGACTCACTAAAGTGTAAGTCAAATTGGCCCAGGTCACCCAATATCTCTCATTACTTCATGGAAAGACTAGCAACAGAGCTCATGAATTTTCTGCCTAAGGCATCGGCCACCACATTGGCATGTCCCGGATGATAATGTAATTCGAAGTCATAATCTTTCATGACCTCCATCCACCTCCTCTGACATAGGTTCAAATACTTTTGAGAAAATAGGTACTTAAGGCTTTTATGATCTAAAAACATGTCAAATTTCTCCCCGTACAGATAGTGCCTCCAAAGTTTTAGAGCAAAGATAATCGCTGTAGACACCCCATTTTTGACCGTCCTCAAGACTTGGACGTCACCGTTTGAACACTCGGTGATTATCCATGTTTGTGTTCGTTTGGAGTTCCCGGAAGCCTCGGCTCGCATGCCTTGCCTCAGGATCTCCGAACTCGACCGTTTAGTGTCTGGTTTTGCACCAAACACTTGTGTTTTGCCTTGGAAAGGCAGGGTGAGGCTTGTAGACCATCCCCACCCATCACCGGCAGTGGCTAGATGCCACCGGCTGGTTTTTGCTGCCACCGGCAATATTGTTTGCCGACCGGCACTCTTTGTTGCCGGTCAGCACTGTTTTGTGCCGGTCGGCACTCTTTTTGGCCAAGATGGCATTTTTTGCCGGCCGATTGCTGTTCATCTACTTTTGCAGATATTTTTGGACAGCTGTATTGCTTTTGCTCCCCTCCATACACGTGTATGGAGGGATCTCCCTCTTGCAAAGCTTGTCTTGTAAGCTTTACAAGAGGCATATAGAGAGAAGCCCTCTCTAAGGCAAAAAAAAAGAGGCTTTAGACATTTTTGAGGAGAGAAGACAGAGGAGAGCTCTGGTTTTTCCTAGGGTTAGGATTAGATACACAACCTATCTCTCTTTCCCTCTCATTTTGTTCACTAGGTGTTTTGTGCCTTACTATTGCACACAAACACCTAGTGTTTCACCTTCCTCTTGGAGCTGAGGTTCTAAAGAGTGTGTTTTGAAGTTTTGGTGTTGGATTCAAGCTCAAGGAGGCCATTGGAGCACCATTGTTGAAGAGGACTACAAGGGTGAGAAACTAGTCCCTTTTTCCCCCATTTTTGCATTGATTTTCTACTAGTCTTAGAGCTATTTTTGTGATTATTGTATAACATAAAAAAGTTCTGTTTTTAAGCCCTCTTTGTTGTTTATTAAGAGTGTTTTGTTGTTTGAGGGTTGTTGACCACCCTTAGGCCTCAAAAGGCCTCATTTTGAGCCATTTTGTGCTAGCTCCGGGATTTTGGTGTTGAGGTCTCTTCACCACTGAAATCTTGAGGGATTTCAGTGGTGAAGATGATGCTTTGAAGTCCCAAGAAGGAGAGGGCCACCCCCTCTCCTTGTTGTCCTTGGAAAGGGCATATTTTGACCTCTTAAGGAAGCCTATGCTTGAGTATGTGTTGAGCATATTTGGTTTGTTTTTCATGCTTATATATCCATGATATAACATGATTTCAAGTTGGTTTTGGAACTTCATGCATGTTTAGCATAGTTGCCATGTAATGCCTTATTTGTGCCTTAACATGTTCTAGGTTGTTAGCCTTTGTTGGAGCATGTTTTAGGCTTGCATTTGTGAAGATTATGTGCTTATTTTGCCATGTTTTAGCTCTGTCCATAATCGTTTGGGTCGATCTTCGCATGCATTATATAGCTCCTTTGTATTTGGGCTTGTTGGCCTTGAGTATGTGCATGTGTAGCATGCCATCTTTGCATTGTTTTGGTGATTTGGAATCATCCTACATGCTATTTCAGTCCCATTTCCATGCTTGTTTGATTGCCTTGCATGCCTCTTTAATGCTTTGAAAGCATGTGTTGCAATGCTCCATGTTTTGGCCATGGTGTATGCCTTTGAATTTGGGCCACTTAGATGCCATCTAAGGAGTCCTTTGGCCTTGTTTTAACATGCTAAAAATCTGTTTTTAGTTGTTTAATGCATGCCATGTTTGGTCTTGTTAAAGTGTAGTTCAATGCCTCATTGATTTGCTTTGAACATTTAGGCCTTTTGGTGCATGCTTGGCTTGATTTGTTGCTTGGTTTGGCACCATGTGTTAGCATGATTTTAGAGCTTATAATGCATGCTAATTTGTCCATGTTTCCTTCTTTCAAGTGTGCTTGAATGTTGTTTGATTTATGCTTAAGTGTTGGTCCTTATGTGCATGTGTGTGTGCATGCCATTTAGCCCTCACCTTTTAGCACAATGGCTACTGTTTTAGGCCTATTTTAGAGTCGCCTAATTCATGTTTAAGTCCATCTTTGCACTCATTTGTATTGCCATATGCATGCTTGTATGCTTGCATAAGTGTTTTGCCATGCCATGTTGCATCCTTAGCTTGTATGCCTAGGTTGCATTGCATCTTGCATGCATGCCTTGTTCCTTGAATTGGTGATAGGAATTGGGCCTAATTTGTTTGATTGGTTTGCATGCATTTGAAACCAAAGTTGCATGCTTGGTTCCTTGGACCATCATGCATGGAAATGCGTGATTGGTGGTCCGAGAACCGAGGCACATGTCCCTTTGAGTCATTACAATGATAAGAGACATGTTTGGTGCATACATGCCTTGAATTGTGCTGCCATGCCTTGTTTTGCCATCTGTTGCTGTGAGTTGCAGGTTCTGCAGGAATACTCTGCCGACCGGCAGTGTAATGTGCCGACCGGCACAATTTTCTCTGCCGACAGACCCTATTTTGTGCCGATGGCCATACTACACTGCCGGTGGAAATTTCAATCAGCCGGTGATGACCCCCTCTGTCCAAGGATGCATTCCTGAGGCTTTGACAGCCTCCAGAGGAAGAAAGGAAGGAAAACAGAGGCAGCTTGCGCATGGTGGCGCGTTTCCCGAGGCGTTTACTGCTTTTCTTAGTTTAGTTAATTTGATCAATTAATTAAGCAATTTGTAATATTTAATTAGCTTGCGTAGTTAATTAATTTGTAATATTTATTCGGTTCCTCCGAGCGAGGGCAAACTTGTAATAAGTGTGGGTGCGTGTGTGTATGTCTTCCAACCCCCACTTCTTTCTCCCTTTTATTTACCTGCTTATGATGGTAGATTAGGGCACATTTATTTTAGCATACCTTATGCTATGCATGCGTGCATTCATGCATTTGTTGACATGCACCGGGCTCGGTGCATCATACAAACTACATTGTACTTTTCAATTCCAAATTGAATACATGTTACCTGTAGCATTTCATATGCCATTTTAGGGTTAGCCGAGCCTGTTTAGATTGCATCTTTGCATGTGTTGCATTAGGCACTTCACATGGACTTGGATCATGCATGTTTGCTAACAAGTTCTTTGTTTTGGCACGGAGTACTATGTAAGTATTTCCGCTTTAGCATATCGCATGAGTGTGAATGTTGCCATGACAGCATGCTTAACATGTGGCTAGATGCTTATGTGTTAAACTGTTTTGAGTGCCTGTGGGTGAAGGTTGGATTGTTTGAGTTGGAAAAACTCGTTGAAATCCGCATTTTAGCCTACTTGCGAGTAGCAAATTCCAAAGCATTTTCAAACCAAACGGATATGCAATGTTTATTTCCAAATTAAGCAATCTAGTCTATACTTGTTTGCTGTGCGCATAACATAGTAATTCTAGGCTGATAATCGGAATAAGAACACGTAAAGTTTTCAAAAACGGATATCACGGTTAGTAGAGGCCGGTCTTCGGACCGGGCGAAAGGGGGTGCTCATAGCTGACCTTCCCCGATCGTACCCAAGCTCCCGAGCCGAGACAACTCCGGTGATGACGGACATGTGGCCTTCGGCACCGAGTCAGGGTTTCCTAAATTTCCCATTTCAAAAATATTTAGGTGGCGACTCTGTATCTGGCAAAGCAGTCCATGTTTGGCACTACTTTTTCAAAAATCTGTTTCTCAAAACGATTTGCCAGATTTGGACTCTTTGGTTCAGATTAAGAACCGTGACACAAGTCGAGTCCGAACTGTAGCAGCGAGGTCCCCCCCACGGACATGTTACAGTTTCTGGCGACTCTGCTGGGGAATTTAGAGAGCTTGACTCGAACTCGTGATATCCTGTTTTGATTTCGCTTATGTGTTTCTTTGCATTGCATGTGCATTGGTGCGCCTAGGAACACAGTGTTTGCCATCTGCCATTCCTGAACGGTTTGCCGGAGGCTTGTCTTGTCAAGACATGTCCATAAGGCTGACCGGCTATGGGCTCTGACAGTATGGGAACACAAACCCCGGTTTTACCGGGACACCCTTTTTGACCATTCGACCTAGTACATATTCGGAATCCGTAGTGACCATTCCAAACTAGGACAGGTTGCTTACCCGATAGGTTGTTTGAAACCGCTGTGTGCGTAGTGAAACCCTAGTTCCTGACAAAATAGGACAGGGAAACCCAACCCCAACATAGGGGTGTTTTGTTCTCTTTACTTGCTATGTGCTTTTAGAGTGTTGCTCTACAGGGAACGCACATGTCAGTTTGCAAGTCTGAGTATTAAACCTGGGGACACCAGTATCAGTATCAGTTGTGAGAATCAGTTATCCGCGGGTATTGGTTCAGTTTTCGGGAACAGTAATTTCTGGGAACAATGATCAGCAGTAGGGTACAGTTGTCTGGCTACACCCGTGTTTGATCAGTTTGGGCTGAAATGCTGTCTGTTTTTCTTTCAGTTCAGAGAGTTGCAGAGTTGATACAGAACAACCAGTGTCTCCCCCTTGCTGAGGCAAGATTTATGGCGACACAAAGTTCAGAAGAAATTGTGGTTATGACGGCTGCATTGGAGCAGGGAGCCGCTCCGCAGAATGAGGCCGCCATTAGTATGTCATACCCGCCCAGGATGCCCGTTGTGCACCCAGTCTGGGCTCCCCAGTTATACCAGGCTCGTGAGCCCACCACTTTCGAATTGATGGGGATGATAGGCGATCTCCAAAGGTCTGTGGCAGACCTCGCCTATGGAATGTCGGCTTCACCGCCAGCGGCACCGTATGCCGGGAATTTTGTACCACAGGAGCCCCCGCTACTGGGGCGGATTGTGATAGAGCTCAGCCAGCCAGAGGTGGCTTCCGGCTATAGCCACGACATGCCAGCACCAACCCAGGCCCTCGATCAGGCTGAGGCCAGGGGAAAGGACAAGGCAAAGGTAGACGCCGACCCTATTGAGCAACTGCTGTGGGCAGTCGAGGCTCAGAAGGCCAGAGGGATGAACAAGCAACAAACATCTGCAATAGTGACCAAAGCTGTGGATGATGCTTTCCCCACTCCGATCAAAGGCAGTTCAAGCCAGGCAGAAAACCGGGATGGGCCCCGTCATGCCCAGACAGTTCCAGTAGTTCCCAACCCTGCACCGGGGAAGGTTCAAAAAGCCAAGGCAGCGCCAGCTGATCCTTTCGCCAGCGCATCTGGCAAGAATCCTCAAACTGCAAAGTACCTGCCCCGAGGGCGCAGGGTCTTTCATGACCTCCACATGCCTTTGTCTAGGGCATTGCTAATATTGGTGAAGAATGGGCATCTTAAGCCTTTGGAGCCCCGGCCACTCCCGAAGAATCTCCCCACCACTCATGATGCTACCTTGTACTGCGCGTACCATCAACAGTCCGGTCACAGTACCGATGGATGTTCCCGCCTTCGTCATGAAGTGCAGGATTTGATTGATAACAAGGTTATCCTACCACCTACCTCAGGCAAGCCCGTCACCACTCAGTTGTTGGATTTCGAGGGCTCAGATACTGCGAGTATGTAAAGTGAACCGCCTGCGGGCAACATTTGGTACATTTTTGATGAAGCGTCTGGCACGCATTTTTGAGCATCGGTGAAACCGAGTTTTGTAAATCTTGGCTTGGATGTCGAGTCAGTCTTTTGTTTTGAGTCTGTCTCTTTGTCTTGAGTCAGTCTTTTTTGCTTAAGGGTCTGTCGGGTTGTATCGAGTCAGTCCCCGTTGTATATAATACCTGGTGATTCTGGGGTTGTTGCCTCGAACACCATTTTGTTTTATAATTATTATCTGTTTTTGTTTTGAGTCTGTTTCTGCCGAGGGGCCAGTTGCACCAACAAAGCCGATCAAAACAGCTGTTGCTATCTCAACTTCATGCTTGCTTTCAGCATAAGTGCCAGAGAATTTGAATGGGCTGACAGTACATCTCGCCTGCTCTCCTGTGTGCCAAACTCATTGCATTAACCTAAGTTTTTCAAAAAAAAACAAACTTTTGAACACTGCGGTGATGAAAACGAAGAGGAAGGAATTCCTCGGGTTTTGTAAAATTTTGATCATTTTGAGAGAAAGAGAGGCGTGCTAAGCCTTTTTATGAATAAAGCCATGCTTGTCGGCGTGAGTACTGAGAAGGATCCTGGCCTGATCCAGATTGGTTCCGCACTATCTTCGGCGCGAGCGATTCGTCGCCTTCTTAAAAACTTTCAAAAGCAAATGTTTTACGCGGCCCTGCGAAGACCTGTGTGGAATCGCTCTTGAGGTCGCACAGCCTAGGATCGCTCTCAGCCTCAAGATCCAACCTGTTTGTTTTCCGACCTTGAACCCGTTCAGAATGTTCAGAAAGTTCAACAGACAAACGCCATGAAAGGCCCGTGTGGCCAGTTTTGAGGTAGCCTTCGATCAAGAAGCATCAAAGCCAAATCAGAAGGAGTAGATCTCGCCGGAAGAAGCTCGTGGAGCAACCTTGATGGATTCTCCGCAAATCAGTGCAACAGTCGTTCTCCTAGACACAGAGAGGCTTCAATTTCAAAAACCATTTGGCATGGACCTGCTACACTTTTACCCTTTGAGAGGCTCGCTGGGCCGAAGACCCGGAAGGGCGGCCCAGGCAAAAGTTAGAGCAAGAGAAAGATACAAAAAAAGAGAAAAATACAAAAAGAAAGATTGAAAAAGAAAAAAAGAAAAAAAAGCAAGAAAAAAAAAGAAAAAAGAAATAGAAAATGAAAAGAAGCTCGCAAGGTCGAAAACCCGCATCGGGCGCCTTGGAAAAAGTTAGAGCCTAAAAAGGAGAGGTTAAATACCCGAGTGGACCTTAACCGGAACTACGTAAGGCTTGATTCCCATGTTTGGGATACGTAGGCAACTTCATCATGAAGTCCAGCCCCCAACGCTTTCATAAGCGTCTCAGTCCATGCAATGGTTTCGATTTCATCCCCAAAGTCCAGTGGCCAACACCTTTCAAGGTGACTGTGTCCATATATGTGTTGTGCTCGTCTTCGTCATCGCTGTGTCCAAGAACTCGACCACCGCCAATGAAGACTGTCTGCGGATTGCTGCGGCACCATCCCAAACAAGGGGCAATTTTCCGTTGCCACAAGCCGTCGTGAGACGCCATTCAAACTAGGGGCAACTTTCCGTTGCCTCCCACCCCCTTTAAACCAGGGGCAATTTTCCATTGCCTCCGATCCGAGGTTGCGCATCTCAAAGGGTAAGCTCCATGCTTGTCGAGCATCAGCTGTTTGAAAAATAGTTTTTGAAAATTTTTACTGGGGTTGACTATTTTCTCGAAAACTATTTCATTTTCCAAAATCGGACCATTGTCTTGAATCCGAAAAGGAAAACTTTCAGTGCTTGCTGCCTGACTTGCATGCTTTTCAAATCAAAAATTGAACAAGTACGTTAATTCGACTCTCATTTTTATCAAAACTGTTTTAGTAGAAAGCAAAAATAAAGAATGGTTAAAATGATGAACTAGGGGCACAGTTGAGCCAGGCGTTCTGTCTTTCCCCCGTCACCGACGTACTTGCCAGAAGAGCGCTCTGCCCGCCAGAAGAAATAGCGGTGAGCTAACGGCATCGGGCGTGAACCCGCAACTTCCTGTTCATCCATTAATCACCCCGGGGAGGGATGGAAAATGAGAGATTGAAGAATAGAGAGGTGTAAGTTGAGAGAAAAGTGAGGAAAAGGGTTTTGAGAGAAAATCCGAGCTTGAGAGTCGAGTGATGTGAGGATCACAAATGAGAAAGGGTGGGAAACGATACCCAGTTTGAACTGGCTCCTCGTGGTCCGAGGTTCCCCCATCGTCGTTTACGCGTCTATGTGTCGTGTCTCTTTCATTTGACAGTCTCGTCTTTTGTTTTGAGTCTCTCCCGAGCGTGTCTCGTTGTGTTTAGGTCGTGTACCTCTTTGTTTGAGTCCTCCCCGCTGTGTTCAGTGGTAGGCTCGATATCCCGGTTTGAAAAACCCTCATTCGATTTCAAAAATCGCTTATGCTCAGAATGCTGTGCCATTCTCTACATTTGAACGCATTTCGACTCCAACCGGTTCCATCTTTGAGCTCTGTCTTGTCAGATTGGGCTATTTGTTTGAGAATTGCCCTGTGCAGAATGAATCGAATGCTGTGTTATGGGCTGAATGCAGATTAATCCCCAACAGAGTAAGGGCTGTGTGTCCAGAATCAGGCAGTGGATTGCTTGGGTTATTTTGCTGTTGGCTGCTTTAGTTATCTGATTATTACAGTGCAAGCGTTTAATTTTCAGATAACCAATCAATTTCATTTACATTGAGGTGTAACATGTTGAGATGCGATGCAATGCATGAAATGTGTAAATGTAAACACTTTTTCAGATAAAAAGTCTGTTTCATTTACTTAGCTTTTCAAATGTACAAGTTTTGGAAACAAAAATCTGCCTGCGGCAGTACAAGGTAATCTATCTACCAACAAAAAGAAAAGTACAAAGAAAGAAAGAAAAGATAGCAAAAATCTGCATCTATGTCCAGCGACTCCAAGGGCTGTCAGTCCGTCCTGGTCCTCTTCCTGGACGAGGGTCCAGGAGCATCATCAGCATCGTCGTCAGAGCCCGAGCTAGAACCGTCTCCGGTCTCCTCCTCCGATGACCCTGCCTCCGCCTCTGACTCCTCGTCGTCGTCATCGTCCGGGACTGGAGCTCGCGAGCTACTCCCGACGTGAGTACGCCCTCCCCTGGTACGGGGAAATATCCTGCCCTCCTCATCTCTCCTCCGAGCAGGGACAGAAGGTCTAGCTGGAGCACCTCCTGCCATGGGAATCTGGAAAGGAGGCTGAAAAGTTCACAAAAAGGGAAATGCATCAGTACACTGTGAACAGTTTAAAGGTGCAGAATGCAGTGTATGAGTACAGTGTAAGAGTGCCGTGAGCAGTTTAGCAATGCAGAATGCAGTGTGTGAATACAATGTAAGAATGCCGTGAGCAGTTTATCAGTACAGGGTGCGGTGCAGAATGCAGTGTATGCAGTGTTCAGATACTGTGAGATCAGTGTATCAGGTGTTGTGCCGTGCATCAGATTATGTAAAGCAGTGTATGAATGGTTTGAGGCCAGTGTCAGAAGGACATACCGGTATGCTGTAGACGGCTAGAAGGTCAAATGTCCGCTGGAGCATCCCCATCATCGAGGCATTCATCGCCAACGACTGACGGGTGTACCCCGAAGAAGCCTGCAAAAGTATCAGACGCATCAATATTCTGTGGAATATCAAGTAAACTGAAATGAAATAACTGTACAAAATGCAGTAGAACATACCGGAGGTAAGTCGGGGACATCAATGAGCTCGTGACCAGCCGGTGGAGGGGCGAAGGGGATCTGATAGGTCGACCCACCCTACCCCTGGAAAGTCAGTACAGCAGGCAGGGCAGGCCAGCCAGCTCCCCGTCCTCCCTGCACTCTACCCCTACCACGGACCCGGGCCCTCCTCGAAGATCCAGCCCCTGCCCCCGCTCCGGCCCCAGCCGCCGATGCTACAGGCCTGGCCCCCTCTGCTCGACGACCGCTCAGGGGGCGCATCAGGTATGTCCGCATGTACTCCTGATAGTCTCCAGTGCCTCGGAAGCCGGCCTCCTCCCAGCCGATGGAGTAATCATCCAGCTTCTCAGGGGTCAGCCCCTCGGTCTCCCTCATCTCTGCAGGAGGGTGAGCCGGGACTATCTGCTCAGGTAACCCGCGGGTCTGGCGTAGAAAACGCTCCCCCAGGTACCAAGCCCGACAGACCGGGCCCTCTAGCAAGATCCGGAAACGCGAGGTCTCCTCAGCACCAGGGAACCGACCCCGCATCGCCGACGGCAAGGAAGCCCATGGCCGCCATGTGATCTGAAAGTAACAGACAGTTTGTTATCTACTGTTATTGAAATATGCAGTGGGAAAGCGAAGCTAAACGAACTGAAAGTAAAGCATACCTCCGTGGGGGTGATGGTGTCGAAATATCGGCGGAAGAAGCCGAACGTCTCCCGTGGTCGCCGGGTGCATCTCCCGTCAAAGCGACTCGAGAACGGGACAACCGGAGGAGGCTCCGCGACTGGTACGGGTGCAAGCCTAGGGAAATAGGCGTAAACCCACAACTGCAAAACAGATGTCAGTACGACTATCAGAAAAAGCAGAATGTACAGAATAAAGCAGAAATGGCAGAGCCGTGTGTTGAGCCGTGTATTGTGTGCAGTGTACAGTGTGAGCAGTGTACAGTCAGTGTAAAGCAGAATGTATGTATGTGCCGTGTGTACAGTATACAGCAAGTATAGAGCAGACCGCAGTGTGTGCAGTGTACAGAGTACAGAAAGTACGAGACAGGAATGAAAAAGTGGAGAAGAAATGTACCTCCCAAGCCCGCCAGTAACCTCCAAGCAGCTGGCCGCTGCCGCGAGAAGCCGAGCTCATATATCCGTACAGGGTGGCCAGAGCAGCGCCGCCCCAGTCATAGTGCAGGATATCCCGGACGTCCACCAGTGCGCTGAGAAGGCAAAGAGGCACGGTGTTCGCCCGGTCGGCGAAGATGGTAGTCCCGAACAGGAACATGAGGAAGCCGCGAGCATACCTCTCCTCGTCCTCTGGGGTCATCTGCACCTCCTCCAATGCGGGCTGGACCCGAAATTGTGTCTCGAACCAGGAGTATCGGACGAAGCCTGGACGAGCTAGCGGTGGGGCCTCCCCCAGTAGATGGACCTGAGCGGCGGTCCACTCATCCATGTCGGTGTCGAAAGGGATCGGATCCCCCCCTACCCCGATGCCTGTGAGCATCGAGAAGTCATAAGGGGTCATCGTCATGTCCCCTGCAGCAGAAAAATGGAAAGAATCGGTGGTGTCCCACCACCTCTCCGCCAAAGCAGCAAGGAGAGGTCTGCATGTGGAGAGCCTAGAGAGCCCTCGACAGAAGGTGCCGAAGCCCGCTCGGTCCACGATGCGCTGGACCGCATCAGGGAGCTCATCATATCACTCCCGCGCACCAGTATTCCCATACCCGCGAATGGTATGGGAACCCTCCTGCAAACAGAAAATGACAATTGCAAGACAACATTCAAAATGCAGTTTTGAAAGAACAGATATGGCATGTATGCAAGTTTGTCAGATTCAGGCAAATACCGGGTACCGGTGTGCTTACAGAAAATACGTGTGCTGTGTCAGCGTGTTTGAGTGTTTCAGAACAGATGTGGCATGTATGCAAGTTTGACAGATTCAGACAAATACTGGGTGCCAGTGTGTAGGCAGTAGAATACAGTGAGTGCCGTGTGTTTGGGTGATTCAGGGCTAGTGCAGTGTGTGTGCATGTGTCAGTCTCAAGCAGATATCAGTTGTATGTATGTTTACAGTCAACTACGGTCTACGGCATATCAGATTTCAGCAATTAAAGAATACAGCTAACTATGGCAGTTTTGTATCCTACATTGCAAAAAGTAAAGCAGAAAGAAGAGAGTTACCTCGGAAGTGCCGAATGAAAGGTGGGAGGTAGGCTCGCGTAGTAGTAGCTCAGGGGCCGCGTACCTCTCAAAGCTCCGGAACTGACGCAGGCCGTCTGGGGGCAGAACGTGGATCGCCGGCCGGTAGGTCGCCGGGTCGAACGGGCGCTCGCTCAGTGGTAAGAGCTCGACCCCGGGATCCATCTCGTGGTCCGGGGGAGTCCCGCCACGTGGAATGTCGTCCGCCATGAAGAGAGTGGTGTGAAAATGGCCGGAAAAGGGAAAACTGAGCCGGAATGCGAAGAGTCAACTGAAAAGTCAACTCCCGAGAGGGTCGGAAATGGCCGGGAAGGCCGGAATGTGAAGAGGCACGGAAATGAAGAGCAAAGTGAGGGGAACAAACCCCGAAAAGGCTAGAACGCCAAACGAGGCACCGAAACGAAAATGTGATCGGTGGAAAACGTCCGAAACGCGAAGAGAAACGCGAATCCGACGACGAAACGGGCGTAGAACGCGAAGAAATGGACGAAAAAGGAGAGGGAAAAACTCTAGAGAGAGAGTATGGGGATTTTCGGCGTGAGAGAAATGAGGAAATGTTTTGTGCCGGCCGGCACTTTTTTGTGCCGATGGAATTGTTTTTGTGCCGATGGCCAGCCGGTGGCCTCATCTTTCGGCCGGTGGGGTTCCCACAGCCTTGTTTAGGCCATATGAGAAGTTCATGGTCTTCATAGCTCAAGAAAGTGCAAGAAAGTGCATCTCCGATGTTCAACCGGCCTCCGTTCTGACCGCGGGCCGTGTCCCCAGTGCGTGACACTCAAATTCGTGCAAGGTGTATCCTTTTTGTATCCTTTTAAATTCAAAATCTACCCCATGTGTGTTGCACAAGTTCATCACACTACTTCGGTGCATTACATCGCGCTGTCGCGCGCCACACATTTGCATTGTTGTGCACGTGTTACATGCGTTGCAACACGCACCCCTTTGCATTGTCGTGCACATTTCTCATGCATCATCATTGCATTTCCATTCCATGCATTGTCATGCATTCTGGAATACGTGCGTTGTTGCGCATTCAAGCCCATTTACATTCCGTGTGGCATGCATGTCACACTTGGCATCGCACTGTTTTGTGCATTTCAAAATTGTCGCGCTGTTTTGCGCATCGCACTGTTTTGTGCATTTCAAACCGTCGCACTGTTTTGTGCATTTCAAACCGCGCGCTGTTTTGCGCATCGCACTGTTTTGTGCATTTCGAAATTGTTCGCGCTGTTCTGCGCATCGCACTGTTTTGTGCATTTCAAACCGTCGCACTGTTTTGTGCATTTTAAACCGCGCGCTGTTCTGCGCATCGCACTGTTTTGTGCATTTCAAAGTTGTTCGCGCTGTTCTGCGCATCGCACTGTTTTGTGCATTTCAAAGTTGTTCGCGCTGTTTTGTGCATCGCACTATTTTTGTGCATCGCACTATTTTTGTGCATTTCAAAGTTGTTCGCGCTGTTCTGCGCATCGCAATATTTTTGTGCATTTCAAAATTCGTTCGCGCTGTTCTGCGCATCGCACTGTTTTGTGCATTTCAAAGTTGTTCACGCTGTTCTGCGCATCGCACTGTTTTGTGCATTTCAAAGTTGTTCGCGCTGTTTTGTGCATCGCACTATTTTTGTGCATTTCAAAGTTGTTCGCGCTGTTCTGCGCATCGCAATATTTTTGTGCATTTCAAAATTCGTTCGCGCCGTTTTGCGCATCGCACTGTTTTGTGCATTTCAAAGTTGTTCGCGCTGTTCTGCGCATCGCACTGTTTTGTGCACCTCACTTGCATCTTGCATGTATCCATTTCGCGCTATTTTGCGCATCTCATTGCATTGTGCATTGCATTCCATCGCACTATCCTGTGCACTCGCGTTGCCTAACGCATTGCGCTATTTTGCGCATCATACCGTCGTGCAATACCGCCCGGTCTGGCGAGACCTTAAACACGCACGGTCTGGCGAGACCTTAAACACGCACGGTCTGGCGAGACCTTAAACACGTACGGTCTAGGAGACCTTAAATCCTTGGAAGGTGTAAGACCTTTAGTGTTCGCATTGCCGTGCACTTCTTGAGCCGCGTGTTGTCGCGCATTCCATGCAACATGCATTTCATACATCATGTGCATCTCAAAAAAAAACAAAAACATGCATTGTCATGCACACCATTTTGCATCCCGGTCTAGGAGACCTTAAATCCTCTAAAGGTGCAATTCCTTTGGTGTTCGTCGTGCCCGAACGACTTTCGGTGGTCTGGTAAGGCTACCTGCCTATGTTTACGGTGAGTTCCTAGAAGACCAACTGGGACGGTGGAAACTAGAGTTCGAATGGCTTATGCCTAGAACGCAAAGGTTCGGGAGTTCCGAGACTAAAGTCTGGTTTAAATACCCAGGGGTGTACCCTCGGCTTGAAATCTGTATGGAAGCCCCATAGATTGAGGCAGCATGTCGGCGCCTCAGTTCTGGATACCAAACCAACCTAGTATATCGCCCTGTTGGTAAGATAGGGAAAGCTGCAATCATAGCCATTGCATCATGGTGCATTGTCATGCATTTCCATTGTAGATTGCATGCATTCATTGCATCACCTTCCGCCCATGGCTTGCGCCTTTCCAGGTTGAGCTTGGTCTGGTATGTGCCCTTACTGATCATGTTAAAACACAGTTCTGCATGTGTATCGCGCCGATTCCACGCTGATATGTTGGTTGAGGGTTGCGGCACCTTTTCTGTGTTACACATGGCTCGTATGTGTACATGCCTTTCCTAGGCAAGATTTGGTTTGGCTTGCGTTCCATATCCATTGTATCCATTCTATTGCATATTTGTAGATATTGCATTGTAGATTGCATGCATTCATTGCATCACCTTCCGCCTTTGGCTTGCGCCTTTCCAGGTTGAGCTTGGTCTGGTATGTGCCCTTACTTTTCATGTTAAAACACAGTTCTGTATGTGTATCGCGCCGATTCCACGTTGATATGTTAGTTGAGGGTTGCGGCACCTTTTCTGTGTTACACATGGCTCGTATGTATGCATGCCTTTCCTAGGCAAGATTTGGTTTGGCCTGCGTGCCATATCCATCCATTACATTGTAGTGTAATTTTTGCATCCGGCATTAGGATCGTAGTCTTTTCTCCAGTGGGTCGTTTCCCCACTTATGTCATTCCACCCAATACTTGTTCTTGCGTCTGTCTACAATACTCATAGTTCAGTTGACCGTTCTATGGTAGACAGACTTGTTACCTCCATCAATCTATTTGACATAGGTGTGGTTTCGAACCGTTCGTGATTGGATCACGATTCAAATGCTTTGCATGTAGCTTGCATTGTTTCAATTACATTGCATCTTCATTTGCATTGTTTATACATTGTTTTGTATATATTGCATTTCGTTTTGCATCCACATTTGCATTGTCATGCATGTTGCTAACAATATTGTACCTGTCAAGTTTGTTTTCTTTGCAGGCACGATATTGTATGTACGGTTCATTTGAAGCTGGTGCAACCAGACGAGCCGCACAGGTATTGTATCTCCCGAGTGAGACGTATTGAGAATTCCATAATTCTCTTACATCCTTTCTGCATTGTAGTGTAGTTTGGTATGCTAGCTTAAAATTGTCGCATGTTTGCTTCATTACAGCTTTCTTTGCATGATCATAAGTTATGCTCGGCACTCTGCATTGTCTTGCATTTTGCCCCTGCCTTCGGGCGCATACCTTGATTGTCTTGCATGTTTGTCTGAGTCTTCGGCCTTGTCAAAAATGGGTCGTCTCTGGGCTTTGACATTCACTCCCGTCATTGTAATGACTTTCGAGCTCTGTCAAAGAGGGGCAACTGTAGACACCCCATTTTTGATCGTCCTCAAGACTTGGACGTCACCGTTTGAACACTCGGTGATTATCCATGTTTGTGTTCGTTTGGAGTTCCCGGAAGCCTCGGCTCGCATGCCTTGCCTCAGGATCTCCGAACTCGACCGTTTAGTGTCTGGTTTTGCACCAAACACTTGTGTTTTGCCTTGGAAAGGCAGGGTGAGGCTTGTAGACCATCCCCACCCATCACCGGCAGTGGCTAGATGCCACCGGCTGGTTTTTGCTGCCACCGGCAATATTGTTTGCCGACCGGCACTCTTTGTTGCCGGTCAGCACTGTTTTGTGCCGGTCGGCACTCTTTTTGGCCAAGATGGCATTTTTTGCCGGCCGATTGCTGTTCATCTGCTTTTGCAGATATTTTTGGACAGCTGTATTGCTTTTGCTCCCCTCCATACACGTGTATGGAGGGATCTCCCTCTTGCAAAGCTTGTCTTGTAAGCTTTACAAGAGGCATATAGAGAGAAGCCCTCTCTAAGGCAAAAAAAAGAGGCTTTAGACATTTTTGAGGAGAGAAGACAGAGGAGAGCTCTGGTTTTTCCTAGGGTTAGGATTAGATACACAACCTATCTCTCTTTCCCTCTCATTTTGTTCACTAGGTGTTTTGTGCCTTACTATTGCACACAAACACCTAGTGTTTCACCTTCCTCTTGGAGCTGAGGTTCTAAAGAGTGTGTTTTGAAGTTTTGGTGTTGGATTCAAGCTCAAGGAGGCCATTGGAGCACCATTGTTGAAGAGGACTACAAGGGTGAGAAACTAGTCCCTTTTCCCCCCATTTTTGCATTGATTTTCTACTAGTCTTAGAGCTATTTTTGTGATTATTGTATAACATAAAAAAGTTCTGTTTTTAAGCCCTCTTTGTTGTTTATTAAGAGTGTTTTGTTGTTTGAGGGTTGTTGACCACCCTTAGGCCTCAAAAGGCCTCATTTTGAGCCATTTTGTGCTAGCTCCGGGATTTTGGTGTTGAGGTCTCTTCACCACTGAAATCTTGAGGGATTTCAGTGGTGAAGATGATGCTTTGAAGTCCCAAGAAGGAGAGGGCCACCCCCTCTCCTTGTTGTCCTTGGAAAGGGCATATTTTGACCTCTTAAGGAAGCCTATGCTTGAGTATGTGTTGAGCATATTTGGTTTGTTTTTCATGCTTATATATCCATGATATAACATGATTTCAAGTTGGTTTTGGAACTTCATGCATGTTTAGCATAGTTGCCATGTAATGCCTTATTTGTGCCTTAACATGTTCTAGGTTGTTAGCCTTTGTTGGAGCATGTTTTAGGCTTGCATTTGTGAAGATTATGTGCTTATTTTGCCATGTTTTAGCTCTGTCCATAATCGTTTGGGTCGATCTTCGCATGCATTATATAGCTCCTTTGTATTTGGGCTTGTTGGCCTTGAGTATGTGCATGTGTAGCATGCCATCTTTGCATTGTTTTGGTGATTTGGAATCATCCTACATGCTATTTCAGTCCCATTTCCATGCTTGTTTGATTGCCTTGCATGCCTCTTTAATGCTTTGAAAGCATGTGTTGCAATGCTC
This sequence comes from Camellia sinensis, assembly GCF_055761805.1. Taxonomy (NCBI): domain Eukaryota; kingdom Viridiplantae; phylum Streptophyta; class Magnoliopsida; order Ericales; family Theaceae; genus Camellia; species Camellia sinensis. The sequence goes on along the minus strand of NC_138970.1, from coordinate 92,461,909 downwards.
CATGTTTTGGCCATGGTGTATGCCTTTGAATTTGGGCCACTTAGATGCCATCTAAGGAGTCCTTTGGCCTTGTTTTAACATGCTAAAAATCTGTTTTTAGTTGTTTAATGCATGCCATGTTTGGTCTTGTTAAAGTGTAGTTCAATGCCTCATTGATTTGCTTTGAACATTTAGGCCTTTTGGTGCATGCTTGGCTTGATTTGTTGCTTGGTTTGGCACCATGTGTTAGCATGATTTTAGAGCTTATAATGCATGCTAATTTGTCCATGTTTCCTTCTTTCAAGTGTGCTTGAATGTTGTTTGATTTATGCTTAAGTGTTGGTCCTTATGTGCATGTGTGTGTGCATGCCATTTAGCCCTCACCTTTTAGCACAATGGCTACTGTTTTAGGCCTATTTTAGAGTCGCCTAATTCATGTTTAAGTCCATCTTTGCACTCATTTGTATTGCCATATGCATGCTTGTATGCTTGCATAAGTGTTTTGCCATGCCATGTTGCATCCTTAGCTTGTATGCCTAGGTTGCATTGCATCTTGCATGCATGCCTTGTTCCTTGAATTGGTGATAGGAATTGGGCCTAATTTGTTTGATTGGTTTGCATGCATTTGAAACCAAAGTTGCATGCTTGGTTCCTTGGACCATCATGCATGGAAATGCGTGATTGGTGGTCCGAGAACCGAGGCACATGTCCCTTTGAGTCATTACAATGATAAGAGACATGTTTGGTGCATACATGCCTTGAATTGTGCTGCCATGCCTTGTTTTGCCATCTGTTGCTGTGAGTTGCAGGTTCTGCAGGAATACTCTGCCGACCGGCAGTGTAATGTGCCGACCGGCACAATTTTCTCTGCCGACAGACCCTATTTTGTGCCGATGGCCATACTACACTGCCGGTGGAAATTTCAATCAGCCGGTGATGACCCCCTTTGTCCAAGGATGCATTCCTGAGGCTTTGACAGCCTCCAGAGGAAGAAAGGAAGGAAAACAGAGGCAGCTTGCGCATGGTGGCGCGTTTCCCGAGGCGTTTACTGCTTTTCTTAGTTTAGTTAATTTGATCAATTAATTAAGCAATTTATATTTAATTAGCTTGCGTAGTTAATTAATTTGTAATATTTATTCGGTTCCTCCGAGCGAGGGCAAACTTGTAATAAGTGTGGGTACGTGTGTGTATGTCTTCCAACCCCCACTTCTTTCTCCCTTTTATTTACCTGCTTATGATGGTAGATTAGGGCACATTTATTTTAGCATACCTTATGCTATGCATGCGTGCATTCATGCATTTGTTGACATGCACCGGGCTCGGTACATCATACAAACTACATTGTACTTTTCAATTCCAAATTGAATACATGTTACCTGTAGCATTTCATATGCCATTTTAGGGTTAGCCGAGCCTGTTTAGATTGCATCTTTGCATGTGTTGCATTAGGCACTTCACATGGACTTGGATCATGCATGTTTGCTAACAAGTTCTTTGTTTTGGCACGGAGTACTATGTAAGTATTTCCGCTTTAGCATATCGCATGAGTGTGAATGTTGCCATGACAGCATGCTTAACATGTGGCTAGATGCTTATGTGTTAAACTGTTTTGAGTGCCTGTGGGTGAAGGTTGGATTGTTTAAGTTGGAAAAACTCGTTGAAATCCGCATTTTAGCCTACTTGCGAGTAGCAAATTCCAAAGCATTTTCAAACCAAACGGATATGCAATGTTTATTTCCAAATTAAGCAATCTAGTCTATACTTGTTTGCTGTGCGCATAACATAGTAATTCTAGGCTGATAATCGGAATAAGAACACGTAAAGTTTTCAAAAACGGATATCACGGTTAGTAGAGGCCGGTCTTCGGACCGGGCGAAAGGGGGTGCTCATAGCTGACCTTCCCCGATCGTACCCAAGCTCCCGAGCCGAGACAACTCCGGTGATGACGGACATGTGGCCTTCGGCACCGAGTCAGGGTTTCCTAAATTTCCCATTTCAAAAATATTTAGGTGGCGACTCTGTATCTGGCAAAGCAGTCCATGTTTGGCACTACTTTTTCAAAAATCTGTTTCTCAAAACGATTTGCTAGATTTGGACTCTTTGGTTCAGATTAAGAACCGTGACACAAGTCGAGTCCGAACTGTAGCAGCGAGGTCCCCCCCGCGGACATGTTACAGAATCGCGGCTAACACTAAGTCGTGAGTTGGATAGTTTCTCTCGTGAGTCTTTAACTGACACGAACCATATGCCACAACTTTACCCTCTTGCATTAAGATACATCCCAAACCTTTTCTAGAATCATCATAATACACGGTGTAGCCCAACCCTCTCTCTAGAATGATTAGAATTGGTGCCGTAGTTAATCTAGTTTTGAGCTCCAGGAAAGATCACTTATAAGACTCACTCTAAATAAACTTTACCCCTTTTCGGAACTTAGTTAATGGGAAGGCTAGGGTAGAGAAGTCTTTCACAAATTGCCTATAATAACCAGTAAGATTCAAAAAGCTACGAATTTCAAAAACATTCTTAGGTCGTTCTCAATTCTACACTACCTCAATCTTTGAAAAGTTTAAAGTGACCCCATCCCCGCAAACAACGTAACCCGAAAACTTCACCTCAGAAAGACAAAACTCGCATTTGTCATACTTAGTATACAACCGGTGTTCCCTAAGTAACTGAAGACAATACAGAGGTGCCCCTAATGCTCCTCCTCGGAAGGTGAATAACAAGGGTGTCGTCTACAAAAACCACTACAAATTTGTCGAGATACTCTAGGAAGAATGGATTCATCAAGTCCATGAAGGTGGCAGGGGCATTGGTCAAACCAAACGACATCACATGAAACTCATAGTGGTCATATCGCGTACGAAAGGCCGTTTTCAGTATATCCTCCTCCTTCATTTGCAATTGATGATAGCTTGACCTTAAATCTATGTTAGAGAAATAGTGGAAACCTTTGAGTTGATCGAAATAGTCATCTATTCTAGGTAACAGGTATTTGTTCTTCACCGTGACCCTATTCAACTTGCGGTAGTCAATACACAACTGCAACTAACCATCCTTCTTCTTGGTGAAGAGAGTCAGTGCTCCCCATGGTGAGGTACTAATTCAATGAGATCCCTTGGAAAGACATTTGTGTATTCACAAACCACTCTAGAAAATGCACTCCAAACTACACCACTTCCATCATCTATGAAAGTCAAAAGAAGGAAGCTAAGTTCACCTGGGCCACGAGGGTCATACAATGGTAGCAACAATCTATCGGTCCTATCCCCCGAAAACGAGAAACAATCACCACTCGATGTGCACACAATAACTCTTCTATGATAACAGTTTATAATAGCATGGTAAGAGGATGAGCAATCTATACCGAGGATGACATCAAAACCCAACATATCTAATAACACAAAGTTGAAAGGAAGTCAATGATCAGAAACTTCAATCACACAACCACGACATCCTCTATTCAAGACAACTTTTTCCCCAATAAGTGACTCTTCCATAAGTGGAAACTCTAGCAGTTCATTTTCTAACCTCAAAATGGATGCAAATGCAGAGTTCATTTTCTAAACACTATGAATGAGAGAGATGCTCTGGTATCTATCAACGTAGTGGCCTAAGTATTGAAAATAAGATAAGTACCTCTCACTACCAATGGTCTGGATGATTGCTTGGATGGAGTAATGGCATAAACTCACCTCTGTGGTCCCAGCTCTCTCTGATCACCCCTCTGAACGTAGGCTGGTTGCAACGACTGTGGAGAAGTGGCCCCATGCACCGCTCTCAATCCTTGCCCAAACTGAGCTGGCTGATGAGTCGGCCTCTGAGCTTGGCCTACCTTATTACTTCCTGTCTGTTAGGATCCTAAAGCATCGACCTCCCCGGCTAACTAAGGGTAAGTCCTCTTCATATGCCCTGACTGTCCACAATAATAGCATGCGGGCAACTGACCCCTCCTCTCAGATTGACTTTGAGAACGAGTCGATTGTTGTTGACCCAAACTCTATCTACACTTAGAGACCCTGTTGGCCACATTTAAAACAAGTGATACAACTCAGACCCATATTTCCTAATATCTTTATAGAAACGAACCCCAAAGACTTGGCATGTTGTGGTAACGCTTGAAAGGAAAAAGAAGAACCCCTCAACCGCTTGGATGATCCTGTGTCCCCTTAGGACTCCGCATACACCAACCTCTTGTGTTTCTGCCTAAACTCTTCAACCTCCAACATGATCTCCACATGAACTGCGACTTCAACAAGCCTATCGTACTCCCTAAACATGTTGCCCATTATCTTTATCAAGATCTTGGGCCTCAATTGCTTCTCAAACTCCAAGCATCGATGCTCCTTGGGTGCAAAACGTGTCAAACTGGTGAAAGTGACCTCAAACTCTACCATTGGTGTATCTAACTGCCTAAGCTCTTCAAATTGTTTCCTTAACCACTTCCTTGCAGTGAAAGGCAAAAACTTCTCCTAGAAGGTGTGAGTGAATGCCTCCCAAGTGTGCTCAACCCTGTGCTTGACAGACTTCCACCACTGACCGACTTCTCCTCTTAGTTGATAAGCCTCCAACATAATTCGGAGCTCTCCCTCATGGATATCTAAGATTTCAAAGGACTTAAGAATTTTCTCCAACCATTCATCGGCTTTCATGGGATCGGGTCCGCTACTAAACTCGACAGGATTAGAACAGAAGAGCTCTTTCTTCAAAAAAGAGGTCGTAGTTTTCCCCTCCACTGTTCTAGTCGCTTGCTCAGCTCGTAGTATGTCCATGGACTCCCGAAGAACCCCTGTCATTTCTGGAGCTAATGCCCCCATAGTATCTTGGGCCGAAGGTGAGGTCATATTGTTTTGTCCTACCTCCTCTTCTTGGAGAGGAAGATCTTGCTGGGCCGAAATACCCCGACCACCTCGGCGAAGTATACCACGGCCTCTACCATGACCAGACATCCTATATGAAAGTGAAGATAGAATAAAATTAACTCTCAATTTACATACTCATATGCTATACCATGAATCACACCTAAATAATCTCAATTCTACTCATGTATCTATTTCACATAAAGTACATCACATAGGTACATAAACATATAGAGCACATATGGATCACCCTCTAAAGATATCAACTCGTCCCACGATGCTCAAGGACTTTCAAGTAGAAAAGGCATTAATCAGGTACATTTTTAATGGGACTTCGATGAGTGTAATGGATGCAAGTCATATATAGAAACTTGACCACATACCTACATAGTCACACAACTACATAAACACATAGACATATAAGATGCTAATGTCCTATCCCAACATAATAAACCCATTATGGCATAAGCCATATCCCATAAGCTCCAGGTATTCAAACCTGGTTAGCTCTAATACCAATTTGTAATGCCCCAATATTATAATCAATTCACAATGCTGATATAAGAGCATTATAACCATTGACGATAAATTAAGCATTAATAATCTGATGCATGTTCTCAAAAGTTATCTCTTCCCCCTTGAACTATTCATGTGATTACGTCATTATATTAACACATTATTGAAAGAGTAAATAGTTCAAAGCACAAGAGATAATACAAAACAAAATGCCCTAAGGGCTCACATCTTTGCAAGGATTTTCCTTGAAACACACACAAAAAAAAAAAATGGTGTCATATCTTCAACACAAAATTGCCATGGCTTCTGCAATCAACAATCAAAGAGCCTTCGTGCTCCCAACCAAAAGTCATTCATTGCCAACTCACTTTGGCAGTGCACTTGCATTATCTCCTAAAAGTTTATTAGTTTTGGGGTGAGCAATCACCTAGTAGGAAATACAATGAACAAATTATATAATTAATTGAAATACATATGATCATGCCATGCAAGAGATGAGAAAAACCCGTGTACGTTCCTTTGTAAAACCATAATGCCAAACTGAGTAATGTCAATAACAAATTCTCATCCAAAACATGGAGTATAAATATGTTATGACGTCCCGATACAAGAGTCATATAACACAAATACAAATATATATATATATATATATATAAAACAATCCCACATTTGCCAACTCTAGAAACGGCGGGGCATTAGGCACCCAATACCTTACTCTTCTACATTTGCCGGCTCTAGAAACGGTAAGCTCATGGACACCCAAAATAATATTTTTCACATTCACCAACTCTAAAAATAGTAGGCTCGTTGACACCCTAAAACCTTTCCCACATTCGTCCAGCAATATGTGCAAGACAGATCAATTGGGCACCTTGATTCCCCATGCGAGTACCAAATATATGACATAACTCAAACCAAGACCCGTCACCGCCAAGACTCATACACTATTTATCCCCTCCCAATATTTTCCAATCATTAAAAATTCCAAGCCACAAAGTATAATTAATAAATGCACATAATGCATGAGTTTAGAAATCTCAATTTTCTAATGCAGTTTCAATTTCAATTCATAACAATCCCACAAATTAAACATTCCCAATTAAGGTAATTCTCTAAGTCGTACCCATCTTCATCTCAAGGTTTTGTGATAAGAGGTTCCCAACTCATCATATTCCAACACAAAAATCAAGTCAATGCATCCAATTTCAAGATTAGGATGCCGATTGAACCAAATCCCCTTTTATTAATCAAATCTAAAAGTTAGGGTTTCAAGAAAAATCAAGTATTTTTGGGCTAGGGTTTCGGAAATGGTTGCTAGATAGAGAAAATGTATGGAAAAAGTAAGACAAAAAGTGTTTAGATTGACTTTTAAATGTGTTGTCCCGAACAGACCGCTCGAGTGAATTTTCCAACGCTTGAGTAGTAAACGCAAGGTCTCAAAAGTTTTGCAGAGCTACAATAAAAATACTGAAAGCCTCATTTCTATACTCGAGCAACTACACTCCGGCTCGAGCAGTCCTGCCTGCAAACAAGCAAGATATTGGAAGCCCAGTATTTCTGCTTGAGTGGTCTTCGAGAATAGATTGTTACAGATTGTGCGACTAATTTTTATTATGCTTTGATTTCATGCATTTTTCATTTGGAAAAACCTTTTTGTATAAACTCGTAAGCATAATGATCAATTACATTCCAAAACAATCAACACAACTTTCATCTACTGGTATTCAAACAGATATTTCGTTTAAGCCCTTAGCTTCATGATATAGCAACAAATATGATAAGGAACATGCACATGCAATATGTTAAAACCAAAAAATTTCACCTAGTACTCTGGGGTGAGTCCCAAAAAGTGTTTCGATATATACATATGCATGATCCTATTATAATCAACTAATGTAATACATACACAACATGCATCTAGAAGTTTGAAGACTAAAATATGACATGGATATCATCTTAAGACATGGAACAACGCATGTATTCAGCTTGAAAATAATAAATTCCACAAATATTGATGAACCGAACCCTGAAGTATGAAAAATGAATGCAATATACAGGTATGATAAATAAAACATGATGCAATACCGAAAACATATAAATAAAAATGCTAGAAAGACGTGGGATTTGAAGATTATTACAACAATTTGAATGAGAAAAGAGGGGGGAGAGAGAGAGAGAGATTATTACATCATTCTAATAAATGATAAAATGAAAAGAATGGGGAATTGAAGAAATTATTACACAATGAATGGATTCAACCAAACAAATGTTGAATCTAACAATTCATGTTAAATAAAATAGAATAAATCAACCAATAGCCCCAGAACCACCCTGGAGACTACCCCTCTAAAGTTATATGCTCTATTCTTGGGGAATTTAGTCGGCTATTGGCAATAGTGACCAGCCGAATAGAATATGGGTCAGTCGAATCTATCCTTTGGGCGGAATCTGGACTTATACAAGGATTCCAGAACAGAAACCATGTACACTTTCAAAGGGCTATTCATCTCTTCTTTCTCTTCCACTTACATAAGCCACTTAAGGAAGAGGTAAATGGGCTACAACCCTCAACAATGATATAAACAAATGTGTACAATAGAGATTTTGCTAAAAAAAGACAAATTAAATGGATTGAATCAAGAACAAATTCAATCCCAAGAAAATGGATAGGAACCTATATCTTCTCTTTATGAATAAGGGCAAATTAATACCCAAATCCATGTTATTAAGTGGCGAGCATAGATTAATGCAAATCATTTCTTGGTGGGAGCTTTGCTTTTAAAACAAGGGATTTATCAAAGCCATTGAAAACTCCTCATCTATTCATAGAATAAGGATGTTTCCACCCGTTTCTATGTTCGCAAATATGTTCACAAATGATTGAGAAAGGAGATTTCAATGCCTTTTGATTCGAAATCTCTTGTTTTACTTCCAAAAACAAATAAAAAATAAGAAAAACAAGAAGAACACAACTCCTTCAACATCAAATCCCAAGAATCACTCAAGCTATCCTATGTGACAACCATTCTACTCATTATCATTGAGCATAGGTTGAAACACATAGATTGATGCACATAAGAGATAGGATATGTGAAGATGAGGAGTGTAACAGCAAGAAAAACTACTTTACTTATTGAATTAGTGAATGGAAGGCTAATAGTTAATCCCAAACATAGCCACAAGGGTCCAAAATACAAAAGAACATGAGGTTAGAGCTAAGAAAAACAAGAAAATAAAGGAAAAGCTATCAACTCAATGGATGGGTGGCTAAATTTACTCTCTTCACATCCATAAGGACTTGTTACATCTTTATAGCAGTTACATAATGAAAATAAAGATTGAATTAAAGAAAGAAATGGAGAAAGATGATTAAAGATGTGAGAATATCACCTCTTAAAGAAGATAAACTCTCTTGATTTGCAAATTCCATTTTAATTCCCTCAAGTCACTTTAGATGTGTTGTTTAATGTCCAAGAGTCCTAACAAGAAGCCTAGGATCAAGCTTCAATGGACTTTAGTGTTCAAAGCTAATGAGTGTTAGGTAAGAGGTGAGGGCGAGAGAAAGAGGGGTCCAGAGGCTCTTATGGGTCTTGGGCAAAATTTCAACCCTTTGGAATGAGCTATCGAACTCTATTTATAGTGCCCAGGGTGTAAATATCTGTGATATTTGTGGAAAGGATCCTGGACAAGGTAAAATTTCCAAAAATGCTCTATACCCAAAACATTCAATCAGCCGTTCCCTTTCATGTCAGACCGAATGCATTTTTGACCAGCCATTATATGGTGTCTAGCCAATCAAAGAATACACCATCAGATCAACAAGGTAGGGTTAGCCCGGACTGAGAGGAGAAATAGGCATTTTAGAGGATTTCACCACTTTCATTCATTCCTACTATGTCCTTTGCTCAGTTTGTTTGAAAGAACACGACGCTTTGATTTTTGAAAATATGAGCCTCTAGAACATTACGGTAATGCCTGGAATCGCACCACTAAATTCATTTTGAAAGAAGTTCCCACTTTAGTTAAAAAAACATTTTGTCCAAAGCGGGCATTAGGGTGGTTTAAATTTTGACTCTTAGACTTCTTGCTATAGAACTTATAAGATTAACACATCCCATCTTCATCATCGGGAACTCAAAAGAGAGCGTCAAAGTCTTAAGGCTAGTAAAAAATGGGGTGCCTACAGATAGTTAGTGTTTTCTAATTTCGCATTCTATCTAAAAACCCCACGTATTGAATGATATATATATATATATATATATATATATGAGAGAGGTCTCATTTTATCATATTTATTATTGTTTGCCATGATTATTCGACTTTATGCACTGTGGGTCAGAACCTATATTTTGGGGAGATAATAGGTTAATTCGGCCTGCGTGCCTTTACAGTTTTTGTCGAATTATTGTACCAATTAATTTCGAGTCTGTAACTTAAACATTGATTTCCGTTATTGCATGATGTACTTCATTTTATGGGTTTGCATGCCAAGTGAGGATGTGTTTAGTATGTGAGAGAACCCTGCAGTTTTTGAATTTGAAGGGTAAATTATTTCAAAAATTATCAGACAACAAAAGTCAAATTTTATCAAAAACATTTTGGTTGCCACTGATTGGTCGTTTTTCAATCAAAAATATAGAACTAAACAAAACACTAATTCAGTAGAAAAGTGGATTGTCTAGGTATCGTACCACGAGGACTTTGGGCTGAGTTGTATCAATTCGATTGGTAATTTCTAGTTTAATTTGAAAAGGAGAGGATGATTGATTTTAACTAATGAGAATTTAAATTAAAACTAAATTAATCGCACAAATAAAAATAGTTAGAGTGACTTAAGATCTCAAATCCACTACTAATCGTATATCATGTAATTAAAATATCCAATTCTAGTAAATCAATAACCCGGATAATAATGATATATCTTTGCTACAAACTTTGATAACATCGCCAAGAGGATGAGCATATTCAAAGCGTGGGCACAAATCATCCATACCAAACTAGGGTTGCGGCATGACTCGTCTTTTTGCAATCTTTTCGTCTCCAGAGTGATATTAACCTGAAGAGGAAGAAAAATACTTTATTATATCAAATATCATAAGCTAAACAACTAAAAACATAAGCTATGAGGCTTCAAAGTGTAACATTTTGGCTCAGATCAGCCACCTAAAGTAAAGATTAAGCTCTATAAAAGAAAAATGGACATGTTTTCCAACCTCATACAATCTAATGTCATTGTACACGTTTTATGAGACATCTTAATATTCGGAATTGAGTGAGAATTGACTAAGAAAAATGATATTGAGAATGAACAAAGTAATAAAGAGAGTTTTTACTTAAAAATCTCACACTTAGATTAATTAGTTTTCTCCTAATTGATCTTTGAAAATTGGAGCATGACACAACCTCTAAAGAAATGAAAATAAAGGTTGTGTACATCTTTTCCTCCTCAAAATTTGCTTCCTTTTTTTCCTTTTTTTTTCCCCCACAATCTTCAATAAAAATTTTATATATAATATCATTCATGCATTTATCTAAAAATGAACAAAAAATTAAACATGTTAAAAAGCGAAAAAATATCCCCATAAGGTTTGAATTGATAGGTTGGATTTGGATTATCAATTTATAAGACAAAGAAGTGTATCGATTTAAACTAGACTGTGATTATAATTGTTCTCCAAATACATATATTTTAATTTGAATTACACTTAGGGTTGGCTCTAAGTTCTTAAAGATTATAGGCGAAATTTTAAAAATGAAGCCATTTATAGTATAAAAAAATGGGGTTTTTTTTAAGGTCTCTTGTATTAAGATTTTATAGCATAAAGGACATCTAATATTTTCATAATGTCTAAGGTCTCTCAAGTTGATCCAGAGAAAATTGGTCCAGAGAAAATTAGTCCAGAGAAAATTGGTCCAGAGAAATTATGGGAAGAATTTCTTTGAACCAACCCAGAGAAAATTCAGTTAAAAAACTAGAGAAATTCTCTGGTTTCAACCCAGAGAAAATTCAGTTCAAAAACTAGAGAAATTCTCTAGTTTCAACCCAGAGAAAATTCAGTTCAAATGAAAAAACAATTCAGTTCACAATTTGGAACCTGGAATGCTTAATTTGGAACCCAGAGAATTTCCCCAACCCAGAGAAATTCCCAGACAAAACTTTCTACAGAAATTCTCTCAACCTAGAGAAATTCTCTGGACTCCACAACCCAGAGAAATTCCCAAAAAATACGGAAAAGACACACAGACAGAATTTCTGGAGGGTGCACCATATGAGGGTATATGCATACAGGCCTGTGTAGTTTTTTTCTTTTTAAATATGGCTTTTAGGTCAGTGCCATATTCATTGACATTACCAATTCTGTGCCTAGCAATTTGTTCCCTTAGCTTATCTTGCTCAGCCTTCACTTCTCAAGATTACATGATGCCCTTGGAAAATCTATTCTCTTCTTTGAGGGTCAGCGGTCTGGCAAATTACCTCCTGACCAGCGGCTCAAATGGAGGGCTGATTCTGGCCTGTCCTCGATTCGCTGGAGTGAGCAACATGATGATCATGAGATCGAGATCGATGAGAGCGAACAGAGATCTCTCTGCGTGATGATTTCTTCGACGGCAAACTTGGCAATGACGACGGCCGGCAGCAGACTGACTCCTCTGAATCAGTGTTGGACAAGAGGCAGTGGGAGAAGGAGAGGCAGGCCAAGTCGCGGATCCGGGCGGTGTGGAGGTCTGCGACTGTAGCGCAGCGGAGGGAGGAGTCGGAGGAGAAGGTGTTGAGGAAGAGGTCGTAGAGGAGGGTGGAGAGGAGGGTGGAGGAGCACAGCTTGTTGCCAAGGTGGACATTTCTCCATAACGTCAAGTAACTTGAATCTGGAAGACAGTGGGTGAGAGGAGAAGAGAGAGAGAGAGAGTAGAGTAGAGACAAAGAGTCAAATTTCTCTGATATATGTTTAGGGACTTTAGACATCAAAAAATAATTTTGTGAATCTCTTCCCTTACGAAAAGTGGGAGAGGGACCCTAGACTAATTTTTCCTTAAAAAATTCCATCAATTTAGAAGAGTTATAACAAAATATATATATATATATATATATATATATATAATATAGATCCAAAGATAATATGATACGTCCTAGTACATTTCCACATAATCACGAAATATGCTGGCATATAATCACCATAATTATATACGAAAATTTACTTTATACAGACAGATTAAGCAAGCTAATTCAAATTATAATAAGAAAAAAATTCTCAATCTATGCATTAAACAAAATTAAAATTTATAATATCAATTAAAAACTAAACCAACTATAGTAAATTATCAGTTAAATATTATTCTTTCCACATTTTTAAGTGCAAAATTACTACAGGTTACGTATAATTTGTAAGAACCTTTAGTTTAGATTGTGAATTTAAATGAGTCGAATTGGGCCTTTATCTTTGGACCTACTAATACTGTAAGAGTTAAAAATAAAAATAAAAATAAAAATAAAAAATTGGAGCATCAGTTTCGATTATATACTTTGAGTAATTGGAGTGGGCTTTAATTTTTGGACCTACCAATACTATAAGATTTAAAATGAAAAGTTGAAGTCCCAAATATTAAGAGGCATTGACTCGCAGGTCCTTTTTGCATAGTTCAAAATCCATCTAATTCCAAAATAAAATAATTGTACTAATTAGTCATACATATTTTTAATTGCTACTAAAAATCTTCTTTTTTTTTTCTTTTTTTTTTTAAATTTAAGGACACTACACATCTCACCACCGTCAAACCTCTGTTAGACAGTTACCGAAGGCTTGCTCGAATGTTCAACATTGTTGGGAAGTTGCCGAATAAAAATTCTTTATCATACATAGCACATAATTTTTAGAATATAAAGTTATAAAAATTTAGAGTTTGAATGTATTTCTCATCAAATTGCATAAATTTGCAGTTTCAAACTACAAAAATTATCAGTTTGTTCATTTGCAATTTATCAAAACACAATTTTCACGTTGCGGCAATGGTGGAGATCTCAGACCAGTAGTTTCTAAGGGTTAGTTTTTTAGTTTGTCAATATTTGCTTCTTTTTTTTTCTTTTTTTTAATAAAGAAAAAAAAATGTTAAGAGTCATAGAGAAAAGCAAAAACATATCTTTAAATTTGTAAAATTTTTCATTTTTCATCACCTATAACTAAAACTCGAAAAATATTTGTTCAGAACTTGAAAATTTTCTCCATTAAAATAGGCAAAGAGACATGTGTAGTAGAGGTGAAAAAAAAGAAATGAAAAGAAAAACTAAGAGATCAAATAAGAGAGACAGATATAAAGAGATGATTATACTCCAGCAACCATTTTTTATTTAGATATGTTTGGATCTGATGTAGATTTACTCAGATCTACTCTATATCTGAACATTCGGGTGAGTCTTGTTTGTGATCTTAGCCAAATCTAAGTAGATCTACATCAAGAATATTGCTGGAAACTCATCTCCTTCGCTGTTGGTGAGGGCAAAGTAAGGAGTCGATGGTTGGTGGTTGCTAGTGAACCCTAATCGATGGTGGTCGGCGGGGGCCAATAAGTGTACATCAGAAAGAGAAAGAGAAGAAGGAAGGAAGTCTCAAGACTTTTCAGTCTACACAAAAAGTTAGGGAACTAGATGGAGTACAACTCCTTATATCAGGACTTACGGGTAATTAACCCAGATATTAATGAAATTCGAGGGCCGAAGGTGATTGCCTTCTTTGCCTTAGGCTATGGCAGATCCTTATTACACTTTGGGTTGCTGTCACTTTACCCTCTCAATTAAAAATTACTATATTTTGTCTTTTGATTTTTTGATCTATTTCATTATCAACGTTTTGAAAATATTTTATTATGAAAGATGATAAAAAATGACTTATAAGTTGTATATGTAAATTTCTTGATCAAAATGGTCATTCAATTATTGGTTTATATATATATATATGTATGTATAATGTTATACATAATCTCATCTTGTATTAATTTTCTCACTCCTTTTGTTAGGAGTTGGAAAAATAAGTAATAAATAGGGTTATATATAACATTTGGGCTTAAGGATGTGTACCATATGTCAGTTATACCATTGTGAATTTGATTATTACAAATGACATAACTCAATATTATGAGAGTCATAACTTAATAAATAAATAAATAAATAAATAAGTTATAATCAAACATCACATGAGATATAACCAAATAACTCTTAGATCATAACCAAAATTAAAACGGTTTTGGTTTAAACCTGACCCTTTTCATGCTCTTAGATCCAAGATTTCGTACCTTTAATTATTGTTTATACCCTTATCATATTGTTGTTAGTTGAGTTTGATTGTTTAGAGTTGTTGGTTGTGTTTAAAATAGGTTGAGAGTTAGTTTTTTAAAAGAGTTGATGTCTATTTCATTTCTTGTTCGCTCGAGCAGTTCTTTGGTCACTCGAGCAGTCTTTGAAATCTCTCAGTATTTTTGTAGGTCTGTAAAACTTCTAGGAATAGGGTGATCTTCACTCGAGCAGTATTTTCTTTGCTCAAGCGATCTTTTGCAAGTCTAAACTTCTAGAATAGAGTCGTTGTGCACTCAAGCGAAGATCTGATGCTCGAGCGGTGGTTTGGTAGCTTGAACGGTCTGTGCGTATATCAAATCAGGGAGAAGCCTCTTTCAGTCACTTTTTCATCTCTCTTTCTCTCTCTCGTTCTTGCCTAAATGCCTCAAATACACCCTAATCCGTTGATCTCACTGCCTTAGTGCTTTGGAGAAAAAGGTAGAGCTTGTTGAAAGCTTCATTTTATTCAGAGAAGATTTTTTTTTTTTTTTGCTCTGTCAAACTTCTACTCTTGCTCTCTACTTCTTCTACTCTTTAAGTAGGGATTTCTTCAACCTTTGGTATGATTCTTAACTTGGTTATTTGTTATTTAAAAGATTTATTTGGGGATTTTGGGTTTAAATATAGGGTTTGATTTGAAATGTAAAAGAGGGATTTTTAAGATGGATTCTTGAGAAAGGTTGTGGGAGTGTGAATATTGTTGAGTTGTGTTGAAATGTTGGAAATTCCTTCCTTAAATGTGATTTTGAAAGTAAATGATGTTTTATTGGAAAATCATTGATGTTTGATTTATAAAAGAAAAGAAAAAGATGTTGGATTTGAAAAGATAAGATGAATGTATCTGTTGGCAATAAGAGTGAAGTTGGATATATATTATCACTTCCATTTCGAAATTTATGATATTATCTCTGTTATTGGAAAATTATCTATTGAGTAAAGATATCTGTTTTGGGCTATTAGTGGAGGATAGCTTTGATTATTGTAGAAATTGGTTGAGAATTAGGTTAATTGAAACTAATTACTCATACATCTTGCATTGAGCATTGTTTCATACTTAAATATTGAAAATGGATTGTTTTGAGAAAAAGGGGTATATACTTTGGTGAATTTGGTTAGGGGGTGTGGTTATGGTTTATTATGTTGGCCTATGTGTCCTTAATAAAAATCAAGAAACCCCGCGCGGTTAGGTGTCAATCCTTTCGATTAGTACTAGTAAAATAGCTTCGGTTGTGCTTGTATAGCCTACTAGCAGACATGTACCTATAGATTCCTAGTGTTTTGTATCCAATGCCTTGTTTTTTGATATAAAAGTATATTTTTTTATGAATTGATATAATATTGGCATTGCATTGTTTTGAGATAGAAAAGTATAATGTTTGGCAAATGACATGCATATGCATTCACCTTATGACTCTTTTAAGCTTCATACATTGTGTTTAAGTATCTCTACTGTGTTTTAGCTCACCCTATGTGGAAAACAACTTTCAGGTGCTGATGATATGCCTCCACCAAGAACCTAGCTTGGGAGGACTTGGAGCTGAGAGCTTCTTTTTGTTTTGTGTAATGAATTTTGTACAAACCTTGGGCTTTATATGTATTGACTTTAACTCACTTTTGTTTTACCCAAGTATTGACTTAGAAAAATATAGCCATTAGGGCATAAACTCATATGTACTTCCTTTTGTTCCAATTAATTTACAAATGACGTATGCTATAAATTCAGGATCTAGGATTTATGATGTATACATGTATATGTCATCTTTTATACGATTAGAGTATGAATGAAACGTTAAATATCTCGCAAGCTATACTTTCTACAAAATATCATGTTATGGGTTGTTATTACTTTGGGATGTTACAAAAATAATGTCATAACCAATATCACAATGTGTCATAACAAAAGACACAAAGGTCGTAACCAAAGGTGCATATGATACATGCCCGTAAAATTTCCCATAATATTTTCATATATATATATGGGTGCAGCTTCTTTGGTCATAAAATTTTCATGTGCAAATATTTTTTCTTACATATTCATAAGTAGAAAAAATATATACATACCTCTCATGTATATGTAAATAAATCACCTCTTCAATGACATTTTGATCATAAAATTTGTATGTGCAAACCCTAATGTGATTTCTTCATCTTATTTCAATTCCAATGCCAACTAAAATTTGTAATATTTCAACCTTTTATTTCAATTTCAATTTCAAAAATTATTATATGCCATTTTTTTTCATCTTATTTCATAATGATTAGATATAGGGTCATTTTGGGAATTAACTTTTTTAATTATTTTTTAATTTTTTATGAAAAGATTCGCATAAAAATAAAGAGAACAATTAATCTTTTTGAAGTATTTTTTTAACCCTTTTTTTTAAAACTAAAATAGTAAATTGTCAAAAATAGGTCATAATCCATTGTTAAGACAATAAATATAATCCACTCGATTACTTTTAATGAAATAAAATATTAAAATTTATAGTTGAAATGATAAAGTGATAATAATCCATAGTTAAGACAATAAGTGGATTTTATCCTATAATTTATATTAGCCATATACTAAAGGAAATTTTGTAACACACCTTAAAAAAGAGGTGTTTGCTATATATAACAATTCAGGTTTAGACCCAATTCATTTCTTACTATTGGATCTAGGATTCTGTATCTTCAATTGTTGTTCATGTCATTTTCATTTTGCTGGTAGTTGAGTTGAGTATTTGTTGTGTTTCAAATAGGCTGAAAGTTAGTTTTTCTAAAGTATTGTTGTCCAGCTTTCTTCTTGTTTGCTCAAGCGGTGTTTTGGTCGCTCCAGCGGTCTTTGAAATCTCCTAGTATTTTTAAAGGCATGCAAAACTTCTAGGAGTAGGGTGATCTTCGCTCGAGCGGTGTTTCTTGTGCTCAAGCAGTCTTTTGTAGTCTGCAAAACTTCTGGGAGGGGGTCACTGGATCTCGAGCAGTGTTCTTAGTTGCTTGAGCAATGTCACTTATTGTGTTTGACGCTCAAGCAGTGTTTTGGTCGCTTGAGCGGTCTATGTGTATATCAAAATGGGAAAAGGAAAATTTTATCAATTTTTCACTTCATCTCTCTATCTCTAAAACATTCCATACCCTAATTTCTTTACTCTCTCTTTCTCTCTCTCTCTCTCTCTCTCTCTCTAGTTCTTGCCTTAAAACCTCAAATACACCCTCACCCATTGATTTTTTCACCATAGCTCTTTCAAGAAAAAGTTAGAGCTCGTCAAACGCTTCACTCTAGTTGGAGAGGATTGTTTTCGGCTCCGTCAAAGTTTTACCCTTGCTCTTTTCCTCTTCTACTTTTGAGGTAGGGATTTCTTCAACCTTTGGTATGATTCTTGGCCTAGTTATTTGCTCTTTGAAAAGGTTTAGTGATTTGGAAATTTTGGATTAAACTTAGGGTTTGATTTTGAAATGTAAAAGAGGGATTTTCAAATGAGTTCTTGAGAAAGGTTGTGGGCATGTGTTTATGGTTGAGATATGTTGAAATACTGGAAATCATTTCTTTAAAATTATTTTTCTGAAGAAGAGGGTATGTGATTTGAAAATTGTAAATGTTTGATTTATGAAAGAAAAACGAATGATGTTAGGCTTTTGAAGGATGAAATGAATGTGTACGTCGATAATGAGAATGTAGTTGGATATATGTATCACTCTCATTTTGAAAATGATGAGATTATATCTATTGTTAAAAAATTATATGTTGAATAGAAATATCTGTTTTGTGTTATCGGTGGAGGATAACTTTGGTTGTTGTAGAAATTACATGAGGATTGGGTGAATTGAAACTATTTATTCATATATCTTGCATTAAGCATTGTTTCATACTTGAGAATTAAAAATGTATTGTTTTGAGAAAAATGGGTGAATACCTTAGTAAATCTGGTTAGGGGGTGTGGTTGTGGTTATTATGTTGGCCTGTGTATCCCTGGTGAAAATCCAGAAACTCGTGTGGTTAGGTGCCGATCTTTCCGATTAGTATCGGTAAAATGGCTTTTGTAGAGCTTGTATAGCCTACTAGCATACACGTACGTAGAGAGTCCCATTGTTTTGTATCCACTACCCTATTTTTTGATGTAAAAGGATATTTTTCATGCATTGACTTATAATCCTGACATTGCATTATTTTGAGATAGAAATGAAAAACGTTTGACAAATGGCATGCATATGCATTCACCTTATGACTTCGTTAAGATTTATATATTGTATTAAAGTATCTTTATAGGGCTTTAGCTCATCCTATGTAGAAAACAAATTTCAGGTGCTGATGATATGCCTCCACTAAGGACATACCTTGGGAGGACTTGGAGCCAAGAGCTTCTTTAGTTTCTTTTGATGCAATTATTTTTGTACAAACCTTGGGATTTAACTATATTGAGTTGAACTCATTTTTGTTGTACCCATGTATTAACTTGAAAAGGTGTAGTCATTGGGGCATAAAATTACTTGATTCTCCTTTTATTTCAATTCATGTACACATGTCATATACTATAGATTCAAGATCTAGGATTCATAAATATATACACGCATATGTCATCTTTTGTATGATCAAGGAGTATAAATGGAATGTTAAATATAATGCTAGTGATCAATTCTATGGAATATTATGATATGGGCTGTTATTATTATTTAAGGGCGTTACATTATATGTTCAGGTATAACTTTTATGGTCTTTGGTTATGACCCGTGTTACAAATGACTTTTATTACTCAGTGTTAGTTATGGGAGCAAAGTGTTATGAAATTCTTGACTCTGTTTGTATGAGGAAAATAGGTGATGATGACTATGATGATTATGAATTGTGAGATATGAAATGATGTTTGTGTCGACATTTCAGCCGTGAGGGTGGCTAATTAGTAATTTGGGCTAGTTTACAGAGATGGATTCTTGCAGTCGTTTCCTTTTTGGTGAGATTTGAGGATTGGTTTGGGTTAGTTTGTTTTGATGTGACTTGTAACTAATGATTTCGACGAATGCTACTTGAAGTTAATTAATACTTAACTATCTCAGGATTTGCCTTGCTTTGAATAAATAGGGATATGAATGAATAGTGTTTCAAGGGGTACTAGAGGGCATGGAGTCTTACTTGCGCATATATATACGTGTGTTGTTCATGTGAATTTGTGAAACTGCTCTAATTGAGTTAAAAATGTTTGAATGGAAATTGTTGTAAGTACACTTGTGCCAATGTATATATACGTTGAATGTTGATATAAGTGTTGACATTTGTAATGATAGGGAGACTTCTCACTTGTGGAAGTCATATGTGTGATGTTACCCTTTTGATGCATTGTAGTTGTTTTTGTTCGTTATTAACACATGTATGGAAATTATGTTGCAATGTCACCAGATGGGTGGCGGAGGTTATTTGGTGATGATTGGAATTCATCGGGAAAATGTTGAGATCGATGTGGAAAAAAAAAATTATTTTCCTTGTATGTGGCCTGGGATGGCGATAAAATTAAATGTTAAAGACTGAAATATGTTAATGAATGATTTTCTCTGTTTTCCTTTTACATGCTAAGGGGGATAAGAAATAGATAACGTTATTAATTGAAATGCAATTGAGAATTGTGGTATTGGATCCTATAATGCAATGTGTTATTTGTTTTGCTTGTGTTGACCTAGTGTTTGGTATAATAGTGGTTTCCTTTTTCCTATGAAATTGAGTTTTGGCCATTCGATAGTCATTGATCGTGTTGTTGTTGGTTGGGAAGTTATTATGAACTTTGGGATTACAAGTGATTAGCGTTGCTACTTGCCCGTTGAATTCTGAGGTGTGTGTTGATCGAACAGTATTTGTGATCTTTCCCTTGTAATTCTTCTTGTTCATGTGACTTTGGGTTATTGAGGTATTGAACCGAAATTTGAGAAAATATCTCGAGTGGAGCCCAGATTTTGGTCGGTAGTGATGTCTTGCTAATTGGGTCTGAGTAGCTTACGTGTCGCCTCTTATTTTAAATTTTGTAATGCATCCCAATAATGTTAAGAGTCGTGCTCCATTTGTCTCAGGTTGTCTATTGTTTCTGTTTCTCTAAATTTCGGGGATGAAATTTTCTAAGGTAGGGAGATTGTAATGACTCGGATTCTAATTCACATTGGATTGATGTAAAGTGGTGCTCGTCACCTTAAAACTTGTATGGTTTTCAGACTCTTGGTATTCATGGGTTGCAAGTGAACTTTAAATATTATAATTGAGGACCCTTGGGTGATGTTTGGAACCTTGATTGAAGCCTTAACAAGGTATTTAGGTAAGATTAAATCAAAAGTCGAAAGTTTGAGTTTTCATTTTTGACCAACCTTCACTCTTTTGCCATTTTCTCCTTCCATACTTTGAATTTAAATGTGAGGCTGGATCTATTGGAAATCTTGTTTCCGGGACTTCAATTTCGACACAAGAACGGCCTAAAACGGAGTCCGAATGAGAGAGTTACACCTGTTTGAATTTTGAGTTTCTGTGCTAGAAGCATGCTCGCTCGAGCGAGCTTTTCTTCGATCGAGCAAACTATGCGATTTTCAGGGATTCTGAGAGCTTGTTTTCTACGCTTGAGCCAAGCTTCCTTCGCTCGAGCGACCAGGTCGCTAACAGACATTATAAAGTGATTTTTTGGCCCAAAAACTTTACTTTTCTCCCTCTATTCTCCTCCCATCTTCCAAACTCGAAAACCTAACCTTCCAAACTCTTGATTTCTCTACTTTTAACCAAAGATTCACCCCAAATATTTCAAGAAGGTTGAAGAACAAGCATGGATCAAGACTTTTACCGATTATTTTGTGATTTCATTGAAGTTTGAAGATGGGTCTTCACCCTTAGCTTCCAATTTTGAGGTAGGAGTCCTAGTTCTTCTTCAATACTTGCATTAATAGATAGATTTGTGATATTTTGATTATATAAATACAAAATCTACATTTTTGAGCATATAGTGTTACATCATGAGATTTGGGGGTTTAGGGTTTGAAGTGTTGCGGTTCAATTGTTGGGTTAAGATTGTGGATTATGAACTTTAGGCGTATAATCAATGGGAAAATAGGAATAGAAAGTAGTGGTGTGAGAAGTTTTAATTTTTCTTGAAATCCTTGATTTTTCTTTAAAACCCTAAGTTGATTCATGATGACAATTAATGATTTTGCCTAAATTGAAAGTAGAATTATGAAATTGAGAGGTTGAATTATATGTATACACTACAAAAAATTTGACTTTTTGAGACGGCAAAATACCATCACAAATACTCAAAATGCCGTCTCGAAAGCTTTTTTGCGACGGCAGATGACTTTTAGCGACTACAAGTGGGGGGTGGCTACACAAGGTGTTGCTAAAAGGTTTTAACGACGACACAATTTCGTCGCCTTTTTTTTGCGACGACAAAGTTGCCTTTTTGTGACGGAATTTTGCCGTCGCCATTAATATGTAAAAATCTGAAATTTTTTAAGATGGCACTGTATTGTTGTCGCTAAAAGTGTTATTTGCGAAAGCAAAAATGCTGTCATGAAAGTGTTTTATTGCGATGGGTAACCTGCCGTCGCTAAAAGATTATTTGAGATAGCACAACGACGCCATCTCTAAAAGGTTATTTGCGACGGCAAATAATACCGTCGCAAAAGGTTTTTTTCAACTATTGCCAATATCTTTTGTGACAACATTGCTTATGTCGCAAAAACAATCTAATTCTAATGTTTTTTGAGACGGTGTGGTGTCTAAAAAAAAAATGCAATAAAATTATTTAAAATATGAAAATTACCTGTATTAAATGAAAATTAATTGAAAAATAAACTGATAATTACATAATAATATAAAAATTCCAAAATAAAAATAACAATTCATCCATAATAAACATATTCTTCCATTCATAACAATACATCAGTAAAATTATCCCACTACATAATGTTGCATAATACTTATACACTATTTAAATACATAATGTTGTTCACAATTCAAAATAACGTAAATAAAAAAGAAAAGTTTTCGTCATGATTCTTCCATGGATAACAAAAACAAAAGTTAATCGCAATCTTCACACGCATGCATTCCACAATAAGCAAACTGCTACTGGAGAAATATCTGAAAACAAAAAATAAAAATAATTAATGACAATATAATTATGTGTTAATATTTTAATTACAAAAAAACATAAAAAATTAACTACTATATAATTACAAAGATAATTAAGTAAATAATTTTGGCTAGATAGAAATCTAGCTCTAACTCCAAACCGGGAACCCGATTCGAGCCCCGTCTTCTCCAGCAAGTCTCTCGTGTCTAGGTGGTCGTGTGTGCCAAATTTCATACTAATCCGACCCCGTTTGATGATTTAGGGTGTGTTTCAAGTTTCGTGCCAAACCGACGCCGTTTGGTGATTTTCGGGCGTCAACACCTCGAATTCAAATTTTTTAAAGAACTAGTTTGCCTAGAGTGAAATCCGGCTCTAACTCCCAAACCGGAAACCCGATTCGAGTCTCGTCTTCTCCCACAAGTCTCTTGTGCCTAGGCGGTCGTATGTGCGAAGTTTTATGCCAATCCGACCCCGTTTGGTGATTTTAGAGCGTCAACACCTCGAATTAAAGTTTCATAAGGAACTAGTTTGCCTAGAGTGAAATCCGACCCTAACTCCCAAACCGAGAATCCGATTGGAGTCTCGTCTTCTCCCACAAGTCTCTCATGCCTAAGCGGTCGTGTGTGCCAAGTTTCGTGCCAAACCGACGCCATTTGGCGATTTTGGGGCGTCAACACCTCAAATTCAAATTTCTTAAGGAACTAGTTTGCCTAAACTGAAATCCGACTCTAACTCCAAAATCGGGAACCCTATTTCAGCACCGTCTTCTCCCACAAGTCTCTTATGCCTAGGCGGTCGTGTGTGCCAAGTTTTGTGCTAATCCGACCACGTTTGGTGATTTTACGGCGTCAACACCTCGAATTCAAGTTTCTTAAGGAACTAGTTTGCCCAGAGTGAAATTCAGCTCTAACTCCCAAACTAGGCACTCGATTGGAATCCCGTCTTCTCCCACAAGTTTCTCATGCTTAGGCAGCCGTGTGTGCTAAGTTTCATGCCAAACCGACCCCGTTTGGTGATTTTTGAGCATTAACACCTCGAATTCAAGTTTCTTAAGGAACTAGTTTGCCTAGAGTGAAATCCGACTCTAACTCTCAAACCGGGAACCCGATTGGAGTCTCGTATTCTCCCACAAGTCTCTCGTGCCTAGGCGGTCGTGTGTGCCAAGTTTCGTGCCAAACCGACGCCGTTTGGTGATTTTGGGGCATCAATACCTCGAATTCAAATTTCTTAAGGAACTAGTTTGCCTAGACCGAAATCTGGCTCTAACTACCAAACTGATACCCGATTTGAGCCCCATATTCTCCCATAACTCTCTTGTGTCTAGGCGGTCGTGTGTACCAAGTTTCATGCCAATCCGACCCTGTTTGGTGATTTTGGGGCGTCAACACCTCGAATTCAAATTTCTTAAAGAACTAGTTTGTTCCGTTTTCTCCCATAAGTCTCTCGTGCCTAGGCGGTCGTGTGTGCCAAGTTTCGTGCCATACCGACGTCGTTTGGCAATTTTGGGATGTCAACCCCTCGAATTCAAATTTCTTAAGGAACTAGTTTGCCTAGATCAAAATCCGGCTCTAACTCCCAAATCGGGAACCCGATTCGAGCCCTGTCTTCTCCCACCAGTCTCTCGTGTCTAGGCGGTCGTGTGTGCCAAGTTTCGTGCTAATCCGACCCCGTTTGGTGATTTTGGGGCGTCAACACCTCGAATTCAAGTTTCTTAAGAAACTAGTTTGCCTAAAGTAAAATCCGACTCTAACTCCCAAACTGGGAACCCGATTAGAGTCCCGACTTCTCCCACAAGTCTCTCGTGTCTAGGTGGTTGTGTGTGCCAAGTTTCGTGCCAAACCGACCCCGTTTGGTGATTTTGGGGCGTTAACACCTTGAATTCAAGTTTCTTAAGGATCTTGTTTGCCTAGAATGAAATTTGACTCTAACTCCCAAATCGGGAACCCAATTCGAGCCCCGTCTTCTCCCACAAGTCTTTCGTGCCTAAGCGGTCGTGTGTGCCAAATTTCGTGCTAATCCGATCCCGTTTGGTAATTTTGGGGCATCAACACCTTGAATTCAAGTTTGTTGAGGAACTAGTTTGCCTAAAGTGAAATCTGGCTCTAACTCCCAAACCGGGAACCCAATTGGAGTCCCATTTTCTCCCACAAGTCTCTTGTGCCTAGGCGGTCGTGTGTGCCAAGTTTTGTGCTAATCCAACACTGTTTAGTGATTTTGGGGCAATAACACCTCAGATTCTAAGTTTCTTAAGAAACTTGTTTGTTTCTTAAGAGTGAAATCCGGCCTTAACTACCAAATCGGGAACCTGATTCGAGTCCCGTCATAAATATAAATATAAATATAAATATAAGCAACTAAGCTTACGTTTATATAATGGTGTAGCAATAGGGCCCACCATTCTAATGCATAATATTTCAAGAAAACCTAGAACCAAAACAAAGCCAAACTCATCCAAGTACTAGAATGATCAGACTTTTTTCCCCCAAAAAAATCTATTATAATCATGATTTTCCAAGATCCCCCTTACATTTCCACAAGGATTTGTAGTTTATTTTAGTATCTTTGTAATCTATGGTCAAAGAGCCAAACTTTCAAGACTATACAAGTTCATCTCACATAAATGTTCACTATGTCCTTATAAATGTTCACTATTAGGTGAACGAGATTAGGAATAATAACATAAAATGGAAAATCAAATCCCAATTTCCCCTAAACAACATAATTGTCAAATTTTGGGAGGTTTGCAAAGGAATAGCAGATATGTATACACATATATGTTATATATATAGAGAGAGAGAACATGTTTTACTTTTCTTAAGTGTACATGGTTCCTTCTCTGAAAAGCTATTTCTCCATTCCACATCACCACCTGAAAGACAAATCAGTGTTTATGCACCAATTCAAATCTTATAATATAATATAGCAAAACAAATAATTGACAAGATTTTTAAATTTAAAGAAGAAGGAAAAATAAGGAGCAGAGAAAGTATGATCCAAATAGTATTCTAGAAAATATAGATAAGGACAGAGGTACATTCACTAATTTGTTTGGCTGCCAAGAAAACTTGAAACTAAAGATTTTCTTTACTTTCTAAGACATTAAAGGACAAGAACCTCCATTGAGTCGAGCCAAACTGAGGGTAAGAAATGAGATTAGCAGCTTGAACAATGGAGGGCCAGGCCTTTCGAAACCCTAAATTGAATAAAAGGAAACAATTTCAAGAAATCTAGACATAAACAAAATGTACTCACCCCCATAAACAACTTCATGATCTGCGTGAAACTCCTTAGTTTTGCTCTTGATGTTGAACCATTTTCTAACCAGTTTCTATGACTAGGAGAGCTTTATCAAATAGAAGATAAAACATTTCAGAAGTGCATAAAGAGAGAGAGAGAGAGAGAGAGAGAGAGAGAGAGAGAAAATCATCATGTTATTTTCCAGGAAAATGAGGGGGGGCATATAGGAAAAAACCTTGCTTTTCTTTGTATTCTCATCTCTCATTGTTTCACTCCATCTTCATACAGAGCTCTTCTTCTATATCCTTCTCCTCCTACTTCCACAGTTTTTATAAATGTTCTTATAAATGTTCAAGACTATACAAGTTCCCCCCGTTTGATCACTAATTAATACATTACTAAATCAAAGATGAACTAGGTTTGAACCTGGAGTTCCGCAACCATATATCTACTGTTAAATTTCTCCATCTATGCATAACACAGGACATTTTAACTACAGAGAGTTTGGATTGAGAATCTTAGAGATAAAAATAGGTGGTTATGTAATCTAACTACGATGAGAATGGACAGAAAATCTTTGAAAAAATTATATATATATATATATATATATAAAAGAGTAGGCAGTTATGTACAACATCATGATCCTGTGATCTTACCACATCTCGGCTAGCCAAAGTTGCAATCATAGCAATGAACCCTGCAGAAGACAAGTTAGAAAAATGGAAGCACGAATTAGAAATCAAAAACTAGAGATTAGGAACAAAATGAAAAATGGGTTGTTCTAGTATATGGAACGAGAACTAGAATGGGAATAGGAAAGGAAACGAGGTGGTTGCTAGGCTTTGCGGCGGAGCTGCTGGTGGTGGCGGAGGATGAGAAGGGGCGGCACATGTCTATGGAGTGGATTTGGAGGATGAACATTCTTAGGGTTAGGATTAATGGCCTGCCTGTAGAGATTGACATTCATAGGGTAAATCGGTCAATGAACCCTTACTGCGAAGGATCTAGAAATATAATTAAATGAATCAAACAGAGGTGAATCAATAATGAGCACTTACCGCATAGGATTGATTGATGATATCGTCGAGAGAGATACAGAAAGGAACAGAGAGAGAGAGAGAGAGAGAGAGAGAGAAAGGATTGATCGATGATATCGCTCGACGTCGTCATCTGCCTTGCTTACAGTCGAGAGAGAGAGAGAGAGAGAGAGAGAGAGAGAGAGATGGGGAATTTTGTGGTTCAAAAATTGGGGATTTGAGATTTGGGGGTTTTTGGTTGAGGGGGAAAAATAAGCGCCAATCAGATTTTGAGGGTTTTTTTTTTTTTTTTGTTTTTTTTTGCGACATCAAGTATAACCATCACAAATGAAAATGAAAATTTAAGGTAGCGTTTGGTAACATTTATGATTTTTGTTTATGTTTACAAAAATTTTATACATTGATTTTTATTTATTCTTAGAAAAATATAAATTACAGACGCGTTTGATTTGAACAAAATGTTTTAAAAAATTTAAAAACATAAACTAAAAAACATGTTTGTCTAGGCCTAAAATATTTATATTTATTTTTTTAATATTTACGACAATGGGATCATACACATTATAATTGAAATTTTTTTTTTGAAAAGAGATGAGAGAGATAGAGAAGAGAGACGAGTGAGAGAGATAGAGAAGAGAGATGAGCGAGAGACACAGAGAGAAAGAGAGACCTATTTCATTTTTTGACTTTTTTCTCTTTCAACAACAATGGGCTCAGAGAAAAAGATGAGTGTGATTGAGAGAAATGAACGATTGAGAGAGAAAAGAGATGAGTGAGAGAGACAGAGAGAAAGAAAAAAATAGAGAGATAAACAGGATGAACGAAAGATAGATAGCAAAAAGAGATGAACAAGAGATAAGAGAGAGTGAGAGGGAGAATAAAGATAAGCAAGAGAGAGAAGAGAGAGCCAAAGAGAAGAGTGATGAGTGAGAGAGAGAGAAAGGATAAAAAAAGATAGAGAAACAAGATGAGCGAGAGATAGAGAGAGAGAGAGAGAGAGAATGACAACAAAAAGAAATGAACAAGAGATAGAGAGAGAGACATAGAGAGAGAGAGAAGAAAGATGAACAAGAGAGATAAAGAGCGAAGAGAGATAAAAGAGCCAGAGAGAAGAGTGATGAGTGAGAGAGAGGGAAAAAAATTGGGAAAATTAAGTTTGGGCGGCGAGTCGGGTAAGTCAGTGAAAAAATAGGGGAAATTTGTTTCATTTTTATTTTAATAAAACTTTTTTTTTACTTGGTAGAAGTAGGGGTAATATTTTAATGAAAAATATTTTCCATTAAAATAAAGTTAATTTTTTAGGGTCAATGAAAAATATTTTTTTGTGGCCTATTTTTTTTTTTTTTTTTTTTGTTACTAAAAATTAAGAGCTAATTTTTTGTGGTAGTGGTGAAGGTGGTGGATAAGAGGTGATAGTGGTGGTGGTGGTGATGGCGAAGGAGATTAGTGGTGAAATTGTGGTAATGGTAGAGGAGATGGAGTGGCGGTGGTAGAGGAGAGGTAATAGTAATACTAGTAGTAGTGGTGGTAATGGTAGTGGAGTGGTAGCGATGGTGGTAGTAATGGTAGTCGTAGAGGTAGACTGGCAACTGTGGTAATAATGGTGGTAGTGGAATGACATTTGCAGTAGTGGTGAAAGTGGTAGAGGAGATGAGTAGTGAGAGAGAGATGAGCGAGAAATAGATAGAGAAGAGAGATAGAGACAGAGTGATGAACGAGAGAAAGACAAAGTGGTCGCCAAAAGTGCATTTTCTTGTAGTGGAGAGCTCGGTAAATAGAAAAGAGGAGATGGAAAGAGTGAGCAAGGTAAACACAATGGGGGAGAGAGAATGACAGACAAACAAACATAGAGAGAGAAGAGTGAGAGACAGACAAACAGACATACACAGAGAAGAGTGATGAGTGAGAGAGAGATAGAGAGAGAAAGAGATATAGATAGAGAGACAGAGAGATAACGAGATAGAGAGAGAAAGACAGATAGAAAAGAGAAAGAAACAAGAGATGAGCGAGAGATAGACAAAGAGAGAGAGAGAGAGAGAGAGAAAGAGCGAAAAGAGATGATCGAGAGAAAGACATAGAAAAGAGATGAGCAAGAGAGATAGAGAAAGAAGAGAGATAGAGAGAAGAGCGACATAGAGAGAAGAGAGATGAGCGAAAGACAAAGAGAGAAAGAGAGAGAGACAGAGATAAAGACAAAGACAGACAGACAGAGAAGAGTGATAAGTGAGAGGGAGAAAGAGAAGAGAGAGAAAGAGAGACAAAAAGAGAAAGAGATAGAGAGTGAGAGTGAGAGATAGAAAAAAAGATAGAGAGAGAAGAGAGATGAATGAGAGAGACATAGAAAGAGATAGAGAAAAGAGAGATGAGCGAGAGAGACATAGAGAGAAGAGAAATGAACGAGAGAGATAGAGAGAAGAGAGTTGAGCGAGAGAGACAGAGAGAGATAAAAGAGATAGAGAAATGAGAGATGAGAGAGATAGAGAGATGAGAGATGAGTGAAAGAGACAGAGAGAGAAAAGTGATGATAGAAGAGATAAATGAGTGAGAGACACACACATAAAGAGAGAGAGGGAGAGATAGACAGATAGAGAGAGGATGGAAGAGTGATGAGTGAGAGAGAGAGGAAGATAAAAAAAATTGGTGAAAAGAAATAGAAAAAAAGAGAGAAAAAAAGAGCGAAAAGAGATAAACGAGAGAGATAAAGAGAAGAGAGACAGAGAGAGATAAAGAGATGAGAGAGATAAAGAGAAGAGAGATGGGTGAGAGACACAGAGAGAAAGAGAGAGAGATACACAAACAGACAGACAGACAGAGAAGAGTGATGAGTGAGAGAGAGACAGAGACAGAGACACAAAGAAAGAGACAGACAAACAGACAGAGAAGAGTGATGAGTAACAAAGAGAAAGAGAAGAGAGACAGAGACACATAGAGAAAGAGAGAGACAGATAGACAGAGAAGAGTGATGAGTGAGAGAGAGAAAGAGAAGAGTGATGAGTGAGAGAGAGAGAGAGAGAGAGAAAGAGAAAGAGAGATAGGAAGATGAAAAAATTGGTGAAAAGAGCAATGTTCAAAAGAGTAAGACGACGTCTTTTTTTTTTTTTTGTGACAGAAAAATATCATTGCATTTATTTAAACCATTTTGTGGCTATATATATATGAAGTCGTCTCAAAGCCACAATATATATATATATATTTTTTTTTTTTTAATTTTTTTTTTTTTTGCAATGGTACCTATTATAGTCACAAAAAACTCTTCTTTTTTTTGCGACTGCAGCTGGTGCCATCGCAAATACACTAATTTTTTTTTGCGACAGTAATTTCTGCTGTCGCAAATACTCTATTTTTTACGACGGCAAATTGTGCCATCTCAAAAAGTCACATTTTTGGCGATGGCAAGTTGTGCCGTCGCAAAAAGTCACATTTTTTACGACGGCAAGTTCTGCCGTCGCAAAATGTTTCTTCTTTTAAGCCCCCTTTTCTTGTAGTGATACAAGTTTGATTGAATTTTGAAAGTGTTCTAAAATTATGTAAAAATTAGCGATTAAACCATTATTCTGGACATTGTAAATCATGTTATAATATGAAATAAAATTTGGGAAAAAAGATTTGTTAATAATGTGGATGACATGAGCCTTGGGATGAAATGATGAAATGGAGATTTAAGAGTTCACCTTGAATTATGTTAGATTATGTTGAAATGAATTGTGTGGAATCACGTTGAATTGTGTTGACTATGTTGAATTGTGTTGAATCATGTTGAGTTGTGTTGGGTTTTGATGAGTCGTGTTGAGTTGAGTTGTGTTAGGTTTTGATGAGTTGTGTTGAGTTGAGTTGAGTTGAGTTATGTTGGGTTGTGTCGAGTTGTGTTGGGTGGTGTTGTGTTTGGTACCCGCGTAGGGAGTTGAAAAAGGTTTTTGGGGGCCCATGTCCTATCGTATAGTAGCCGGCAAATGTGGGGGTGTTTGTGAATTAAAGGTGCCCAATTGCCCTGTCTAGGCTTATTGTTGGACGAATGTGAGAAAAATGATTTTTGGGTGTCCACACAGTCCCGCTGTATAGTAACCGGCAAAATATGGAAAGTGTTATGAATTGGATGCCTGCTATCCTGCTGTAGTAAGTCGGCAAAAGGTGGATTGTGTTGAGATGTGTGTTGAGAAGTGTTTTGAGTTGATGATGTTATTTGTGACTTGTGATGAATCTATGAAATTGCAAATTGATGTGTAATTTGGTATAAAGAGGAAATGTACATAGACATTATTTGTAAAGAATGGAACCCAAAAATGGGTAAAGGGATTATGGATTGGTAATGGTGAATATAATGAATTAGTTGTGACAATAAAGGTAACTTATGAGTGTTGTTTTGTAAATAAATGAGAGACTGAATTGAAAGGGGTTTATTAATCTTATGTTATCTTGAAATGAAATTTGAGAGAACACGTATTATTGTATTTCAATTACTCAAGGGTAATAGATATTTTTTTTAAAAAAGTGGACCTATATTAAAGGCTTTGGTAATGTTTTTGTGTAATTAAAATTCGGAGCGTGACAGTTACGCTATATAATCGTTCAAATTCTTCAGCAAAAGGTTTTGGTTTTTGAGCTTCTAATCCCAAACCTTACACCCCATTTTGACCAAAACTATTTTCGACCTTAAAACCCTCTTTTTTCGAAATATTTTTCCAAATGTTTCTATGATGTTCCGAGGCTTGCATTTCATTTAAAATATTACATTTTTTGGTAAACCAAGTAAGGACAAAGTGGAAATAAATGGAAAGGAGGTGAACTCTTTGAAAAATCTTTAAAAACATCTTATTTATAGGTTTGGAGTTGAAGGAAATGGGAGGGATTGGAAGAAAACTAGTTTAGGAAAAGGTTGAACATCAAACCGTTAAGAAAGAAATGAGCAGCCTTTACTAAATTAGGCATATCTCTTTTTGCACTTAGAATTTAGATCTGAGGCCACCACCATTTGAAAATAGTATTTTGGGACTTCAATTTAGATTCAAGAATCACCAAAAATCGAGTCTGAATGAAGGAGATATACTCATTTGAAGTCAGGCTTGAGAGCAATTTTTTTGGACTAGCAGGCCACTTTTTGTAGCCGGCCGTACAAGTCATTGGCTGGCGGCCAGGTGTCCCGACAGGAAGATATTTATAGCCAGTTGCCCACCCTCATGTGCATGCCTTGCACCAGTTATCTCTATACGGATATTTCCGACAGGAGAAATTGTTTTTCTATAAATACAAGCCCATCCCTCTTGATTTTAGGTTAGAAAATTTTGCTAAGAATCCAAAACTTGTCAAACACTCTCCCTCTCTATCTTGCAATATACATACACTATACATACACTTCCTACACCAAAAATTTGAGGCTCCTTGCTAAGGTTCTTGAGCTAAAATCTCAACCCTTGAGAGTGGATACGTTATGGTTTGTGAACAAAAGAGTAACTCATCTTTAAGAGGTATAACTTTGGTCATCCTTACACTACTTCTTCCTTCTCTTTTCTTGCTGTTTTCATACTATTTTTAGACTGTTTTAGTGGGTTGAAACTCTTGATTTAAAGCTACCAATGGTGGATGGGTTAACCACCCTTCTTTGAACCTTATTCTATAAGCTTTTATCCTTGTGTTTCCCACTTGTTTCCCAACTTTTGGCCACTATTTTTCTGAGTTTTAAGAGGCTAAAACATGTGGTTTTGAGATCCAAAAAATGGAGGGGTTAGCCACCCTTCCTTAGGTTTGATTACTAGTTTTAATTCTCTCTCATTTTTGCTTTCTTTTTTTAGCTTTTCAAACAAATTTCCAGCACTTTTTTTGTGAGTTGAAGGATTTTTTTAGTGTGTTTATTTAGTTTATGCTTTGCATAGTATGCTTGTAATGTTGTAAGTCCTCATAGGTTTGGGGGTTTAGGCCTTAAACACCAACCTATTTGAGTTGATAGCTTTTATTTCATAATTTTCATAATATACTCACACATGTAATAATCATCTCTGCAACCTCCCTCATTTCTTAGTTTTCTTTCTTTTTTTAGGAGTTGTTTCAAACAATTGATTGTTGTTTAAGACATGCGAAAGAGACCTTCCATGCTTAATGGTTTAATCTCTTCAGAGGTTCATTACCAAGGCATTACATCTCTTTCATACTAATAACAACTCCTTGTGTGACACTTTTCTTCATTAGTGGATGTAATTATCACTTTTGGATAAAATGATTAAAGAATGAAAAGATAATAAAAAAGGGCTAAAAAAACTGGACAAAAAAATGCACAAGATAGTAAAATTGAGTTGGGTTCAATCGGACGTTAATTGAACCTATTGCGTCTCAAGTCATTACATACTCATTAGTGATGTTAATGATTCAAGAAGCGATGTCTACCACTTCACTTGATTTAACTCCATAATAGGGAGGAGGTTTTGTTGGTCTTTTTATTTCCATTTATTAAACCTTTGTCCCGTTGATTCATATAACATCACGCAATGAGTTTGCGTTAATTGATTTGTTGCGAACCAATTCTACTCCTCCCTTGATCAGTTCCATGATAAGGAGAGGCAGAGAGTACAAACGTTTTCCTGGAAACACTCTGTTTTTGCTATGTTTCATTTCTATATCAGCAAGGCAGACCCTCAAAACAGTGGCTGGTCAGCCACCTGTCCATTCGGCCAACCACTTTTTAAGGCCAGTCGGTGACTCTATTTTATGCAGGTAGTGTCATTTTCATGACAGAACAAAGCAAAGGCTAGGGTGAAAACAGATTAATTTTCTAACTGCAAAACAAAACAGTTCTGGCAGCAAAACAGAGGAGTTTTCAGGCGGATGTTTTTGTTCATGCATGTGCGATTTTTTCGATTCCCGTAGTCCTTTAAATAATGTTTGTGTTAAATAGTAATATGTTGTGTTTGTGGCTCTATTTGAAACTTGTAATAGCTAGTTAATTAATTTGTTAATTAAGTGTTGTAATAATTAGTTTAAATTCATTCATTTGGACCCTCTTGAATGAGGGCACACTTGTAATATTGTATATATCTTCCAACTCTCATTCTTTCTCCCTTTTATTTACATGCTTATGATGGTTGCATTCACATTTTAGTTTCATATATCATTACCATGTATACAGTATCCATTTTTGCATACATTAGGTTCGGTTCATCATTCTAACAATGTTGTCATTTCTTACTTACTTGAATACGTGTATTATTGCATGTTTTAAGTTGATTCACATGACATGTTAAAAACCAAACCTCGTAGTTGCATTTTATATGTGTTACATTAGTCACTTGTATATTAGAGCATTTATTTTTCTAATTATTTTATTTCCTTTGGCTTGCCTCAGAGTGCTAGGTGAGCATTTCTTGTTTTAGCATATTGCATGTGTGTTAGTGTTGCCATACCAAGCATACTTACCATGAGGCTAAGTGCTTAGTTGACATATCTCTTGAATGCGTGTGGATGAAGGCAAATTTGCTTAAATTGGGATTATTTGATCAGTGTACAGAGCTCGCTTTTTCAAGTGACACATATTCAAAACTATTTTCACAAACATGAAATCAAAACGCTTCAAAATAGGCGAATTAGTCGATACTTGTGTGCCTTACATAGTAAGTTAGCATTAATAATCAGAACAAGAGCATATAATGTACATAAAATCACATCATGATTAGTAGAGGCCGATCTTTGCGCGGGTGAGTGGGGTGCTTAATTCATGACATTCCTCTCTCATACCTCAGTTCCCGAGCCGAGACACTTTGGTGATGACGGATAAGTGGCCTTTGGCACGAGTCACGGGTTTCCTAAATTTTTCAAAAATATTTAGGTGGCGGCTCTCAAATCTGGCAATACAGTCTATTTTTATCATCTTTGATGATAAATGGATTTTTAGTAACATTTTTTGAATTTAGACTCATTTGTGTTTATCTGTTTCATATTGCACTTGTGAAACCAGATTCAGAACCACAGGAGTCCGAACTGTAGGGCTATCGTATCCGAGGAAACTAAACCCCTCCGAGGAGCACAAAAAGCAAGCTACATATGGCATTTTTGTAATTTTTATTTTGGTTATGATCGAAAAGATCATTGATTGTACCTTAAATAGTGTTTGATTATGACCTATTGTATTTATTTATTTCTTTTTTTTTCTAAAATTAATTTAATTATGATAACAAATGTCATAACTTATATTACATATCTTTAAAAAAATGTGTATTGTAAAATGACACATGTATATGTATCGATCTTCTATCTATCGATCTTATATACTATTATTAAGTAAAGGCTAGATTTTGTGTCCACGCCTTCATGTCATGTTGCATGGCAGTTTTTTTTAGCCTAAAATAAATGTATATTATTCTTATCAATCTATCTATACTATACTATTATTAAGTAAAGGTAAACTGCTAAAATAAAAGATTATAATATTATTATTAAGTGAAGGTAAACTGCTAAAATAAAAATTTATAATATTATTATGGGCAAACTTCACTTTACCCCCTCCTCCTTGGTTTGGGTCGGGTGCGGATTACCCCCTTGACATTCGGAAATCACCACATAACCCCCTTGTGATTGGTGGACTAAAACGCACAGTAACTTCTGTTAACAGAAATTGTAAATTGACAGCTATACCCTTCTTCTTCTTCTTCACTCTCTCTCTCTCTCTCTCTCTCTCTCTCTCTCTCTTCTTCTTCCTCCTCCATACCCATTCAACAAATTTCCACTTCCATTCAACAAAACACTTGATTTAGCTTCATGCTACCAACTCTAACACGCGCGCGCACACACACACACACACACATATATATATAAACCTGCAAATTGCATATATATAATCTATATATATGTATATATATGTATATATATTCCTAAAATCTATTAAGATGCTTAAGATCAAACTATATTAAAAGAAATATATAAAAAAAAATATAGTTTTTATGAGGTGTATATATATGTATATATTCATTGTTTTATATTTATGAGGTCTGATCTTCAATTTAAGAATGAGCTCAAGAGAGAGAGAGAGGAAAAAAAAAACCTACAGATCTAATGATGTAATTGATGCCAGCTTCGAAAATTAAAACCAAACAGACCTTAGTTTGTTTATGCTATTGTTAGGGAACACAGTGATTTGAAGTTTGGCAAACTATTAAAAAGCTCTCTCTTTGTGGCATTAGGATCCCCGCTGATATAGAGACTCAGTTTCCTCAAGTTCGTAAGACGTCGTGACAATTCAGTAAGCCTGCAGACATGTTGAGTACTTTTGGTGTCACCAATGACAAATTCCTTAAGGACTTGGAGTTGGAAGAGCGAGGCAAGTTCTTGTGGCATGTGGCCTATGAGGTAGCACTCAGACATGTCTAAGTGTGTTAGATTCTTGAGCTTTCCTATTCCATCTAGGAGTTTTTGTAAATTGTGACAGGCCCTGAGGTCGAAGACCATCATGTTGGTGAGGTTGGAGAAGGAACTTGGAAGCTCTGAAATCGGAGCGACTCCTTGTAAACTTAAATACCTGAGCTGCTTCATATTACCCAAGCTTTTCAAGAACTTGATGTTTCTACTTCAATGTAATGCTTCTTAGAGCTCTGCCACCTCCCTAGCTGAAGAACTTTGGCAGTTCTAAACTTTGAGAACCAGTGGCTTTTGAGAGAGAACCCATGGCATGCCTTTGCAAATTTAAATATGTTCTAGGGGTATTTTGGTCTTAAAATGTAACTTACTCTCTGTATGGGCATTTGAACTACAAAGCCCGTTAACTTGGATGGAAAAGTGAACAGTGCATTTTAGTCCACCAACCACAAGGGAGTTATGTGGTGATTTTTGAATGTCAGGGGGGTAATCCGTACTCGGCCTAAACCTTGGGGGGGTAAAATGAAGTTTGCCCTATTATTATTAACTAAAGATAAAATGCTAAAATAAAAAGTTATAAAAAGAGGTAGAATCAGTTTGAACTCAAGACCTTAAGTTTTATTAAGAATACTCTTATCATTTGGGTAATTATAGCTCGAATTTTTCGCGCTCCCTTTCGGAGGTTTGAATGAAAGCCCTACAGTTCGGACTCTCGCGGTTCTGAATTTAATCTCACAAGTACAATGTGAAATTGATAAACACCAAAGAGTCCAAATCTGACAAATCTTTTGGAAAATCGATTTTGAATTAAAAATGCTAAAATTAAACTGCTTTTCTAGATACAGAGTCGCCACCTAAATATTTTATTTTTGGAGAAATTTAGGAAACCCATGACTCGTGCCGAAGGCCACGTGTCCGTCATCACCGAAGTTGCCTCGGCTCAGGAACTTGGGTACGAGAGGTGAAGGTCATGAATTGAGCACCCCCGCTCGCCCGATCAAAGATCGGCCTCTACTAATCATGATATGATTTTAATCAACACTATGTGTTCTTGTTTCGGTTATTAGGCCAACATTACTATGTGATGTACACAAGCAAGTATAGACTAGTTTGCCCGAATTGGAACAACTCAATTTCATGTTTGTTTTGCGAAAAGGGTTTGAATTTGCCACCTCAAGTGGGTTTAAAGTTTGCGAATTTTCCACTCAACAAAGTGGGCTTAAACATACATTCATTGAATCGTTCCAATTCAAGCAACAAGCCTTCATCCACAGGCATTCAAACAGTTTATCAAGTAAGCATTTAGCCTCATGGCAAGCATGCTAGTTATGGCAATCACTCACACTCATACAAGTATGCTAAAGTACTAAAAACTCACCCAGTACTCCAAGCTAAGAAGATATGAGTTAGAAAAATATGCATGATTCCAAACTATACAAGATGTCTAATGCAACACAAGCGATAATGCAATTAATAGGCTCGGCTACTAATCTGGCATATGAAGCAATTTTGATAACATGCGATTAAAAACGTATTCAAAGAAGTAATCAAAATGACAATTCCGTTTGAATGATGCCGAGCCTCGGTGCATGAAATACAAGATGAATAGATGCAAGCATAAGGTATGCTAATTGAAACATGTCCCTAATCTAATCATCAAAAGCAAGTAAATAAAAGGAAGAAAGACATGGGTTGGAAGACATACACATTATTACATTACGCTTTCACGAAGGATAGTCCGAATGAAATAAGCTAACTAGCTAAGCTAATTTAGCAACTAATTAAGCTAATTAAGCTAATTATTACAAACCAAAATGAAATAAATAGCTAAAGTAATTAACTAATTATTACAACATTTTGAGCTAGCTCATAAACTAATTAAATAATTACAAGAGAATTGCAATTACTAATTTTATTAAGTAAGTAGACTAAACTAATTACTGCTCCGCCTCGAGAAATGAAAGTTATACATGTGCATGCTCGGTTTCCACAAGAAAAGACCTCTGCTTCACTCTCGAAAGCCTCTATTTGCACATTTGAACGTTTCTAGAACAATTTTGTTGCACCTTATCAAGATTCTGCTGAGGTTTGCATCAGTGGCCAATCGGCCACTCGCAAAGACTGTTGGCCAGATGCTGGTCATGGAAGTGGCCTGCCGGCCATCTATGGTGCTCTGTTGGCCACCTACCAGCCATGGATGGTGGTCTGCCGGCCACTGATGGATTGGATCATCATGCTGCAATAGAGGACAAACAGAGCAAAGAAAGGGTATTTCCAAGGATTGTTTGCACAATTCACCTCTCTTTTTCATGAACAAATCCAAAGAGTTGTGAACTTAAGCCACAAACCACCAATCTAAGCAATTTCATTGCATGATGGCTTGTGATTCAAGATGTGCAAGCTCAATAAATGCAAAACAAGGCACTCGAGAACCATCACCCTATCATGCATGATCAAGGGCAATGGAGACCTAGGAAACTTGACACTTTTCATCACTTTGAGTATGAAATGTCCCAATTTTCCTTGTGTTCAATTAACGTCCGATTGAACACACAACACACAAGTTATTATCTTGCTCAATTTTAGTCCCTAGTTGTTAATTACTCATTTTAACTTACCTACCATTCTTTAATCCAATTAAGTCCAAAAGGTGAATTAAAATCCTCTAATGTAAAGAAGGCTCAAAACACAAGTTGCTTTGGGTATGAAAGAAGTCTCATACCATTGGTAATGAACCCCCTAAGGGATTAAACCATTAAGTATGTGTGATAACCCTATTCCATTTTGTGTTAATTGGTCCTTAATATGAATATGATTATGTGTTTAATGTGATTTTGTGTGCCATTATGTGAAAATATGTGGTTTTGAATTTCTATCTGTTCACCGTAAGAATATCTATTTGATTATCTGCTTTGGAAATTAAATTGAAGGCCTTATCGGCCAAAGAACCCGAAATTGATTGCGCCATTGTGATTGGCGTAATTTTTAGAGCCTACGGTGAAGTTTAATTAGAAATTGATTTGGATCAAATTAATCAGATTAAATTAATGAATTAAGTGCCCAATTGTTTTATAATTAAATAATGTGTTGAGTAGGAACTTATAAAGGGCCTTTATACACTCAATTCCTCTCCTTAGCTTCATTTGGCTGATTATAAACTCTAAGAAAAGGGAAAGGGGTCGGCTAGAGAGAGGGAGAAGGAGAGTTGGGTGTTTGGCTCAAGTTTGTGAAGATTGGAAAATTAAACTCAAGAATTTGCTATAGATTGGAAGAATTAAGCCTCTAGGTAAGTGAATTCACGAATTGTAAGTTATCATCTTGTGAATTCAAGTTTGAAAAATGATTAAGAACATGAATTAAATTGTTTATGAGGAGATTGGGTTGTATGTTTT
The DNA here is from genome assembly GCF_055761805.1 of Camellia sinensis. Lineage (NCBI taxonomy): Eukaryota > Viridiplantae > Streptophyta > Magnoliopsida > Ericales > Theaceae > Camellia > Camellia sinensis. Next base: position 92,422,156 of record NC_138970.1, on the reverse strand, counting down.
GAATTTAAAGTCAATAGATGGATGCATGTAGGAAATTGCTATGAATTTCTATATTTGAACACAATGTGTATAATCTATGTTGAATCTTGTTTGAAATCCATGTATTTGATCATCTCTTTACCAATTAAGTTGATTTGAATGAATATTTCTCACATGCAAGAGTAGATCACGGAGGTATGAGCTTTGCATGTTTGAATTTGATGTGTTGGTGATGAGTTTGGGTTAATTTGAGGCATGCATGTAAGTAATTCAAAAAATTGAGCTTCATTGTGTTGTAATTTGGTGTTGGTATCATGTTAGTATATGTATATGTGAAATTTGAGCCGTGGCATGCAAGAAATGTTGGTTAGAGTGTTGAATTCGAACTCAAGAACCATTCTAGAAAACCCAGAATTTTTGATGTCCGCTCGAGCGGGGGAACCACCGCTCGAGCGTGGATTTCGAGCTCCCAGTATTTTCTTGCAGGCATGGTGTCCGCTCGAGCGGGGAAGTTCACGCTCGAGCGGGGAGCTATGTAGGATGAACTTCCGCTCGAGCGTCCGAGTTCACGCTCGAGCATAAAAATGTTACAACCAGCACTTTTGCAGCGCTCGAGCGGGAAATCCCACGCTCGAGCGAGGACCCTGTTTTCTAAAATTTTGAAAGCGTATTCTGTGTTTCGTTTTCCGTTCTCTGTCACTTGCAAGCACTCTTAGGCATGCATTAAGAATTGTAATTGAGTTAAAGAGATAAGAATGAAGCCTAAAGAGGAATATGTGAATTAAAGAATGGATTGAATCGTTTGTGACCCATATGTGCTATATGATGTGTAGGGTCAAGCTCCAGGGCAAATCCACAAGCCGATCACTGTGAGTAATATCTTAACAGGATATTTGAAATATGTTGTTGCCCAATTGTTTACTCCTATGTAAGTTTTTTAAGTTCATTAATTTGAATGATGGACAACGATTAACATGAATGATTGGGCCAAAGGCTGATTGACATGAATGATTGGGCCAAAGGCTGATTGATATAAATGATTGGGCCGAAGGTCGATTGACATGAATGATTGGGCCAAAGGCCGATTGACATGAGTGATTGGGCCGAAGGTCGATTAACATAGATGATTGGGCCGAGGCTGATTGACATAAATGATTAGGTCGATGGCCGATTGATACAAGTGATTGGGCCAAAGGCCGTCTACTATAACTGTTTCAAAGATTGCTTATGTATCTTCCTTATTCGATATTATTCACTGGGCTTTCGCTCACGCTCATTCATGTACATGTAGGTGAGCCAAGGGACGTTCAGAATCAGCCTCAGTGAAATTGTGAGAAACAGTCAAAGTTTTGAGGAGTCAGCCCAAACTTCTCACACACGAGACTGTCTTCACCTTTGTCCTTTGTTCATAGTTTTGTTATGTTGGCGAAAGCATTGGACTACTTTTGTATATAAGTCTTGGGTTCGACTGACTTAAACTTGTATGATCTTGTATGTACAGTGTTCTGTGTTAGTACATATTTTGATGTGAGTTATTAACATATAAATGTTTGGAATGTTATGATGTGCATATAAGCACAGCTCTATAAACAAAGTTTTAAATTTGCTTCCATTTGGCCCCTTTACTCTGATGAGTTTTGTTTTATTTGGTTTGAGGCCGTAGGTAATCTCGTGATTACTGGCCGGTTATGGCCTTAACCCATAGGGGCGGGTTCGGGTCGTGACAGTATGAAACCTCAATTTCACACTTAGGAAAACAAATGACTTGAAACCACTTTCAAAGCAAAATGAAAAGCCAAGAAAGGAGGGAGGTTGCAGAGATGATTAATGCTGAAATGAAGTGCAAAACAACACCAAAACATGCAATCAACTCAAACAAGTGATGTCTAGAGGCCTAAAACATCAAACTTGTGAGGACTATTACACTACAACCTTGCAAAACAAGACTCAACTGACCCAAACAGCCCAAAACAAATCTAAAGCAGTCTAAAACAAAGGCAAAAACATGTTGTAATATAGCTACAAAAGGCTAGAAAATCATGCTAACATATAGAATTAAATAAGACATAAGGAGGGGAGGTTAACCCCTCCAATTTTGGACTTCAAAACATATCTTTTGCCACTGAAAATACTCTAAAATTCAATGGTTAAAAACCCAAAAAAAGTTGGTTTGAAAGTAGAAAACAAAGGTGCAAAAGCCTTTCAAATAAGAAAGAAAGAAGGGTGAAACACCCCCTAACTTAAAATGGTCTTAAACCATCACCTTTACTCCACTAAAATAGGTTTTTTTACAGTTCAAAAGCAGCCCAAAAACAGTGGAAAAAGATAGCAAAATGAGTATGCAAAACAAAGTATACAAGACGAGTGTTATACCTTTTGAAGGGAAGAGTAATTCTAGGCAACAAACCAAGCCAAAACCCACTTAAGAAGCTCCAAGATAGCTTCAAACAACCTCAGCTCCAAGACAAACCACTTTGGTCAAGGGATGATATGCAAAAGTATGATGTATTTAAGCAACTAAGCACAAAATTTCAAGAGAGAGAGAGAGGGAGAATTTTGTTCCAAAATTTTCTAACCTCAAAACATGAGAGAGGGGGGTCCCTATATATAGAAAACTTGAAATCTGTACAAGGAGATCCAGCCCTCCACGTGTGGACGGATGTAAGAATCTGTGCAAACAGCTAGCACAACTGGCATAAAATATCTGCAGAAAACACTAGTGGCCAGCAAGGCATCATTGATGGCCGGCAAGGCACATCAATGGTCGGCAGACAAGAAGTGATGGCCGATAGCCTCCAAGGATGGCCGGCAAGCCACCAGAGATTGCAGGATGGAAAGATCAAGGCATAGTCCAAAAATGAGACAAAATGGGTGCAGAGTTTGAAAGGCTCAAAGTTGTGGCGTTCCGCAGAGGACTTCCAGCGCTTGGTGAGCAAATAGACTCATTATCGGATGTACCTGTAAGAACATTCAAGTCTTGAAGGGCCGTAAAAAATGAGGTGTCTACAATAATATATATATATATATATATAATGATATTAATTTCTTTATTATTTCTTTTTATTTTTATGTATTTGAATTACACATATGTGCTACCCGCTAATATATATACATGTATAGTGAAAAATAGTGTCTTATGCTAGATACTGTGTTGATAACCATATCCAAAGAGGATTCTTATGAAGCGACTTGATTGGAATACTGGCCGAAATTTGAAAACAACCAAGTTGAATGTGCATGCAAATTAGTCATCCTCTATGCAGCCACAGGAATTGAGGGGAGTTTAAGTTGAGGGGTATACTTGTCAGTGGGAGTATCAAAAAAAATATTATAAAATTATAAAAAAAATTATAATTTTAATTATTAACGTGTATAAAATTTATTATTTATTTATAATTTTGTTTTCAACATTTACATTGAATTGAAATTTTCCCTTTAAATTTATGCCTATTTCTCTTCTAGATTAGGTTCAATATGATTATTATTATTGTGGATTTGAGCACGAGGATATTAGTGTGATAATATTAGGTTAAAAACACAAAATAAAGCACAAACTTCACTTTATCCCCTATGGTTTGGGTCGAGTACGGATTGCCCCTGACATTTGGAAATCACCATATAACCCCCATGTGATTTGTGGACTAAAATGCACAGTTAATATTTCCGTCCAAGATAACAGACTTTGAGAGCCATGCGCCTTTGTGGAGAGTAAGTCAATTTTTAAGACGAAAATACCCTTTTTACATCCTTAAATTTACCAAAAATGCCATTATTTTTTCCTTCTCCTTATTTCTATTGTTTCTCTCTACTCTTGCAATTAAATAATAGCACTCATATATATACATAGAAATTAAATGATTGCCATTAAAATCTATCTTAACTTGATATCAATGGCAACTCATCTCTTACAATTAAATAATAGCAATCATATATATATATATATATACATACAACGGATGCAAACACAAAATGAAAGTTTTTTAAAAATAAAATAAAATAAAATTACAAAAAACATAACACAGATATATATATGGACAAAACATGAGCATACAATTTTATTTTATTTTTTTAATCTTCACTGTACATCTATATATATGTATGCGTGTGTGTGTGTAAGATATAACTTTGGGGATGTTGGATGAACTAGATGATTTGGTAATGTTTAATGAATCAAAAATTCAAAATTGTATTCTTTGATTCATTGTTCATATATATATATATATATATATGATTTGATGATATGTTTAATAAATTGAAAATACATCAAGAATGGGTGGTTTAGAATCAAGAAGGGGGGGTTTGATGAGAAGAGAGACGGACGAAAAGGGAGAGCTGGGCTTGCTGTCACGATCCAAACCTGCCCCTTTAGTTTTAGCATCATAACCAGCTAGTTTTCCTGGGATTACCGAAGGCCTCAGGCCTCTGACCTGAAAATCATATAAATAGAGGGGCTGCGAAAGCAAATACAAACATATAACGTCCATAGAGCTGTGTAGACATACATGGGACTGGAATTTAAAACTTGCATATATACATGTGGCGTCAAAAGTTTCATATGTCACGTATCATCACACAAATATTAACAAAAGGGACTTCGCCTAGTGTACATAGGAACAACAACAAAACAAAAACATCTATAACATGGTTCACAAAACTTGACTTCTTCAAACGGGAACCTCCTTGAGAGGCACGATGGCTGGCTAACAAAACCAAAACTCTCCAGGCAGCAACTTATGCCTGGTCACGTGCCTGATCACCTACATACATAATATAAATAGAGTGGGCGAGAGCCCAATGAATAATAACAGAGTAAAAGGTTAAATGAATGATATCCTATGACAGATTCAGAAAGCAGAACAGAGTCATAATTCTTATTCTTGTCCAAAATCATATACAGAAATCAGAATTCATGCTTAATCATACATAATACATCCATTAGGGCTAACAGATTAGATACAGAGCATTAAGGGTCACACTTGACCAATTCCATAAAGGAACCTCCGATATCGGAAACAGATAACATGCTTAAGCCACAATATTGTTACCCCTAGATGAGGGCCATGAGACCACGGTGTTATTACCCCCGAGCAAAAGCGATGAGACCGCAGTATTATTACCCCCCAGGCAAAGGCCTTCTGCTCATAAACCACGGTTTGTTACCCCTGGACAAGGGCCTTATGTTAAGAATGCCACGAATACATTCAGAAACTTGGACAATCATTCATTGTACAGAATGTAACATTTTATAAAACAGATCTTAATTCATCATACAGAAAAAAAATTAAGTTGAACATAACTTTACTAAGTTATTACTCACAGATAGCTCCAAAGCAAACAAATCAGATAACTTATGGCGAGTGACCTACACAAATATAGAACAGATACATCTTGAAACACACGCCCGAAATTTATTAACTTAGTTATTTCTTTTCTTGGTGTGTTTCTAGTCCCTATCCCCATTATTATGTCTTAACCATGGCCTATGAATGCCTAGGATACAATGAGGATGCCAAAATATGTTGTTCAACACTAGGGTACTCGCTCGAGCGTAACTTTCTTCGCTCAAGCGTAGGTTCAAAAATGTGAGTAGTCGCTCGAGCGCAACTTCCTTCGCTCGATCGGTCTGTAAACTCTGCAAAAGTACTAGTTATGTAAATTTTTCGCTTGACGATCCCTCGAGCGTGAGACTGAGGTCATCGTTCGAGCGCAACTCTTGTCGCTCGAGCGGTCTGCAAAAATGGTAAACTTCTGGGAGCATGCATTTTACACACGAGTCAACTTTTAGTCGCTCGAGCGAAAGTGCAGAACAAAGGGTGGTCACTCGAGCACAAGTTCTATCGCTCGAGCAGAGGACCAGAATTCTGGAATTTTCAAATTTGCTTCCAAGCTCAAAACTCAAATTCAAAGCTGTAAATCAAGTTCTTTTGGGCCAAAAACTTAAGACATCACTTGGAAATTTACAAAAACATCATGAATTCAAAACCATTTAACAAAACCAAAGCCCAAAAACATGCCAATTGAGCAAAATCAAGCTTAAAATGTTGAAAACAACACGTGCATGTAATTTCTTTGCTTCAAAGCTTTCAAACCTTGTTCAAATGATGTGTTTAGCACAAAACATGTTGAACTCTTAAAACAAAGACAAGGGTAGTACATGCATGTGAGAATTCTTTGCAATCAAACTCAAAATATGGTAAAATGAACATGCATGCATGATATGAGCTAAATTCTCTTGCTCCTAGCTCAATTCTCATATCAATCCATCTTTTTCACTTGAATTCTTACATGAACTAGCTCAATTACACAACTAGGAGTTTGATTTCTTACCTTAGATACTTAATTGTGTTCTAGAGGTTCAATTGCTTGAGTTCCAAGTCCAAACCTTCAATTCTCTACAATTCCTTCACCATCCCTTGAGCTCAAACTCACTCTCTCTCTCTCTCTCTCTCTCTCTCTCCCATGTTTTTGCTCTCAAGGAAATGAAATGAGAGTGTAAAAAAAAATGTATTCTAGAGCCCACTTATGCCTTATATAGACTCAATTAAGAATGCTTAATTAAACTTGGCTTAAACTAAGGAAATGGGTATTATTTATTCTAATTAATTCATTCCGAATCAAATTTCAATTAAACCTACCATAAAATTCTAAATATACCAAATAACATATATCCAAAGTCAATTTCGTGATCGGACACCGATAAGGCCTTTAATCCGCAGAACGAAACGGAAACACAAATAGATATTTCTACGATAAACAGATAGAAGCAAAAATAATGCAACACACATGCAATTAATTTAGAATTTCGTCCTAATTACTTATTAGGCATTCCTTAATCGTAGATTAATAGTTAATCACAAGTCGGGGTTATTACACTTGCTGGCACTGGGATCACTTCAGAGCTGTGCCCATGCTCGAACATAGTCTCCAGACTGTCTCTGCCTCTTCGGGGCAAGCCACAGCCACCAGGCACTCCGCAAGCGACTGATTCAGGTACTGGCACGTCGCCTCTTGCGGCGGACCATTAGGGACACGCTGATAGCACTCTAGCAGCGCCCTCTGCAGTCGATCGCAGAGCCCATGCGACCTTATCTTTGTGGGTTTTGTCGGAAATGAAGGCTTGAAAAAAAAAAGAAGAAGATGAGGGTATAACTGTTACTTTATATCTTCTGTTAACAAAAGCTAGTGTGCACTTCAATCCAGTAACCACATGAGGGTTATGTGGCGATTTCCAAATGTCAATGGGGTAATCTGCACCCAACCCAAACCATAAAGGAGTAAAATGAAATTTGCCCCCAAATAAATTGCGTTTGTTTGTCTACTAATACTGTCGTATTAATTTGTTCCGAAATCTAAAAAATTACATAAAAATTCTCATTATACAAAAGTTGACTATTGCTTTTGTAAAATGAGGGAGAAAGATCTTTTCATCTTTAATCCCATGTGATTGGAATATCAAACCCAAGCCCCCCCCCCCCAAAATGACATTATTAGTGAACTCTTAGTCCCATGACAATTTTTCAAAATAAACATAATGTTTGTAAGTTTTACCTTATTACTAATTTAAGTATTATTTGGTATAAACTAAATAAGTGTACTTATTTAAATCTAGTTACCTTTCTACTTTTCTATATATTTTTTTATAAAAAAAATTAAAAAATATACTTGTTTAAATCATTCAAAATAACCCCTTAATTAGACCCTTCATCTATTCAAACAAATAGGGCCTAGTGTAATAATATTTTAGTGGAAAAGTTTCCTAATTACATTATACATAAGAAAATCTTTTACGCATGCAAGAAAGTCTTGCACCCCTGACTAGCACTCACAGCCGGCACTGAAAATTACAAACACCATAAAAACAAAATTATTTTATTGCTGTCAAAATCATTTATAATTTCCAGTTAAGTTTAACTTTCTTGTTTCAAGAAAAAATTATTAATTGATTTTGAGGTATCACATGATTATATTTTAGACCAATCACTAACTTCATTTCTTTTTATATTTTTTAATTATTTAATATAAAATTATGAATCACATCCTTTTTATAAATTATAATACATATAGAACATCACGTAGCTATCCTCGACCAACCAATAACTTCTCTGTTTCAAGACGTTTCTATTGGTCTTCCTTTCATCATACATCTGCCATCCAATTTGACTTGTGGAGGTGGGTGATGATTTGGGTTTCAGAATTTAGCAAATATTTTAAATGAGTCATAATATATGAACATAAAAATATATAAAATAAAATAATTGTATTAAAACGTATCAGTTTAAAAGAGAAAACTTATTAAAATAAAATTTAATTATAAAAATATCATGATTATATAATTTTAATAAATAAAAAAAATTGTACAATTTTTTTTTATAAGATTAGTATTTTCAATTTTAGATTGATTATACTTTAATTATTGAAATGAAAAAGACACTTTGTTGATTTTAGTTTTATAAAAAAAATGTTAATGATCCTCCAATTAAATTTGTAAGTGGTCATTATTATTGACCGAAAGTGGTCATTATTTTGATATATGTATAAAAAAAAATGCAAAATATGTTTAAATAATAGATATTAAAATTTTAATTATTTTAATTTAAATGCAGTTGATAAACTATCATTTAAAAGGATCTTTTTATGAATTTAAAGAGTTTGCTAGGGAAAATCTTAAATAGGTGGCATATTAGAAAAAATAAAAAGTCGTTCCCCTCGACTGGAGTCTCTCTCTTTTTTAAGATAGTGGAGTGTAGTCTCTCTCACGCATGGCGCAAGTGATATTGTATTTATAATATAAGGGGTCTTTTTTTTTTTAAATTGGAAAAATTGTGAAAAACAATTCTAAAGTTTGAACTTTTTTTTTTTTTAATGAGAAAATACAGCACTTAATACATTGTACATTCGATAATAAATCGTCCAATAAAATATATCAAAGTATAAAATTGACCTTAAAAGAGATAAAAAGAACCTCAATGCAAGAAGGATACGAGTCTCCACATAGGGAGAGAAAAACCCTCCACATAGGGAGAAGAAAACCTCCACATAGAGAGATATTATTGCACAAAAACAAAAAAAATAAAAAATAAAAAAAAATCACCAACAAGCAAACAATACAAATCACCTACACGATTTATTTATCGTTGCAACCAGTAGCTTTGAAACCTTAATCCCTTCTTCTACGCTACAAAATAAAATATTCTAGATCTGAGGTAGTCACTTAGGGCATGTTTGATTGGAAGGATTAAAGCATGGGATTAGGATTATTAATCCGTGGGTCCAATCATCCTATGTTTGTTTTGACATTTTGATTTAGGACTATTAATCCAATGGATAATTAATCCAATAAATTTGTAGGATTATTAGTAATGGGGTAGGGGTGGGATAGTTAATACCACACTAATTTGATAGGATTATTAATACCTCACTATTAGTATTGTGAATCAAACATGACTTTAGCGTATAACAACACATTTAGTAGCATCGAATCTCGATTTTGAATCATATTTGAGACTAGATCTACAAGTTTCCTCAGTGGCTAGCCAATAACGGAGAAAAAAGAGGCAAAAGTGACTAGCATTGTGATAAAAACCTTAAAAGAAGAAATGGAGGGGAGATGAATGTTAAAAGTAACACCCTCTTCCCCTTAAAAAGAAGAGAAAGAGAGAGCAGCTAGGGTTTCTTAGAAGAGAGAAAATACAATTTTTGAAAAAGAAAGGTTAAAGTTTGACCTTTATAACAAAATAAACTTAACTTTTAATTTTTTCAATTTAAACCATAATATTGTGAGGGTTATTTACACGAAGACCTCCTAAACTATATAGAAGTATCACTTTGATCCCCTAAACTACAAAAGTGTTCAAATAGACCTCCTCAATTATAAAAACGTACAAATAGAACCCCTTAACTATTGGTGTGTTACACTTTAACCCATTACGTTACTGCACCGTAAGTTAAATCAATTTTTTAATATTTTTGGACGAAAATACCCTACAACACTATATATCTACAATTTCATTATTATTTTTTAAAAATTTTAAATATAAGCATTCATCCGTTATTATTGTTTTCTTATTGTCTTTTAAATATTCTTTGTAAATATATTTTTGTAAAAGGAATATTAAGAAAATAATAAAACAAAAAAGCTCATTATATATATATATATATATATATTAGGGCTGAATGGTATTTTCGTCTCAAAATTTTTAAATGTTTGGTTTAATTCATGGTGGAGTAATGAAAGGGGTCAAAATGAAATATACTAGTAGTTTAGGGGGTCTATTTGTACATTTTTATAGTTTAGGGGGTCAAAGTAATATTTTTCAATAGTTTAGGGGGTCTCATGTAAATAACTCATATTAAAAAAAATTAATATAAATCATCTGTTTATTTTTGTTAAGTAAAATTGATCAAAAAAAATATTTTAGTCATTAAAACTCAACGAAATATGGAATCGTAGTCATTTTATATACATCTATATTGATGGCCAATTTTTTTTTTTCTATTTTATTTAATGAAACTAAACGAATTGTATAGATTGAAAATAAATCAAAATATTCAAGTTTAAATTAATAAAATATAAATTCATGATTTATTTTATTACAAAAATCAAATTTTAAATTTTTTGATAGTTTTTTTTCAAAATGATTGTGCCTATAATACAATTATTTTTTTATTGATTAACTCAAATGTAACTAACCTTTTATAGGGGAGATTGTGGGGGTGGGTAATAATCTCCATTATTATTAGGAGAAATTATTTAATAGTAGAGTAGAGAAAAAAAATTACGAACATATAAAAAGTGCAAATAATTTTGTGATAAGGTGTAAATAAAATATTGTAAAAGTGCAAGTCTCATTTGTACCCTGTCATATTTATATAATTTTTTTTTCAATTAAATTGATACGTAATTTCCCCTTATTATTATTAGGGTAAGCTACACTGACACTCCTGAGATTTTTATTTAATATAAATTCCCTTCACGTTTGAAAAATTATGCTTACCTATCTTATCAGATTAAAATAACATATTTGTCTCTTAACTTTTATACATATAAAATAATAAAATAATACTGATATTTTGTTCATATCATTTCAAAGGAAATGACAATCATTTTCTTTGGTTTAACTCACACAAAAAATTGAATATTTTTATTTTTTGTATTTTTTTATTTTTTGCTGAATTTTTTTAATATTTTAAGTAATTTTTTAAAATTTTTTTAGATATACCTAATTTAGATATACTCAAGAAATTTAATATTTTGTGATTTGTTTTTTAAATTCACCAAATACAAAAAAAGAATTTAAAATTTTAAAAATTCAATAATTCTGTAATAAATGTGAATAATGGTGTTTGGCAATACTATAATAAATGTGAGTGAATAAATAAAAAGAAAAAATAATGATAGAAATAAAAATAAAAAATTTTAGACATGACTTTAATTATTTAAAAAATTATTTGTAATGAAATTGTAAATTTCAACCAGCAAAATATAATTTTTGAAACGTAATAAAATCTCATTTGACTCTGCTTTCCTGAATCTTTGATGACGTTACATCTGATTAGATCCTGCAATTCATCACACTTGTCAGACAGATGAATATGATTCAAAAAACAAAAAGGAGGAATCACTAGTCAGTGGGATTGGGGAAATTTATTACGGGACAGATGAATCTTTTACTAATTTCAATAGGATAGCAAGTAGAGTTTTATTATAAGGTCAAGTTTGGCATACTTGAAAAAAGATAAAAAGTCAAAAAGTTACTATTCTATTTAAGTCATATCATTTTATTTAAGTCACATCACCTCTCTAACACATCACTTCAAACCCAACCCATATTTCATAAAAAGTCAAAAAATACACTTATTTAGATCATCCCAAACAACCCCTAAATATGATTCAATGTAAGTTTGAAAAATAAATAAATTAATTAATAATAAATTTTATAAAAATTAGGAGTTGTTTTAAATGAGTACATTTTTGAATTTTTATGAAATACGGTTAAGTTTGAAGTGATGTGATAAAAAGGTGATATAACTTAAATAAGATGATGTGACTTAAATAGAATAGTGACTTTTTAACTTTTTAATTTTTTAACTTTTTTAGAAGATGACAAATAAGGACTTATAACTATATATGAATTTATAATTACTTTGAAAAAGTACTATTGATTTGTAATATCTCTTTAAAAAAAAACCTTATTATGCGTGGTAAGCCTATGTCTAGAAAGTTGAGTTTGAGAATTTTTTGGCTAAAATAGTTATAAAAAATAAAATAAATTTTTTAATTTAATAAGATAAAATATCAAATTCAATTCATAATCATTATATTTTTTCTCTTATAAAAAAGTCAAAATCCTTCTCAAACCAAACTTTTTAGCTCCAGATTAAAATAATCAAAAAAATCAAAAAGTTAAAAAGCTAACCCACTTCTCAAACAAATTTTAAGAGCTATCAATAAGCATTATAAAATGCAATATTTATAATCTCAAGAGTGGTTTAACAATTTTGGGATGTTTTGGCAACATGTAAAAAAAGTCAAAAATCGACTTTTAACTCATTTTGGGTCATATTACCTCTCATATGAATCAGTGAAAAAAGTCAAAAGGTCAGCTTTTAACTATCTTTCCAAAACACCCCTATACTTTGGTAAAAAAGATATTAAAACTTCATTTGGCATTGATTACGGTAGTCAACTTTTTTGTGTTGAGACTTTTTAGCTTGACTCTTTTAGTCTAGTTTGATTTTTATTTTGGAGTTTTTTTTATTTTTATGAGAGAAAAAGTATAATGATTGTTTGAATGTGACATTTTATCTTATTGACTTGTATATCTTATTTTGTCTTTTTGTGTTTTTTAAGCCCCAAAATATTTACCAAACGAGGACTGAGGATAAGTTTGGAAATGCAAAAAAAAAAAATCACTATAAAAAAAGTCAATTCTTCTCTCTATTTTCTGTACGTATTTTTATAAAAAAAAATTAAAAAATCAACTAAAATAGTTAGTTCCTAAAACAACCCTAAAAAAGTCCAAAAAAAATTAATTTTCCACTCATAAAAAAAGTTACAAATTATTTTTCATTTGCTCTATTTTTACAAAATTTTTTAGTGAAAAGCCAAAAGTCCTTTCCAAATTTAATTATTTTTTTCACCTCATATTTTACTAGAAAGTTAACAAAAAAAATAAAAATAAATAAAAACTTGCACAATGGACTCTCAATATACTTTTCACATGTTTTAAAATATTTTTAGATATTTAATATGTTTCAATAATTTTAACATATTTTTCCAACCTAACAACAGTCTTAAAGATACTTTTTACATATTTTTCGGCTCAGAATGATACATATGTGAATTGATAAAGTTTCATTTGGCATCGGCTAGGTCAATTTGTTGGTTGGAAAATATCATTTTGCTATAAAGGTCCCATTAGTTTGATTAGCTAGGTGCGAGGATTGGACTACTTAGGTCCCGTTTGGGATAAAAGTTAAGGCTAAAATAATTATATAGAATAAAATAGATTATTTTAACTAAATATGACAAAATATCACATCCAACTCATAATTATTTTATTTTTTCTCTGATAAAAATCAAAAAAATCAAAAAACTTATCACAAGTGAGACTTTTTAGCGTCAGGCTAAAAGAGCCAAAAAATCAAAAAGTCAAAAAATCAATCACAAACGAACCCAGATATTATTTGGCATCTCCCGTTGTCGTTTGGCTGTTGTTTTTTTAGTTAATTTTTTTGAGTTAAGACTTTTTTAGCTTGAGATTAAAAAGTTTGTTTGACTTTTTTGACTTTTGTGAGAGAAAAAGTGAAATAATTATGATTTAGATGTGAGATTTTGTTTTATTGACTTATTTAGCCTATTTTATCTTTGAAAAAACTATGTAAATAGTTTCTGTAGTTTACACGATATGTCAATTTAGTCCTTATAGTTTCAATTTATTCGATTTTGCCCCTTAATTTAACGAATTGTGTCATTTTAGTCCAATAAATAACGATTGTTAAGTTAATTTAACGGAAAGTCAAATAATGTGTCAATTTAGTCATTGTATTTTTCGTAATATGTCAATTTAGTCCTTATCAAAATCGAGAAAATTGAAACTACGGGGACCAAATTGACACATCATGTAAAGTATAGGGACCAAATTGATACATTGTTTGACCTTCTGTTAAATTAACTTAACAACAGTTATTTATTGGACTAAAATGACACAATCCGTTAAATTAAGGGGTAAAATCAAGCAAATTGAAACTATATGAACCAAATTGACATATCGTATAAACTATAGGGACTATTTGCATAATTTACCCTTTATCTTTTTGTGTTTTTTTAATCCAAAAATAACTAATAAACGAAGCCCCCTATAAAAGTATACTTTCTTTTATCTTTTATTATTATTATTATTTGGTCACATCACTTTTTTACTTTTTGACACAATTTTCCGTAAAAAATAAAAAATTATACTAAATTTATTTATTTATTTTTTATTTTTTTGGGATCAATAGAAATTTCCATTAAAATAAAGATTGCCAAACAGCACTTCCAAGGAAATCATCAACAAGCTTACACTAAAATAAGGAAAAACCTTGTATAAACCAAAGGAAAATCTCCAAATAAAGCACCAAAGATAAGCTATGGATAGACCTAGACAAAGCATTCATACTGTAAAGCAGAGATCGATCATAAAAGCTCGACACTAGAATAAGTCTAAGATAAATATATAAACTATATCTAAACTGTGTGGGTAAGCTAAGAACACACCAAAACAAAACAACAAAACACAAACCCTCAAAACCCATAACTCCAGGCAGTGGTGGCGATAGATCCACTGGTGTAAGGCGGTAAAGCAGGATAATGGTGGAAAATCTGGGGGAGGGGTAGTAGATCCGGCGGAAAGAGGAGGTGAACGGGTGGTGATGGTGGTTGAAATAGGAGGCGCAGAACATAGAGGCGACGTCGGAGTGGATCGGAAGAGAGGAAAGGTGGTGGATCCTGAAGTCCATGGCCGGAGGCAAAGGGAGAAACACCTCACAAATAAGGGAGAGGATGGAAAACCCAAAGCTTCCAAGTTATTGAGTAGAAAGCATGGAAAAGAAAGAGAGAGAGAGAGAAAGATAGGAGGAGGGGAGAGGAGGCCGAAGGCCATCGGAAAACCCCCTCTCCTACACCAGACGACACTCACGCATAAACCCTAAGAAGATAAAAGTGTAGAGAGAGAAACTCTTGAGATTCAACTCAAGAGGTTAAAAATATATTTATTTAGATCATCCCAAACACTGTCTTACTTTGATGTTAGTCTTGAATATGATGTGAGCCCCATTAATTTGATGTAAGTCCTACATATGGTATATTTGGCTTGTTGATTGTCCAAAGAATTGTTAATTCTGGTGGACTACTAATTCCATAAGGGGTTTGGTATTCACAATTTTCATAGGATTGAAGGTGAAATTATCAATTTATTCAAGCTTCACAAAAATTAAAAAGCAACATTTTATATATTGTGAAGTTTTACGTAAATTTAGAAATTTAATTTCAATCAACTAACATCACTATAATAATACATGAATAAAAAAAATTTATTTTATATTTTTAATCTGATACAACGACACTAGTAATTCATCACTCAACCCTATCAAATTCATAATCTCATTCAATTTAATCAATCAAAAAAAAACATGGACAAAAAATTTAGGCCGGTTGGCACAAACATTTCCTTCCAGAAGCCAACTTTAATAATTTTTAAAAAGTCAACCGAAAAACTAAAGTAAGTTATAAATATAGCAAACGAACTAATTTGTTTTAGTATTAGCTTTTCTGTTAACATATTTTTAGCTAATAAATTAATTTTTTTTTGCAAACTTTTAAAAGAATAAGTTAAATTAGTACAACCCACGTTCTATGCTTATCCATAAGCTCAATTTCAAATATTTCTTTAAAGAATTCAATTTGATGCAATTTATAAGAGTTGCTTATAATTTTATTTTTTTAAATTTATATATATATATATATATTATAAAGACAACTTATACTTATAACTGATGAAACATAAATAAAAATCCAATCAACTATTAAGAAGGAAAAATTACAATGATAGTTTTTGTATTTTTCTCTTTATATCATTTTTGTGTTTTATAATTTTAATTGACTCAATTGATCATGAATTTATGACGTTGTCTTAATTTGATCCAATTGATACTATTCTTAGAATTTTTTTATGAAAAATACGCACACAAGTGGCATCTGTCATTTTTTAAGGATAAAATAATAAACTTACTCAATTCAGTGAATTAATCTAAATTAATACAGTGATAATTTTTGGTCAAAAACACTAAGGATGTGTTTGTTTGAACGGAGTTGATAAAGAGAAATTGGAATCCACCATACTATTAGTTTTGGAATACATTGTCCTCGGACTATTTAGTTGGGCTGGATTTATATCATATGTTTGTTTAGTCATGTGATTACATGTCTGAATTGGACTATTCTATTAAATCCTATATTTGTTTGGAATATTATGGAAAATGATAAATGCTCAAATGACAATTTTACCCTTTTCAATTATTACTAAGTAATAGCAATGTTAAACATATCTTTAATATTTTAATTATTTTTATCTAGATTAAATAAAAATTTATTTTATTTTATTTTTTGCACAATTAAATAAATTTATTTTTTTAAAATTAAATAAATAAAATATCAATAAAAATATATGTTACTTTTTTAATTAAAATTTTAAATAAATTTATTTTAAAAATAATAATAATTAAATAATAAAATTAAATAAAACATTTATTAAAATTTAAATAATGAAATTAAATAAAATATAAACATAATTTTAAAATAAAACATCAATAAAATATCTAGAAAAAATTATTTTAAAAAATTAAATAAATAAAACAACAATAAAAATTAAATAAAATTATTTTATTTTTAAATTGAGACATTTAAATTTTATTGAATTTTACTAAATATAGTATATAATTAAATAGTAGAGGGTCAAAATGATTATTTCACCACTTAATCCCATAAGCCCCTTATCTCCATTTGTGTCCCCCCTCCCAATGGGACATAATAGTCCAACATATTTGGAACTAATAGTCCGAAACAAAAATTTTGAACCAAACAACAGACTATTAGTCCAATTCCATGGCTCAATCCCTCAAAACAAACACCACCTAACGGTATTATCAATGGAACCAAATTGATACAAAATCTAAAATTAAAGATCAAATTCGAGCCAATTGAAAGTTTAGAGACTAAAATGACACAAGAGACAAAATATAAGGACCAATGATGTAATTTGTCCATTAGGAAATATCATCTTACTTTATTATTTATAAATCATTACATTTTGATTACTTCAACAATAATATACATATATATTATACAAATGTCCTCTTATGGAGGGAAAAAAAGGTTTGGGGTGACTCTTGTGCATATGTAGGTTTGTAGGCTAATTTCAGGATCTATTTCAATAATTTGAAATTTTCACTTTTTAGAGTATATCAAATAGAATATACCTATAAAAATTCAAATTAATCGAATATCGGTAGTTCTTTCATCAAATCACATTTAAATCTAGAAAAATTTAATAGTAAGTGTAATTTGACATATAAAACTAAATACAAATGAAAAATCATGAAACGACTATCAATGTTTGATTAACTTGATTTTTTACAGGTATTTTCTGTGGAGACATATTTTTTGGAATGATAACATGTGGCCGAGGTGGCACCGAAGTGCCAGCCGAGATGCCACGTGTCCTGGTCATGACGCCGAGATAATCTCGGCTAAGCCGAGGTTATCTGCAGAGATACCGGAATCCGGGATAAGCGGATAGGGGACAAGAGTCCTAGAATGAGAGAGGACGTCAGTTTGGGTAAAGATAAGACTCTTAGAGAGTTTATTCCAATCCTACTGGGAGTCCAAGATTAGCAGTAATCATAAGTCCATTGAAACTAGGCTTCTATTGGAATTAGGTAAGTGTTGGCTATAAAAGAGAAGCACCCTCATGGATCTAAGGTATGTTTTTACATTTTGAATAGTGAGTTAAGCACTTTTGCTATCTTTGAGAGATAACTGACTTGATTGTCGGAGTGCCCCCGGGTGAACGAACCACCGCCAGAGTTTCTTCTTTCTGTGACAGGTTGTTCGGGCTACGTCTATTTTGCCAGTGTTCTCCAGCTGAGTGCTTGATTGGTAGTGTGATTGGAAATTGACACACACAATTTGGCGCCGTCTGTGGGAAAGAAATGAGAATAGATGGCCAACGATAGACAAAAAGAGAAGGTTGGGAACGACATCCCTACTGGGAGTGGGAAACATATTGATCCTAACGTAGAGAAGGATAATTGCAATGAGGAAACTCAAGATTAGAATAACAGAGAGAAAGACACCGGCCAGGAGGGTGACGTATCGATTTAGGGACGACGAGATGAAGGGAATGGCAGACAAATTGGCGGACCTGCAAATGGTCATCAATTTCATGATCCAAAACAACGTCATGCAGCCACCATTCCTGTTACAAGATACGCCGATTCCAGCGGCCAAGAAAGACGCTCGAAAAGGGGGGCAGAAAACGGTTCCTGTAGTCCCTCAGCACGACAGGACCAAGGGACATTCTCACCGGCCTTCACGGGAGGTTGGGCATGGAGTATCAACGAGAAGAGAATCCCATAAAACACGATCTCAGCCGAAGTGATCAGATCCCGGATTCCAAATCTCGGATCTTAGATACTAGAAGACATGATCTCGACCTAGGTGATTAGGTCCGAGAAAACGAGAGCTCAGCCTGAGTGAGCAGATCCAAGATTCCAGAGGACATGATCTCGGCCTAGGTGATTAGGTCCGAGAAGACAAGAGCTCAGTCTAAGTGAGCAGATCCTGGATTCCAGATCCCGGATCCCAGAGCCTAGAAGACAAGATCTCGGCCTAGATGATTAGGTTCGAGAAGACAAGAGCTCAGCCTAAGTGAGCAGATCCTAGGTCCCGAATCCCAAATCCTAGAAGACAAGATCTCGGCCTAGATGATTAGGTCCGAGAAGACAAGAGCTCAGCCCAAGTGAGTAGATCCCGGATCCCAGATCCCAGAAGATAAGATCTCGGCCTAGATAATTAAATCCGAGAAGAGAAGAGCTCAACCTAAGTAAGTAGATCTCAGATCCTTGAAAATGAAGCACATAAGTTCAGACTGAAGTCGGCCAGGTTCTGCCTGTCGGCAGAAGGCCATCTATACAGAAGGGTTATAATTGGACCTCTATTACGATGTGTACATCATTCCCAGGTTAAAGAATTTTATATAAGGTCCACAAAGGAGTATGTAGAAGCCATGTAGGGAGCAGATCCCTTGCCCATAGAGCAATATCGCAAGGATTCTTTTGGCCTTACATGCAAAAGGAAGTTGAAGCTTATGTAAAAAAGTGTGAAAATGTTGTTGAAATCCACCTACAACGTGTGAGAAAGCAACAATTCGACTGGGGGCATACCAATAACAATTTGTTAGGGCTTACAACAAGAAAGTTAGCCCAAGAGAGTTCAAGAGTCAAACACAGACTTGAACTCAGTACATGCTAGTCAGATGAACAAAGAGACCAAGGTTGGTAACCTAGTCTTTGTTTGAATATGACCTCGGCAACAAGTTCAAAAGCCACATGCTTAATGAGAACCCAAGTGCAACTTAAGTTCACATTAGGGGGCAGAGGGCTGGAGAATGATGCTTGGGAGCTGGAATTTAAGTTAAACCGATGACGTGTTTAACACTTGTTGAAATTTAAATTTACAAGTTGAAGTTAAACTGAGGACCTGTTTAACACTTGTTGAAATTTAAATTTACTAGTTGAAGTTAATCCGAGGTCATGTTTAACACTTGTTGAAAATTAAAGAAAAATTTACAAGTTAAAGTTAAACCGAGGTCATGTTTAACACTTGTTGAAATTTTATGAAAAAATTTACAAGTTGAAGTGGATCCGAGGTTATGATTAAAGGAAGATTGGTTTAACACTTGTTGAAATTTTTAAGAAAAATTTACAAGTTTAAGCCAAGGTTGTATTGAAAAAAGTACGTATGTACTTACCAAAATAAACCGTTAGTGGGTTTTAACCAAGGTATTCCACCCCGAGGAGGCTGCACAGTTAAGGTGTATGTTGAAGACATGCAAATTATTCTAAGTATGGAGTCATACAAGGCAGTAAGAAGAAAAACAAACATTCAAAACACAAGAAAAGAGAAATGGCTCGCCGAAGCGAGGCCGAGGTAACACTGAATACAGCAAGCAAGAGATAGGATTAAGCTTTGCACAGGCAGTCAGAACTGTATTCCAAATCCCGGTTTACAAAGTCTTGGAGAAAATCCGAAATCAGCCCTATTACAGAGCATCGGCAAGGGTGCCGAGCGAATTTATGGGAAGAAGCCTTGGCAAGCACTGTGCTTACTACAACGAAGCTGGGCATCTGACTCAGGGTTGCAGAGCCCTGAAGGCACATCTGGAAGACTTGGTAAAACAAGGTCATTTAAGGGACCTAGTAAACGAGGCCAGGACAAGGGAAGAACAAGCGAGACTGCCTCAGGCTCTGACAGCACCACCTCCCCCAGCACCTCAACCACAGGCAGGCGGACCTCGAGTGATCAATGTAGTTCACTCAAAGGACAATGAGAATAAGATACATGGGGAGACTCAAAAGGTAAAGCACTTGCAGCATGTGTACTAGGTCCGACAGAAAAGACCTAGGGCAGACGAGTGCCAGGGACCAATGGTGTCTCTTACTGAAGACGACCTAGAGATGGTGCAGCATCCACACAACGATGCCTTGGTAATATCCCTCCAGATTGGAGAGTGCCAAGTGAAACACATCTTAATTGATCAGGGAAGCTCTTGTGACATCATGTATGTTAGGTGTTACAAGGAGCTTGGCCTTCACCAGGATGATCTGGAGTAGTCTAATGGCCCAATGGTTGGGTTCAATAGAACGCCGACATGGCCCCTAGAAACAGTCGAGATTGAGGATGAGGACATGGAAGTCCTGGAGAACGTCGGCAAAGAGCCAGCCGAGAAAAGTGAGGAAGCCCTAAAGAAAATCCTTGTCCAGCAGGGGGATGAAGAACGCTTCTTTCTTCTCGGCTCGGGGCTTGGCCGAGGAAGAGGAAAAAGAGCTAGAGGTGTTCTTGAGAACAAACATTGAGGTCTTTGCTTGGACGCCGTACGAGATGCCTGTCATTGACCCCGAGGTCACTTGTAACAGACTAGATGTGGACAGGTCGGCCAAACCTGTCATCCAGCAAGCAACAAGGCCTACGCTGATGCATGTCGGGGTAATAGAAGAGGAAGTGGGCAAACTTCTGGAGACCAGAGCCATTCGAGAGGTAAACCACCCGACGTGGTTGTCAAACACGGTTGTCGTAAAGAAAAACAATAGGAAGTGAAGGGTCTGTGTGGACTTCACCAGCTTAAACAAGGCTTGTCCCAAAGATAGTTTCCCACTTTCCAAGATTGACCAATTGGTGGATGTCACTTCAGGGCATGGGAGGATGAGCTTCCTGGATGCTTACATGGGGTATCATCAGATAGAGTTGTACCCCCTAGATGAGAAGAATACTGCATTTATCACCCTAAAAGGGTTGTATTTCTATAGAGTAATGCCTTTTGGGTTAAAAAATACAGGAGCAACTTACCAGAGGTTGGTAACCAAGATGTTTAGACATCTAATCGGCATAACAGTACCTATTCGATATACTATAAAAAATAAACGGTTCACATCATCGAAATGGGTCCAAAAAGCCGCACCATAGTGGCTGCTACGCATAATGCACAATAGCCACCCCCAACTTGAGATAAAGTGATATATTTTTATAATTTATGAGATTAAAACGAATGGATTCATAAAAGAGAGAGCTGAGATAAGTTTACTAATGGTTGAGGAGGTTTTAGTCTAATTTTTTTTTGGGTGGATAGTTTTAGTCTAATTAACCCAAAAGAAAATGAAATAGGAGCCATAGTTCACTTTTTCTTTATTTTTTATTTTTATTTTTTAAGTTTCCCTCTCTTTCCAAACACGGTATAGAAATATGTTATATATGTACACATATGTTGATACAAGAAATGATGACACATCCGATGCATGTGTATATGTTTATTTTGTTTCAAAAAAATAAGATTGTAAATTATATGATTGAATTCAAAATTTAAAAATTAAAATAAATTTAGAAAAATAAAAAATTAAGATATATGAAAAAGAAAAGAAAACCTAAATTTATGGCATAACTTTCCACAACAACCGCAGGATATTTTGGAATTTTTTTTAAAAAAAATAATACGTCAATTCTAACTCTAATTATATACTAAACCAAACCAAACCAAGCTTTAAGTCCCATCAAATGGGGTCGGCTACATGAATCCTTCTTCTCCACGCGGCCCTATCAAAGGCAATTTCATTAGTCAAATTAAGTAGATTCATTTCTCTATTTATAACGCTAGTCAACGTAAATCTAGGCCTACCCCGTCCCCTAATACTTCCATCTACCGTTACAGCATCGCATCTCTTCACTACTGCCTCTGTTGGTCTCCATTGAATATGACCAAACCATCTCAAACAATTCTCTCTCAACTTATCTTCTATCGGTGCTACTCCTACCCATTCCCGAATACACTCATTCCTAATCCTGTCCTGTCTAGTCTTACCACACATCCACCTTAGCATCCTCATCTCAGCCACACTCTTCTTATCTACATGTTATTTCTTGGTTGCCCAACACTCCGTCCCATACAACATAGCTGGTCTAATAGCCGTTCTATAAAACTTACCTTTTAGTCTAGTGGGTATTCGTTTATCGCACAATATCCCAGACGCACTTCTCCACTTACACCATCCCGCCTTAATCCTATGGGCCACATCTGCATCAATCTCTCCCGCTGTTGTGATAATCGACCCTAAATAACGAAAATGTTCACTCTTAGGCAGTTCTTGGTTCTCAATCTTCACTTCTCCTCTGCTTTCATTGTTACTGTTACTAAATTTACACTCCATGTACTCTGTTTTAGTTCTGCTTATCCGAAATCCTTTAGATTCAAGAGCTTTTCTCCAAATCTCCAACTTTGTGTTAACTCCTTCTCTAGTCTCATCCACTAACACAATGTCGTCTGCAAAAAGCATACACCATGGCACATCATCCTGAATATTTATCGTCAACTCGTCCATAACTAAAGCAAAAAGATAAGGATTTAAGGTAGATCCTTGGTGTAACCCTACAGTGATAGGAAATTCATTTGTTTCTCCAGCTGGCGATCTAATAGTGGTCACCACCCCTTCATACATGTCCCTAATCACGTCAATGTAGCCTTTTGTCACCCCTTTCTTCTCTAACGCCCACCATATTATATCTCGGGGCACTCTGTCATATGCTTTCTCAAGGTCGATAAACACCATATGAATGTCTCTTTTCTTTTCTTTATACTTTTCTATTACTCTCCTCAAAAGATAGATCGCTTCCATTGTTGACCTACCAGACATAAACCCAAATTGATTCTCTGACACCTCTGTTATGTCTCGCAATCGGCGTTCCATCACCCTCTCCCACACTTTCATTATATGACACATTAGCTTAATTCCTCTATAATTATTACAGTTCTGGACATCACCTTTATTCTTATAGATTGGTTCTAAAATACTCTTCCTCCACTCATCTGGCATGTTCCTAGTCAACAAAATTTTGCTAAACAACCTAGTCAACCAAGCAACTCCTTTTTTACCCAAACACTTCCAAGCTTCAATAGGGATATCATCAGGTCCTAAAGCCTTATTTGATTTCATCTTCTTAAGTTCAATCTCCACTTCAAAGTTCCTAATCCGGCGATAGAACCTATAGTCTTGGTTTATCGTATTACTGATTATTTCTTCCCATATTGTCGTACTACCATGTTCCTCATTTAACAGTTTCTCAAAATAATTCTTCCATCTTTCCTTAATCTCATCATCCTTCACCAATACCTTAGAATCCTCACTCTTGATGCACTTTACTTGATTAAAATCTCTTGTTTTCCTTTCCCGTATCTTAGCAAGTTTGTATACCCTCTTCTCTCCCTCCTTACTATCTAGTCTAGTGTATAGGTCATCATAAACTTTCAACTTAGTCTCTCTCACTACTTTCTTGACCTCCTTATTAGCCAATCTATAGCTCTTAAGGTTTTCCTCAGTTCTATCCTTCTGCCACTTTTTAAAGCACTCGTTTTTTGCCTTAACTACCGCTTGGACCTCTTCCCTCCACCACCAAGTTTCCCTAGAGCTGGGTCCCATTCCTTTCGACTCTCCAAGCACCCTCTTCTCTCCCTCTTTTTTATTTCTCATAATTTTGAATCTTTTAAATATAAAACTAAACATATTGCAATGTTATTGGTTGTTGGATTTTCAAGACAATATATTTAAATTAGCTTAAATTTATGAAATGAAAGTAAATGAGATTTATTTTTTTAAGATTTGAAAATGAGATCTTTAACTCCACCAGGATTGTTAACAATTTTGCCGGTCCCAAGCCCGGGTAAAGGAGGAGGATTGTGTGTTAGGTAGCCGACAACCAACACGTAAAAAAGCCACTTGAATCCCTTATGACAATGAATCCTATTATTAATCGTTTAAATGCTAGGTCCTTCCCCTCAAGTGACGCATTGCGCCTGCCTCTGGGTGTTTCGAAAAGTGAACAAGAGGCGCCGCATCAATGCCTAGGTACGATGAAAAATGAGCAAAGGTTCTTACGTTTTTCTGAACGAGCGTAGATAAAGAAGCTAGTCCAAGGCTATAGGTTTAGGGTAGCCACTTGGAATATAAGAACCTTAACTGGTAAGACGATGGAATTGATAGATGTTATGATTAAGAGAAGAGCTAGTATAGCATGTATACAAGAAACTAAGTGGATGGGTGAGAAAACTGGGAAAATTGAGAATACCAGTTTTAAAGTGTATTATAGTGGTAAGGACAGATGCAGGAATATAGTAGTAATCATAGTTGCCAAGAGTCTTGTGGAAAATGTAGTGGCGGTCATTAGGAAAGTGATCAGATTATGTTAGTTAAACTAGTTATTGAAGGGAATATAGTGAATGTTATTAGTGCATACGCCTCTCAAATAGGATTAGATGATCAGACCAAGAGGGATTTTTGGGAGCGAATGGATGAGATCTTACAAGAGATACCTGTAGGAAAGAATTTAGTTATAGGTGGAGATTTTAATGGCCATGTAGGTATAGATAAACTAGGCTATGAAAAGGTGCATGGTGGATACGATTTTGGTGATAGAAATGATGTTAGAGAGAGTATCTTAGATTTTGCGTTAGCTTCTGACCTGGTGGTGGCCAATACTATGTATAAGAAGAGGGAGAAGCATTTAACCTTTAACAGTAGGTCAGTTAAGAGCCAAATAGATTACTTTTTAGTGAGAAAAATGAACCGCTTAAAAAGCAATGATTGTAAGGTGATTTCTGGAGAGAGCTTGGCCTCTCAACATAGGATTTTGATACTAGATTTTTGTTTTAAAGGGCAATACCAAGCTAGGAAGGATGGTGGGTGTCGTAGGACGAGATGGTGGAACCTAAAAGGGGATAAACTAGAAATATTTAAGAATAGAATGGATAAGGAAGGTACTTGGGACTTGAAAGATGATGCTAACAATATGTGGAACTCGATGGCCAATTGTATGAAGAGAATCTCAAGGGAAGTACTTGGAGAGTTGAAAGGAATGAGACCTAGTTCTAGAGAAACTTGGTAGTGGAGGGAAGACGTTCAAGCAGTAGTTAAGGCAAAAAAAGAGTGCTTTAAAAAGTGGTAGAATGATAAAATTGAAGAAAACCTTAAAAGCTAGAAATTGGCTAATAAGAAGGTCAAGAAAATAGTGGGAGAGAATAAGTTGAAAGTTTATGATAACCTATATACTAGACTAGATAGTAAGGAGGGAGATAAGAGGATATACAAACTTGTTAAGATACGGGAGAGGAGAACAAGAGATTTTAATCAAGTTAAGTGCATCAAGAGTAAGGATTCTAAGGTATTACCGAAGGATAAAGAGATTAAGAAGAGATGAAAGAACTATTTTGAGAAATTATTAAATGAGGAACATTGAGGTACGTCAATAAGGAAAGAAATAACCAGTAATACGATAAACCAAGACTATAGGTTCTATCGCAGGATTAGGAACTTTGAAGTGGAGATCGCACTTAAGAAGATGAAAAGGTTTTAGGATCCAATGATATCCTTATTGAAGCTTAGAAGTGTTTGGGTAAAAATGGCGTTGCTTGGTTGACTAGGTTATTTAGCAAAATTTTGTTGACTAGGATCATGCCAGAAGAGTGGACGAAGAGTATTGTAGTGATAATCTATAAGAATAAATGAGATATCTAGAATTGTAACAACTATAGAGGAATTAACCTAATGTGTTATATAATGAAAGTGTGGGAGAGGGTGATGGAACGTAGATTGCGAGATATAACAGAGGTGCCAGAGAATCAATTTGGGTTTATGCCTTGTGGATCAACAATAGAAGCGATCTATCTTTTGAAGAGAGTAATAGAGAATTATAGAGAAAAGAAAATAGACATTTATATGGTGTTTATCGACCTTGAGAAAGCATATGATAGAGTGTCTTTGGATATAATATGATGGGTATTAGAGAAGAAAGGGGTGACAAAATGTTATATTGATGTGATTAGGGATATGTATGAATGGGTGGTGACCACTATTAGATCACCTGCTGGAGAGACAAATGAATTTCCTATCACTGCAGAGTTACACCAAAGATCTACCTTAAGTCCTTATCTTTTTGCTTTAGTTATGGATGAGTTGACGAGAAATATTCAAAATGACGTGCCATGGTGTATGCTTTTTGCAGATGATATCGTGCTAGTAAATGAGACTAGAAGGAGTTAACACAAAGTTAGAGATTTGGAGAAAAATACTTGAATCTAAAAGATTCCGGATAAGCAGAACTAAGACAGAGTACATGGCGTGTAAATTTAGTAACAGTAACAATAAAAGTAGAGGAAAAGTGAAGATTGAGAACCAAGAACTGCCTAAGAGTGAACATTTTCATTATTTATGGTTGATTATCACAACGGCGGAGGAGATTGATGCGAATGTGGTCCATAGGATTAAGACGGGACAGTGTAAGTGGAGAAGTGCGTCTGGGGTACTGTGCAATAAACGAATACCCACTAGACTAAAATGT
Source organism: Camellia sinensis (assembly GCF_055761805.1). Classification (NCBI taxonomy): domain Eukaryota; kingdom Viridiplantae; phylum Streptophyta; class Magnoliopsida; order Ericales; family Theaceae; genus Camellia; species Camellia sinensis. Next base: position 92,394,981 of record NC_138970.1, on the reverse strand, counting down.
AAGTTTTATAGAATGGCTATTAGACCAGCGATGTTGTATGGGATGGAGTGTTAGATAACCAAGAAACAACATGCAGATAAGATGAGTGTGACTGCGATGAGAATATTAAGGTGGATGTGTGGCAAGACTAGACAAGATCGAATTAGGAATGAGTGTATTCGGGAATGGGTAGGAGTAGCACCGATAGAAGATAAGTTGAGAGAAAATCGATTGAGATGGTTTGGTCATATTCAACGGAGACCAACGGAGGCAGTAGTGAAGAGATGTGATGTAATGACGGTAGATGAAAGTGTTAGGGAATGGGTACGTCTAGATTAATGTTGGCTAGCGTTGCAAATATAAATATGGATCTATTTAATTTGACTAACGAAATGATCTTTGATAGAGCTACATAGAGAAGAAGGATTCATATAGCTGATCCCATTCGCTTGGTTTGGTTTGGTAAATGAGATCTTTAAGGTCTTCAAATTTAGTATTAGTATATGTACGGCATGTCACTTATATGAAAATATTTTAAAATTTTCACACATAATCTATTGTTATAAATAAAAAATAGATACAAAATTAATAAATATTTCATATATTAGATACTAGGGTCCAACTTGTCTCAAGTTGAGATCAAGACTGGACCCGTCCAGTTCGGCCCATGGGGCGCATTTTTTGGCCTGTTTTGATAATCTGAACCGTGCAATGTGTAGAATTCGTCGAGAACAACATGCTTGTAAAAAATCACGTTGATTGGATATCAATAGCTATGTGATCAAATCAGTTTTGCATAAAAAAAAATGGACGGTGAAAAAATTAACGGTTGATAAAAAATTGTTTTGTTCACATAGCTATCGATATCCGATCAACGTGATTTTTTACAGGCATATAGTACTCGACGAGTTCTACACATTGAAGGGTTCGGATTATCAAAACGGGACCCGTGGTGGGCCCCACGGGCCCAATAGCACGGTCCAGTCCGATCTTGGACTGGACTAGAGCCACTGCCTAGATACTAATCTTACTATTTAAAAAAATATTAATGTTTGCACATCAAGTAGAGGAATTTTTTATTTTTTTTTTCTTAATTATACATTTGTCTTAAAATTTAAAATGTATTTATTACAAAATTAATAAATATTCTATATTTCATACATTAATTTTTACCCTAAAATTTTAAAATTTTCTTCCAAAACTATATCTATATGTATCTATCCATCTATATATTTGCACTATATATTAAATAAAAGAGACTTTTCGTAAAGAGTCTTATGAAAACTATAACACTTCTAATTAAATTTGTGAATTTTTTAATTAAAAAAAATTAAAAAACAGTATTGACCAACCCATTAAACCAATAATTATAAAAATAGTAGGTGTCGTTTGGTAACACTTACGTTTTCAGTTTTCTGTTTATATTTACAAAAATTTTAAAAACTCAAATAAAAACTTGTTTGGTAAAATTTTTGATTTATAAATCAGTAGTCTCAGTTTATAAATTTGGCCAAAAAATGAAAACACAAAAAATGTGTTTTCATTTTGAGTTTTCAGTTTTTTTTTTTTACCACCCAACACTAGCCACCACTCGCCACCATTTTCCACCACCGTCTTCGGCCACCACCGGCCACCACCACCCACCACCTGTCACCACCACTCACCACCCACCTGCTACCACCACCCACCACTCGCCACCACCACCCACCCGCCCACCTGCCACCCACTCGCCACCACCAGCCTGCTATCCACCCGCCACTACCATCCACCGCCTGCCACCACCACCTGCCACCTACTTGCCACCATCACTCACCAGCCACCTGCCACCACCATCCACCACCAGCCACCCACCACCACCAGCCACTTACCACCTGCCACCCACCCGCCACCATCACCCACCACCCACCACCCACCACCACTACTACCACCACTACCCACTCGCTACTACCTACTACCTGCCACCGTCAGCCACCCACCCACTACCACCACTTACCCGCCACTCACTACCACCCACCACCCGCCACCGTCACCCATCCACCCACCATCACCACCCACTCCCCACCCGCCATCCGCCATCCGCCACCCACCTACCACTACCACCCACCACTCGCCACCACCACCACCCACTCGCTACCACCCACCACCCACCACCGTCACCCACCCACCCACCCGCCACCACCTACCCGACACCACCACGCACCTGCCATCACCACCGTCCATCTGCTACTCACCTGCCACCACCACTCACTCGCTACCACCCACCACCCGCCACCGTCACCCACCCACCCACCCACCCGCCACCACCCACCGTCACCACTTTCCACCACCGTCTTCCGCTGCCACTTGCCACCACTTGTTATTTCTCACTCTTTTTTATGTTTTTAAATTTTTTTAAATATTTTTTCAATTACCAAACGTGTTTGTAGTTTATATTTTTCTAAAAATAAACAAAAAATAAACAAAAATCAGTTTATAAAATTTTTGTAACTACAAACTAAAAACGTAAACGTTACCAAACACATAATGATTCCAAATTTATGTTTTCTAGAAGAAAAGATAAGATAATCTCATTACTGATTTAACCAAATCTATTCTCTCGCATAAAATTCAAAAGAAAAAATTAAAAGATATCCAAAATACTAATTACAAATTTTCAAGTATTGATTTATGTATCTCATTTAATTTAAAATCTATAATATTATATAAGTAAAAACGTTGCATCTATGTATTTTTTTTCAATTCTAAAAATACAAAAATACATGTCATGAAATTATTGGACATTTGATCAATATGATAATATATTGGACATTTAATCTTACCTTCTTTAAAATATTGTTAATTTGATCAATATGGTAATATTATAATTGATATTTTATCTTAACTCTTTGAAAACATTATATATATGTATATATAGTAGTTAAGTCAAATATTTTAACTTTTTAAAATTCGGGGAAAAAAAAACTTCATTCATCAGTATAATAATATTTTAAAATTTTCTTAACTCATGATCTTTTAAAAAATAATTTTAATTTTAAAATTTGTATCTATCTATATTAAATTTAGCCGGCAAAGATAGCTTGATTAAGATATAATTTAAAAAAATTAGTTAGTATAATATAGAAAATATCTACCCATATCTTAGACAAAATTTATTATGTCATGTGAAAGTTATCATCTAAATACCAAGATATCTTCCATTAAAAAAAAAATCTGAATTATTATAATTAAATTTTTCCCACGAAGGTTTTGTTTTTTTGTTTTGGTCTAAGAGACTCTAGGAGATTGAAATTAAAATTTTAAATTTCTCAAAATTTCTACTTTTCAAAAATTAAGAAATATATCTAACCCTATCTAATTTAAAATTTTAAAAACTTTGACATAAAAAGTTCAAATTAAAATCTTAGTCATATCTAAATCAAATTGAATTTGAAAATTTTTAAATAAAAAGATTAAAATGAAATTTTAATTATACATATTTAAAATATTAAAAAAAAGATTTATTCTTAAATAAAATTTTAATAATACTATGGTCACTGGTGTGAATCACACTAACCACATATAACATATAATGCCCATCAATTACGTAATTAGTATCATATAAAACATTACATCATATAATATCTAAATATGATATTAAATCTTTAATTCTAACCGTGGGCCTAATGATATGCCCTATTCAAATATTTATTTATTTATTTATTTTGTGGGTTCATTTTTTGTTTTTAAATTATAGCATGTTTAAATAAAAATATTATGATTAAATTATAAGAATGACTTTAGTGTAACTTGGTTTTTAATATCCAATAAAGTCAAAATCACATAGCTATTCGTGGTTTTTATATATTTTCCTTGTATATTTTAATTTCGTCTCAATTGTTTTTTAATTTTTATTTTAAAGGAATATATAGCAAATGAGAAAATATGGAAAGAGAAAAATAGTAAAAATAAGAGTTTGTTTGGAAATTGAATTTTTTTAATGATTTTTTAATTTTTTAAGAAAAAAAAAATAGTAAAAAATGTTGACTTTTTGAAGTGTATCTTTGACTTTTAGTTAAATATATCATTTCTAAATGAGGCCTAAATATACTGATTTTAGTAGTAAGAATAAGATTTATAATCAAATGTAATGTTTTTACAAATGGGTATCGACTAAGTTAGAATAACAAATGTGAAGATAGCTGTTGAGTTAAAGTTTGATCAGGTAGGAGAAGTTGACGGACGGATGGGTGAGAGTAATTTAGAAACGACAATGCTACGTAGCTCAAATTTTGTGGCTTAAAAGTGGCTCAAATGGCCAAAACGACGTCGTTTTGAGTACAGAACAATATAAAAATGACCAAAACGACGTCGTTTTGGCCATTTGAGCCACTTTTGAGCCACAAAATTTGAGCTACGAGATATTTTCCATTTAGAAAAGAGGTTGAATATGGCCAATCTATGACACCATTAATGAAAGAAAAAGAAAAAATAACAAGAACAAGAAATGTAGATTTGATAAAAATAATAGAATTACTTGATTTAAAATCATTATAATATATACTTAATATTTTTACTATTTAATTTTAAATTATTTTTGTGTATTTATTAAAGACCGTGTATCATGTTAACATTGACATATACAATAGTATTGACATAGATATAGTAAATTAAGAAATCCCTATTGTATAGATAGTAAGTTAAGAAATCCATATTGTGTAAGGAGGTTCAGAGGTCATATTTAAGTTTCTTTGCTGAAAAATGGCAAGCTCTACAATAAAAAAAGACGACCTGTTAATAGTTTGGAAATAAAAAAATGCCCTCACATCTTTCTATTTGATTTTGAATAGGCAATTTGAGATTAAAGTTCGTGTACGGAAATAAGTTGTTATTCCATTTCATCAAATTTCGAAGAGATTTTCACTGGCAATGTATGAAGCCAGATTCTATGCTATTGAGATACAAAAAATACTAACTTGAGAGAGTAATTTGTAAACAAATTGGGCCGAGTTAGGAAGAGTCTTCTTTGGGAACTGAGCCGCGCAATGGGCCAAGATAAGGGTTGGTGTAGCTCGGTCTTAGGCCAAGAAGACATCTCATATTACGGATTTGGGCCGAACTATGGGCCGAGGTGTTTGGGCTTCGCAAGTTGGACCTCGTCCTTGTTAGTTCAGTCGAAGACTGCAGCAGTTAGCTCGGTCTAAACAGACAAAACCGAGGTATCAGTGGGGGGAGAACCGAGCTAAAGGATAGCTCTGCAGGGCGTCATCTCAGAGTCAAGACTGACAATGGTGCTTAAAGCATCACCGAGCCGAAATAACCTGGTTGACCGCAATGTCAGCCGAGGTAAAGATGTCGGCCAAGGTAAAGGAGGTAACATCAATGGCGAGAGCCGAGCTGTGTATAGCTCGGCAGGGTGACATTCGATAGATTGGCTTTCGATCACACAGTCCGAATGGCAGAGGACCGAGATAAGGCAGTTCGGTCAGAAATGTATAACTGAGGTAAAGAGTTCAGCCATCTCACTTGGCTTGCAGTGATGAGACTCCTAGTAGGACTCTGCTAAGGAGAGTTAGAGTCCTACTGGGATTGTGCAAACCATCTCACTTGGTTGGTACTGAGTAGGAGTATGACTCTTAGGAAGACACTGCTAAGGAGAGTAGAGTCCTACTAGGATTGTGCAAAACCATTTCACTTGGTTGGTAGTGAGTAGGGTGTGTGATTCCTAGGAAGACTCTTATAGGGAGAGTTAGAATCCTACTAGGATTGTGCCAAAGTAAAGTCTATAAAAGCTCATGACCAGACCCTTGTACAGGTATTACAATTCTTACTCTAGAATACACAGAGTTTATTGTTTATTGTCTAGTTGCTGACTTAGGCATTGGAGGGGTTTCCGGCACACACCCACCGATTAGCTCAGGTTTGTGTTTTTAGGTAGCAAAGCAACGTTGTTTGGAGGAGTACAAACTTGATCAACAGGATGATACGAGAAGAATTATTTCGTGCTCGTACAATTGGCGCCGTCTGTGGGAATTTCATAAAGAGCAAAACCTCTTGATCAAGTTTTCCTCTCTAGTTGAAAGCAATGGCGCACAATGAAGACTTGCTGCAATTTGCTATTAATGGGCAAACACCGGAAGGGGGTAGGAGGCGCGAAGGTTTACCTTCTATCCCACCCATGGCAGAATTAGATCCCCAGCGAAGGAATCTGCAGAGAGAAGCAAAAGAAAAACAGGGCTCAAGTCCACACCGCTCTCAAAGCCCTGATAGACAGATGTAGAAGATGGATCCTCAGGTTCTTGAAGATTGCGTAAGGGAGCAAGACGAAGTAATAAGAAGAATGACGACTGACATAGAGTCTATGAAGAGCCAGATAAAAGGCAAAAGGGAGAAAAAGAAGTCGGAGACAGAGGAGGAGGATTCGAAGCAGAGAAAGTCGAAGAAGACGAAGACAGAGAAGAAAGATTTGAAGAAAAAGAAGAGCAGTGAAGAAGAAAGACGAGTTAAAAGGCGGACTTCTCAGGATGATGATGATGATGGTTCTGAGTCGGAGGAAGAACAATTGCGTGACCAAAGAGCGGGATGCAGCAGCAACAAGGAAGCTAGCTGAGCCAAAATTAACACAGAGGGAGGAAGAAGAAGCTGTTCAGAGATCTAATGCTTTGGAGAAAGATGGCATTAGAGCTATAAGGAAAGTTTCAAGGCAAGAGTATTTGAAGAAACTGAAGGAGCTCAGAGATGATATAGAAGACGAGCAGTATCTATTTAATGGTGTAAAATTGACTGAAACAGAATATCGTGAACTGCGTTGAGGGATTCAATGACAATGATGCCGCCCCTTACTATGGAAGCCCTAATGAAGAGAGTGCACTAACACATCCGGGTAGAGGAAGATAGGGCGCGCACCAAGGCAGTTTGGTCAGAAATGTATAACCGAGGTAAAGGGTTCAGCCATCTCACTTGGCTTGCAGTGATGAGACTCCTAGTAGGACTCTGCTAAGGAGAGTTAGAGTCCTACTGGGATTGTGCAAACCATCTCACTTGGTTGGTAGTGAGTAGGAGTATGACTCCTAAGAGGACTCTGCTAAGGAGAGTAGAGTTCTACTAGGATTGTGCAAAACCATCTCACTTGGTTGGTAGTGAGTAGGGTGTGTGATTCCTAGGAGGACTCTCATAGGGAGAGTTGGAATCCTACTAGGATTGTGCCAAAGTAAAGTCTATAAAAGCTCATGACCAGACCTTTGTACAGGTATCACAATTCTTACTCTAGAATACACAGAGCTTATTGTCTATTGTCTAGTTGCTGACTTAGGCATCGGAGGGGTTTCCGACACACACCCGCCGGTTAGCTCACGTTTTTGTTTTCAGGTGGCAAAGCAACGTTGTTTGGAGCAGTGCAAACTTGATCAACAGGATCATACGAGAAGAATTATTTCGTACTCGTACATAACTATAAGACAATTTATTCATCAAAATAAGACATTTTGAGTTGTGATACTCTTTAATATCATCAAAAGCATTTATAATAAAATCTACGTTATGATTTTGAACAATATTTTTCTCAATGAATGAATGTGATTAATTAACTTGTTCACATTTCCTACACCTTTTCTTCTTTGTATGCTAATATTTCTAACAGTCACTAATTAAGATAAATGATTTTTTTGTTATACATTGTCTAAATTTTTTAATTTTATACTTTGATTACATGTTTCATAAACATAAAGGGATGGCCACTTAAATTTTTTGAAACCTACAGAGAGTGATGACTTGAATTTTTTTCAAAACTTACAAAAGTCGAATCTGTGTAAAAGGATTTTTAATCGAGGGGACCCTAAAAGGAATTTTTTTTTCAATCGTAAGGGGTTATTTCTCTAGGTCTATCCTTGGGTACAAAATAGTGACACTGACCTGTTAGTTATTCATTCTCTTTTGATGATTCGACTACTATGATACAAATTATTGGGGTAGAACTCATCTTTAAACATTAACTTGCAAAGACAGAGTGTCCAAAAATCTTATATTTATGTCATAAAATCTATTATTAACTAATGTGAGATCATAAGATTGCATCGTGCTATTGACAACCAAATTCTTCAATTTTTTGTGTCGAAAGGTTGACTTTCTTTTGCCATTAATTTTTTAAAAATTTAGCTAAAACCTCTCCATCAGATCATTATTTAATGAAAATGACAGCTCAATTTATTTTGCTTCATAAGCCCCTAAGAAAAAAACACATAATTGAATAAGAATAAAGTAAAATATCTTTTTTTTTTCTTGGACAATATTACCAAAATAAGTAACATGTTATTGTAAGATAGATGTTACTATTTACATCAATTTCGACGGTAATATATTTTTTTAAAAAAATTTCAGTCAACGTAGATCCTATTTGATAGATCTTGATGGGAAAATTTTAAAAATACTTATTTTATTAAAAATCAACATTTACATCAAAAGTTATATTATTTTAAAGTATAATATTTTGATAATAATGATATATGTTAAATTTTTTAAGAAAAACTTTTTATGCTTATTTTTAATGCATTAAAATTTTATTGCGAAAGAATTTTGACCGAATCTCCCATAATTTTTCCCGTCAATTGCATATGGAAAGAGTTAAGATGATACACTTTGCAGTGAGTGTTATTTCCTTCCTTCAATTGTGGCTTTAATTTGTTTCTTCTGAGAATTGCAACTGTGTTTGGGAGATTTATACAACGCAAGGTATTTCAGAAAATTTCTAGCAAAATTAACTGAACAGTTTAGAGATTGATTGCATTCCACCATTCTCAAGCACACCCAAAAGCTTATTTTGAATATGAACTATATTGATGCTGACCATGATCCCATTCATAATTATGATTAGTGCCATGCATACAACAAAAATGTTCATATTATTATTATTATTATTATTATTATTTTTTTGGTGTGTGGAGACAAAAAAATGTTCAAAATTTGATTGCATAGTGTAAATTTAAATTTGAGTCAGTATAAGCCACATTCAGTATAAATGAGATAAGCTAAAAATATTATACTCCTTTTTCTAGTTGATAAGCTAACACACTTTTGTAGTTCAGAGATACAACATTTTAAGCCCCCAAAAGGATGACATGATACTAAAATAGATGGAAATATATATATCTAAAATGTAAAACCAGATTGATAGATGGCTACTATTGACCTACATATATAACTGACACCTATGGTTTTACACACACAAAAAAAAAAAGAGGGGAATTCTAGGTGGGTCCATGATGTTGTGTTTTGGGTTCACTTGCTGCTCAGGGTTTGCTGGATTTGGAGGGCTTTGGGTTGGAGGTGGAGCAAAGGTTGAGGTCAGGAATTGAGTTTGGGCCACCACTGGATTTTGGGTGCTTGTTTGGCTTGTTGGAAAGTTTCTGCTTGAGCTCAGAAAGCAATGTTTGATTTTCTTGGTTGAGAAGTTGGGCTTTCTTCCTAAGCCTCTCATTCTCTTGCATTATGTAACAGTTCTGCAAGTACAGCTCTGAGTTCAGCCTTTCCATCACTGTGAACACTAACTTTTTTCAACACTGCTGTAATAGCCCTGAAACCCAAAACAAAACATAACAGAACAAAAAAAAAAATTTAATTAAATAAAAAAATGTATGTTAGATTACATTTTTCATTGCCAACAAAATTATAAAACAAAGACAGACCATCCAGTAATTGTACTTGGAAAACTCAAAAAACCCATATGGCCATAACAAAGAACAAAAAATGCACAAAATTCTCTATTCTCAAATTTCGTTGTCAGATATTTGGTCATAACTGGAGATTCTCGATACATTGTATGATTAATAATAAATTGAGATTTAAGAATTTTGAAAACAGAACTACAGAGCAAAAACAAATCCAAAATGGAAAAAAAAAAAAAAAAAAACGATATCTACATCATTATGTCTAAATGCACTTCCAGTTGTGTTGTATGATCATGATAGATTCTTACCGTATGGTATGATTGACCATGCATTAAAGTGAAAGATTCGAAATCGAAAAATCTCACAAATAAAGTCATATGCATATAAGATAATAAAAAATAAATGGAATTTTGTAAAAAAAATAATGCAGAAAAAAATCAATTTTTTTTTTTTAAATAACATGTAGATTTACATGAAGGAACCCATGTTTTATTAATGCTGTGTTTGGTTGAGGGATTTGAAGATGGATTTGAGGAGGGATTTGGAAAGGGAATTGAAAAAGATAGAGGAAATCTGAAAAAAAATATACTTATATTTCACATAATTTCACATACCTTTTCCTTTCTCTTTTCAAATTTCCCCACAAATCTCCCAACCAAACAAAGCATAAATGAAAAAGGGTATACCCACAAAATCAAAATACAAAACAGAATGTGAGCAGAGCCAACCATAATCAACTGTCAAAAGGTTCAAAGCAAAATTGTAAAATTTTGATTCCTAATTTTCCTTGACAAAATGAGGAATTGCTGTGATTGTTACTAACCAGAAATGAAGTGAAGAATGGGAAGAAAACAGAGTAGGATGTTGATGAATGAGTGGAAAAAAACAGAGGAGAGTTGTTTGATAAATAAAGAAACCAAAAAGGAATAGAATAACATTAAATCCAAATCTACACTCATTTAAATAATGTTTGTATTTGCTGACCTCACAAGTCAGGAATAAAGATACTAAACAACACAATCTGCAAATCAATGTATTCACACATACTGGCATGTTGTATATCTATATCTGCTTACATATATTCTTGACTTGCATATATATGAGAAGAATTTTTCTTTTTCTACAAGGCAATGAACCGAAAGTAACGGAAATCAAAGACAGAGAAAGAGGAAGAAAATCATTCAAAAAAGAAAGTAAAAATCAAATGTTGGAGAATCCAAGACTGTGAAAGAAGCATTCCAGAGCCACATCAGAGAGAGAGAGAGAGAGAGAGAGAGAGAGAGAACATATATGCATGTATGGGAATGTATGCAAAACATATAAGCATTTGGTGAAGAATTGGGTGAGATGGAAAACAGAGGCAACCAACAAAAAGTTAAAATTTCAACAAAAAAAAAAGTGTACCCATCTAACACCTTTGTCAGTGAAACAAAGCAAAGAAGAAACTTGAAAGAAGCACTTAATTCTAAGAGAGAGAGAGAGAGAGAGAGAGAGAGAGATTCAAAAAAGATCACCTTTTGAAAGGTTGGTTAGGAGGAGGAGGTTTGGCCGAGGAAGCTTTGGGTGTGTCGATGTGTAAGAAGAAGTTCTGAGCAGTAAAAAAGAAAAAGAGAGAGAGAGAGTTGGAGAGAAGTGAGGGACAGAGCGAACAATGGGGAAGTCAATATATAGTGGAAAAAGTAGGAGAGAAAAACAGAGTTGAGATGAGAGAGAGTAAAAGGGGGGAGGGTGTTAGGGAAACATGCATTGCGCTCTCTCTCTCTCTCTCTCTCTGTCTCTCTCTCTCGCTCTCTCTATCTGTCTGTCTGCCGCAACAATCATGCATGTGTAAGCATGGAAGGCGGCCGATATAGGCAAGGATTTTAATGTTCTTTACTATGATCATGACCATCTAAGCAAGGATTTTATTCTTATGTCCATTTTTTGGGTCATGGATTTTCTATTTCCTTTATTTTAATGATAATTTTTTATTTTTATTTTTATTTCATAGGATAAAATATTAAATAATTCAGTAAGTTAAATTATAATAAAAAAATTACAGCCACCTTATTGAGTCTCCATTTGAAAAGTGAGTTGACTTTTAATTTTTTAACTTTTTTAGCTATTTTAATTTGGGTTAAAAAGTTTAGTTTGTGAAAGATTTTTTGACTTTTTAGTTTTTTTGACTTTTTTTTTTTGTAAAAAAAAAGTGTAATGATTATGAATTCGATATGATATTTTGTTTGCTGTGATTAAAATAACTTATTTTATCTTTTGTGACTAAAATAACTCAAAACCTCCTTGCCAAACAGAGCCTCACTCAATCAAGAACTTTTTGCTGTCAATTACTCATAGTCAATCACCCCATTTAATGTTGATCTAATTTTCAATGGGACCTCAAATGTTTTTATGTTTTATTTTTTTCAATTCAGTCATTGAAGCAGGGACGTTGAAGCAAGCTTACTGCTATGAATTTCTGATATATGTTTTGTTACTCAGGCTTTATTTGTAATAATTTAGAAAAGTGAAAAAGTTAAAAAGTTATTATCTTATTTAAGTCATATAAGTCACGTCACTGCTCTATCACATCACTTCAAATTTAATCTATACTTAACTTATATTTTATAAAAATTTAAAAAATATACTTATTTAAATGATCCTGACCCATCCCTATGTAGTTTTGTTATTGTAAAATCTCCTGTCATCTTCATCTTGCTAAGAGGTTGGCACGTTTTGCGAAATTTTTTTGTATTCTGGCTTTCGGAGATACCCACTTTCCTTACGATAATGGTTAGGCACTAGGAAATATTTCTCTTTATTTTGATTTCCATTTCTACTTGTAACCATAATTTTAGTTTGTTGGTTTGTTGTATGAATTATTATTTACTATTTTATCTTATTAATTGAAGTTCTTATTTCTACGGAAAAAAAAAAGTCGTTCAACTTTGTTTTAATTTTCAATGTGACCTTTTTTTAGTGTAATCCTCAAAATTTTCTATTTAAGCCCCCTAGTTTTCATAATTAAATCAACATAGCCCAATCCATTTGTTGAATATAGGAAAAAAATAACTATCATTTTGTATCAAGTGCTTTTAGATTGAGCTTTTTTTAGGGTTTACACTAAAAATTGTTAATAAATGAGAAAAATATGAAGAAAAAAAATTATGAACAGTTTTATGTGAAATTATTTATTTTGTCTTACAAGATGTATTATTTTACATAAAATTGTTAGTAATTTTTACTCTGCATATTTTTTCTTCTCAAATTTAAAACTATCATTTTCTTATTTTAAGTCTTATTTAACATTAAATTAATTGAAACTACATCCCACATCTATTAATAGACTAGAGACATTGAATTAATTATTAAAGTTTGAGGGCTTAAATAAAAATTTTAAAGAGTGAATATAGAGAAAAGTTGGACGGCTTAAATTAAAAATTTAAGTTTGAGAAGATCTCATTGAAAATTAAACCAAAATTATGGGGACTAATTTAAAAATATCCAAAAATAAAAAATTTGAGGCATGATTTAATTAGTGTGAATATTTTGGGCCAAAGGTGTGGGATACATTGGAATCCAAAAAATGCGTTAAATATAATGGTGATATACAATGTAGCTAAATAATGAGAATCTTACATTGCAATAGGACTACATGGCAGATTAGGAATCCAAAAATGTTAGAAATTCTAAAAATTTTATTAAAAATTTTATCACATGTCTTGCATGATATGAAACTCACATTGTGTGGGTTCCATATTTATACGAGACATTTAATAGAATTTTTAATAAAATTTTTAGAATCTCTGACATTACTTTTAAAAATCCGCAATAATCTTTGATTTGAAAATCTAATGGTTTAAGTTTAAATTTGAAACAAAACATTCTTTTTAAGGTATGTGAATTTAAAAAAAAAAAAACACATGGTATTTTGATATTATTTTACTTCAGTCTTAAATTTATAAATTTTAACAGTTAAATTATGTACTTTTGTTAATGTATTTTTATTGTGATAAAAAAAAATACATCAAGATCATTATAAAAAAATAATATTAGACAATCTTTATCCATCTATGATTGAATTAGTAAAAAATAAGAAGTATTCATTATTTGTAGTTTTTTTTATTAGCTAGTAATATTTGTTGGGTTCCTATTTTTAGGATTCACTTTTTAGAAAATTAAATTTTTTTATTTTACTTTTTTTTTCACTGATTTTTTTTTAATATTCTAAGTTATTTTTTTTTTAAATTTTTAGATACACCTAACATAAATACACTTAAATAGTATAATATTTGTGAAAAAAATCTATAAAAATTTACTAAATACCAAAAATATAAAAACAAATATGAGAATTCAGTATATTTTTTTGTATTTTATATATTTATTGATTTTTTAAAATATTTTTTTACAAATATTTTATTTTTTGGATATATCTAAGTTAGGTGCATATAAAAAAGTAGAAAAAAAATACTCAAAATTTTAAAAATATTCAATAAAAAAAACACAAAAAAAAAATTAATTCCTAAAAAATTAAATTCAAAAAATTAAAACAAAAATACTGATTAATATTATTGACTTACCATTTTCCTTCAACATTTGTCTTATTACATTTAATAAGGTTAGTGATGGGATGTGCAAGTGAGGTATATATATCTGTAGACGAAAAGGGCAATTCAGGGATTTCATGATGGTGGGCTCGGCCGTCCGAAGATTCGCAATGATGGTTTGGATTGGTTCGAACCAACGCAACCCATCATCACACTTCCACACCACCTCTCATCGATTCTCTTACGTTTGTTTGTTTGTTTGTTTTGTGTGTATATATATATTACAATAATTTATATCACTAAAAAAATTATTAATAACACTAATATACTAGGAATGTGAAAAAAAAGAAAAGTAAAGTGGTGGATAGGATTCACTATTACATCATTAGTGGTGCTATTAAAACAATACTTTTAGTATTCTCAACCATTTTTCTATATATTATTACTAACAATTGGTATATATGATGGGTATATAATTTAAATAAATAAAAATAAAATAAAATATTTATTATATATTGTGAATTATTTAAGTAGTAAGAATCTTATTTATTAAATTATAAATTTTAGATTCAGGTCTCACTCTTCTGTCAAGTTTTAGTTTGCATAATAATTATATGTTTTTTCATCAGTAATTTATTAATCATATGAATGAAAATTGATGTGTCATCTCTTTCTATTAAAATAAATATTTATTTTTATTTATTTCAATCTTTACCTATAGAGTGCACTAGTTTCGGTCATTTTAACTTTAATAAAGAGGTGAGGTTAGTATAATTAAGTCAAAAATGTATTTTATTTTTTACAAACCTCAAAAAAGCTAGGTGTAATTTACCCTTATTATAAAGGGAAGGAATTCTCTCCAATCCATATTTGAACTTGAGAAGTATTGTCTAGGCTTGTGAAACATATCATTGGCCTTATTTTGATAGTAATCATTCATTTTAGGATAAATTACAAATACATCATTTGAGATTTGTTTAAAATATAAATTATTCCCTGTAGTTCTGAAAACTCCATCTCACCCCTAAGGTTTTTAATTTCATAACAAATAACCTCTTTTATTAGTAAAACATGAAATTAATTAATAGTTTTTGAGGGTGTTAAAATTTTATTTCAATTAATAATTTATGTAATTTTATTATTATATATGACAGCAGTTAAGAATTTTATTTTTTTAGTTAATTATAATAAATAAAAATTTTGACAATGGGATATTTGTAAGTTTTCAAATCATAAAAGTAATTTATATTTTAAGTAAAGCTTAGCGGATACCTTTGTAATTTACCCTTAATTTCAAGTTTTTTCACGTATATCGTCCATTAAAAAAAAAAATGAAAAAGATAAGTTAATCCAATATACATACTACTACTATATTTTTAGGCCCTTTATTGTCTCAAATTTTTATTATTCGTTGTAGTATTAGCAACTAACCTTACTTTCTTTTTACCTATCTTAAATAAAATTCAAATAAATAAACCTTACTTTCTTTCTTTCCTTTTTTTTTCATTTTCTTTTTGTCGAAGTCTTTTTGTCTTGTGTGATACCCACTACATTGATTCTCCATTCCCCTTTTTCTTTAGGCTCATATTATTGCTAGTTAATTATTAAATTCCTTTTGTTAATGCGTTTCATTGATGCACATGTTAAAAGACTGAACAACGTACATCTTGAGTGTAAATATGTGTAATGAAAAATATACAATTTATTTAAATATCTTTATATGTATTTTAAGAGAATGTTTGTTTGAGGGGATTAAAATATAAAACTGGACTCCATATTCAATATCTCAACTAATCTATTGTTTTATTTAAAAAGTGAAGGTCGGACTAAGTAGTCTAATCAAACTATTAATCCATCGTATGTGATGTGAGATTATCATATTTTGTGTGGTCGAATATAAAAGGGTTTAACAATTTCTCCTTTGGATTAGTTGGTAAATGGACAAATTTAGCCCCAAATATTTAATATTTGTTTCCTCATTTCATTTTTCACAAAGCAATTTTTTCCCCAGATTAACAAAAATATTTCTTTAGGCTGATTAAAAACAAAAATATTTAGTAGATTTTGAAACATGTTATAAGTCTCACCCAAAAAATAAAATAAATTTTAAAAGTGAGATTTGCCATTGCCATTATTTGATAAACAATTTAAAAAGATTAAATGGTCTTTTGAACACGTATCATTTTTTATAATGTTTTAAGCAAATATGAGATTTACTAGAATAGTTATGTTTAGATATTTAATCTTACGACAAAACAAACATAGAATACTCACCTTGTCCAACCAAATAGGTCCATAAACCCAAGATTAACAGTTCATTAAATTGCAATTCCCCCTTACGTAGTCCATCCAAACAAATAAGGTCACACGTCAATTTTATATAATTTTAATCCTCATTTATTTTATAGATTGTCCACAAATTTCTATTTCATTTTATAATGTTGCAACATATCATCCAAAATATAAAAGATTAAAAGTCATTTTTCAGCTTTTAACTCATTTTGAGTCACATCATCTCTCATATTTTTTTACATATTTTTTTTTTTTGAAAGAGAAGCCAAAAAGACAAATTTTAACCATCTTCCCAAAACATTCAAAAATCAACACTCCATAATTATTATGTCATTTTAAGTTTAAAATTTCTCCTAATTGTTTTTTTATTAAAATAAAAATTCAATAACGTGGACATCTTTTGCAGCTATTAACCATTAAAAAGAAGAGAGATCCACTTTATTCATAGAATGAAAAGGATTTGGAACCTATATTCTCTCTCTCTCTCTCTCTCTTTATTATGGAAAATGTTTCGGAGCTCTAGAGGAAGAGCTCTGGAGAGAGCTCCAATGATGAATCTCCCACCATGTGATGTAATGTTTTGACTTGTATTTCTGTTTTGTTTTTTGCTACTTTGTCACATCGCTAAAGCTTATATTAAAATTTTATTTTTATAGTTTTGCATCAGTACTCTTTTATTATTTACTTCTAACAAAACATGTATTGAACTGTATTATGGCTTTTGTTTATTTATATTATTTCCAAGCTAAATTCTAAACATGATTTTTCTTCTTTTTTTTTTTTTTGTATTTGTAAGTTTAACGGAAATAGACTCTCCAAAAATGGAGAGAAGTTTGTGCATATCTTGCTACCCTAGCTGTTCAGAAAAAAGAAAAAAAAAAATCTTGCTATTCTAAAAATCTATTTCGGTAGGAATATCGTGTATTGAGTCGTCTATTCATTCTATCGAGTTATTTATAATAACATATATAAATTTGAAATATAACAAAGCAAAGTTTAGACAATAAAAATTCCATCCTTATAAACAAATAAAATATGTCATTAGCAGGAAAATAGAAGGGGAAATTACACCTAGTGTTTCTATCATAAAATATTTACAGATTAATAGAAAAGTTTATGAATTTAATTATTAAGATTTGTAAGATATACCATTGAATTGATTTTTTTATTTTTTATAAATACACTGGATTGTGATTTCTCCAAAAATAGAATTAGATGCCATATCAAGTAAAGAATAAGTCCTTTTAACTCAACTTTTAAGCAAAAGAATCCTTATCATGTTTGGTTGAGTTTTAAGATTTTTTATTTTTTGTTTTTTTAAAGTAAAAATTGATTTGACAAGAAAACAACAATTTTTTTTTTCAAATTTTAAAAATTATTTTTCCCTTCCAAAATTTTTATTTTTTTTACCAAAATATATTTTAGTTTTTTTCTTTTTTTGAAAAAATAAAACAGAATACAGATTTTGAAAACTCAACCAAATAAATTTAATTTATTTCAACGTATTGATTTTAACGTAACAAGTGTAAGTTTAACCCTTAATTTGTTTGCTACAAATTGGATGACATCCAACGTGTTCCAATTAAAACTTCACGTGCTTTCAGATTGTAAAAAAAGAAAAAAAAAACATGAGCAACAGAAATTTAATAAACAAAACTGCAAAGTTCATGCATCAAATAGTAGCTTTATATCGCAGCTTGTCAATCTACAATCTGTGAATTTCTAGTTTCAATTTCCAAACTTTCTTTACGTTGTGTTTAGTTGGAGGATTTGAGGAGAGATTTGAAAAACGAAAGAGAAAAGTTAGGTGAAATGTGAATAAAATACATTTCACCTAATTTTATACACCTTTTTCCTTTTTCTTTTCAAATCCTTTCCCAAATCCCCCAACCAAACACAGCATTAAGTTATCACTCTTTTACATTGGGGTCGCATTATTTGTGCTCCATTTGAATTTCACTTGTTTCTAGTTTCGAAGGAAACATAAATGGGTAAATAACGATTTGCCGTTTTTATGTTTACTTATCTTTTACTTTGTAATTCCAAATAATTTAAAACAAAATAATTCTAACATGGCGTTATATATATGCACCATATACCATGACAACTACAAAATCAATCTCAAAAGTTCTTTTTCTCATTGAACTATAGATTAAGAGTTACATATTACATGAGAATCCTTACTGTCCGAAAAGTTAGAGAAAATTATGACAAGTACCTCATGGCTTATAAGTTTCTAGATCAAAATTTCAAAAGAACAAAGGGACTTTTAACTCCAAAAGAAAGTAAGAACATTGGAAGTATCATATTCCATATACATCATGACCTTAGCAAAAACAAAAGGTTGGACTACTTCTATTTCATAGTGGTAGTTGTTGCTCTCTAAGTCCTAAAAGTTGTTAGATAGAAATGAGTAATTGTCTAGTAGAGAGCATATTTAACCAGGTATATAAATATTTGATTTAAAACATGCATGACCATGACCTTTACCCATGAACACTAATTTCCCAAGTTCATAGTACAATGTAAAACCTTTTACTTGATTCCACATTTCTCCGTCCTTACACGAATGGCTAGTGGGCACCTCAACTCTTCCACATTTGTCGTCCTCACATGATCAGGCACATGGACACCTTAAAAAACATTCCCACATTTGTTGTCCTCACACGACTGGGTAAGTAGGTACCTCAATTTTCCTGCGTGGGTAATACCATATCACATAATGAGTAAATCATCAAAAACTCAATCTTTATCAAAATAGAAGGGATTTCAATACATCTCCAATCTACCCACTAATTCCTCTTCAACTACCAACCAAGACCTATGAACAACAAGTATGGTTTCACAAGAAAATTAGGGCTTTTCCTTCCATTCTTTTATTTTTCTTTATTCATGCTTTTTACATTATCTTTCATTAGTAAATAATCAAATCTTTCATCAATTAGGCAAAACTCACTATCACCATTAATGTCTATATATATATCACCCATTTCAAATCATACATCCATACCATAAGATTAACACACATTTAAACCAAAATATAGATATACAAGGGTAATGATATTTCTACCTCAAAAGTTATGAGAGAAGAGGTGAAGACCCAAGGAATGAACTTCCAAAACAATGCGATCGGTTAAGAATGTAGCTCTTGATGAGATTAGCAACTTTAATGAATGAGCAATGATGGATTCTAGTTAAAGATAGATGCAATCTAGCGTTTAGGAGCAAAGGTTTTCGAAAATGGATGTTAGAGAAAGGAGTATGAAAAAGTGAGCCCAAAAAGTGTTTAGATCAAAATTTAAAATTGTTGTCCTGAACAGACTGCTTGAACGAACTTTCCATCTTGAGCGATGCACACAATACAAGCAGACTACTCAAGTGAACTATCTGCGAACTATCTACCGTTCGAGCGGTAAACGCAAGGTTTCAAAAGTTTTGCAATGTTATAGTGAAACAACTGGAAGCTTGATATCTATGCTCGAGCGGCCATTATATCGCTTGAGCGGTTTCACCTATAAACAGGCAAGCTATTGGGACCTCTGCTTATTTGCTCGAGTGACCAATTGACCGCTCGAGCAGTCACTCAACATAGGTTGTTACATTCTACCATCCTTATTGAATTTCGTCCCCGAAATTTCATAATTCTTGCTAAAAACGATACCAACAATCCTAAGGAAGACTAAAATCATATTAACAACCATCTCAACATGCATAATTTCATCAAGGAAGAACAAAATCAAATCATAATTCATATACTTGAGATGAAAAGTTCAAGCTTTTATGAAAATAACACTTTTTCATCACATCCCCTCCACAAGTCAAAATACATAATACTCAGGAAAATAACAAATTATCGAAATTACACATAATCAAACAAATCTGGATATTTCTCATGGATCTCAGCTTCTCGCTCCCAAGTAGCTTCTTCCACGCCGTGGTAGTGCCATAACACTTTCACTAAGGGAGTAACTTTACCTCTCAAAACTTGCTCTCTAGAATCCAAGATCTTTATTGGTCTTCATAGGTGCCATTTTCATCTACTTCTAGACTTGTCCAATCCAAAACATGAAAATGATCGGGTTCATACTTACGAAGCATGGAAATATGAAATACATCTTGTACCCTGGAGAGTTGTGGTGGTAAGGCAAGACGATAAGCTACTTCCCCCACCCGTTCTATAATATCAAAAGTGCCAATGAACCTAGGTGATAGTTTTTCACTTCGCCCAAATTGATAGTTTCAAAAGCACATGATCTCATACTTCGAAAGACAAATGTCTTCTTCTCCAGTCTGCATAACTCTTCTATCGGCTTTAAGCCGTGATCAAGCTTTTCCGAATAAGAGCCACTTTCTTGGTGGTTTCATGGACTAATTGGGGTCCAAGCATGGGTGAATCCCCTACCTCGGTTCAATACACAAGTGATCTACATGGATGCCCATACAAGGCTTCAAAAGGTGTCATCCTGATGCTAGCCTAATAACTATTATTGTAGGCAAACTCCGCTAGACGCAAATGCCTCTCCCAAGAACCCTTAAAATCTAACACACCACCCCTCAACATATCTTCCAAGATCTGGATGGTGTGTTCAGATTGTCAATTTAAGGGTGATAACCAGTACTAAAGGTCAGTTGAGTACCCATAACATTTTGCAAACTCTACCACAATTGTGCAATAAAACATTGCCCTCTATCTAAGACAATGCTCACCGAAACCCCGTGAAGTTTGACAATCTCTCTAACGTAAAGCTCAGCTAAGGACTCAACCAAATCCCCCATGTACATAGCTAGAAAATGAGCCAACTTACTTAGTTGATCCACGACAACCTGAATTGCATCATTACCCCTTTGTGTTCTAGGAGGGCCCGAGACAAAGTCTATAGTGATGTGCTCCCACTTCCACTCGGCTATAGGTAAGGATTGTAATAACCCAGCTGGCTTTTGATATTCTGCTTTGACTTGTTGGCAAGTTAGACACTTAGACACAAATAACACTACGTTCTGCTTTATACCCTTCTACCAAAATTGATAACTAAGGTCATGATACATTCTTGTGCCTTCTAGAAGTACCACAAGGCATGAATGATGGAATTTCCATAAAACTTCATCCCTACAGGATTCTAGTACAAAGAGATGTTCTAAAAATTGAACACTCAAATCGGAATGTACCTTCAACCCCTTATCTTCTTTTCCTTGGGAGATCTTTCTTTGGATTACCTCTACTTCTGGATCACCCTGTTGAGCTTCTATAACTTGTGTGACAAGTGTTGGCTGTGCAAGGACTATAAACAAGGTGGCATGCTCAGGAGACTCGCCAAGATGCAAGTCAAACTCACCCAGATCACCCAATATCTCATACTCTCTGATGGCCAGACTAGCAATGGCATTTACAGATTTTTTACTTAAGGCATCTGCCACTACATTGACTTTTCCTAGATGATAATACAATTCAAAGTCGTAATCTTTCATAAACTCCATCCACCTCCTCTAACGTAGGTTCAAATCTTTTTGGGAGAATAGATATTTAAGGATTTTGTGATCCAAAAAACACTTCAAATTTGTCTCTATATAGGTAGTGCCTCCAAAGTTTTAAAGCAAAGATGATTGTTGCTAACTATAGGTCATGAGTTGGGTAGTTCCTCTCATAAGTTTTCAACTAATGAGACCTATATGCCACAACCTTACCTTCTTGCATCAAAACACACTCCTAAACCTTCTCTAGAAACATTACAATAGATAGTGTAACCCAACTCTCTCTCCGGAATAATCAAGATCGGTGCGGTAGTCAGCCTAGATTTCAATTCTAGGAAAGATTTCTCGCGTGCCTCACTCCAAACGAATTTCACGCCTTTTCTAGTTAACCTAGTCAACGAGGAAGCTAGAGTAAAAAAATCCCTCATAAGCCGTCTATAATAGCCGGTGAGGCCCAAAAAGTTACGAATTTCAAAGGTATTCTTTAGTCATTCCCAATTTTGCACGGACTCTATTTTTGAAAAATCCATTGTGACCCCGTCTCCAGAAACTACATGGCCCAAGAACTTCACCTCGGAAAGTCAAAATTCACACTTCTCATACTTGGTATATAATTGATGCTCCCTAAGCAATTGTAAAACAATATAGAGGTTGTACGGGGAGCAAATATTCTGGCGTGCCCGTATTCCTTTCTTCCTAGTTCCGTCGATGTCCGATCACCTACGAGCAAATAACGGTGAGCTACCCGGCGGTGTGTGGCCGGAAACACCCTCCGACGGTCAAATTAGCACACACCTTAGAGGGAATAGAGAGAAGGGAGAGAGTGTTTGAGTGTAAGGATTTTCTTACAGAGATGTTCGTGTGTCGCGTATGGGGGGCACAGACATGCTTATATACCTTCTGAGCCCCATATCCACTCCCTGTCATCTCCTGACACGTGGCTCTGCTATCCCATCTGTCAGCATAAACCATGCCATTCATCACCTGCTCTCAACTGCCTGTCAGCACAGCTGGAGCTCGGCAGCCGAGCTGCCCTACCTCGGTCGTACCATGCTTCATACCTTAAGCGCCTAACCGGATAAACAAACGGAGGACCGGGCTAAGCGGCATCCCGGCCGAGCCTAGCCCGGATACTTACTTTGATCGGCCTTCCTGCCGACCATACAGTCTCCTCGGCCGACCACGCCTTTCCGGGCACCGGCCACTCAACTTCCTCGGTTGTCCATGCCTTCCTGGCCGCCGGTCACTCGGTCAATCCGGCTTTGGCCATATTCGGACCGGGCACCCTGGTCCGACCGAGCACTGCCTTACCGAGCAGTTTCTGTCCGGTCCGGGGTGACACTCAGCCCGTACTCTGCCCGGCCCAAATTCTGGTAGCCCATCTCTAGGTGAACAGTCGATCATCTCGGCCCAATGCACTGCTGGGCTCTCAACTTGCTCGGTCGATACCTCGACCCACCACCGGATCATAAATCACCCTCTCAGAGGTGTTCCTTATACTCCTCCTTAGAAGGTAAGTAGATAAGGATGTCATCTACAAAGACTACTACAAATTTATGGAGATATTTGCGAAAGACTTGATTCATGAAGTCCATAAAAGTAGTTGGGGCATTCGTCAATCCAAAAGGCATTACAAGAAACACATAGTGGCCATATCGTGTACGAAAGGCCGTTTTTGGCATGTCCTCCTCCTTCACCTACAACTGATGATAACTTGATCATATATCTATCTTTGAGAAACATCGAAAATCCTTGAGTTGATTTAATAGGTCATCTATTTTAGGTAACATATATTTGTTCTTAATTGTAACCCTGTTCAACTTGTGGTAATCGACACATAACCACAATGAACTGTCCTTCTTCTTGGCAAAGAGAGTTGGTGCTCCCCACAGTGAGGTACTAGTTTGTATAAAACCTTTGTTTAGTAACTCCTGCAATTGCTCCTTTAGAACGAGCAATTCTGCTGGCACAAATCTATAGGGTGATATGGAGATGGGTGCTATGTCAGGCACCAAGTCTATAGAAAACTTGACCTCATGGTAAGGTAGTAATTCGGTGAGGTCCTCCGGCAAGACATAGGTGTAGACACCCCATTTTTGACAGACCTTAAGACTCAGACGTCACCGATTGAGTGCTTGGTGATATTGCATAACGTGCTCGTTCAGAAGTTTCAGAGTCTCGGCTGCGAGCCCTGCCTCCGGACTTCCGAACCCTCTTCTGTGCCTTGCCTCGGTTTGCGAACCAGACTCGGTTTTCTCTGTTTCTTTTCCTGAGGGGAGGGAGAGGTCCCGTAGACCATCTCTCAGTGGCCGTGGGCTACATTTTGTGGCTGTAGACCATTTTTCCCATTTCAGAGCCCGGTTCCCGATTTTCGGAGCCGTCAGGCCGTGTGCCTCGGTTCGGGACCACTTAACCATCTCCTATTGCTCCGATTTTTGGCATGCACCTTATTTTCTCCCTTTTGAGGGACATTGAGGCCCGAGAGACCCACTTCGTGGTCGAATGCCACTTTCGGTGCTTAACAGGCAGTTTTCGGGGCCCCAAACTGCGCGTTCTGGCCCTCGAACATTCATTTTGCATCGGTTTTCGTTCATTTTTGGCAGGTACCTCTGTTTCATCACCAGGAAGGCCGTAGAAGGGTGGGAGGCCAGTAATTATTTCAGCAACCAGTTATATATCCTCCGGCGCCCTCCGACGCCCGTTTTTCTCACTTCCAAGCCAATGTTGAACACCCTTGGGCCATTTTCTTGAACTTTTAACCACATATTTGTGATGTACACACATGGGAGGACCCTAAAAGTTGGTGGCCGGCCACTAATGTTGCTTGACCCTTTTGAACCCCTACTAAAAGTGGCCTATTCTCTCTCCTGTTTTACAGTTGACAATTTTGAACCACAGGGTTGTGTTAAGGGCACCTGGGAGGACACCAATGTGAAGTCGCCGGCCACTAATTCAACTTGACCTTTTTGACCCTTGGCCGGCCGGCCATAAGAGGTGGCCGGCCGGCCACCTGCAGCTGAGATAACTGGCCGGCCTTGATCCTTGCCCCCTGCTTAGTTCAGAACTGACCTTTTTTCCCCCCAAAAACCTGTATCCGGGGGACAACCTTTTGGGGGGGAAACTTGATCCATTTTCCCCCCACTTTTTCCCTCCATTTCTCCCCCTCTTTGGTGGATATACTTGGCTGGCCAGCTCTAAAAAAAGGGTTAGAAAAATTCCCTTCAAGCCCTTTGCATTATATCTCTCTCCCTCTCCATTTCCAAGCTTCCATTCTTCAAACCCTACACCATTTTATACTACACCACCAAGCCCTACCCTTCCATCCTCCACTCCAGCAGTTTGAGGGTGTTCTTCAGAGCTTAGAGGTGCTGCAAACTCAAGCCAAGAGTTGCTAAAGACTTGTCTCCAAGGGTAAGTACCAATTCCCTCTTTTTGAGCCTAATTTTGCAACATTTTTTTAGCTATTTTGCTTGTTGTTTTGAGCTCCGACCAAAACTGAAAGTACCATTTATTTGAGCTCCATTTCATGTTTCATTAAGGGAATTTTGGCATTTGATGTCCCTATCTTGCACTTGCTTCATTATCCTTCTCATATACCGTTGTCTTGCATAGTATTTTTAGCCTATGTGTGATCTGTTTTGGAGCATGATGTAAACTGTAAGTGAGCTTATTTTGAGCCCCTCTTCAACATTGAAGAGGGCTCATCACTGTTTGGGACCTCCATGTGCCACTTGTCATTATATCCCTCTTTGGTCCCCATTTTTGCATGATCTATTAGCCTATTATGCTTCTGTTTTTGGTCATTTTACAGAACTGAAAACAGTCTTATTTTGACCCCATATTCATGTTTCATTAAGGGTCTTTGGCTGTTTGATGAATGTTTTGTATACTTCGTGTTTTGACCTCTTTTGGGCCCTATCTTGCATGGCATTTTGAGCATACTTGTGTACTGATTTAGGCTTGGCCATCAACTGTAAAATATCATATTTTTGGCCCCTTTTCAATATTGTAGAAGGCCCCTAATCTGTTTGGGGTCGGCAGCTGTGAGTTGCTTCTTTACCTCATGTTTAGGGCCATTTTTGCATGCTAGTTTTGCCATATTTGTGCTTACTATTTGGCCATGTTTTGAACTGTAAAAGTGCTTTTCTAGGGGCTGCCTTGCTTCTGTCTTTTCATCTCATGTACAAATTATGCATAGCTATAGGCCATTTCATGCGCCAAAATTCATGTTTCGGGACTCGTTCCATGCATCGGGTGTCATTTCGCCTTGTTCGGGGCTGTTTTCCCCCTCATTTTGCTACTGATTTTTGCATGTTTTCATATCATATTATATGTCTTTTCCATGTCTCATTAGAGTGGCATTTCAGTGCCTGAGGGTCGGTCCTCGGTTTGCGTGCACGCGTGCACGCATTTCGAGTTGTCTTGTTTTCATCTGATGGCCTCCTATGTGAGTGTAGCTGAGGCTCTCTCATGTTGGTGTAAGCCCATTATTGCATTACGTATGCCATTTCATCCATAGCATTGTGCATGCTCGGTTATGTATTACCTCGTGTAACGTGTATGCCATTCCATGACATTGTGTATGTTAGGATTGTATCTTAGTTGCATTTCATGCATATCATGCATATTGCATCGTGTTCGGGATAGGATTTAGCCCGGGCATGAGAAACGAGGTGCGTTTCGTACTCCGAGTGACGGAACGTGTCTCAATTCCAAGTCACCGACACTCCGGATCATCCATGATGGAGTTAGGTTCTTGTTGTGTTTACACGTGCATTCATTCTATATTGAGTTGCACATTTCGACTCCTCAGCCATCATGCATCAATATGCGTGATTGGTGGCACGAGGATTGAGGCATGCATATATCTGTGAAAATACATTGCCATGCCCCTTTCCTGCTCTCTGTTGCAGCAAAAGGAAGAATCAGCAACTTTTTGGAGCTTGGCGCGCATTTCAAGAAAAGGTGTAAACAGAGGCTAATTGGGGTATCGTCATGGATTTCCGCGCAAAGGCAACCCGAGCATGCATCATTCATCATCCGGAGTGGAGTCAAGGCAGTCCCTGGCTTGCATGCCAGTTTATTTATTTTCTTAGTTAATTTGTTAATTAATTAGGAATTTGTACATTATTTGGACTGTATTATTTGGACTGTAATATTCTTTTATTCGGGACTGTATATTTATTTGGACCCTCTGTGCGAGGGCATAATTGTAATAAGTGTGGGTGAGTGTGATGTATGTCTTCCAACCCCACGTCTTTCTTCCCTTTTATTTACCTGCTTATGATGGTTAGATTAGGGTATGTTTCAATTAGCATACAGTATGACAGCATGTTTGCATCATTCATCTGTTTTGCATGCACCGGGCTCGGCGCATCATACTAACTGCATTGTATTTCAATTTCCAAGTTGAGTACTTGTTAGCCGTTGCATTTCATATGCCATGTTTAGAATAGCCGAGCCTGCTATAGTTGCATTTTGCATGTGTTGCATTAGGCATTTCTGTATAATTAGGGTCATGCATGGATTTCTAATGTAGTTTCTGTTTTGGCTTGGAGTACTCGGTGAGTTTTTTTGCTTTAGCATCCTTGCATGCGTGTGAGTGACTGCCATGAATAGCATGCTTACCATGAGGCTATTTGCTTATGTGATATAACTGCTTGAATGCCTGTGGGTGAAGGCTGGGCTATTTGGATTGGAACAATTCATCAACTGTTTGTTTTAAGCCCACTAGATAGTGGCAAAACCATCTTTTCTAAGCCAACCCGAGGGTGGCAAAATCTGCATTTTAAGCCTACCTGCGGGTAGCAAACCATCTTTCAAAAAACAAACATGAAATGTTTTGTTCCAATTCTAGCGACCCGGTCTATACTTATATGCTGTGCGCATCACATAGTAAAACTAGGCTAATAACCGGAATAAGAACACACAAAGTTTTCAAAACTAGATATCATGGTTAGTAGAGGCCGATCTTTGATTGGGCGAGCGGGGGTGCTCATGAAGTGACCTTCCCCAATCGTACCCAAGTTCCCGAGCCGAGGCAACTTTGGTGATGACGGACACGTGGCCTTTGGCACCGAGTCAGGGTTTCCTAAATTTCCCATTAAAAAACATTTAGGTGGCGACTCTGTATCTGGTAAAGCAATCCATATTTGACACTTCTTTCAAAAATCTGTTTTTCTCAAAACGATTTGCCAGATTTGGACTCTTTGGTTCAGACTTAGAACCGTGACAATTTGAGAGTCCTGAACTGTAGTGACCCCAAATGAACAGAACGGGAGCTCGTTCCTCCCGGGGCGTTCGGGGACGTCTACAATAGGATACTCACGAATTACTCTAGGAAATACCCCTTGGACTCTATCATTCTCATCATTCATGAAAGTTGCAAGAAGAGAACTAAATTTGCTTCGACCATGAGAGTCATATAAGGGCGGTAAAAATCTATCAGTCCTATGTTCCAAAAAATAAAAATAATCTCCACCTAACGTGCACACAATAAGTCTCCTACGATAGCAATCTATGATGGCACGGTAGGAGGATAACTAGTCTATACCGAGGATTACATCAAAACCTGACATATCTAATAACACCAAATTGAAAGGAAGTTGACGATCAGTGACTTCAATCACACACCCACGACATCCCCGATTTAAGACAACCTTACCTCCAATTGGTGACTCTACCATAAGCGAAGACTCTATTTATTTAATCTCTAACCCCAACATGGATGCAAATGCAGATGCTATGAATGAGTCAGATGCTCCTGTATCTATTAACACATTGGCCCAAGTATTGTAGATACTGATGGCCCAGGCAACTGTATGGATGCGGTAATAACATAGACTCGCCCTTGAGGTCTCTCTGGTCACTATGATTACCCCTCTAATTGTAGGCCTGTTGCACTGTTTGTGCAGAAATGGCCGCATGTATTGCTCTAGATGCCTATCTATATTGAACTGATTGATGAGTCTGCCTCTGATTTTGTCTTGACTGAAAACCTCCCACCGAACGAAACCCTGAAGCACTGGTTGTCTCAACAATCTGTGGACAAGACCTCTTTATATGACCAAATTGGTCAGACTAATAACAGATGGGTGATTGACTTCTTTCCTGTGTCTAGTTTTAAGAATGAATCGAAGTGTGACGTTGTTGGCTACCCCTTCTTAGACATGCAACATATTTATGCCTTTGCTCATCACACAAATAACAAGTAATTTCTCTTTGTCCCGTACTATTCGTACTCTTTCCTAGCATATGAATCGATGACACGATATAGTGGCGGTGACTAAAAAGAAGAAGAGCCCCTCGACTTCTTAGGTGATCTAATGTCCCCCCGAGACTTTGAAAAACCCTTGTCTCTTAAGTTGTTGCCTCTTTTCTTTGGCCTCCAACATTACTTCTATATGTGCGACGGACTCCACTAATTTATCATAATCTCGGATCATGTTCCCCATCACTTTCATCAAAATCCCCAGCCTTAACCTTTTCTTAAACTCTAGACACTAACGCTCTTCAGTCGCTACAAGATCAAGTGCAAAATGAGATAGGCTAGTAAAGGTGGCCTCAAACTCTGCCACTGTAAAATCAAATTGCTCAAGCTCTTCAAATTCTCTCTTTAGACGGTTCCTTGTGGTAGGAAAAAAGTATTTCTCCTGAAAGGCATGAGAAAATGCCTTCTACGTATGCTCAATTCGGCCATTGGCATACTTTCACCATTGGCCTGCGTCTCCTATTAGCTGATAGGTGGCAAGTGTTACTCAGAGTTCACCCTCACGGATGTCTAAGATTTCGAAAGACTTGGTAATTTGATCTAACCATTCATTAGCCTGTAATGGTTTGGCACCGCTATGAAATTCTGTAGGATTAGACCTAAAGAACTCATTTTTCAGAAATGAGACCCTAGACTCTCCTTCGATAGTCCTAGCCGCTTACTAGGCTCCAAGAATATCCATAGACTCTCTAAGAGCCCCGACTATCTCTCGAGCCAAAGCCCCCATTGCGTCTTGGGTCGGTGGAGTGGCCACATTGTTTTGACCCACTTCTTCTTCTTGTAGAGGGATCTTTGGTTGGGCCGGAATATTTCAACCGTCTCGGCGAGGTCTTCGATGGCTTGTAACATGTCCAAATGTCCTATAAGAATTAGAGGTAAATTTTAAATTCGGGATTCATAATCTCACACTTAATCACAACCGTCATAAACGAGCTAAAATGAAACCATGTATACACCTAAGTCATATTAGACAATTCACAAAAGCACCTTGTCACATGGAGCACATATGAACCACCCGTCTAAGATATTAACTTGTTCCATGATGCTAAAAGACTTCCAAGTGGAAAAAGCATTGATTGTCTTTCCAAAAGGACTTCGATGAGTACAATGAATGCAAGTCGTATCCTAGAAGTTTGATCCCATACCTACATAACCAAATAAACACATAATCATATAACAATTAACATTCCTTCTTGGCATGGAAAACCCATTATGGCGCAAGCCATTTCCTACGAGCTCAAGATATTCAAACCTAGTTAGCTTTGATATCAATTTTTAACGCCACCAAATAATTTAAAATAAAATAATTCTAACATAACGTTATATATGTGCACAATATACCAAGACAGCTACAAGATCAATCCCAAAATTTTTCTTTCTCATTGAACTATAGATTAAGAGTTACAAATTACATGGGAATCCTTACAATTCAAAAAGTTGGAGAAAATTATAACAACTGCCTCACGGCTTACAAGTTTCTAGATCAAAGTTTCAAAAGAAAAAATGGACTCTTAGTCCCAAAAGAAAATAAAAACATTGGAAGTATCATATTTCATATACGTCATGTCCTTAGCAAAAATAAAAGGTTGGACCACTTTTATTTCATTGTGGTAGTTGCTGCTCTCCAAGTCCTAAAAGTTGTTAGATAGGAATGAGCAGTTGCCCAGTAGAGAACGTATTTAACCAGGTATATAAACATTTAATTTAAAACATACATGACAATGACCTTTACCCATGAACACTAATTTCCCAAGTTCATAGTACAATGCACGACCTTTCACTTCATTCCATATTTCTCCATCGTTACACCAATGGCGAATGGGCACCTCAACTCTTTCACATATGTCGTCCTCACACGACCGGGCATGTGGATACCTCAAAATATTCCCATATTTGTCGTCCTCACATGACCAGGCAAGTGGGCACCTCAATTTCCTGGCTTGAGTAATACCATATCACACAACGAGTAAATCATCCAAAACTCACTCTTTATCAAAATAAAAAGGGATTTCAATACATCTCCAATCTACCAACTAATTCCTCTTCAACTACCAACCAAGACCCTTGAACAACAAGTAGGGTTTCCCAAGAAAATTAGGGCTTTTCCTTCCATTCTTTCATTTTCCTTGATTCATGCTTTTTACATTATCTTTCATTAGTAAACAATCAAATCTTTCACCAATTTTAGACAAAACTCACTCTCACCATTAATGTCCATATGTATATATATATATATATCACCTATTTCAAATCATACATCCATACCATAAGATTAACACACATTTAAACCAAAATATAGATATACAAGGGTAAACATATTCCTACCTCAAAAGTTATAAGAGAAAAGGTGAAGACCCAAGGAATGAACTTGCAAAACAACACGATTCAATCAGTTAGAAATGTAGCTCTTGATGAGATTAGTGACTTTAATGAAGAAGCAATGATGGATTCTAGCTAAAGATGGATGAAATCTAGTGTTTAGGAGTTAGGGTTTTTGAAAATGGGTGTTAGAGAGAGGGTATGAAAAGGTGAGCCCGAAAAGTGTTTAGATTGAAATTTAAAACTGTTGTCCCAAACAGACCGCTCGAATGAACTTTCCGTCGCTTGAGTGATGCACACAATACAAGAAAATCGCTTAAGAAAACTATCCACCGCTCGAGCGGTAAACGCAAGGTCTCAAAAGTTTTACGGAGCTATAGTGAATACTAGAAGCTTGATATCTACGCTCGAGCGGTCTCGCCTGCAAACAGGCAAGATATTGGGTGCTCTACTTATCCTCTTGAGCGACTAATTGACCGCTTAAGCGGTCACTCGAAACAAGTTGTTACATATTTTGCCTTTTAAAATTTATTTATTTTTTTCTTTCTAACCTTTAATGTTTCAAAAGAAATTTTAGTTTACTCTAAAAAATAATTTATGTCTAAAATCATACAAAAAATAATAAGTTGACAACCATGTAATATAAAAGTATTTTATCATATATAGCTCACACCTTTTGCACAAACCTAAATCTCAATATAATAATATTTTTTATGTTATGCATCGGTTAACGCGAGATTTTCTATCTCATTTCGAACAAAAGTTAGATTTAG
Organism: Camellia sinensis; assembly: GCF_055761805.1. NCBI lineage: Eukaryota > Viridiplantae > Streptophyta > Magnoliopsida > Ericales > Theaceae > Camellia > Camellia sinensis. The sequence goes on along the minus strand of NC_138970.1, from coordinate 92,362,718 downwards.
AAGTAAATTGGGAAAAACTTAAAATCTAAAGAGCCAAAGTGAGAGAAAAAAAGCCATAAGGATTAAAATGAAAAAATGGCTAAACATAAATGGTGCAAACTATAATTTACCCAAACATGATTGGATATTAATTATAGGTAATGCTATGTAAAATTCAAAAGAGAAGCTCAGATTCTTTTGATGAAAAAAATTATTTACAAAAGTTACATTTAAAAAAAAAAATTGGAAGAACATATTTTTTTATATTTGGTTGTACTGACAGCAAGACAAAGGTGAAGATAGAGGTGGTAGAGATGGAGGTGATGGTGTAGTGGCGAGATGGCTGCAGCAATGATGGCTTCCAGAGGCGTAGTCAAAATTGTTTAAGTGGCGTTATTCAATTAGTTATTATCGATATCATTATCTCATACTTTTAACTTTACAAAACTTATTAAAATAAACTTTCACATAATACACTATGATATAAATATAATATTTTATATTCGCAACAATAACATTGTATATACAATCCAAACTTGTTGAATTACATTGATTGAGAGTGAGAAAAGAAGATAAAAGGACAAAATAGACCTTCATGTACGGGGAAAAAAAAATCATAAACACTTAGGGTATGTTTGGTAACACTTACGTTTTCGGTTTATATTTACAAAAATTTTATAAACTGATTTTTGTTTATTTTTTGTTTATTTTTAGAAAAACATAAACTACAAACGCATTTCGTAATTGACAAAATGTTTACAAAAATTTAAAAATATAAAAAAGAGTGAGAAATGGCAAGTGGTGGCAAGTGGCGGCAGAAGACGGTGGTGAAAAGTGATGACGGTGGGTGGTGGGTAGCGGGTGGCGGATGGGTGGTGGTGGTGGGTGGGTGGGTGACGGTGGCGGGTGATGGGTGGTAGCGAGTGGGTGGTGGTGGTGGTGGTGGCAGGCGGATGGCGGATGGGTGGTGGTGGCGGGTGGTGGTGGTGGGTGGGTGGGTAACGGTGGCGGGTGGTGGGTGGTAGCTAGTGGGTGGTGGTGGTGGTGGTGGTGGGGGAGGGGTGGGTGGTGGTGGTAGATGGGTAGTGGTGGCGGGTAGGTGGCGGGTGGTAATGGTGGGTGGGTGGGTGACGGTGACGGGTGGTGGGTGGTAGCTAGTGGGTGGTGGTGGTGGTGGTGGTGACGGCTGGGTGGCAGATGGCGGGTGGTAGTGGGTGGTGGCAGCTGGGTGGTGGTGGTGGCGGGTGGTGATGGTGGGTGGGTGGGTGACGGTGACGGGTGGTGGGTGGTAGCGAGTGGGTGGTGATGGTGGTGGTAGTGGTAGTGGGTGGTGGGTGGTGATGGCAGGTGGGTGGCGAGTAGGTGATAGTGGTGGTGGTGGTGGTGGTGGTGGCGGGTGGGTGGCTGGTGGTGGCAGGTGGTGGATGGTGGTAGCAGGTGGGTGGTGAGTGGTGGTGGCAAGTAGGTGGTGGGTGGTGGTGGCGAGCGGTGGATGGTAGTGGCAGCGAGCGGTGGGTGGTGGCGGCGTGTGGGTGTTAGGTGGGTGGTGGGGGTGGCGGGTGGTGGTGGCAGGTGGGTGGTGAGTGGTGGTGGCAGGTGGTGGCGACAGGTGGGTGGTGGTGGCGGAAGACGATAGTGGAAAATGGTGGCCGGTGGTGGCTAATGTTGGGTGGTAAAAAAAAAAAAAACTGAAAACGAAAACACATTTTTTGTGTTTTCAGTTTTTGACCAAATTTATAAACTGAGACCACTGATTTATAAGCTAAAAATTTTACCAAACGAGTTTTTTTTTGAGTTTTTAAAATTTTTGTAAATATAAACAGAAAACTGAAAACGTAAGTGTTACCAAACGGCACCTTAAGAATCTCATGTTTAAAAGGAAGGTAAATTCTTAATTAAGTTTTACCATTAAAAAAATGATATATATATAAAATAAAAAGAGGTTGACAAAATGATATGGCTTCTTATTGTCTTTTTATTTTCAATCAAAACATCTGCCATTGTTCTTATAATTTCAAAAATATCATTGACATGCCATTTTGGTCATAATTTTTGTATAAACTATTTGTTTACAAATCATTTTTGACACCATCTTATTTTTTTTAAAACAATTTTAGTAGTGTCAATTTATAAAAACCTTTCAAAAATTTACATAATACTACATAATCCACTCAAAAAAAAAAAAAAAAGAATTAAATGTTCAGTGGGTTCAATTGAATCCACTAAACTACACATTGCTATGGCTCTAATGGTGGCGGTGGTCGTAGTGATAGTGGTGTGGTGTTGGAGGGAAACAAATAATGAGAAATGAAGGGTTGTAGAAGATAGGAAAGGGAAGGGAAATGAAAGGGGCATCAAAAGGAAAAGAATGGAAAGGGTAAGAGGACAACATGAAGGAAAAGGGAGGGAAAGGTAGAGAGGGGCTTCGGGTAGTAAGAGAGGGAAACCAAGGGGAAAGGAAAGAGAAAGGATGGTTGTTGCACCTTAAACAGGTGGTGTTCTTTTGGATGCATGCATGCATATGCATGGCTCTATCTATCATCATCTGTTATCTATTATCTATGGGGTTTGTGTTGTCACAATTTGTCAACTTATTAGTTTTTGGTGTGTCCTCGTGGAGATCATTCTTGTTACTCTTTAGATTTGTGTTGATTCTTGGCTTACATAAATTGTAATTTTGCTTTTCATTCCTATGAGCTGTTGCACCTTAAAATAACTTTCTTGACCTTTAAGTTGAGGACTGATATTTTCTTTCCAAATTTCTATATATTGAACTTTTTCTCCTTTTTATTTATTTATTTTTTTAAGGTTTTTTGGGCCCTAAACTCTTTCATTTTGTATGGTAAATTATTTACAAGGTTCTTGATTCATTTTTGAGTCAAGACTGGTATATTCGAGTTAGAGGGTGATGGATCGTTTTCATATCAACATTATTTATTTAAAATCAAGTAGTAACTACTATTCCTAGAATATAGCGGTTAAAACCATGTGTCGATTCACATGGACTAATTATGTTATTCAAAAATAATTCTTGAAGTATATTACAATAAATTGATTTGCAAATAATTATTTAATTTAATAAGACAATAAAAGAAACAAAACAAAACAAAACAAAATAAATCTTAGGCTTTCGAACCCATCACTAACCTCATAATTAAGGGTTATTGCATTAGTTTTAGAAAATCATTGATTTGGATAATTATGATGCTCTTTGTCTAGACACATCGTCAAGAGGATTTGTGTATTAAAATCTGAAAGCATGAATCTATTGGAACAATTTTCTTTGTATAAAATAAAACTGAAACAAAGCAAATAAATTACTTACAGAAAGTTCTTGAACCAGAAAGTTAGAATAGCAAAATTATGATCAAGTCGAATGTATGACACTCTATTCTTAAGACAGATTCACCATCGCACAAGAGTTTACTATCTATCTCCCAAGATACAATGATCACTCTCATAGATTGTAGTAGTACTACAAACAATTTGTCTTGCGAACCAAAACCTGAGTTCTGCATTCTCTAAATTTCTGTAACTAATATTAAGAACAGATGCTGGAAAAGAAGAAAAATGAGAAGGAATTGAATGAATGAATCTGTTGGAAAAAGTCTGTATTTATAGCCATTATGGTACCTGTTCGGAAGGGTAGAAAAACCCTCTAAACAGGTGTGAATTTAAACCACCGAAAAAGATAAAGGAAGGTGATCGGAGAGGCACTGATTCAGACAGAAAATTTGAATTCAAAATTTGGCACAAAAGTTTAAATTTAATTCGTTAGGAATTCAAATTTTCCCACAAGAATTTGAAAAAATTTGAACAAATTTTGTCCAAAAAATTAAAGGTAGGACCCAACTTATAACCCACACCATGCACGCCATGGCACTGTTGGTTGGACCGACGGTAGTGGCGGTGCGTGCACGTGCGTGTGGTGGATTTGGGTCAAACCCATTTTGTCCATAACTCCCCTCCTTACAAAACTTGGGATGCCCCTGGGAGCCCATCCCAATTATGTCAACCTCCAGCTTATATACTCATTCAAGCTCTCTTATTGTTTCTATATGGGACAACTAAAACAAGGTAACCTACATTTGTCTCTTCAACTTCCCATTTCAAGAAACTGAAAACGACGTCAACTTCCCATTCATCCATAAATGGTTTTGACGAACCATCTTCACCGTGTGACTTTCCATGCGGCAAGGACAATTCACCACTTGGATCCATCCCAAAAGACGTGTGGGTCCCACTTAAATTTGGGCTCAAAGTTGGTCCAAAATAAGCCTGTAAAATCAAAATTTCCAGCAATCCCCCACACGAATGGAATTGACAGAGAGAAAATGCAACAACATGATGTTTCTAAAGAGAGTACATAAATCAGAGATATTCTGCAAAGGATAGGTAGCTTTTGGCTTTGAACCTTTCATTGTGAGACACTATTAGATTTATTAGCTAATCAGTGAACATGATGTCATGAACTATTCAGCCATTTGTGTAAACCACACAGCATATTTCCAGACACAGTTCGATTCTCACAATTGTATTCATTTTGGCCCTGAACAACTTGGTACTTCATGAGTGCTCTAAAGAATTGTAGCCCTTACAATCATATAGGTGATTCTTATGAAGAGTATCCTGCCATACTCCATTAGGCATTCCTAGATATAAGAATCATTAAAATCATTACTTATCTTAACATGCTACAGACATCACTATTTCATAATAGAAATGGGTAGGAGTTTGACTCCCCAGTGATCCTTGTGAGTCATACACAACTCGGTTGTCCCTTTGAACCAAGAAATTGGGATCTCCAGTCAACTAGGTTGGGTTGCCATTGTGGTAACTCTTATTTAATAGGCTTAAGTCTCATTTCCTTTGATGAATTCTCAACTAACTCTCTCTCTAACCCTTTAGTTCGTGGATCCGCTATGTTGTCTTTAGACTTCAAATATTTAATGGAAATAATTCCATTAGAGAGTAGTTGTCTTACGGTGTTATGTCGACGACGAATGTGTCGTGACTTACTGTTATATATATGACTATGTGCTCTATCTATTGTCGATTGACTATCACAATGCATGCATATAGCAGACACAGGTTTCAGCTACATTGGAATATCTTCAAGGAAATGATGAAGCCATTCTGTTTCTTCTCCAGCTTTGTCTAAAGCTATAAACTCTGATTCCATAGTAGACCTAGCAACGCAAGTTTGTTTGAAAGATGTCCAAGATACAGCCACACCACTAAGAGTAAAGACATACCCACTGGTGGATTATAAGTCTCTAGTATCCGATATCCAGTTTGCATCATAGTATTCAAGTACCGCTGGATATCTAGTATAGTTTAGCTCAATGTTATGAGTAAGTCTGAGATATCTTAGAACTCTTATAATAGCTTTCCAGTGTTCTAACCCTAGATTACTCGTATAGCTACTTAATTTACCTACTACATAAGCTATATCTAGGCGAGTGTAATTCATCAACTACATTAAGCTTCCAATAATTTGGGCATACTCTAATTGAGAAATACTTTCCTGCACATTCTTAGAAAGAAACAAATTAACATCTACAGGTGTTCTAGCAAGATGATTATCATTTTTGCTAAATTTATCAAGTATTTTCTCAATATAATGTGATTGTGACAAAGCATATCCTTAAGATGTTTTGATAATTTTCATACCAAGAATTACATCAACAATCCCCATGTCCTTCATGTCAAAATGTTTAATCAATATTTTCTTAGTAGTTTTAATCATGTCATTAGTACTATTTATGATGAGCATATCATCAACATAATGACGTACTATAACATAACCTTTGTTAGTGTTTTTAACATAAACACATTTGTCACATTCATTAATTTTAAATCTATTTGACATCATTGCATTGTTAAATTTCGCATGTCACTGCTTTGGCACTTGTTTTAAACCATATAATGATTTAACTAAATTGTACACTTTATTTTCTTTCCCTGGAATAGAAATTCATTCTGGTTGTTCCATCTAAATTTTTTCGTTTAACTCACCATTTAAGAAAGCTGTTTTCACTTCCATTTGATGAATTTCTAGATTGTACAAAGATGTAATGGCAATTAGTATTTTAATGGATGTTATTCTAGTAACTGGTGAGTATGTGTCAAAGTAATCAAGACCTTCCTTTTGTCTATATCCTTTGACCACAAGTCTTGCCTTGTATTTGTCAATTGATTAATCCGCTTTCATTTTCCTCTTGAAAATCCAATTGTATCCAAGAGGGGTACAACCTGGTGGCAAATCTACCAATTCTTATGCGTGATTTTGCAAGATGGATTTAACTTTACTATTTACAATCTCTCATCACAAAGGAGTCTCTAGACTGAACATAGCTTCTTTAAAAGTTGAAGGCTCATTTTCTAACAAAAAGGCCAGAAAATCTAAACCAAACTATTTTGAGATTCTAGCACGTTTACTCCACCTAAGTTCCTTTTCTTTATTTTTATTTATCTCTTGCCCTTGTACTTGATCTTATTCTTGATCATGACTAGCAATAGCATCATAAAATCTTTTGTTAGTGCTAGTCTTTCGTCTAGTTTTATTAGGAAACACATGTTCAAAGAATGATGCATTCCTAGATTCAATAATAGTATTTACATGCATTTCCGAGTATTCTAACTTATAAATCAAAATCGATATGTACTACTATTCTTGGCATAACCGATGAATATGAAATCAATGGTTTTCGAACCTATCTTAGTCTTTAGGAATAGCTACTTTAACCAAACACCCCCACACTTTTAAGTATTTGTAGGATGGTACTCTCTCATGCCATATTTCATAAGGTATTTGATTCACTTTCTTTCGGGATACTTTATTAAGTATATAATCAGCCGAAAGTGTTGCTTCCCCCCACAAGTTTTGAGGTAATCCAGAACTTATTAATATGACATTTATCATTTATTTTAAACTCTTGTTTTTCTTTTCAGTAATTCCATTTTGCTGAGATGAGTAAGGAGCGGTGGTTTGATGAACTATTCCATGTTCTTTACAAAAATCACCAAAAGGTGATTCATATTCACCAATTTTAATTTTCTTACTAAGTTGATTTTCAACTTCATTCTTATGTTGAATGAAAGTTTGCAAAGCTTCATTCTTGGTTTGAATTAAATAAACATAACTATATCTAGGATAGTCATCTATGAAAGTGATAAAATATTTTTTCCCACCTCTAGTTTGAATTGATTTAAAATCACAAATGTCACTATGAATTAATTTAAATGGTTTAGTACTTCTTTCAATTATATGAAAAGGAGTTTTAGTTAATTTTGTCTCAACACAAATTACACATTTACGATTTGGATATATTTTAAATTTAGGTAAACATTCCATATTAATTAATTAACGCAAAGATCCATAATTAACATGCCCTAGTCTACCATGCCATGAATTAGAAGACTCAAGCAAGTAAGAAGAAGATGTAGTTTTATTAGTAATAGAAGATACGATAGTCATTACATTCATTTTGAAAAGGCTATCATTCATGTAACATTTTCCTAAATACATTCCCTTTTTGTAAGTACAAATTTGTCACTCTAAAAAACTAACCTACCCATTCTTGCTCAACAAAGATCCGGAAACAAAATTCTTTCGAATGTCCAATACATGTAACACATTGTTCAGGGTAAGTTCCTTTTCAGATGTCATCTTCAAAATAACCTTTCCTTGTCTTTCGACTTTAGAAATCAGGGAGTTGCCCATGAATAGTTGTTCTCCATTGTCCACCATTAAATAGGAAAAGAACATCTTTTTTCGGCACAGATGTGACGAGTGGCTCCAGTGTCCACCTATCATTCTTTGAGACTTCCGACAAGGTTGACCTCAGAGATAATAGCTGAAAGGTATTTGTCATCAACACCATTAGAGATTCCGTCCACTTTGGTGACATTGGCTTGAGCAAGTTTCTTACTTGAACTTCCTTTACCTTTGCGCTTGCTACGACAATCTTTGCCCCTATGTCCTTCTTTGTCACAGATGTAGCATTTGCCATTAAACTTGAACTTTTTGGTGTCACCCTTAGAGCCTTGTAAGGAACTTTCTCCAATAAATTTCTGTTTCTTTGCTTTTGGTGCTTGTTCCACCACATTTGCCGTTGACTCCATATGATGCTTTCTAACCCTCTTCTTAAAAGGTTGGTTATCTTTCTCAATCCTCAAATGCATAATCAATTCCTCTAAAGTCATTTCTTTGCATTTGTGTTTGAGATAATTCTTGAATTCCTTCTAACCTTGTGGTAAATTTTCTATTAGGGAAGCAACTTGGAAGGATTCGCTTGGTGACATGCCTTCTGCATGGATGTCATGCAAAATGAGTTGGCGATCGTGAACTTGGCTGATCACAGTTTTGAATCAACCATTACAAAATCCATAAATTTTCCTGTCACGAATTTCTTCGTGCTAGTATCTTCTGTTTTGTATTTTTTTTGTCCAACGATTCCCATAATTCCTTTGACGTCTTGATAGGGCTATAATCGTTGTGTAATGTATTATCAAGTCCATTCAAGATATAATTGCGGCAAAGGAAATCTGCATGTTTTCAAGCATCGACCGCAGCAACCACTTGTTAGTCGGTTTCATTCTCTTTCAGAACAAGAGCATTCTCATAAAGAAAAAGAGCCAGATTTAATGCAGTAAGATAGAACAACATTTTATGTTGCCATCTTTTAAAGTTAGTTCTTAGGAACTTTTTTGGCTTTTCCTCATGATTCACCGGCATTGTCACAACAACAGGAGAGATTGGGGCAGTGTAACAAGCCCGCGGGGGGCCTCGCTATAGCTCGGACTCGATTTGTAGTCACGGTTCTAGGTCTGAACCAAAGAGTCCAAATCCGGCAAATCGTTTTGAGAAAACTGATTTTTGAAAGAAGTGCCAAACATGGACTGCTTTGCCAGATACAGAGTCGCCACCTAAATATTTTTTAATGGGAAATTTAGGAAACCCTGACTCGGTGCCAAAGGCCACGTGTCCGTCATCACCAAAGTTGCCTCGGCTCGGGAACTTGGGTACGATTGGGGAAGGTCACTTCGTGAGCACCCCCGCTCGCCCGATCAAAGATCGGCCTCTACTAACCATGATATCTATTTTTGAAAACATTGTATGTTCTTATTCCGGTTATTAGCCTAGGTTACTATGTGATGCGCACAGCATACAAGTATAGACTGAGTCGATTGAATTGGAGCAAAACATTTCATGTTTGTTTGTTTGAAAATGGTTTGATGGTGCTACCCGCAGGTAGGCTAAGACGTGGATTTGCCACCCTCGGGTGGGCTTAGAAAAACATGATTTTGCCACTATCTAGTGGGCTTAAAACACACATTTGATGAATTATTCCAATTCAAATAACCCAACCTTCACCCACAGGCACTCAGGCAATTATATCACATAAGCAATTAGCCTTATGATAAGCATGCTATTCATGGCAGTCACTCACACGCATGCAAGGATGCTAAAGCATAGAACTTACCGAGTACTCCAAGCCAAAATAGAAACTACATTAGAAATCATGCATGATCCTAAGTATACAAAAATGCCTAATGCAACACATGCAAAATGCAACTATGGCAGGCTCGGCTATTCTAAACATGGCATATGAAATGCTACAGCTATCATGTATTCAATTTGGAATTGAAAGTACAATACAGTTAGTATGATGCACCGAACTCGGTGCATGCAATACAGATGAATGATGCAAACATGCTGTCATACTGTATGCTAATTTAAATATGCCCTAATCTAACCATCATAAGCTGGTAAATAAAAAGGGAAGAAAGACGTGGGGTTGGAAGACATACAACACACTCACGCACACTTATTACAATATTGCCCTCGCACAGAGGGTCCGAATAAATATACAGTCCCGAATAAAAGAATATTACAGTCCAAATATTACAGTCCGAATAATATACAAATTCCTAATTAATCAACAAATTAACTAAGAAAACTGTAAAACTGGCATGCAAGTCAGGGACTGCCTTGCTTCTGATGAATGATGCATGTCTGGGCTGCCTTGCGCGGAAATCCACTAGGATGCCCCAATTAGCCTCTGTTTAGCAGTTATCCTTGGAAAACGCGCCAAGCTCCGAAAAGTTGCTGATTCTTTATTTTGTTGCAACAGAGAGCAGGAAAGGGGCATAGCAATGTATTTTCACAGATATATGCATGCCTCGATCCTCGTGCCACCAATCACGCATATCGATGCATGATGGCCGAGGAATCGAAATGTGCAACTCAATATAAAATGAATGCACGTATAAACACAACAAGAACCTAACTCCATCATGGATGATCCGGAGTGTCGGTGACTAGGGAATTGAGACACGTTCCGTCACTCAGAGTACGAAACGCACCTCGTTTCCCGTGTCCGGGCTAACTCCTATCCCGAACACGATGCAATATGCATGACATGCATGAATGCAACTAAGATACAATCCTAACATACACAATGCTATGAAAATGAGATGCCTCGAAATGCGTGCACACGGGCACGCAAATCGAGAAAATGACATACGCAATGCAAATGACATGAAACTATGATATGGGCTTATACCAACATGAGAGAGCCTCAGCCACACTCACATAGGATGCCGGTGAATGAAAATGAAGTGCTTCGAAATACGTGCACGCGGGCACGCAAACCGAGGCAATGACATACGTAATGCAAATGACATGAAAATATGATATGGGCTTATACCAACATGAGAGAGCCTCAGCCACACTCACATAAGAGGCCGATGGATGAAAATGAAGTGCCTCGAAATGCGTGCACACGGGCACGCAAACCGAGGCAATGGTATTTGCAATGCTATGGCATGGAAATGACATGCAAACATGCTAATGGATTTCCAGCAATGAAAAGTGGGGGGAAACCGCCCTGAAATGAGGCGAAAACACACCCGATGCATGGAATAGTCCCGAAACATGAATTTTGGGACCCGAAATGGCCTATAGCTATACCAAACATGCACAATATGGATATGCAATGAATAGACAGAAGCAAGGCAGCCCCAAAATTAGCATTTTACTAGTACACAGCATGGCCAAACAGCAAGCAAAGATAGGGCAACAATGGCATGCAAAAATGGCCCTAAACATGAGGTTATGAAGCAAGTGGTATATTTAAAACCCAAACTGAAAAATTCCCTTCTACAACATTGGAGAGGGACCAAAAATAAGCATATTTACAGAACTATAAAAACTCCAAAACAGTATACAAACATGCTAGAAATGCAATGCGAAATGAGGCTCAAAAGAGGCTATAACACAAAGTATGCAAAGCATTCACCAAACAGCCAAAGACCCTTAATGAAACATGTTAAGAAGGTCAAAATAAGACTATTTCTAGGCCTGTAAAAAGACCAAAAACAGAAGCATGATAGGCTGCCAAAGCATGCAAAAATGGGGACCAAAAGAGAGATATAACATGAAGTGACATATGGAGGTCCCAAACAGTGATGAGCCCTTCTTAAATGTTGAAGATGGGCTCAAAATAAGCCTATTTACAGAACTGTAAAACGCCCAAAAATGGAAGCATAATGGGTTGCCAAAGCATGCAAGAAAATTGACATACAAGGGGATATTGAAGCAAGTGCAATATGGGGGCCTCAAACAGGGTTGAGCCCTTAATGAAACAAGAAAATGAGCTTAAAAGAAGGCCACTTACAGTTTTGGTCGGAGCTCAACTCAGCAAGCATGTATGGCTTAAAGATGGTGCCAAAATGAGCTAGAAAAGAGGGCAATTGGACTTACCTTTGAAGACCAACACTTTTGTTGCTTCTTGGACCAGATTTGGTGACTCTAAGCTGCTGGAATCCCCTCCTTTGCTGCTGGAATGGAGTGGTGATGGTAGAGCTTGAAGATGATGGAGAAATGGAGCCCAAAACTTGAAGGAAATGGGGTGATATGTATCTATCTCCTCCAAGCAACTCTTGTAACCCCCTTTCTAGAGTTGGGAGGCCAGCAATATATGCAAGAGAGGGAGAGAAGACTCTAGCATAAGTGGTGCCAAAAATGAGCCTTTTGTTCCCCCACAAAATATTCCCCGGATATAGATATTTTCTGGGGGAAACAGCTGTACAGCTGTAAAGTGTGTTTGGTGAGGAAAATGGCCGGTCCATTATTGGGCTTGGATGTGGCCAGCCGGCCACCCCCCCTAGCCGGCCGGCCAAGGGTCAAAAAGGCCAAGTGGCTTTAGTGGCCGGCCACCACATATTGGTGGCCTCCCAGGTCTCCTCTTCACAACCCTGTGGTTCGAATTTGGAAACTCTAAAACAGGAGAGAGAACAAGCCATTTTGAGGAGGGGTTCAAAAGGTTCAAATGGAATTAATGGCCGGCCATAAACTCTTAGGGTCCTCCCATGTGTGTACAACACAAATATGTGGTTCAAAGTTCAAGAAAGTGGCCCAAGAGTGTTCAACATTGGCTCGGAAGGAGGGGTTCAAAAGGGTCAAGAAACATTAGTGGCCGGCCATGAACTTTTAGGGTCCTCCCATGTGTGTACATCACAAATATGTGGTTTGGGTTTGAAGAAAATGGCTCCAAGGTGTTCAACATTAGCCCGGAAGTGTGAAAACGGGCATCGGAGGGCGTCGGAGAAGTAAAAACTGGTTGTTGAGACAATTGCTGGCCTCCCACCCTTCTACGGTCTTCCTGGTGATAAAACAGAGGTTCCTGCCAAAAATGAACAAAAACCATCGCAAAACGAATGTTCGGGGGTCAAAACGCGCAGTTCGGGGTCTCGAAAATGGGCTGTTAAGCACCGAAAGTGGCATTCGGCCACGAAGTGGGTTTCTCAGACCCCAGTGTCCCTCAAAAGGGAGAAAATAAGATGTATGCCAAAAATCAGAGCAAATGGAGATGGTTAAGCGGTCCCGAACCAAGGCACACGGCCTAACGGCTCCGAAAACCGGGAACCGGGCCTCGAAATGGGCAAAATGGCCTATAGCCAGAAAATGTAGCCCACGGCCACTGAGAGATGGTCTACGGGACCTCTCCCTCCCCTCGGGAAAAGAAACAGAGAAAACCGAGTCTGGTTCGCAAACCGAGACAAGGCACAGAAGAGGGTTCGGAAATCCGGAGGCAGGGCTTACGGCCGCGACTCTGAGACTTCTGAACGAGCACGATATGCAACGTCACCGAGCGCTCAATCGGTGATGTCTGAGTCTTAAGGTCGGTCAAAAATGGGGTGTCTACAGGCAGTCGCAACACTGTTCGGATTAGAGGTTTGTGCAGTTTCAGTAGCCATAGAATTTTAAATTATAAAACAAAATTAGAATTAGAATTTTATACTACACAGAAAATTAAACCATAAAACACATAATATAGTTCTGTAAAAAATAAAAGAAACAAAATCGTAACTTTTATTTTAAATTAATTTGAAAATAAACTTTTATTTAATCAAATTAATTCCACACAGAATATTATTTCTGTAAACTTCAAAAATTTAAATAATGAAAATAAAAATTTTAATTAATGAATACCCCAAAATATTATTTCTGAAAATTTAGAATTAATTTCTGATGAACTTCACACAGAAAATAATTTTTGTAATAAAAGTAAAAAGAATTTTGAAAAGGAAACAAATGAAAATTTTTGTATAAAGAGAATAATTCGAATCTATCTTAAGATTATTGGACCAATCTTCTGTCTATAAAATAAAAACTGAAACAAAGCAAATAAATTACTTACATAAGTTCTTGAATCGAAAAGTTAGAATAGCAAAATCACAATCAAGCAGAGTGTGTGACACTCTGTCCTTAAAACAGATTCACTGCCGCACAGGTGCTTATGGATTATCGGCGTCTATCTCCTAAGATACAATAATCAATCTCACAGATTGTAGTAGCACTACAAACAATCTATCTTGCAAACCAGAACCTGAGTTCTGCACTCTCTAAATTTCTATAACTAATATGAAGAGCAGATGTAGGAAAGGAAGAAAAAGGGGAAGGAATTGAATGAATGAATCTGTTGGAAAAGTCTGTATTTATAGCTATTGTGGTACCTGTTTTGTAACGCCCCGAAATAATTGCTATAAACCATCTATAATATTGATTACATAGCAACACATGATGAAATAATTATCTTTCATTTATCCCAATTACTTGTATAAAAGGGGAACATATGTAGATATACATTCATAAGTCTATCCTTGAATCTATAGTATATGTTATAACAAGAGGTAAGATACGAAGGTAAAACAGATAAATGAATGCCCTAAAGGCTTACAACTTTGCAAGACAATGCTTGGTTACAACAAAAGTGGACTTAAGTCCAATATAGTTAAAGCCCTTAGCTTGTACAAAAATAAATACAGTAAATAAACAAAAAAAAAAGCTCTTGCTCCAAGTCCTCCTAAGCTATTGCTTTGGCGGAGGCATATCATCAACACCTAAAATGCTTTTCCCACGTAGGGTGAACCAAAGCTCAGTAGAAATAATCCAACACAATATATAAATCTTAATAAAGCTATAAGGTGGATGTATATGCAATGCTTGTGCCAAAAACATTTTTATATTTCTTTCAAAACCATGCAATGCCAGGGTAACATCATAATCCATGAACCACTTCCATTACAATAGAAGACAGGGCAATGAATCACATTCTGAAAATCTCAAAAACAAAACAACCTTTCACAAAAATTTCGTCTGTGGGTAACCGTGAGCCGGCACCCATGTAAACATAGGCTATATAAGCACTACTATTGCCATTTTACGAATATTTCATTCGCGGGATCGACATCTATGTATACACACGGTTTTCGGGGACTTTTACCCTGGACACACAGGCCAACTTATTTGATGTAACAATAACTCCTTCCCAGATTCACCCATTTTCTCAAAACGGTAACATTTCCAACGTATAATAAGTGTGAGATGATGTTCAATGCAAATGAATGAGAATACGGTTCCAGTTCCCCTAATTTGCATGCAATTTCTACAACAATCATAGCTATCCTCCACCGATAGCCCAAAATAGATATTTCTAAACAGATAAACAGTTTTCAATAAAGATATACTGTAATAACCCAATCCTCGCATGTGTTTCCGGTATATTTTCTATCCCTCATTATGCGTATTTATATGCTTATTGTGACATTGCACATGGAATAAAGTTTAATGAAGTGAACCTTATGATTATAGATTCATATCTGTTTAATAAGAAATCATGTCTGTCACAATTAAAATGTTTGGATCTAGAATTGAAAGCCTTAAGAGCTTAATAATCTGAAATTGACCTTATATGTGAGATCAGCATAATTTTTAAGTCATAATAGGCTTTTTTGTGAAAATTTGATTTGGGATGATTAAAACGATTAAGTTTTGTCTTATTCCACTATATATATATATATATATATGTTATCCCAAATAATTTACTTGGAGCTTTATGTAAAAATATCCTAAGAGAGAGAGAAAAGAGAAGGGTTAGAGAGGAGAAGCAAAGTTCTTCAAGGAAAAATTGGGGAAAGCTAGAGGATTGTAGGAGGATTGTAGGGAATTTGACTCAAGGTATGTCTACCCATTTCTAATTGACCCTCTCATTGAATAAAGAAGAAATTCCTCTATATTCTTGAGTTAAGTGCTTAATTAAGTTATTTTCTTTTGTATTGAATTGATTTGGAATTGTGTGGAATTGTCTAGTGAGAATTCATCTTATTTCCTCAATTATCAAACTTGAACCCATCTATATGGATATATGGTTGCTTATATGTATGTATGTGTAAGGAATTGGAAGCATGGTGGAATTGGGTCATGTTCATAAGTTTTAAAGATCAAAGATCCAAGTTATGTTGAGATGGATATATGTTATGATGTCTATTTACATGTTTTTGAACCATATTCTAACCATTAAAGACCCTATTTTGAGCCTTGAAAAAGAGTACCAAAAATTGGATTTTTGCTGAATTTTCGAACTGATTTCTGCCAGAATTGCCGCACGTGCGGGACTTCTTGCCGCACGTGCGGGAAGCACTGCCGCACGTGCGGGGCTCACAGCCGCACGTGCGGCCCAAACTGCAAAAATTCGTTCGCTCTGTTTTGCGTGCTTAACCCTCTGGTATTTTTGAAATTCATATTTGAAGTTCCTAAGATGCCTATAAATTCGTTCGAAGTGAAATAATGCAGGAAATGAATTAAGAAAGAAAAAGAACTAATGTCTAAGTTATGTATGTGTACAGGGCACATTCCAGGAGGGACAAGAACTTCGTTGTAGCACTGTGAGTAGTAGTACGGTAGTCGTACGTTCAATTATCGTTAATGATTGTTAATGTTAACATTCTGTACCTTGCAAGTAATTATGTTAACAATATGTTGATTGGAAAATCTAAAGGCATTATTCCGCAGTACATTTTATTTACTGTTGATAAAGAATAGTAACGTTATTTTGAAGATAGCTATAGTGATTCATGATGAACCAAGGGTACGTATAAGCACTATGGAACCATGGTATTCACGTATCTCTGATATTATTCAATTCGTACAATGTGCTTACTTTTTGTTAATAATTATTAGGAATGTCCTGTTAGACTTAAGTTAACTATGTTAACTCATGTGAATGATGTAACGGTTACCATTAGTACTCTGTTAATTACAAGTCAACTATGTTAACACATATGAACGATTAAACAAAGGTGTATGCTTCTATATGCTACTAATTAATAGAGCAGCTGAACAACGCCATTTCTTAATGAATAAAAAGGAATTATGTTCATTCTTGAAAAACAGATTTTGAGTAAAGATGAGAGCCTACTGTTTTGTTGTTCATAGGCCACAGGCCAATCAATTATAGGTTATTAAGTGTAGACACCTTCGAAGAATCAGAATAATTGGAAGGTCGTGTGTATTCATGTGAATTGGAAGTTATTCAGAAACCACGACATAAGTGCAAAAGTTTAACATTAGTGCGTGACTCTTATGGAAATGTGAATTATTCTATCTTTGTTAAGCATACAATAATAACGTGATATGACAAGAAATGCCTTATATTCTAACATGTACGTTTTGAATCACTGAATGATTGTCCATTTAGATAAAGGTATTCAAGGCATCTGTAACACAAGGCCCTTACCCAGGGGTAATAATATAGTGGGTCACGTATGCTACAAGTTTACGTCTGTTACAAGTTTAAGTATGTTTATGTTACAAGTTCATGTATATTACAAATTCAAGTATGTTACAAGTTCTCAGTACCGGGGCACCCCTTTATAGAACTAACAAGAATGCGTTATATTGATTTGTTAACGCTATCGAAATGCTAAGCATAGTCAAGTATGAATTCGGATTGCTATTTATGAATCAAGCAGAATGCGTATGTATGAATTTGTTTTTGTTTATGGTATGACATGATATGTATGGTTTGGTCTGTAAAATCTATTAATTCCTGGGATGGAACAAAGTGCTACTTGGAACTAAGTGCTATGTTGTGAGCCACCTCTAGAGTCCATGTGAGACACCTCTTGAATCCATTCATATATGAACTAGGCTTAAAGCCAATATGGGCCTATGGCCATTCTGTATGATCTATTAGGCCAAAGGCCATCCTATGTTTCTGGTATGGAGCAAAGTGTTGTACGGAACTAAGTGCTGCAGTGCGAGCTACCTTTAGAATCCGTACGAGCCACCTCTTGAGTCCATACATATGTGAAAGTTATGAGGCCTATGGCCATTCCGTATAAGTTGTTATGATATGAAACAAAGTGCTACACGAAAATAAGTGCTACGATGTGAGTCACCACTAGAGTTCGTGTGAGACACCTCTTGAATTCATACAAATATGTACAAGGGCTATATGCCATCATGTTTACGGGCTTCATGCCATATGTACAAGGGCTGTATGCCATCATGTTTAAGGGTTTCATGCTATATATTCAAGGGCTATATGCCAACACGTTTACAAGTTTAATGCTACTATATTCAAGGGCTTTATGCCACTCTGTTCAAAAGCTTAAAACCATTATGTCCCAAGATATTATGTTTCAAGCCATTATGTTCCAAGACTGGGCCTAAGGCCGTTTTGAAACTAAATTAACCTAAGTCATGTATGCATTGATATGTATTATAATTCAAGTTGAGCATTGCATCGTTTATGTACTATTATTCACTGAGTCTGGCTCACTCTGTGTTATGTCTGTTTCTGTAGGTAACCAACTAGATGGTCAATCCTAGCCATGACACCCATTTTCTTTGTCAACCTTCGTGGGTCCAGGCACTGCATGAGAACATTTATTTAGTAAAATCTGTTAAGATGTTGGCTTACTTTTGATTGTCCACCCAAGGTTGAATGTATAAAACTTCAATGGTTTTTGTATTTGCCCAATTATAGGGCTGAGACTATATATGTAGTTGTATAGTTTGGACTTTACCTATCTACTACGATGCATGTGATGTATGAGATCCTGGCATGTAGAAGTAGCTCAATAGAGTTTATATGTATCATTATTTTCATATTATGTGCTTCCGATAAGGCCCCATATGTTATATACAACAGGTTAAATGTTCATTTTCGAACGGGTCATGCCCAAACTTTTAGGGGCGGGTTTGAGGGTGTGACATATACTCTCCAAATTCTCAAGAGATGAGTGATAATACATATCCAACTCCACCATCCTCATCAACATGATCCCAATTTCATAATTTCAATCTCAATCTCATTATTTATATAAAATCAACATTTGAGGCATTTAAGGCAAAACCCATTTTCTTTTCAAAATCAACTCCAAATATCAAAATCAACCATTTATTCCCAACCCAACATTATTTTCCACATCAGAGTCATTTTCACGGATCCATTAAAAAAAAAAAAAAAAACCCTCTTTTGATTTTTTCCCAAAACCCTAGGTTTGTTCCAGATCTTCCAAAATCTCAATATTGTTTAGGAATAACAAATAACTAAGTTAAAACTCATAAAAAGTGTGGAGATATCCCCACCTCAAGCTAGAACACGAGAGAGAGAGAGAGAGAGTAGAAAACTCAAAGACGCCAAAAAACCAACTTTGTTCTGATTAGAACAAAGCCTTTGTCGAGCTCTATTTTTTTAACAAAGGCACACGGGGTGAAATGATCGATGGATATAGGTGTATTTGAGGGAAATATGTGAGTTTTATAGAGAGAGAGAGATGAAAAAGTGACTCAAAAATGGTTATTTACGAACTGATATACACACAGCTTGCTCGAGCGCAAGATGTGTCGCTCGAGCGATTAGACACAATAAGTTTCACCATTCAAGCACAGAATACAAACTCCTAGAAGTTTTACAGACAACAAACCATCGCTCGAGCGAAGAATACAGCCTCTCAGTAGTCTTGCAGACCTACAAAAGTACTAAGAGTTCATAAAGACCGCTCAAGCGCAAGAAGTGACGCTTGAGCAAATAAGCAAAATTGTGGGCAACAACTGTTTGAAAAACAAGCTACCAACCTATTCTAAACGCAACCCACACAACTCAAAAGCCAAACTCAAAGAGAAACAAGGGGAAACAAGACAAGAACACCCATATACAACAATAAAACTTGGATCCAAAACATCAAATGGGTTGGGTCTAAACCAAAATCGCTATATGTTCGAAAGGCAAAAAAAAAAACCCTCCAAGTAGGTGTGAATTTGAATTGTCGAAAAAGATGAAGCAAGGTGATCGAAGAGGCACTGATTCGGCCAGAAAATTTGAATTCAAATTTTGGCTCAAAAGTTTGAATTTAATTTGTTTGGAATTCAAAGTTTCCCGCAAGAATTTGAAAAAATTCAAACAAATTTTGTCCAAAAGATTAAAGGTAGGACCCGACCCATAACCCACACCACAACTCGGCCAGACAACGGCGGCGGCGTGTACGCGTGTGGTGGATTTGGGTCAAACCCACTTTGTCTATAACTCTCCTCCTTCAAAAACTTGGGGTGCCCTTGTAACCTATCCCAAGTATGCCAACCTATATATTATATAATCATACAAGCTCTCTTATTATTTCTATATGGGACAACAAAAACAAGGTAACCCACATTTGTTTCTTCAACTTCCTATTTCACGAAACCACAAATGACGTCAACTTCCCATTCATCCATAAATGGTTTTGATGAACCGTTTTTACCGTGTGATTTGCCATGCTGCAAGGAATACGTCATCACTTAGACTCACCTCAAAAGACATGTGGGCCCCACTTAAATTTGGCCTCAAAGTTGGCCCAAAATAAACCTATAAAATCAAAATTTCCAACAAAATCATTTTCAATAAGCACGAATCATCCCCACTAAATTACACACTATTATTGGAGCATGCCTTGTCTTACTTTGCATGACTTGTCTGACAATTTTCATACACAATAAAAAAAAAGCATTGTATAACATATATTCATAGTCTTGAATATATAATTTGAATAAACCTCAAAGTTAGGGGTGAAACCAAGAATTTTGTTCATGTGGGGCCACTGTATATGCATAAAAAAAAATATTGAATTAGTTTTGATACGTTATTAATTGAATATAATTTTTATATAAATATTGCGAAAGAAGTATTTCACAAGAAAACTAAATCTAATAAATAGCTTTTTCAGTTTTGAACTATTAGATCTCAATATACAATTGGTTAAACCAATGTTGTAAGCAATTTATTGATTGATACAACCTAATAAATAAAAAGTGAAAAATACTTAAATGTACATTCAACGGCATTGAATGTTACATGTTAGCTGATTTGTTTAGAAAGGACCTCGAGCCCTTCAAGTCCTTCATCTGGACTAGAGGGCTCTATTCGTGCCGGAAGGATTCACTACGGGCCCCGTTTTGACGATTCAAACCATTCATTTTATCGGGTACTTTGTGTATTTTATTTACACAAAAAATTAAATCGATTCGATAATCGTAACCTATATAATTCATCGAGTTTGTCATAAAAAAATAGATGACAATTGTGTTTTTAAAAATATACCATTCATTTTTTTGGTGACAAAAGTGATGAATTGAATAGGTTACGATTATCAAATCGACTTAATTTTTTGTGTGAATGAAATATATAAAGTGTTTGACAAAATGAACGGTTCAAATTATTGAAATTGGACTCATAGTGAGCCTCGCGGGCTCGAACAATGCCCTCCAATCCGGATTATGGATTGGAGGGCATCTATTTCCCTTTAGAAATCAATCAACTAAATCCTAACCCCAGCCATGTCTTTGTGAATAAATTTAATAGTGAAGTTTTAAATTCTCTTGTATTACTAGTAAAAATGTATATACTATTTGATTTTTAAAATTCAAAACATAAATGACATGTTACTCTTGTTTTAATAAAATCAACTCAATAAAATTGATGCTATTATTTAAAATGTGAAATAATAAGAAATCATTTCATTATACATTGCAAAATACTAATGAAACAAAAAGTTAGTTAAATAACTCTTATAAAATTAAAAAAGCATCCTGTTATTTGTTTTATAAATACTCGTAAATATAGAATTAATAGTAAATTGTCAAAAATTGAAAAGGGTAGGGGCTTTCCTGGCCCCTACATAGTTCCACTCCTACTCAAAGCTATGCAACTATATCTGAATCAAATCAAAACTAAAAAGGCTAAATATAATAAAATCTCAATTATGTTATTAGGGTTTTATCTCTACTCTAAGAGTGAAAAAATTAGCCACATATGATTGTAGAAGTTACTATAACTCTCTTGGAAGAGTGTTTGGAAGAAAGCTTTCTCAATACTTCATTTTCTATCACTCTCCTCCACTTTTGATCAATCCAACCTCTCTATTTATAGAACAAATAATGTACAAAATCTTTCCTTCCCAAATATTTAGGGATTGTTCATAAATACAACCACTCATGGTTGAACATGGAAAATTTGGAAAGTCAAATTTATTCGCTAGTTGTTGAACATATTGAGTCATACTTGATCTTTCATTTATATCTCACTCTACACTCCGAATTTTGACATAAGACTAGTTTCATCTAAAACTATATTTCTAGGGCTTTAATTTACACACGAGATTTGCACGTTTGGACTTTAAATAAATGACATGATTTTTCAAAGTTGGTATATATATAGGGAGGCAAGCCAAATGAATGGATTGAACTGAAAAATAAAAAAGGGAAGGACATCGTTGATGCTCCTATGGTTAACTTTGTTCCTACACCTCCTCCATCTTCATCGAATGCGTTTGATATTCTCAATACTTGTGTAGCCAATGAGGAGGTTTCTTTTTGTGCGGATCTTAAGAGTATGTTTAATGCGAATGAAGATATTTCGAATGTAGAGGCTTTAAAGGAAAAGAAAGAAATTGTTGGGGATGTGGGTAATATAAATGGGTTAGCTCCTATACGATCTTCATGTCCCAAAGGAGCTTCTCAATCCCTTTTAGATGGACATTTGTTATTCCATGGATAAAGCCATTTTCAAAAGTGAAAAATAAGAAAAAGCTTCTTGAGAGAATCAACAATCTTAAACTTACTCAAGAGGTTAACCTCTCTATCAAATCTAAGAAATCAAATTGTAAGACTCCTATGAAATTGAAGGTGTGTCCATTGATTATTGCTTGGCCTAGCTTTGGTTTCTCCTTGTATATTAATCTACTTGTTAGATTTTGTGTAGAAGTTAGACTTGTTTTTTCCCTCCTTAAAGGGTGTGTGGCCTCTAAGCGTGTAATGAGCCTCATTGTAATATATATTTTTTGGTATATAACTTATGACTTACCTACACACACACACAAAAAAAAGAAGAAGAAGGTATATGCAATATATCACGTGTACATAATTTCAAATTCTTTTCCCCGAATGTTCTTCCATTTTTTATCTTCAATATGGCTGAATTGAACAACGATTTGTAACCTTTTGAGTTAGCTTTCCAGTTCCGTTTGAATCATCCCCGGCCGATATCATATGAAGGAGATATGCTCAAAATATCAAAATTGTTGCGCAAAGAACTTGCAACTCATAAATTAAGCTAGTGTTTGGTTAATTTTCAAATTGTAGTTTGAAACTCAAAACTCTTGTTAAAACTAATAACCAAACAAAGTTTTGAAAATTCTTTTCAAAAATTTGTCTAAAAGAATTCATAACCAAACAAGTTTTCAATCTTTTCAAAAATTCTATTTTTTTTATAAAAAAAAATCAAAAAAAAATATATATATATATTTATTTTGTTCCCCAAAATTATTTTTTATTTTTTATTTTTTTGAAAAAATATTTTGTTATTTTTTTAAGTATTGGCCAAATAATTTGTTATGATTTGAATATTTAAAAAAAAAAAATTTAAAATATTTAAAATTTTAAATATTAAAAATATTTTCAAATTTTTAAAAAATAATAATAAATAATTCTTTACAAAAATATTTATTTTTTTAAATAACTTTTGTCTAAAACTTTAGAAATAATTAAAATAAAATAAAATAATTATTTTGTTTAAAAAAATAAATAAATATTTTTTTACAAAATAAAAATTTCAAAAATTCAAAAAAAATAAATTAAATAAAAATTTTAGTTTTAAAACTATTTTCAAAACTTATAACCAAAGAAGTTTGCAAAATATACAACTCAAAAATTAGTTTCAAAATTCATAACCAAACAGGTTTTCTCTTTTCAAAATACATTTCAAAAACTTATTTTTTGAATATAATTCAAAACTCAAAACTCATTTTAAAAACTAAGCTAAATGGAGATTTTATTCTTAAATTTGATTAGATAATCATTTCTTCCAAAAATCCAAGTAAGCTTAGCAAAATTAATCATATTCATGTCATTTGAATGTAAGGACTTGAAAAATCTACAAATGCATAAAACAACTCAAAAATATCAAATAAAACAAGATTATAGACTCATGAAATGTATTTTTTAGAGCCTAAGCCACATTTGTTTGGCAGATTAAGTTGGATGAGTTTGTTAGTAAGAGGATGGTTAGTGAAGAGATTATTTATATGGAGATTGTTAGTGATGGGATTAAGTAAAAGTGTATTTGTTTTAATGATAGTGTGAGAGATGATTAGTGATGTAATTGTTAAATTATTTTTATATAAAATAAGTAAATAAATAATTTCTGTATTAAAAAAAAACTAAAACAATTATTAAAACAAACAAACTTGATAAAAATAAATAATTTTTTTTTTATATAAAATAGACTCAGACTACTTACTATTTTTCTAATCCCACAAAAAATCCAACCAAGCTAATTTTCTTAGCGAGGGAGATTACTAAATCCTTCAGACTAGCAATCTCCCCTCTCAAGTCAATACCAAACAAGTAGGGGAGACCCACAACTATATGAATCTAATCCGACCACCCACGCTGGTAAATAAACATGGTATCGGAGGGCAACAGACTAATCCCAACTTTTACTCTCAAGATTTGATCCATTAATTTTATGAGTTATTGTGTATATAAATTATTAATGGAAACAATTGAATTGATTTGATAATTTTAACGATATGATCTTATCTTATTTTCCTGCAAAACATAGACACTAAAATATAATTTTGAATATACCATCTATTTAAAAATTAATTAATTAAATTATATTTGTTATAATTATTAAATCATTTTATATTTTTATAAATTTACGTGTGAAAATTTTAAAAATAAATAAATCGAACAAGTGACGTTAAGGCGTAAGATGGATTCACAAGTTTGGGGGTGTTTGGTAGGGTTTTTTTTAGCCAACTTATGGCTTCTGGCTTTTAAATAGTTATTTTGGACTGTTTGGTTAAACTTATTTCAAACAACTTCTGATTCAGCAACTTATTTTAAGTGAAAAAAACTGATTCTGAGAAGCTGCTCACCCCTTACTTCTGATTATCAGTTTCTGTTGTGGACATATTAATTCACGATTATACTCTTAGATTTTTTTATTTTTTATTTTTTTAAAAATAGAAAAAGACACAAATGGGCTATAAAATATTATTATTATTTTTTATGAGAAATGTAGACAAATAATGAATAATAAAAAATAAAAATTAATTAAAAAAGCTACTTCACAGCTTATTTAACAAACACTACTCAGCAACTTAAATCTATAATCCAACAGCTATACCAAACAGATTAACAGCTTCTGATTAAAATCATAATCTATAATCTGTTAAGTTATAATCTATAATCTATTTTAACAGCTACACCAAACGACACCTTTGAAATGTATTGTCAATCTTTCCCTTTACCCGTGAGCTCGTACAATCTCAAATACTATGGGGAGATGCCACATGTATCAAAAAAGTGAGAATGTAATGCATGCATTTTTCTTTTTTAAGAAAAAAATCTCAATTAGTATGGTTGATTTGAGTTTTTTGAATTAAGTTTTTTAAAATTTAATTTTTTTATTTTTCATATTTTTTTTTAATTTTTTGTTAATATTTTTAAAATTTTAAGCATTTTTATTTTTTATTTTTTTAGATACAACTTACTTAGATGTGTCTAAAAAGTAAAATATTTATGAAAAAATATTTTAAAAAATTAATAAATACACAAGAATATGAAAAATGTATTGAATTTTCATATATTTTTTTATATTTTTGATATTTAGTAAATTTTTTAAAGATTTTTTTTACAAAAATTATACTTTTTAAGTATATTTACGTTAGGTGTGTCTAAAAATTAAAAAGAATTACTTAAAATATTAAAAAAATTCAATAAAAAAAAAAAGAAAGTAAAACAAGAAAATAAGGCTCCGTTTGGTAGAGTTTTGTAACTATGATTTGAGAATATGAGTTGTATTTTGAGTTTGTGTGTTTTAGAATTATGATTTGAGTGTAGAAAATTTGTTTGGTTATGGTTTTTGAATAAAGTGTTGAATTGAGTGTGGAATTGAGTTTTGAATTGAGTGTAGAATTGAGTTTTGAAAGTTTGATTTGACATGTGAAGTAAGAAAATTTATTTGGTTATGAGTTTTGAAAAGAATTTTCAAAACTTAATTCAAATTGCTATAACTCATAACAAAACACATTACTTTCACATTATTGAAATTTTGATCAACACTCATAACCAAACTCTTTTTAAAATTCAATTAAAAAAATTTATTATTAACAAAAAATAACATTAATCAATTTTTTAATTGAAAATACTACAAAGGAAATAATTTTTTTTCAAAATAAATATTCAAAAAATTTAAATCATAAATATTTAAATAATTTAAATAATCTAAAAAATTTAATAAGTAAAAAATTAAAATAAATATTCAAAAATTTTAAATCGTAAAAATTTAAATAATTTAAATATTCAAAAAATTAAAATAATTTAAAATTTTAATATTTTAAATTTAAAAACAACTCTACACTCAAATCGTAACCAAACACATAAAACAAAACTCAATTAAAATCGTAACCAAATACATAATAAAAAAATTAAAATATTTAAAAATATTTTTATAAAATAGAGTTTGAATTTATTTTTATAAAATATTTTAAAATTTAAAAAATTAAAATCGTAATATTTAAAAATTGAAATATTTAAAAATATTCAAAAAATTAAAAAATTAAAAAAATTGTAACATATTTAAATATTAAAATATTTAAAATCTTAACAAAATTAAAATATTTTTAAACTATTGATTTGAATGGAGTTTTGAAAATAGTTTTGAATTATGTGTTTGGTTATGAGTTTTGAAAAGTAATGATTATGTTTTGAATTGAGTTTTGAGAAATGAGTGTAGAATTATGATTTAAAAACTCTAAACAAACACCATACTCAAAAGTGAGTGTGGAACTAGATTTTGAAAACTCCACCAAACGAAGCCTAAAATTTTCTAAAAAGTATTTTTAAAAACTCAAACCAAGCAAAATAAACTCTTTTACTTTCTCTCTTTATATAATTTTGATGTGGAATTCTAAATTTCTTTTAAATCCTTTCCTTATAAAGTAAAAAATTTGACAAAACTGAATCGGCAGCATGTGATCCGCTCATTTTCTCAACCAACATAACTGAAGGATTCCATTTGGTACTAGACTTTTTTCCAACAGCTCAATCTTCTCAAAAGAAGCAACCCTAACAATGCCGAATTGCTTACACTCCAAAGAAAAAAACATTAGGGCAAATTACAGCCAAAAAAAAAAAAAAGGACCTAAGGCTTAGGATGTTTTTCAAATTAAACTCCAGAATTTTAATTTCATTAAGAACTTCATTCTGTATCACAATCTATAGCCTCGTCCATCTCAATCCATCTCCATTCATCTCAGTTACTTTGTTTAACATTGTGGGGATGTATTTTTAGGGTCATATCACGTGGCCGAGGTGCTACGTGGATGAGCCAGATTTTCGAGATGATTGTAGTATTGCCGAAATCATGTGCAGTAATACCGGAATCCGGGATATTTAGATAGGGGACAAGAGTCCTAGATAATTGATGTGCTTAGTTCAGATAAGAATGAAGCTTTTGAGGAGTTCATCCATATCTAACTAAGGCTTTTGAGGAGTTCATCCATATCTAACTAAGAGTCTGAGATAAGCATTGTGCTTGAGACCTATGAAATCAGATATCTAAGGGATGAGGGCACTGTTGGCTATAAAAGTAAGGTACCATCGTGGGTCTATGGTATGCTTTTTATTTGTGCACTGAATACTTGTTTGATATCTTTAAAAGATAAGGTGACTAACTTAATCGTCAGAGTGTCCCCGGGTGGATGAGCCACTGTGGTATTCTTATCTTCCTGTTGGCAGGTGCTTAGTTTAATCTATTCTGCTGCGTGCTCTCTAGCTTTTCATCTTTTACCTTGAAAGACAAGGTTAGGGAATCCACAGGAGCGAAAAGTGGTTGATCAATCTGTTTAGGACTGTTTGGTTGTGAGGTCAGAAATCAACACCCACAAGTTGGCGCCGTCTATGGGAACTTAGTAGAATAGATAACTAATGTCGGACAAGAGGTGAGAGTTGGGGATGACATGCACAATAAAGAAGAGGAGTACATAGATCCCAATGCTGAAATAGGAAACGATGGCGAGGAAGTGTAGGAAGTGAACCTTGAGGCCAACAACGTTGCAAGGGGTCAAAATGACCCGAAAAGAGGTAACCGAGAAAAATACTACAACAAAAGCGGCCGCTAGGTATAGAACGAAAGGTACCTGAGGAGAGATGACGAACTTAAGGATTTGGCAAACAAGTTGACGGATCTGCAGACTGTGGTGAACTTTATGAAGCAGAGCAAGATGATACAGCCAACATTGCCTTTATTGGAAACACCAACCCCTGCAAGACACACCAACGCTTAGAATGAAGGGCTGGCTACAATGCCAATAGTCCCCCATCATGAGAAGAGACTTGAGAATTCGCATCAACGATCCCAAAATGGTGGGCAAACAAAGTCACGGTGGGAAGAGTCCCATAGAACTGCGAGGACCAAGGGAACCCAGGTTAGGGGATCTCAGCAGGTCCACGAGGAAGGCCTTTACTTTGACGACGTGGCAGACATAGAGAAGTCCAAAAGGACGCATTCCAACACAGGAAGCAACGCACCAACTGATGTCGATCAATAGCTGAGCTCCTGTATGGTCGAAGGAGGACTTATGAGATTACCTCTAAAGGAAGAGGTAGGATGCCGAGATCACACCCATCGCCCAGCCAAAGACACCATTCTCGGTGGAGGTTAATGCGTTCGAGATGCTGAAGAGATTCAGCATACCGAGATTCCAAATCTATGATGGAAAGTCCAACCCAAACTTCCATGTTGGTTTATATCTAAATGTGATGGCTTTGTGGAGTGGGAATAAACAATTGCTATGCAAGATATTCCCATCGACATTTGGGGAAATAGCGTCGGACTAGTTCCACAAATTGCCGAAGGGGTGTATAAAGAGCAGGGAAGGCCTGGCTGAGATGTTTATGGCCAAGTTCGTTACAAACAGGCTACAACCATTGAGGGTAGATTCCCTATTAGCTTTGAAGATAAACGATAGCGAAGGCCTTAGGGCTTACGCCAAGAGGTATTACGAGGTTTACAATCAGATCCCGGCTTGTAACTAGGAACTTGCGGTCGTGTCTTTTACGAACAGCTTGGAAGATGAG
This sequence comes from Camellia sinensis, assembly GCF_055761805.1. NCBI lineage: Eukaryota > Viridiplantae > Streptophyta > Magnoliopsida > Ericales > Theaceae > Camellia > Camellia sinensis. The sequence continues at coordinate 92,333,761 of NC_138970.1, read as the reverse complement.
TGCCCGCTTCAGCAATCCCTTGCAAAGACCCTTCCAAAGAACATGGAGGATTTCATGACAAGAATTGAAAAGTACGCAAGGGCGTAGGAGGAAAAGAAAGCGAAGAAGATGGGTGCAGTAAAGTAGAAGAAGAGAAACGGCTCGCCAAAGCGTAGCTAAAGAAATGACGGTGCCGACAAGTTGGAACCGGGATTGAAGGCTATACAAGTTGTGAGCACAGTTTTCCAAATCCCCATTTACAGGGTCTTGGAAAGGATTAGAAATCAGTCCTACTTTAGGCCATTGCAGAAGACCCCTAGGAAGCATATGGACAGAAACCCCGGGAAGAGTTGCGCCAACCACGACGAAAATGGGAACATGACTCAGGGGTGTAGGGCTTCGAAATAGCACATGGACGATTTGGTCAGGCAGGGACACTTGAGGGACTTGATAGATGAAGCGAAGACACAAGAAGAACAGGCAAAGTTAGCCCAGGTGCTAGAAGCAGCGCCTCCTGTAATGCCCCAAAAAAATATAACAATAAAACCATCTCACAATGTTTGCCAATTAACAATACATTTCAGAATATTATATCTTTACATCCATATGATCCCATTGTACAAAAGATGACACATGTGATACATTCATAAGCGCTAACCCTAAATCTATAGCATGTGCCATAAGTAAAAGATGTGAAATAAGAGTTAAACAGATAAATGAATGCCTTAATGGCTACAACTTTCCATGTCAATACTTGGTTACAATAAAAGTGAGTTTGAAACTCAATACAAATAATGCTCTTGGCTTGTACAAAAATAATTACGACAATAACAAAAGAAGCTCTTGGCTCCAAGTTCTCCTAAGCTACAACATTGGCGGAGGCATATCATTAGCACCTGAAAATGGTTTTCCACATAAGATGAACCAAAGCCTAGTACAGAAACTCTATCGCAATGTATGAATTTTAACAAAGCGATAAGGTGAATGCACATGCAATGCTCGTGTCAAAACATTTTATATATCTTTCAAAAAACCATGCAATGCCAAGTTTATATCACAATTCATGAAATCATTTCATTTACAATAAAAAACAGGGCAGTGAATACAACATTAGGAATCTTTAAGATGTGTCTGCAAGTAGGCAACATGCACTACCAATTACTATTTTTACCAATATTAGCCAGAAGGCTCGGCACCTATCCGCGCTGGTTTCTAGACTTTCACCGAGGACACACAGGCCAACATAATACCACAACTGCACTCCTACCCAAATTTACCATGGTATTCACCACTTTTTCGCAAAACAATAAACATTTTCAGTATGTTAAATATGTTACAATACTCGATGCAAATGGATAAAAAATTAGTTTCAATTCACATAATTCTCATGCAATCTCTACAACAATTATAATTATCATGTACTAATAGCCCAAATCAGATATCCCTAAACAAATAGATAATTTCCAATATAGATATATTTTCCAAAATCTCAAGATATGAGTGATAATGCATATCCAACTCCACCACCACCATCATCATCATCAACATCATCATCATCATCATCATCGTCATTCCAATTCCATAAAACCCACATCATTTCCATTTCCTCTTTACAAAATCAAATATTCACATTTTAGGGTAAAATTTCATTTTCTTTATAAATTAATTCTAAGGATAAAAATAAATCATTTTGCCACAACCCAACCACGTTTTTAATTCCACAACCCTTTTCAAGAACACATTTCAAAGCCCCCTTTTGATTTCAAATCAAAACCTTAAATTTGTTCAAAAATCCCCAAATATCAAGATTTTTTTACAATAGACAAATAACCAAGTTAAAAATCATACTAAAGTGTGGAGAAATCCCTACCTCAAGGTAGAAGACAAGCAAGAGCAAGGTTGAAACTTAAATGGAGTCAAAAATGGACTTTGCTCAGATCTAATGGAAGCTCTAGGTGAACTTTACCTTTTTACCAAAGGGACTAGGGTGTAGAGATCAATGGATAATAATGTATTTAAGGGTTGAAGATGAGTTTTAGAGAGAGAGTGTGTAGATTTAGGGTTTTGAAATGTTTAGAGAGAAAGAGAGAAGGGTATGAAAAGTGACTCAAAAGGTGACTTCTATGGATTGACATACGCGCAGACCGCTCGAGCGACCAAAATACCGCTCTAGCGAGCACAATACCGCTCTAGCGACTAGACACAAAATCGGAGACCGCTCAAGCGAACAAAGCACTGCTTGAGAGAGGAAAACCACCCTCCCAGTACTTTTACAAACCTGCAAAAGTATTGAGAGTTCTAAAAGACCGCTCAAGCACAAGAAGGACTGCTCGAGCGCAAGAAACACAGCTCGAGCCAAGACCACTCAAATGCAAGAAACACCGCTAGAGCAAAGAATGCTATACTCCCAGTAGTTTTGCAGACCTGCAAAAGTACTAGAAGTTCTCAAAGTTCGCTCGAGTGCAAGAAATTTCGCTGGAGCGAACAAGCTAAAATCTGGGCAGCAACACTTTTGAAAAACTAACTCACAACCTGTTTCAAACACAACCAAGACACTCCAATAACCAATCTTAGCAAGGAATAAGATGGAAGAAGACATGAACAACCATCAAGACAAGAAATCCCGGATCCAAAACAATGAACGAGTCGGGTTTAAACCAGAATTATTATGACCTGCCCCCTAAGCAATTTCGTCCCTGAAATTTTAAAATCAACACAATAACCACTATATTTAAATCAATTACAACAACTCATAACCATGACCTATCCACCGGTCATTCATTCTCATAACAACGATAAACAAGGTTCTCAATACTGAATATACAATTCACTTTTTCAAAACATACACAATGTTTACATTTGATCAACATAACAAGATTTTCATTACAAGTTTCAAACATTAACAAAAAAGTCTGGATACCTCTCACGGCCTTCTGCCTCACGCTCCCAAGTCGCCTCCTCAACACCATGGTGTCTGCACAACATCTTTACCAATGGAATTGTCTTGCCTTGCAAGACTTGGTCCCGTGTATCCAGGACTCTAACCAGTCTCTTCTCGTCTGAGGCATCCTCATCTACCTCTAACTCGGTCCACTCCAACACATGTGACGGATCCGACTCATACTTCCGAAACATATAGATATGAAACATGTCATGAATCCCGGAAAGTTGCGGTGGCAAGGCCAAACGATAAGCTACCTCTCCAATACGCTCTAATATCTCAAAAAGCCTAATAAATCTAGGAGACAACTTCTCTCTCTTCCCAAACCTCATCAAATCCCGTCTACGTGATATTGTCAAGAAGATGTGATCTCCTACCTCAAATGAAAACAGTCTCCTCTTACGGTCGGCATAGCTCTTCTAATGAGTCTGAGCCGAAACCAACATCTCACGGATAAACGTAACCTTCTCTATCGTTTCCCAGATTAACTCAGGACCTAACATAGGTGCGTCACCCACCTCAGTGCAACATGCAGGAGATCTACACGGTCGGCCATACAAGGCCTCAAACGGTACCAATACTCGCCTAAAAGCTATTGTTGTAGACAAACTCCACTAATGGCAAATGCCTTTCCCATGACCCCTTAAAGCCAAAAACACAACTTCGAAGGATATCTTTTAGGATCTGAGTGGTACCCTCTGACTACCCATCATTCTAAATGTTAATCTAGTGCCCAAGGCATTTTTTAGGCTCTGTTACAACCAAGCAGTGAAATGCAAATCTCTATTTGAAACAATAGTCATAGGGACCCCACGAAGTTGAACTATGTCTCTAACATAAAGGTCGGCAAGGTAATCTACCGAGTCACTCACGTGCATAGGCACCAAGTGTGCTGACTTGGGTAACCAATCTACTATCACCCACATGGCATCATTAACCCGTTGAGTCCTCAGAAGACCCACAACAAAATATATCGTGACATGTTTCCACTTTCATTCGGCGATAGGCAAGGGTTGTAATAAACCCGCTGGCCTCCGATGCTCGGCCTTCACTTGTTCACAAGTATGGCACCTCGAAACAAACAAGGCTACGTCTCTTTTCATCCCCCTCTACCAAAACTGGCGGCTAAGGTCTTAGTACAGCTTTGGGCCTCTCAGATGTACTGCAAGGCATGAATGATAGAACTCTCAAAGTACCTCCTCTCTGCAAGACTCCGATACGAAAAGACGATCAAGATATCTAACACTAGAGTCAAAATACAAGCCCTTCTCTGCCTTCCCTCTAGATATCTTCTACTGGATGGATTCTACTTCATGATCAACCCATTGTGCTTCCATAACTCAGCTCACAGGTGTAGGTTGTGCAACCATAGTAAACAAAGCTACCGACTCAACAAACTCGCCAATAACGCCCAACATCTCCCATTTCCAAATGGCAATACTAGCTACATTGCTAATGGATTTCCTACTCAAGGCATCGGCCACTACATTAGGCTTCCCCAGATGATAATGAAACTCAAAGTCGTAATCATCTATAAACTCCATCCACCTTCTCTACCTCAGATTTAAATCTTTCTGTGAAAACAGATACTTTAAACGCTTGTGATCGGAGAATACCTCAAATCTCTCACCATACAAGTAATGTCTCCAAATCTTCAAGCCAAAGATCACTGCTGCTAGCTCTCAGTCACGAGTAGGATAGTTCCTCTCATGTGTTTTCAACTGACGTAAGCCAAATGCTACTATCTTCCCTTCTTGTATCAAGACACAACCCAAATCTTCCCAAGACGCATCATAATACACTGAATAGCCCAAACCCCTCTCTGAAATAATCAACACTGGACCAGTGGTAAGTCTAATCTTAAGTTCTTGCAATGATTTCTCGCAAGTCTCACTCCATACGAACTTAATTCCCTTCCTCATCAATCTAGTCAATAGTGAGGCTAATCTAGAGAAATCCTTCATAAAACGTCGGTAATACCTGGCTAACCCCAAGAAACTCTAGATCTCAAAGGCATTCTTAGGTTGTTTCCAATCTTGCACTGCCCCTATCTTAGAAGAATCTATAGTTACCCCTTCTCCGAATACCACATGGCCTAAGAATTTCACCTCCTTCAACCAGAACTCACATTTCTCGAATTTAGCATACAATTTGTGGGCTCTAAGCAACTCAAGTACAATCCTTAAGTATTCCTCATGTTCCTCCTCAGAGGGTGAGTAAATCAAGATGTCATCAACAAAGACAACTACAAAACGGCCTAGGAACTCATGAAAGATCCAATTCATCAAATCCATAAATAAGGACAGTGCATTGGTTAACCCAAAAGGCATCACTAGGAACTCAGAATGGCCATACCACATATGGAATGTCGTCTTTTGGATATCCTCTTCATTCACTTTCAACTGGTGATAACTCGAGCTCAAGTCTATCTTAGAAAAGTAGCAAGACCCCTTCAACTGGTCAAACAAATCATCTATACGAGGTAGTGGGTACTTGTTCTTCACAGTTACCCAGTTTAACTTCTGGTAATCAATACAAAGTCGCAATGTGCCATCTTTCTTCTTGGCAAAGAGAGCTGGTGCTCCCTAAGGAAATGTATTAGGGCAAATAAAACCCTTATCTAGCAATTCTTGGAGTTGAATATTCAACTCACTTAACTCAGTAAGTGCAAATCTATATGGTGCCATAGAAATCAATGCCGTACCAGGCACTAAATCAATAGAGAACTCAATCTCACGGTGAGGAGGTAAACTAGTGAGATCCTTGGAAAAGACATTCGGGTATTCACGAACTACCCTCAGTAACTCAACTCGGACCACATCACACTGGCAAGAAGGCCCTATCAACTCAGTCCCCCAGAAAATAAACACAATCACCACTCGAGGTGCACATTGTAACTTTTTGATAGTAACAATCTATAATGGGCTTGATAGGATGACAACCAATCCATGCCCAAAATAACATCAAAACTCGACATGTTAATCAACACAAAAGCAAAATGAAGTCGGCAACCGACAACCTCTATCTCACAATCTTGACACCCCTAGTCAAACACAACCTCACCACCAACAGGTGACTCTACCCTAAGTGATGATGCTAACTCAGCCACTTCTAACCCCAATGCTGATGCGAATGCAGACAAAATGAAAGAATGCGATGCACTAGTCTCAATAAACACATTGGCAATAAAATTACACAATAAGAAGTTACCTCTCACTATCGAAGGTGCTGGCAAAAAATCTGGTGTGGTAACAGTATACATAAGCCCTGTAGGTCTCTACTCTAACTGCTCTCCCCTCAGAGCATAAGTCTAATACACGGATTAAGACGAAGAGGCTCCCTGATTGTCCCTCGAGGCCTGTGTTGATGATGTAGGCTCATGACTCTATGTCTGCCTAGACGCACTAGATGTGCCACCTGCTTGAGGTCAAAACATCCTCAAGTGCCTCAACTGCCCAAACTGATAACAGGTAGGTGGTTACCCTCTCCCCTAACTCTGGCTCTGAGAATGAGCCAAAGACAATGCAGGTTGTTTCCCTCCACCCCTATACAGGCAAACTACAGACTTGTGGCCCGGTTGACCAAACTTAAGCAAGTGATCCCTCTCTGACCACCTCTCACAAAACTCGAACTTGGTACTGGGAAAGTGGACCTAGACTGTGTTACTTGGGACTACTGTGGGTTGGAACCCCTCTGCCTCTTACTACCCCGAGTCTTCTCCTGAACCTCCTGACTCCTTTGCCTAAAGCCCCTCATCCTCTCTTCCTCAGTCTAAATCACGGTCTCTAAATGAGGCGCCGCCTTCACAAGACGACTGTAATCCCTAATCATGGACACGACCACCTTGAAAAGGAGTTTGGTCCTCAACCTCTTCTCAAACTCCAAACAACGGTGTTCTTCTGTCGCCATGAGTTTCGGTGAAAACCTCAATAAACTGGTAAATGCAACCTTAAACTCAGCCATCGGTGTGTTAAGCTGCTTAAGCTTCAAAATTGCTCCCTACTAATGGAAGACAAAAACTTGTCCTAGAAGGCATTGACAAAAGCCTCCAAAGTCACCCCAATGCAGCCATGTACGTATTTCCACCACTGACCCGCATCTCTCTTTAGTTGGAAGGATGCTAAGGTCACTCTCACCCCATCGTCCTCGATGCCAAGCTTCTCAAGCATCTTCACCATATGTTCTAACCACTCATCTGCCTTCATTGGCTCTTTCAAATCCCCCAATAACTTATCCAGATTCGACCAGAAAAACTTCTTCTTCAGAAATAACAGCCTTGTCTCAGCTACATGGGCCTAGACTTGATTCTCAACTCTAAGAATGTCCATGGATTCCTGCAAAGCACCAACCATTTCACAGGCTAAACCACCCATGGCCTACTGACCAACTAGTTCAGCCACATTGGCCTGACCAACCCTTACCTCTTGTGCCAGAATATGATTCGATAACGGCACTTCCTGCCGTCTAGGCCTGCCGCTCCTACCACCACCACGTTCACGTCCTGACATCCTAATGAAGGTAACACAAGAGATTAACACATTTACAAATGTGCCGAAGCTAACTCACTCGTGTCCTAATGTGATGGACAACAATTAATTCACTCCACATAAGCACGTAGTCACATAAACACATATGAACTTCCTTTCTAGGTAATCGTTCTGCGACGTTGCCAGGGTTCCAGTTAGAAATAGCAGTGATCAAGTGCTCTTCTAACAGGACATCTAGAAACTTGTAGACCTAATCAATGTCTTAGAAATTAAATTCCATGTCCACTTAGTCACATAAGCATGTTATCACATAGCATACTAGGTTATTCCTAATCTCATCTAGCAGAGGAACCCATTGTAGTAATAACCACTTCCCACGATCTCAAAGTATTCAAACCCAGTAGCTTTGATACCAAGTTATAACGCCCTAAAAAATATAACAATAAAACAATCTCACAATATTTACCAATTAATAATACATTTCAGAATATGATATCTTTGCATCTATATGATCCCGTTGTACAAAAGATGGCATATGTAACTATACATTCATAAGCCCTAACCCTAAATCTATACCATGTGTCATAAGCAAAAGATATGAAATAAAAGTTAAACAGATAAATGAATGCCTTAATGGCTACAACTTTCCAAGTCGATGGTTGGTTGCAACAAAAGTGAGTTTGAAATCACTACAAATAATGTCTTTGGCTTGTACAAAAATAATTATGACAATAACAAAAGAAGCTCTTGGTTCCAAGTCCTCTCAAGCTACGGCCTTAACGGAGGCATACCATTAGCACCTGAAAATGGTTTTCTACATAGGGTAAGCCAAAGCCCAGAAGAGAAACTCTATCGTAGTGTATGAATCTTAACAAAGCTATAAGGTAAATGCATATGCAATGCTCGTGTCAAAACATTTTATATCTCTTTTCAAAAACCATGTAATGCTAGGTTTATAACAAAATTCATGAAATCATTTCCTTTACAATAGAAAAAGGGCAGTGGATACAACATTGAGAATCTCTAGGATGTGTCTTCAAGTAAGCCTCAAGCACTACCAATTGCCATTTTTACTGATATTAACCGGAAGGCTCGGCACCTATCCGCGTGGGTTTCTAGAATTTCACTGAGGACATACAGGCCAACAAAATACCACAATACACTCCTACCCAAATTTACTAAGGTATTCACCATTTTTTTTTTCAAAACTATAAACATTTTCCATGTGTTAAATATTTTACAATGCTTGATGCAAATGGATGAGAAATTAATTTCAATTCACCTAATTCAAATGCAATCTCTACAACAATCATAGATATCCTTCACCGATAGCCCAAAATAGATATATCTAAACAGATAGATAATTTCCAATAAAGATATATTTTCCAAAATCTCAATATATAGTGATAATGCATATCCAACTCCACCACCACCATCATCATCATCATTCTAATTCCATAAAACCCACATCATTTCCATTTTCTCTTTACAAAATCAAATATTCACATTTTAGGGTAAAATCAATTCTAAGGATAAAAATACATCATTTTGCTACAACCCAACCACATTTTTAAATCCACAACCCTTTTCAAGAACCCATTTGAAAATTCTCCTTTTGATTTCAAACTAAAGCCCTAGATTTGTTCAAAAATCCTCAAATATCAAGATTTTTTTTTTTTTTACAATAGACAAATAACCAGGTTAAAAATCATACTAAAGTGTGGAGAAATCCCTACCTTAAGTTAAAAGACAAGCAAGAGCAAGATTAAAACTTCAATGGAGTCGAAAATAGACTTTGCTCTGATCAAATGGAAGCTCTAGGTGAGCTTTACCTTTTTGTCAAAGGGACTAGGGTGTAGAGATCAATGGATGATAGTGTATTTGAGGGTTGAAGATAAGATTTAGAGAGAGTGTGTGTGCAGACTTGGAGTTTTGAAATGTTTAGAGAGAGAGAGAGAGGTATAAAAAAGTGACTTTTATGGACTGATATACGCGCAGACTGCTCGAGCGACCAAACACAAAAAGAGAGACCGCTTGAGTGAACAAAGTACTGCTCGAGCGAAGAACACCGCCCTACAAAAGTACTGAGAGATCCAAAAGACCGCTCGAGCACAAGAAGGACCGCTCAAGCCAAGACCGCTCAAGCAAAGAATGCCATACTCCCAGTAATTTTGCAGACCTACAAAAGTACTAGAAGTTCTCAAAGTTCACTCAAGCAAACAAGCCAAAATCTGGGCAGCAACAGTTTTGAAAAACTAACTCCCAACCTATTTCAAACACAACCAAGACACTCCAATAACCAATCTCAACAAGGAATAAGATGGAAGAAGACATGAACAACCATCAAAAGAAGATATCCTAGATCCAAGACAATGAACAGGTCAGGTTTAAACCAGAATCGTTATACCTTCACCCTTGCCTCTCCTAGGCAAATAGACCACGAGTTATCAACGTGATCCACATGACTGTCAACGAGAACTAAATCTGAGGTGAGACGCAAAGGGTAAGGCATCTGCAGCATGTCTACCAGGTGTAGCAGAATAAGCCTCGGCTAAAAGAACATATGGGCCTGATGATTTCATTCATTGAAGAAGACCTATATATGGTACAACATCTGCACAACGGTGCTCTTGTAGTGACTTTGAAAGTTGGAGAGTGCCAAGTAAGGCGCATATTAATAGATCAAGGTAGCTCATGTGACATCATGTATGCCAGATGTTATAAGGAGCTCTTCTCCACAAGGATGATTTGGAGCAATCCGATAGCTCCATGGTTGGATTTAATAGAACCTCAACATGGCTACTAAGGACCACGAACCTAGAGATTCAAGCAGGAACCAAGATAGTAACCACGTAGTTTATCGTGATAGACACCCTCTCCCTATACAACATTATTTTGGAAAGACCATGGCTGCATACTATGAGGGGTGTTCCTCAACACTGCACCAACTACTATGGTTCCCAACAGAGTTCGGGGTTGATGAGGTGAGGAGAGACCAAGTGCTGGCAGAGAATTACTCCATGGTAGCAATGAAGTACACATACACTATTAGAGAAATGGAGATAGCAAAAGTGGAAGACGAAGACCTAGAGGTCTTGGACGATATCGGTAAAAAGCCCGCCAACAAGAGCCAGAAACCCTTGAAAAAGGTCCTAGTACTGGAATTAGACGAAGAACAATTCTTCCTCCTCGACTCGAGCTTGGCCGAGGAGGAGAAAGAAAATTGGAAGCTTTTTTGTGAGAAAATATAGAGGTGTTTGCTTGGACACCCTACGAGATGCCAGGGATCAGCCCTGACGTCACCTACCACAAGCTCAACGCGGATAAGACGGCGAAACCTGTGGTCTAAAGAGCTAGGCTACCAACTTTGGTCTACGTACAAGTAGTTGAAGAAGAAGTAAAAAAGCTACTGGAGGCCTAGGCAAACCTAGAAGTAAACTACCTGACGTAGTTGTCCAACACAGTGGTAGTAAAGAAAAAGAATGACAAGTGAAGGGTTCGCGTGGACTTCACAAGCCTAAATAAGGCTTTCCCGAAGGACTACCCTTCTTTGCCAAAGATAGACCAGTTTGTGGATGCCATATCTAGCCATGGAATGATGAGCTTCCTCGATGCATACCGAGGCTATCATCAGATATCCATGTATGCTCTCGACGAAGAGAATACAACATTTATCACTCCAAATGGACTCTACTTCTATAGAGTGATGGCTTTTAGACTAAAGAATGCAGGGGCAACATACTAGAGGCTAGTAATGAAGATGTTCAAACATCTGATCGAACAAAGCAAGGAACCTTTATATCTTCTAGCCGATCTGAAGGGTGTTTTTGATATCCTCAAGGCATATCGACTTCGTTTGAAAGCATCAAAGTGCACGTTCAAAGTGGGATTTGGGAAATTCCTGGGATATCTAGTGACCAAGAGAGGAATCGAAGTGAGCCCCAACCAAATCAAGGCCATCCTTGATCTGAAGAGCCCAACAATAGCAAAAGAAGTCCTAGTCATAACCGACAAGGCAGCTGCACTGAATAGATTCATCAGGCGGAGTTCGGACAAGTGCAAGCCATTCTTTTAGCTCTTGAAGAAGGCCACAGATTTTCTATGGATAGACGAATGCGAAGCCACCCTGGCCAACTTGAAGAAGTATTTGACAGCCCCACTGGTATTGTCAAATTTGATTTCGGGAACAGATCTATTCCTATATTTGGCAATCTCGGACCACGCTGTCAGTGTCATGGTCGTCCGAGAAGAAGAAGGAGAGCAGAAGGCAGTATATTATGTGAATAAGACCCTGGTAAGCGCAGAAATGAGGTACCTACCTCTGGAAAAACTAATACTCGCCCTGGTAATGGCATCAAAGAAACTGAACCATTACTTTCATGCTCATAAGATAGTGGTGCTCACAAAGCATTCACTGAAGTCTCTGCTATAACATAGGGACTTGACAGGTAGAGTAGCACGATGGGCTGTGGTTCTAGGTCAATATGACATAGAATACAGACCAAGGACATCAATCAAAGGTTAGGTTTTGGCCGACTTTCTCACTGAGTTCACACCGAGCGCAAGCCCGAAGCCCAGACCAACAAACCTTAGCCTAGGGTGTGTAGAAGAACCAGAAGAAACACAGCTGACACCATAGAACTCTACACCAGTAGGATAGAAAAAAAAGGTCAAGAGAAACTGAAGCCTTATGACATCTACATCGGTGAGTCCTTCCGTTTTTTTGTCAATGGCAGTTCAAACCGACAAGAAGCGAGGGCAGGGGTAATACTGGTCTTACTAGATGGAAAAATGATAGAATAATCAATCTGACTGGGGTTCAAGGCCTCAAACAATGAAGTAGAATACGAGACATTGATTGGTAGATTGAAATTAGTAGCAACAATCGAAGCCGAAGCGGTGGTAGTCTATTGTGACTCCCAACTCATCGTAAACCAAGCAACAGGAGAATACATAGCCCAAGATGAGAGGATGGTGCGCTATGTTAGAGCAGTCATCAAGTTACTAACACAATTCTAGAGTTGTCGGCTACAACAGGTCTGCCGAGAAGACAACAACCATGCTGATGCCCTAGCTAACCTTGCTAGGGCCATAAAGTTGGATACGCCGAGAACAATAATGGTAGATTATTTATCAAGACCAAGCATAGAACCCCTAATAACAGAATATAAGGAAATGTGTGTAGAGTTGGAACCAAGTTGGATAGATGCCTTGGTCAAATTCATCATAGATGGCCAGCTGCTAGTGGACAGATATGAGGCTCACAAGATTAAATTAAAGTCGGCCAGATTCTACTTATCAGCAAAAGACCATTTGTGTAGAAGAACCTTCACTGAACCCTTGCTACGATGTGTACATCCTTCCCAAGTAGAAGACTTCATGTATGAGATCCACAAAGGAGTTTGTAGAAGCCATGCTAGGGGCAGATCCATTGCTCACAAAGCTATATCGCAAGGGTATTGGTGGCCCTACATGCAAAAGGATGCTGAAGCCTATGTTAGGAAGTGCGAGAAGTGTCAACGGTTTACACCCGTAATACATCAGCCAGCTAGAGATCTCAACCCAGTATCTAGTCCTTGGCCATTTGCCCAATAGTCGGTTGGGCAAAGAAATTTCTTAGTGGTGGCCACAGATTACTTTACAAAGTGGGTAGAAGCTGAACCTTTGGCCAAAATCTAGGCCGTGGATGCCAGGAATTTCATCTGGAAGAACATTATTACTAGATTCGAGATCCCAAGAGCCATTATGGCAGACAATGGTACCTAGTTTGATAACAAGTTAATCAAGAACGTCTACACGAAGTATAAGGTCAAGAACTACTACTCAACTCCCAGCTTCCCTTAAAGCAATGGCCAAGCAAAGGCCTCTAGCAAAACCATCATGGATGGAATAAAGAAGAGGTTGGAAGCTGACAAGGGCAAGTGGGTAGAGGAGTTGCCTAATGTTTTATGGGTATCTCGCACTACGCCGAGCAGATCTACTGGCGAATCTCCTTTTGCCACAGCTTATGGCATCGAAGTCGTCATACCTTTAGAAATTGGCATTCTTGGAATTAGAACTCAAGGAGTAGAAAATGGGACAAACAAAGCATTCCTTGCCCAAGATCTTGACTTAATTGAGGAAATGAGAGAAAGAGTAGCAATTCGGCTGGAGGCATACCAGTAGAGACTTACAAGGGCATATAACAAGAAGGTGAATCCTAGAGAGTTCCAAATTGGGGACCTCGTCCTAAGGAAGGTTTTCGGCAATAGAAAATATCCCAGGGAGGATAAGCTTGTCCCAAACTGGGAAGGACCCTACAAAATCATCTCGGTCGCTGGCAACAGCGCCTACTGGTTAAAGAACAATGATGGCAATGGACTACCAAGACCATGGAATACCAGCAATTTGAAATTCTTTTATCATTAAGTTTTCAAGTTTTCGGTATATAATCTAAATGATTTAGCCAAAGATTAATAAAATAATAGTTCGATTTTGTCCTTTACAAAATGTTGTTGAAATTTATAACTGTTAGATAAGACTGAAAAGTTTTAAGCCGATGTTTCTAAGGTGAACAAGACGATTAACTTAGACTTGCAAAGTCAAAATAAGTTAAAGAGATGTTTCAATGAGAAACAAGATGAAACCGGCCACGATCTGGCTAGTTTGTATGAAAAGCTATGGTAAGACAGTACTCTAGGTGCACTAACGTTAAGCCTTAAGTGTTTTGTTTAGACGAGCTAAACACAATGACCTCAGTCATGGATATTTAAGTCAGACTTAGGCAAGATTCAGATAATGCATCCTTAATGCGAACCTAAGTGATACTTAGATTCACATTATGGGGGCCAAGTGCATAAATAAGTCAAGTATAACACTTGCAAAAAACTTTCAAAATTTTTTTACAAGTTGAAGTTAGCCAAAATGAATCTCTGCAAGTTGGACTTATCTGAGATGGTCGATCCGAGATGACGAATAATGGTTTTATCTAAGATACATTAGCCCAAGATATTGAGTCCAGAAGAAATCATACTTAGAAGAATTCACAAGATTATGCAAGAAAGAAACAATCATACAAGACTTACAACACTTGGTGAAAAAAAGGCCAAAGTTGCATTCAAAGAAAGTTGTTGTTCAATTACATCATACGGCACTTCAGCCTTAGAAGGAAAAGAAAAACAAGAAAAGTACAAATTGAAAGAAAGGGAAAAAAAATCCTAAGTACTAGGTTCTGGAACATCGTCATCGACTTGCTCCGCCACTTTTCCAACCTCAACTGCTATCTCTTCGTCAATTTCCTTCAGAGTTTTATCAAGACTCTTTTCGGCAACAACGACCTCGACGTCAGTTTTCTTTGGGGAAGTGCTTTTGGAAACCTCATCCCTATCATCTTCAGTCAGGTCTAGGACTTGATCATTCATAGTTGGGGACTTGGCCCCAGTAGCAAAAGCAATGGCGTCAGTAGCAACCTCTTTGTCTTGATCTTCCTCTTCCTTCTCCTCGGATTGGACTGGAGAATGAGAGAAGGACATGTCCAGCTAACTGATGTCGCATAGAGGGGAGTCCTTGGGAACGAACAGTTTCTTCAATGCAACAACCCAGCCGAGGTAGTAACCTTTGTTACAGGCTAGGTTAACTTATTTCTTGTACTGGTCCCGGACGTTGGCCTACCTATCTACATAGGCCTTCTCGTCGGCCGCCTTGATCCTGGCTTCCTCTGTCTCCAGGGCCTCCTTTAGCGCGATATTGACTCCAGCAGCTCTGTCCTTAACAGCCTTGCTAGCTACTCTGGCGACTTTGGCAGCAGCCTTAGCCTTGTTTTTAGCTGCCTTAACTACGCTAGCCACCATCCATTAGGCTTTTGATTTTAGCATCGGCCTTGTTCAGTTAGAAAAGGAAGGTTGCAGTCTCTTTTACTTCTTGGTGAGGTACTTCTTCACCAACTCAACCTTGACGGCGTAAGAGTGTGCGTGCTGGATGGCCTGCAAAAAAGTGAAGTGAATTAATAGAATTTTACTAAGTATAAGAAAGACATAAATTGAAAAGAGAATCAAGAACCTTACCAGGACAGAGTGCCCAATCATCAAGGCAAAATTCTCATATTGGTTATAGTCACTGATCTCGTCCATATTAGTTCGCAAAAGTAGGCCAATGGTTAGAGCGGCTCCACCTCCATATCCTTGATCGCACTATCACTGACCTTTAGTAGTTAGTCGCCCACCCTTATCTCAGAAAGCCAAGTGTCCTCGGGGAGGACGTCCCTTTCACCACTCGGCCCCACCAACGTCGAATTCTGCACTAGTGGGACCTCAATGGAGTCTATAAGGCCCTTGAAAATTTTACCTTCTTAAAAGTCCCTCAATTTCTTAATTAATTGCAATTTTAACCCTAGGATCAAAATACATGCGCCAACTGAAAACTCGCAAACCCTAATCAATATTGGTAACTTTGAAATCATTTCTAATGTCCTAATATTGATTAATTGATTACCTAAATATGGAATTACCACTTGAAAATCCAAGATTTTTCCAATTTTCATCAAGTTCGTTGGTTGATAGCCTTTTTATTCAAAACAAGAAATCTAGATCGAATCAGATTCTCTAATCCTAATTTAGTTTAATTCTACACTTAAATAAATGTTCCAATTCATAAATTAAACCCAAAGCCCTCACATTTTATTAAATTACTAATTGACCCCAAATTAGCACTATTATATATATATATATACACACACACTTGTACCTTTAAATCTATTTTATACACTATATTTTGAAATTTTCAACAATTGTACACTAGAAGAAAAAAAAAATCCCCTCAAATCATCATCATGTGGCCGACCAAACATATATAGATGCAATAGGTGTACGTTTTGAAACAAACTTGCATAAATTAAGGAAGATCTTTGACCTAGGTGTAAACTTTATATATATAGATATATATATGCATTTTACTTGTGACTGGAATAGTTGATTAAGATAAAACCGTAACAAGATCATGCTTAGGTACTCAATTAAGGTCTCTAATCATCCACTATTCCATTAAATTCAAACTAAATCCAAAATATCCAATCCATGTCCAACCAATGGGCAATTTGGGCATGAAAAAATTTAGAAATCCCCTAGATGTTGATTTGTGATTATGTATCAATTTTAAGCAGAATATAACAATCCCAATCAAACAATCAAGACAAAGAGACACAACAATTTAACGTGGAAAAAACCACAATTGGACACCTCCAACTGTGATAAAAAAACCACGGGCAACAGCCACAAAACAATCCACTAAGAAGATTTAAAGGAATTACACAGGTATACTCTCAATTACCTAGCGAATCCACAACGCCTAATTGAACCAACCTTTATGTGCCTCTTCCAACCCCATCTTCACCACGGAATTGTCTTTCTGATGAGCCACTCCGGATTCCACCAAAGCTTCAGGCTCGAATTCTTCAGAATCCACAACTGAAGAATAACTCTCTCTTTTGTGTATAACAAACAAACCTTTGATGTATTCTCTTTAAATCATGAGTTGAAGACTCAATAAAAACATCAAAGAAAACAAACAAAATATCCCCAGATATAAACTTTAAGAACCAAAAAGAAGATCTGGAGGACTTCAATCAATCACCTAGTTTTGGGAGAAAACCAAGTATTTATAGAGAACTAAAAGTAATCCTAGATTTGGAAGAAAACAAACTTCTTGAGAAATCCGGATTCTGAGGTTCGCTCAAGCGAAGCTTTTCTGGCTCGAGCGAGCAGTGTATTTTTCATGATTTCTACTAGTGCCTTGGCTCGAGCGACTGATCCTTGGCTCGAGCGAGGAATACACTCTTTCAGGTTTTTGTATGGACGCAATCCTTGGCTCGAGCGCGCTTTCCTTGGCTCGAGCGAGCAAGCCCTAGCTCGAGCGAGAATTCCTTGGCTCGAGCGAGCAACGACGGACATGCAATTTTGAATGCAATTTTGCGTTTTGCTTCGGCCGTGAGCTAATAATCAGCGAAGTGGCAATCTTGAAAGCATTAACATCACAAACTTCTCTGTATGGTTCGATTCGGGTTTGGATTCGTATCTAATAAACTCATAGCCTCACTGAAATAAAAGTGCGAAAAGAAATACATCTGAAAGGAGTTTTGTCAAACGGGGTTGCCAAGAATAAAAACCTAACAGGGCATTTTACACCAATTTTATTATAAATACCACCTCTTCCTTAGCATTTTGCAGACAAGAACACACACACAAACACGCTATTCAGTTGAGAGAAAGGGACATCAAGAGAGTGATCTTGGGGGAGGAAAGAAGAGAAAGGGAATGTCTTGTTAGCAAACCAACCAAGCCTCAAGTAAGCCACATCACCATCTCTCATTCTATTTCTTTTTTCAAATACATGTCATTAAAGATTTAAAATCATATTTTCAGATGTTTTGTTATGGTTTCATGTGTTCAAAGTTGATGAATTGGGCTTTGGTCCTTCTTTTATTCATATTTCCTCTTAATACATGCAAAATTACATTTTTCTTCCCATATCTTACATTATTTCCAAAGGCATACCATCACTCTAAAAATATGAGTTATTAATACATTATGTAGTATGTTTTCATCACAAAACAAGTGAAAAATTTCCCTTAGTTGGCCTCTTTTCTAACCAACCTTTTTATTTTGAGTATTGTGCATGGAAAACCTGTTTTATAGCCAACTTCCAAAAATTCTAGAAAAATGTAAAAAAATCTTCTGGACCTCGGTTTTATGTCAAAAACTTCCTTAAAGTGTTAAATTTGAACGAAATTTGGTTTCATTGAAGAATAGTGAGCGGTTTGTACGAAAACATGATTTTCGTAACGGTCGACGAATTTGGGCAGCGCTAGAGTATTTCTTAAATAACTAAAAATACAGAATAGTTATTTCACTTATGAAACATGTTTTGAAAACTAGATAACATTCTCTACAAACCATATGACGGCCAAGTTTGGGAAAAATCTGAAATGATCCTTTTAATTTTAACCTTTAAGTGGTACTGAATCTGAAAAATTTGTTTTGCATTGGTGTTTTATGCTCATGTGTTCATGAATATGCTTATTAATATATGATCATATCTTGGTGTGATATTACATATTTCATGGTTATATACCTTTTATTTTCGTCTTTCGATGATGCTTACCTTGTGCAAATTTATTCTTTTGTTACTTGCTTGTACTAACTAACTTAAACGTTAATCTAAACGAAAAACTTAATGGAGTGGCTAATAGGGTTTCAATCACATGAGTATTGTTATGAGATAAAATTATGTTCAAATTGAATTGATTAGCGGGACGTGTTGCCTTTTGGAAAGTTAGCGGGACGTGTCGCCTTTTGGAAAGTTAAAGTCTTGCGCAAGTGGTTGTTCAGAACCCTTGAACAGAACGGTTGTATTCGGACCCTAGGTTGTTTGGTGTGAGGAGGGAACAGGCAAGGCCGTATTTTACCATCTCTTTTGAGGTCCTCGGTTGGCGCTACGCAGTTTGTAACCATTCCTAGGAATCCGGGGTAAGGTCTACAAAGTAGCAAAAGATGGGGCATACTAAATAATTTGCATCTGATTCTTGGGATTAGGAGGATGACATCTCTTTAGGGGATTTCTAGACTACTAACAACTAACCTTGTAACCATTGTTATTTACTTGAATGTCATGTTCCTTTCCGCTATTGTTGTAATTACTACCGTGTATTAGATTGGGAAAAATGGACAAGGTATGTGTGTGTTTATTGGGAGTTCAAAGCTCATGGCATTTCATGACAGGTACTGAAGAGGATTTTGCAGCAGAAAACGATGAGCTGGAAACCTTCGAAGACGTTTGGTTATCTTAGAGAAGTTAGAATTTTTTTGTATAGTCCATCTGAATTTTTTTTTTTTTTTTGGGGATGTAATATTGATGGAACTAACTTTTGTAACTAAGGATATTTGTAACTATTCTCTTCTTATTATATGTTTTTTTTTTTAAACCAATATAGTTCCCTACGTTACTTATGGGACCTTGCATCAATGCCTTTTAAGATCTGTGAAAAGGGTAGTGCGTTGCCTAAGAAAGATAGACTTAGAAAGGAGGCTAATTTGACTCATCCGACGATCTAAGATCTTACTTGGTCATTGGCCATAGGACACACTAGTGACTTTCTCTTGACTATAACCCTTAGTGTAGATTTTGGGGCGTCACAACTTGATATTAGAACCTAGGTTCAACCCTTAGCCTGTGCAACCCAATACGCAACTCTAGAATCCCTTGCCCCTGCACAGTAGAGTATTTTACTATCACAATATTATATTTATTTAAAAGAGACTAACAATTAAAAATTTTCCCTCCACCATAGGATGTCATCGGAAAGCTATCAAATAACCGACATTAGCCTCGACACATAGGGAGCCTTTCGTATGCAAGGTAGGAGGGCCCTATTTGTTAATACTTGCTTTAGTCGCCGACGAAGTGAATTCGCCACTGAAAAGATGATCACCAGGGAGATACGAAAAGTGGACATGGACTACCCTTACTATACGAAGGAGCAAAAGAGACCCATAGTTCGGCACCGCCTGCACTACTTGAGTCACACAGCAAAGAGCGCAGTTCGTAAGGAGCAGGATGACTGGAATATGGACACTGTGATACGTTGAGCCTTGACAGACGAAACACCACACCAACACCCGGTGCAAGTTGAGAGTGACGAATCTCACTACCTTGGGCAGGGCAACAGTCAACCAATCAAGGTGAAGCAACAACCGGTAATAACCCTCGCATTTCCAATTGAAGTGTCATTTGAGCACGTTCCCCCTTCACTGATATATACACCCCACTCTCCTGGCCAGGCAACCGACTTGGCAGATGAGGATCCTGAAGAAGATTTTGACTGATCTGAGAATGAGAGTTAATTTAAGAGTAGTAAACTAGGCTTTTATCAGATCCCCTATAGTAAGGATCCTTAAGATATATGTAGTAACTTTGTGACTATGTCGTGTGTAGTGCCTTTTAAATGAAACTCTGATCTAGAAGCCTTTTGTACGAATGCCTACTATAAATATATGAAATGACGATTTGATCTATATCTGTTGACTGTTACTTGCTTTAATATTTTGCCACACCCTAAGAGAAATAAACCTTAATTTCAAGTCTAGTAGAAAGATTACCTCTAACTAGAAATCTAAAAACCAACTTATCCCATACCATGACCAGAATGGTGGATATACGAGCTAATGACTACTTAGAGACTAGCAGCAATGCCCAAAACCATCCCAGAAATCAGCATGGGCCTGTACCCGCGGGTGCCAATATCCCTAACAATCATGGGCATCAAATTCTAGAAGAACTAGGACAATTAAGGAACAATCGGCAAAATCAGAGGACTTGACTCTTTTCAGAGTTCAGAAATCAAAGGTCCCTAAAGTTCATAGGAGTACCAAACCCCGAGAGTGGCTGAATGTTGGCTTCGGCAGATAGAGAAAATGCTGGACACTATGAGGATAACTGAAGATGCTGATAGCATAGCCTTGGCAGCATTCGAGCTAGATGATGAGGCTGATCATTGGTGGGAACTAATCAAGAATACCCGTGACATTACAAACATGCCATGGAACCAATTTAAGGAATTGTTTCTGAATAAATATTTTCCAAGTATAGTTCATCGAGAGCAAGTCAGGGAATTCCAAAACATGGAGCAGGGGAATATGACGTAACCCAATACGTTGCAAAATTTGAAGAACTTGCCCACTATGCAACTAGGTATGTGGCAAATGATGAAGATAAAGCAAAGATGTTCGAATGGGGGCCAAAACCTACAATCAAGGGAAGAGTTCTACGGTAACGGCTTCACTCATATGCTGAGGTATTGGAGACGACATTAGAATCTGAAAGGGAAGTAGCCGATGCTAGGAAAATTTGGAACAAGCGGAAAAGGGGTCAGACATCTGTAGGACCCTAGAGGAACCAGAAGGGAAATACGACCCCGAAGCCCTACTCAAAGCCACAACCACAACAACAATGGTAACAACAGATCCAGAAGGGAGGTTCTCAATCAAGACCGACAAGATAAATCCAGTGCTTTCATTGTCAATAGTTGGGGCACAAAAAGAGCGAATGCCCCCCAACTCCCTCCATTAGAATACCAGGGAGGAGGTTTCGAAGCAAATGCCCAGGTAGTAAGTGGACAGAAGCCCTGGTTAAACAAGACGGGATCTATTGAGCAGCAACACCAGAAGAGTGGAGGAACTTAGAATGCTAGGACTAGTGGCAACTAGAAGGTAACCGGTAGAGTTTTTGCCTTGCAAGAAGAGGAGGAGGACTCGTCCGTAATTAAGGGTAATTTAGTACTATATAATTCTTGGGTGCATATTTTATTTGATATTTGTGCGTCGCATTCTTTTATATCCTCTGCTTGTGTTAAGTCATTAGAACTTGTATGTGAACCCTTAGAAACTGCCTTAAGTGTAATATCACCTATGAGAGGGTGCGTTCGGATAGGGTTGATCTATAAGGATTATAAGATAGGAGTTTCGGTCCTATGCCTAACTTGCGACCTTTGTGTCATGGAGATGTCAGGCTTCAATATCATTTTGGACATGGACTAGTTGTCTGCCCATCGAGCGATGATCAATTGCTGTCAAAAGAAGATAGTGGCTCATGCGCCTAATAGAACACGCTTCTAGTTTAAGGGGGATAAACAAGATTCCCTGACTTCAACAAAATGTAAGACACGGTGGCACGATCAACTTGCGGGTAGGGTAGCAAGTTTGATTTTAAATGAGAAGGACCAAGCAAAATTAGAACTTCCACGAGTCGTATACGAATATACAAATGTATTTCTTGAGGAATGATCGGGATTGCCACCAACCCGGGAGGTTGACTTTAGTATCGAGCTATAACCTGGAACGACTCCAATATCTATGGCCACATATCATATGGCACTAGCAAAACTACGAGAATTAAAGACACAATTACAGGAGCTGCTCAAAAAAGGATTTATTAGGCCAAGTACTTCATCATGGGGAGCGCCTATTCTGTTTTCGAAAAAGAAGGATTGGTCGTTAAGACTATGCATCGATTATTGTCAACTAAATCGGGCCACTATAAAAAAATCAGTACCAGCGCCCAGGATTGATGATCTTTTTGATCAACTTAGAGGCTCAAAGTATTATTCAAAGATTGATCTCAGGTAGGGTTAACATCAACTACAAGTCAAGGATGAGGATATACCAAACACTAACTTTCGAACCAGATATGATCACTACGAGTTTGTAGTAATGCCCTTCGGACTAACCAACGTTCCGACAGTATTTATGAGCCTGATGAACAAGATCTTCACACCATATCTTGACCAGTTTGTAGTGGTGTTCATTGATGATATTTTAGTATATTCAAGGTCTGAGGAAGAGCATGAGAAACATTTAAGGATTGTTCTTCAAGTTCTTAGAGATAATCAGTTGTATGCCAAGGCAAGCAAATGTGAGTTCTGGTTAAAAGAAGTGAAATTCTTAGGACATGTAGTGTCTAAGAATGGGATTCTGGTGGATCCAACCAAGGTAGAGGCAGTCTTAGATTGGAGACAACCGAAAACTATGTCAGAAATTAACAGTTTCTTGGGATTGGCTAGTTATTACCGAAGGTTCATTCAAGATTTCTCCAAACTAGCCAGACCAATGACTCATTTGACGCAGAAGGGAGTAAAATATGAATGGGACGAAGCTTGCAAAAAATCTTTCCAAGAGCTAAAGAAAAGATTAACTAGTATGCCAATTTTGATCATCTCGGAACAAGAAGTGGCGTACACTATGTATTGCGATGCATCTAAGGAAGGGTTAGGTTACGTGCTCATGCAAAATGGAAAGGTAGTTATGTATGGATCCAGCAAGTTGAAACCACATGAGCGAAACTACCCAACGCATGACTTGGAATTGGCGGCCGTAGTTTTTGCTCTAAAGCAATGGCGACATTACGTATGTGGGGAACAATTTGAGATTTTGATATATCACAAGAGCTTGAAGTATCTATTTACACAGAAGGATCTTAACTTGAGACAGAGATGATGGATGGAGTATCTTAGGATTTCCAATTCACTTTTCATATTATCCTAGTAAAGCCAATGTAGTGGCAGACACGCTAAGTCACAAGAGTAGGGAAATGATAGCTAAATTAGCCATAAAGGAATAGGATATGGTTAAGATACTCAATGAACTTAGAATTCAGGTAGAGACTTAAGACATGAAGATATACCTTGGTGCACAGAAGGTGATACCTAAGTTAATAGGTGAGATCATGGAGGCCTAGAAGCACGATCAAAAAGTAGCCTATGTTAAGGGACATCTGGAATCACAAGAACCAATGCTCGATTAGGTAATTCACCCCAATAGGAGTTTAAGATATCAAGGTGGATTGTTTATACCAAATGACTAGTTGCTTAGAAAAAGAGTACTTAAGGAATGTCATCACTCTGTATTTATGGTACATCCATAACGGACTAAAATGCACCAAGACTTGAAAAGATAGCATTGGTGGAGCGGAATGAAGAAGGATGTAGCTAAATTTGTAACAAGATATCTAACATACTAGCAAGTGAAAGCAGAACATCAGAAACCAGGAGGAACGTTGCAGCCCCTGCCAATAGCTAAATAGAAATGAGAGCATGTGACAATGGACTTTGTGACCGGGTTGCCTAAGACACCCAAAGGACGTGATGCTATATAGGTAATAGTGGATCGCCTCACTAAGTCAACACATTTCTTATCCTATAAGATAACCAACACTTTAGAGTCCATGTGCAAGCTCTATATTGGGGAAATCATTCAACTACACAGAATTTCGGTATCCATTGTATCGGATCGCGATCTACAATTCACCTCTCATTTTTTGGGAAGTCTGCAAGAAGTTTTGGGTATTGATTTATGTTTTAGCACTGCTTTTCATCTATAGACAAATGGACAATCTGAATGTACCAACCAGACACTCGAAGATATGCTGAAAGCTTTTGTAATGGATTTTCAAGGAAGTTAGGAACGACCTCTACCTTTAATTGAATTCTCCTATAACAATAGTTTTCAAGCCAACATTGGTATGGCTCCTTTTGAAGCATTATATGGGCGACCTTGTAGATTGCCTATTTGTTCGACTGAAGTGGGTGAAGCAAATCTAATAGGACCTGAACTTGTCCTAAAGACTACTAAGAAAGTCAAACTGATCCAACAACGGTTAAAGACTGCTCAAGACCGTCAAAAGAATGCTGGTGTTCGAAGTAGGTGACCATGTGTTCCTAAAGGTGGAACCTAGGCATGGAATCATATGTTTGGGAAGGAAAAGGAAGCTATCACCATGGTATATCGGACCATTCAAAATATTGGAAAAGGTGGGCAAAATGGTATATTAAGCTCTACCCCCACATTTAGCAAAGATACACAATGTCTTTTATGTATCTATGTTATGAAAATACCTCGTCAATCCATCGCATGTCATCAACTGGGAAGGAATTAGTCTCGAAAATGATGTTACCTTTGAAGGACTTGTAGCAATTCAAGATAGTCTAGAGAAGAATCTTAGGGGCAAGATGGTTCATTTAGTGAAGGTGCTTTGGCGTCATCGACGGATTGAAGAGTCTACTTGGAAACGCAAAGACTGGATGAAGGCAAACTACCCTCAACTGTTTGAAAGCGATGTATAGTTAAATTTCGAGGACAAAATTGTTTTAAGGGGGATAGGTTGTGAGGCCCCTCAAAATTTTATTTTCTTAAAAGTCCCTCAATTTCTTAATTAATTGTATTTTAACCTTAGGATCAAAATACATGTGCCAACTGAAAACTCACAAATCCTAATTGATTTCGGTAACTGTGAAATCATTTCTAATATCTAATACTGATTAATTGACTCCCTAAATATGGAATTTCCACTTGAAAACCCTAGATTTTTTTCAATTTTCATCAGGTTTTTCGGTTGATAGCCTTTTTATTCGAAACAAGAAATCTAGACCAAATTAGATTCTCTAACCCTGATTTAGTTTAATTCTACACTTAAATAAATGCTTCAATTCATAAATTAAACCCAAAGCTCTCACATTTTATTAAATTACAAATTGACCTCAAATTAGTACTATTATATATATATACACACACTTGTACCTTTAAACCAATTTTATACACTATATTTTAAAATTTCCAACAATTGTACACTAAAAAAAATAAAATAATCATCATGTGGCTAGCCATAGATATGTAGATGCAATAGGTGTACTTTTTTAAACAAACTTGCATGAATTAAGGAAGACATTTGACCTAGGTGCAAACTTTATATATATATATATATATATGCATTGTACTTGTAACTAGGATAGTTGATTAAGATAAAGCCCTAACAAGATCATGCTTAGGTACTCAATTAAGGCATCTATTCATCCACTATTCCATTGAATTCAAACTAAATCCAAAAATATCCCATCCATTTCCAACGAATGGGCAATTTGGACTTCCTATACCAATTTTATTATAAATACCACCTCTCCCTTAACATTTTACACACAAGAACACAAACACACAAACACCCTGTTCAGCTGAGAGAAAGAGAGGGCAAAAGAGTGAGCTTGTTTGAGGAAATGAGAGAAAGGGAAAGTCTTTTTAGCAAACCAACCAACCCTCAAGTAAGCCACATTACCATCTCTCCTTCTATTTCCTTTTTCAAATACATATTATCATAGATTTAAAATCATATTTTTAGATGTTTTTTAATGGTGTTCATGCGTTCAAAGTTGATGAATTGGGCTTCGATCCTTCTTTTATTCATACTTCCTCTTAATAGATGCAAAACTATATTTTTCTTCTCATATCTCACATTATTTCCAAAGGCATACTATCACTCTAAAATTATGAGTTATTGACACATTATTTAGTATGTTTTCTTCAAAAAAGAAGTGAAAATTTTCCCTTAGTTGGCCTCTTGTCTCACCAAGTTTCTTATTTTGAGTATTGTGCATGAAAAACCTGTTTTACAGCCAAGTTTCAAAAATTCTAGAAAAATGTAGAAAAATATTATGGACCATGATTTTATGTCAAAAACTTCCTTAAAGAGTTAACTTTTAAGGAAAGTTTGTGTCATTGAAAAAGAGAAAGTTGTTTGTTAGAAAACCCGATTTTCGTAACGGTCGATGAATCTGGGCAGCATTGGAGTATTTCTTAAATAGCTAAAAATATAGAAAAGCTATTCCACTTCTGAAACATGTTCTGAAAACTAGATAAAATTCTCTAAAAACCATAAGAAGTCTAGGTTCGGAAAAAATCTGAAATGATCCTTTTAATTTTAACCTTTAAGTGGTACTGAATCTAGAAAATTTGTTTTGCATTAATATTTTATGCTCTTGTGTTCATGAATATTCTTATTAATATATGATCATGTCTTGGTATGATATTACATAGGTCATAGCTAAATAGCTTTTATTTTATTTTTTCGATGATGCTCACATTATGCAAATTTATTCTTTTATTACTTGCTTGTACTAACTAACTTAACCGTTAATCTAAACAGAAAACTTAATGGGGTGGATAATGGGGTTTCGATCACATGAGCATTGTTATGAGATAAAGTTATGTTCAAATTGAATTGATTAGCGGGATGTGTTCCCTTTTAGAAAGTTAAAGTCTTGTGTAAGTAGTTGTCCAGAACCCTTGAACGGAGCGATTGTATTCGGACCCTAGGTGGTTTGGTGTGAGGAGGGAATGGGCAAGGCCCTATTTTATTGTCTCTTTTGAGGTCCTCGGTTGGCGCAATGCGGTATGTAACCGTTGGTAGGCATCTGGGGTAAGATTTGCAAAGCAACAAAAGAGGGGGCATACCGAATAATCCGTGTCCGATTCTTGGGGTTGGGAGGATGAAATCTCTTTAGGAGATTTCTAGACTACTAACAACTAACCTTGTAACCTTTGTTATTTACTTGAATGTCATGTTCCTTTCCCCAATTGTTGTAATTGATATCGTGTATTAGATTAGGAAAAAAGGACAAGGTGTGTGTGTGTTTACTAGACATTCAAAGCTCATGGCATTTCATGCCACGTACCGAAGAGGATTTTGTAGTAGAAAATGACAAGCCAGAAACCTTCGAATACTTTTGGTTGTCTTAGGGAAGTTAGAATTTTTTTGTATAGTCCATCTGAATTTTTTTTTTTTTTTTGGATGTAATATTGATGGAACTAACTTTTGTAACTAAAAATATTTGTAACTATTCTCTTCTTATCACATGCTTGGTTAAACTTAGAAGGCAGACTAATTTGACTCCTCCGGTGATCTGGGATCTTACTTGGTCATTGGCTATAGGACTTATTAGTGACTTTCCCTTAACTATAACCCTTAGTGTAGATTTTGGGGCATCACAGAGCCACCCGGCGATGGTTGCTTTTGGGCCTTAGCTAATTTGAAAATTGGCACTGAATCCTTTGCGTTCCTTTCTTCGTCAAAGGGAACAACAGTGACCTTGGCCTTAGCCTTGGCCTTTTTCACCCTCTTGGGCTTCTGGATGGATTAAGGAGAAAGGTGGGACTACATAGTTACAATGTCGAACAGACTGGTAAGAAGATCCTCGGCTACGGCAGGTTTACGACCCATCTCGACAGAGGTGGTGACAGTCACTCTGGTATCAAGTCTGAATGCAGGAAGTGCAATTGGGGGGGTTGACAAGATCGTAGGCCGAAGCGTCTGCACCTCGGTGTTTCTTACTGCACGTCCTCTTAGCAGGTGCGTTTATAGGTCGATGATGGCGTGTGTTGTGATGGAGCCGATGTTGATAGCCAGTTACTGGATCAAATGTAGAAGCTTGGTATGTGTGGAAAGAGGATGCAACATGTAGAGTTATTGTAGATGGTGGAGTTCTGCTCCTGGCAGGGATGTCGGGTAGAGAGGACCGATATGTTGGGACGTAGTTGAGAAGGATGGAGGCCTTACGGTCCTAGACAGGTAAGTCCAGAAGTCGTGTTAGATCAGGGCTCTGGACGTATGACTTCCGAAATGATTTGCTCGGCCGAGGAAGCACTAACAAAATAAGTAAAAGGAGAATCATAAAATAATGAAGTATGCAAATGTGATGTTAAAAATGCATGGTTTTAGGCAACTAAGTTCTTACCCTTATCTTCCCTAAAAACTCCTCAGCGCAAGGGGAAGAGGTGGAGATCATCATCTGGCACAAAATCCCTGTTGCCTGAGATAATGAGATAGTCTTTTCTAGCACCCTTGTTGGAGTTTGGAAGATCGGCTATCAATTTGTATGTTGTAGACCGGGGTTTGAGGTAGTAAGTGTAGCCACTGGTGGACTTGAGACTACACATGGTGTAACAATACTGGATGTCGGCAAGGGTGATCCTAGCGTTGTGACGATAGCATAGCTCGGCTATACCATTGATGACCTTAAAAGTGTTAATGGCCCATTGCATGGGGTTAAGTATATAGAAGTGCAGCACTTCTCGGAAAAGGATGTCAAGGGGGAATCTGATTCCGCCCTCAATAATTGATACCACGGGGAAGGGTATGTCATTCGCCTCAAACATGTAATTCTCCCCAGTCATAATAGACTCATTCTCTCCAGCAAGCCTAAGGTGGACATCGGCTGGGATGTTGAATTCTTGGCGGAAATACTCAAGTTTACTAGGAGAGTCTACCCTCCACTTGAACATACCCATGATCTCTGCTAAGAGGGTTTTATATGGTTTTCAATACGAGAGTGTTTTCCTAATGATAGAGGGACCTCGGCGTAACCCTAGAGGACACTAAAACAGGGATCTGGGAAATCTAATGAAGGTTTCAGGTACAATCAGCTTCGATTTTCATACAGTAAGTAGTGATCTAGCAAATCCCAAGCCTCAAGCTATGTAAAAACAACTTAAATAGGCAAAGAATTGAAGGAAAGAATCTGGAATAACAAGAAAAGATAACATAGATTCAAAAGATGAAGTGAGCATGAACATATTCGAGGCATGAATTAACACATGCGCAAGAAATACAGGAAATTGTGGACGATGATCGTGATAATCCAGTGCTAGTGTGCAAAAACCAAAAAAATGATGTGCAATGGACATATACAGACATAGAAAACATGAAGGCCTACTCAAGGATATAAAGAACATTAGAAGATCAAAACTAAAACAAAAAGATCGAAGGATTTACAAGTTCAGAATGAGAAAATGGACACCGGGACTGTGTTCGCCGAAGTCAGATAATGCTGTCTATCGGAGCAGTATGGTTGATGCCTTGCTAGAGATGGGTGAACAGAGTAGTTTAGTGGATGTTTGGGAAGTTGCTATTTTAGTAGGCTATTTTAGGAGGTTAAAATTTTTGTGTTTGCGAAGATAGTTGAATTTTTTTGTAGTTAGATGTGATGTTTGTGAGAGAAAAAGTGAAATGATTATGGATTTGATGTGACATTTTGTCTTATTGGCTATTGTAGCCTATTTTGTCTTTTCGTGCTATTTTAGCCAAAAAAAAATTTGAAAAAAACTCTTCCCAAACACCCCCTTAAAGTGTTTGAAGGTTTGGAAATGGCAGTTCAATAGAAAACTTTAGAGAGGGAGGCTCTAAGAAAACAGAGAGAGTTGTGATTGCAGAATGAAGAGATAGAGAGAGAGGGAAAAACTTTTGATAGAATTCAAAAGGGCAGCAAAGGCACTGATTAAATCGCCTAGGTAGACGTGCCCATGATGACGTCAAGTGGCTTGGGTCAGAGACGAAGCGTCGCGTCCGATGTATGAGAGGTATGAAATAGTGGGGTAATGCCACGTAGATGAAACGGTTGGGGAAATCATGCGTGACAGCTCGTGCACATTTAGGATTCTTGGAATTCTTGAACTAGTGTGTCATGATGTTGGCTAGTAGTACAACCTCAGTTGAGATGTTGGTCTTAGATAAAAGAACACGTTGGTTTTTAATCCTCGGTTCTTGGTTCCTGATTCTTGGTTCTTGGTTTTCGATGAGTGGACATCTGAGTCCCTATTTCTTGACACCGACGAGTCATGATCTCAGTCAGAGAAGTATCTCTAGTATGTTGTTTAGCCGACATATTGAAAGAACAGACGATATAGATTCTATCACCTCAAGTTACCGAGGTAATAGAACCTAGGGGGCAGTTGTGGAGGTGTATTTTTAAGGTTGTGCCACATGGTTGAGGTATGGTCGAGGTGTTGGCCAAGGTGCTATGTGGACGAGCCAGATTTTCGAGATGATTGTGGTATTACCGAGATCACGTGCGGTAATACCGGAATCTGAGATATTTGGATAGGGGACAAGAGTCCTAGATGCTCTTAGTTTGGATAAGCATACCCTTGTCCCATAGAAGTTTCATTTCATATGACACTCAAACTCATAGTTAGATATAGATGAACTCCTCAAAAGCCTCTGAATACCTGTTTGATATCTTTAAGAGATAAGTTGACTAACTTGATCGTCGGAGTGCTCCCGGGTAGACAAGCCACCGTGGTATTCTTATCTTCTTGTTAGCAGATGCTTGGCTAATCTATTCTACCGCGTGTTCTCCAGCTAAGCTCTCTATATGGTTGTGAGGTTGGAAATCAACACCCATAAACATATTTTTCTTCTTTGAAATACATGTCGCACTCTTTCATCTTCTGCCTTACAAGTGGCACTCTCTCAATTGCTATCTTAACTTGATACTACTCTTATATTTAAACTCAGTTATACCATATTATTATCACTTTTTATCATACATTTATTAAATTTGAGCCGTCAATAACTTATTATGAACTAGAACACATGGTATCAAACCCTATTATACTTCATCACTATCTACTCTCATTCATTCTTCAATACCCACTGTACAATGATCACCATCTTTTCATTCCCTCTTCAATAAGCAACTATCATTCTTTCTATTCCTTTTCTACCGATGACTACCACCTCTTCATTTATTATTCTTCTCCATTGGTCTGTTTCATATATTTTATTGGAATCGTGATTTGTGTATATTATTTTACAGACAAGTCTGAAGGAAGCGATTCTGGCACCAACATCGACGATTCGCCCCAATACTATCTACAAATCTTTGATGTTTCTAATCCAGTGAATTCTGATGTCAATTCAGACAATGATTTTGTTTTTTTTTGGTCTTGCAAACGGTTATGCAAATCGCATAGAAATTGGAGTATCTTTGATCGATCTCAGTGATGACGAAGATACAAAAAGCAACAAAGAAGAAGATGATGAGAGAATGAGAAAGGTTATTGATTCAACTATATAAAGAGCGTTCAGAGAAGATGAGATTCGTCGGAATGCTCCATTGATAGTGGAGACGGCAACGAGAGTGATGAACGCGATGCATGGAGTGTCGTTCAGTGGATTTTCTCCTAATTGAGCGAATCGAGTTTCTAAAGATCAGTGGATCAATTAGATCAAAAGATTGTTGAAATTTAGGTCCAAAGCGGTAAGAGAGAGAAATGGAACCCATCAATGTCATTCTAATCATCTACTGTCACGACCCAAACCCGCCCCTATGGGTTTAGCATCGTAACTGGCCAGTAATCCGAGTTTACCAAAGGCCTGCTTAACAGTAAAACAGTAATACAGAGTACAGGGGCTGGAGGAAGCCAAAACAGTAATTAAAAGATGTCCAATGAGCTGTGACAGTCTGTATGCAAAAAGACTTTTCATAACATATTCATATTCAGAACAAAAATAGTATATACATACATCATATACAATCATTCAGGTTAGGGACCAAGTCCCTACCATAACAGTACAATAACAGTCTATACAGTCGATACAAAATAGAGACAGAAAAGGGGGAAATCTAAAACACCCCGAAGCAGCCTTAGCTTGGCAGCACTTAGAACCTCAAGGGTGAGGCATGATGGTTGGCTTGACAAAACAAGAGCTAATCCGACACTCCTAACTCCGGTCTAGTGCCTGAACACCTACATATATATATAAACAGTAAGCTAAAGCCCAGTGAATAACATATGCGTAAAGAGGTTAAGAATGAACGTCCTTTCAGTATTGAAAACAATCATTTATCAGTATATCAGTCATTCAGTTTGTGGCTCATAATTCATGCCAGAACAGTCAATCAGAAACTATAATAGTCATATGTGGTACATCCAATAGCAAAACAGTACAGTAGGTTTTAACAGACCGAGCAGTCAATGATGGCCATCATATCAGGAAGCAGTAGTGGTTCCAAACATGGGAACCGACAGAGATCTCTGTAACAGTAGCAATAACAGTTCAGTAACAGTAAATTGCTATGGATGCCACGAATGCAGTTCACAAATAGGACAAACATTCATTCAGTAAACAGTGTCATTTCATAATTTGTTCAGAAAATAATCTCAATTGAACATATCTTTACAATATTGTTACTCACAGAGCACTGGGCTATAAGCAGCTAGAGCGTCCTCGGATGTCAACCCTACACAGTTACAGAATGAACACACACTAAGCTACACAATTAGGAAATAATAACTTAATCCCTAATTTGCCTCGATGTGGTTCTACATCAATATCCTCATTAAGATGCCTTAAACTAGGCCTAGAAGTGCCTAGGATGGAATGAGGATGCAAAGATGCACTTTAAAACACTTTTCAGAATTTTCAGAAAGCAGAGGTCTCGCTCGAGCGTGGCTTTCTATGCTCGAGCGGACATGCAGACAAATGAGCTTCGCTTGAGCGTGACTTCCATCGCTCGAGCGGACTGTAAGCTATAGTAAAAATACTGGATGCACAAAAATCATGCTCGTCGGGCGCTCGATCCACGCTCGAGCGTGAGACACAAGTCCTCGCTCGAGCGTGAACTCTCTCGCTCGAGCGGACTGTAAACACATGCAAAGTACTGGATACACACATTTCACGGTTGAGCGCCACTTTTCTCGCTCGAGCGGACTGCATGAACACAAGGCATACGCTCAAACGTGGAGTTCCTCGCTTGAGCGTGAGTCCAAAATCTGGAATTTCCAGATTTGAACCTCAAGCTCAAAACTCAACTTTAATGCATCAAAACTCAACCTCTTGGGCCCATTTTCTGGAAAAACACTTTAAACCCATAATATAACATGTTTTGAAGATCAATTTGTAAAATCAAAGCCCAAGGGTGAGTCAATTAAACACCATTTTCAAATAAACTTCAAGAACATGATGAACAATGCAAATTCAACCCATGCATGAATTTAATCAACTTCAAAGCTTCCAAAGCATGATTAAATGAGTTAATTCACTCCCAAACATGATGAATTCATGGACTATAACCCAAATATGGACAGGCATGCAAGAATTTCTATGAAAACAACCTCAAATTTCATGATATGCACATGCATGCATGATTCAAGCTTCAATTCAACAATCTAAACCAATTCTTGACTTGAATCTCTAAACTTCCATGAACCATGCAAAATGCAACTTGAATTCACAATCAAGAAGGTAAATGTCCTACCTTAGGTCCCCAATGTCGCATATGGAAGCTCAAATATGCAATTAACCTTCAATTCCTTTAATTTCCAAGCAAAACCTTCAAGTTGAACCCAATTTCTCTCCCTCTCTCTCTCTCTAGTCGGTTGTGTATAAGGAAATGACTGAGGAAGAGATATGAATTAAGTCTCAAATGTTTTATGAGATGGTCCACTAACATGGCATTTTGGTAAATAAAGCCAACTTATGTAATTTAACATTATTAAATCTAATTTAATCATACCAAATCACATTTCAATTAAATATACCACAAAATCACATAAATGCTAATTAACATAAATCACTAATCAATTTCAGATTCGGCCGCCGATAAGGTCTTCAATTTGCAGTTTAAAACATAACATATGAACAGATCATTTAACAGTCAAACTGATAGACATGCATTTAAACTAACACACTCAATCAATTCGCTCAGAATTTCAATCAATTCAATTACTTATCATGATCAGTCTCAATTTAACAGTAATCAATGGTATTATCAGTAAACAGTAGTGAGGGTTGTCACATCTACATAGCCGTCGAGAGTGAGTTTGCGCTTGAAGGAGGCTCGGAGTCGAATCTCAAGGTATGAATCGTAACTCCATTCGCTGCTTTCTTGATAAATAAATAAAAAAAATCATCACTTTTTTTTACCTTTTCTCTCTTAATATATTTCATATATAATATGTGTGTATATATATATATATATATAAGATATATACAGTCAATAGGGAGTTGATTGATAGAAATACCCCAACTTCATTAGATATATTTAACTGAAACAAACGAATGGCTGAAATTGTTTCAAAATACAAAATTAAGGGTTTAAATTGATAAAATTGAAACCCTAAGGTTTAATTTGAAAAATACACTAAACCTTGGGGTTTTTTTTATAATTCATTCAAAAAATAATAATAATAATATCTTTTTTCCAAAATATATCTAGTTATATAGTTTTAAAAAATAATTTTTGAATGTTTATGTGTTTTATTTTATTTTTTTAGTGAACTTTTTAAATATTTTAATCAATTTTTAAACCTTTTAGATCCAATTTAATACTTGTTTTATATAAGCCACTAGAATGTGTATTTAAATTTGTTACTTTTGTTTTGGGATCTTTGGGTTGGTATATCATTCTATTGGGGGAGTAAAGTCCAATCTAAACTTGATTAGGTTGTTCTTTTGTGCTTGGTTTTGTCAAAATATGTGTTTGAAATCTTGAAATTCTTGCTAGGGGGTCGACACTAGGGCTTTCTAGAGTCGACACCTACCTTCCATTTTTTTTCTCTTTTGTCTTTTGGCTTCTGATGTTGACACCACCTCTTCTTGGTGTCGACATTGCCCGACCTGTTTGTCATTGGTGGAGTACTGGTTTCTATTGTTGACACCTAGGCTTTTTGATGTTGACGCCCTATCTAGTGCAAACAAGCATGAAGCACCATTATTGCAGAGTGTCAACACTCCTATTGGAGTTGTCGACAATTGACAGAAAATTCAGATTTTCTTGTTGCTTTTTAACCTTTTTTTTTAGGGTTTTGACTTATTCTTTTAGTTGACTTTGGGACTAATATTCCACAATTATCTTAACACTATAAATAGATGCTCAAAACACACACACACACACACACACACACACACACACATTCTCTCTCTCTCTCTCTCTCTCCCCCCTCTAGTTTGTTACCCACCATTTGTCTATCTAAACTCTAGTTTTTTCACCCAAAGTCTTTAGATCTAACCACTTCAAATTATCTTCTCTCTTTGCTCCTTTGAGATTGTAACAACCCTGACCTATGATTAGCCGATAAACCATGAATAATTATGCCTAATGAATAATTAAGAGGAAATTCTGAATTAATTGCATGTATGTTGCATTATTTGTGTTTTTATTTGTCTATCGTAGAAAGATATGTTTGTGTTTCTATTTTATTTTGCGAATTGAAGGCCTTATCAGCATCCAATCACGAAATTGACTTGATATATGTGTTATTTAGAATTTTTAGAAAATTATGGTGGGTTGAATTGAAATTCGATTCAGAACGAATTAATATGAACAAATGGTCCCACTTAGTTATCTCAAACTCAAGTTAATTAAGCTTCCTTAGTTGAACCAATGTAAGGCCTATACACCACTTAGACTCATCTTTCTCCATCTTGTTGAGCTCTTACATATGAGAAAAAGGAAGAGAAAGAAGGAAGTGAGATCAAAGAAGAGGCAAGAAAGAATTGGTGAAAGTTAAAGACACTTTGGAACCTTACACTTAACATCAACCTTAGGTAAGGATTCGACTCACATTTTGTAACCTCAAGCTCATTTACGTGTGAAATTAAAAATGAAATTAGAGTGTATTGCATGAATTTAAGAGATTAAGTGTTTAACTTGAGAATTGAGCTAGAAATGAAAGAATTTGACCCATACATGTCATGCATGCATAATTCTCATGAATTTGAAGTTGATTCCAAGTAATTCTTCCATGCATGTCATGTTTTTGACTTAATCATGAGACTTCATCATGTTTTCCATCAATCTCCCTTGTTTGAGCATGCTTTGAAAGGTTAAAGTTTGAAGAAATTACATACATGTGCATAGCATGAATTCCAAGTTTGATTTCACACAATTGACATGCTTTTGGGCTATGATTTTGTGAAATGGTTTTAAATTCTTGATGTTTGACAAGTTTACACAAGTTTCCTTAAGTTTTGGCCCAAAAGAACCTGATTTGCAGCTTTGGGGTTGAGTTTGAAGCTTGGAAGCAAATCTGAAAATTCCAGAATTTTGCTTCTACGCTCGAGTGACAGATCCTACCCTCGAGCGACCATTATGTGTTTTGCACTTGCGCCCGAGCGACCAAAAGTTGGCTCGAGTGTAAAATACATGCTCCCAAAAGTTTACCATTTTTGCAGACCGCTCGAGCGATGAGAGTTGCGCTCAAGCGAGGACCTCAGTCTCACGCTCGAGCCACCGTCGAGCGTGTGTTGAGCAAAAAAATCAAGTAACCATTACTTTTGTAGAGTTTACAGATCGCTCGAGTGACCAAAGTTGCGCTCGAGCGAACCACTCACATCTTTGAGCCTCCACTCGAGTGAAAGAAGTTACACTCGAGCGAAGACCCTACTTTCAACAAATTTTGTTAAGTGTTTCAAAGTGCATTTTGGCATCCTCATTGCATCCTAGGCATTCCTAGGCCGTGGTTAAGACTTAATAATTAGGATAAAAAGTAGAAACACACCAAGATAAGAAAGAATTAAGTTAATGATCCCAGATGTGTAATTTAGTACGTATTCGTTCTGTATATGTATAGGTCACGCGCCGAAGTTCTCAGATTTGTCTGCTCTATCTGTTTGCTTTGGAGCCATTTTCTAACATGTTATGTTCGGAACCAATGAATGATTGTCCTTATATTGAAAAGTACTCGTGACATCCTTAGCACAAGGCCCTTGTCTGGGGGTAACAATACCGTGGTTTATGAGGAAGGCCCTTGCCCGGAGGTAATAATACCATGGTTTATGAGTAAGGCCCTTGCCTAGAGGTAATAATATCGTGGTCTCATGGTCATTGCCTAGGGATAATAACACCGTGGTTTCATGGCCCTCGTCCGGGGGTAACAATACCGTGGCTCAA
This sequence comes from Camellia sinensis, assembly GCF_055761805.1. NCBI lineage: Eukaryota > Viridiplantae > Streptophyta > Magnoliopsida > Ericales > Theaceae > Camellia > Camellia sinensis. The sequence continues at coordinate 92,296,332 of NC_138970.1, read as the reverse complement.
GTATGTTACAAGTTCTCAGTACTGAAGGTTCCTTAATGGAACTGGAAAGCATGACCCTTTATACTATGTATTTGATCTGTCAGCACTGCTGGATGTACCATGTATGATTAAGCATAAATTTTGATTTCTATATATGATATGAAGAAGAATATGAATCTGAATCTGTTTCTGATATGACATCTGTTTCTGAATCTGATATGGGACATCATTCATTTAAACCCTTTACTCTGTTATTATTCACTGAGCTTTCGCTCATTATTTATATTATGTATGTAGGTGAGCAAGCGCGTGACCAGGCCTAAGCTGTTGCCTAGGGAGTTTTAGGTCAGCCAGCCACCGTGCCTCCTAGGGAGGTTCTCTTTTGAGAAATGGTCAAGTTTTTGTAATCAATGTTTAAGATCTTTTTGTATTCCTCTGCTAAGCGTAATCTGGACTTTAGTTGTTTGTACGTATGGATGATGACATTGCTATGACGTCTTACTTATATAAGTACAAGTTTTAAATTTCTATCCTATGTACGTCAGCACAGCTCTATGGACATTGTATTTCATATTTGCTTCCGCAGCCCCTTATATTTTATGATATTCATATCAAAGGCCTTTGATAATTCAAGGATTACTGGCCGGTTACAATGCTAAACTTATAGGGGCGGGTTTGGGTCGTGACAGAGATAGTTTGTAGAGTTCATCGCGGGGTTCATTCTAATCGAAGCAAATCATTGGCTTTTTGGGGTTTCTCCTTTCTTTCTCTTTGATTTGAGGTAGGGATTTTTCTTAACGGTGTGCATGTTATTTAGCGTTGTTATATGTTATTTTTTTATGGCTAAAGGGTTTGTGAAGGCTAGGGTTTGACTTATGTATATGTTAGTGCATAAAATGGAAATATCTCTTTAACTTTACTTATTGTTCACTCAAATCTCACATGGTTACTTTGTGACTTGCTTTAAAATTGGGTTTTGACAGAAAACCCCTAAATTTTTCATAAAACCTAAGAGGTATGGAAGTTATTGAGAAAATGATTTGTTTAGAGAAGATACATGAAACCCTTGGAAATGATAAGTATTAAATATTCTTTTTGAATGTTGACATGACTGGAAAAATCATATCGATTTTGGGAAGTTTGAGAAAGACTTGAGTTTTATACTATGGTTGTCTTTTAATTGTTATATTTGAGATAACTGTTTTTGTTATCTGTGGATGATAGCATTGCTATGTAATAGAAATTGCATATGATTTAGGCAATGTAACTATTTACAAATCATACATTTCATTGATCATATCATAGATTTGTGAACTTCTTCTTTTGTATTTTGGAAATGATTTCATTTTGAGGAAAAATGATGAATACCGTGGTGAATCCAGTTAGGGAGTGTGGTTATGGATAATTAATTTGGCTTCAGGCCCTCGTGAAAGTCCAAAAACATATGCAGCGTAGGTACTAAGTTTCTTCCAGTTAGGAGCTGCTAAAATGGTTTTGGGTAATGCTTTGAGAGCCTACTTGCAGACACCAGCCTAGGTATTACCAATGTTGAATTTACTGCCCTATTTTCTATTTGAAATAAAAGTATTTGGAATGTAGTTTTGGAACTCTTGGATGGTATTGTCCCAAAAAGAGAAAAAAATATTTTTTGTTATGGCATTTTATATGCATTCATCATATGACATTGTTAAACATCATACATGTCATTAAGATCATCTCTATTGGGTTTTATGCTCATCCCTGTGTGGAAATAACGTTTCGGGTGTTAACGGCATGCTTCCCCTAAGGTGATAACTTGGGAAGATCATGGAGCTTAAGGCTCATTTTTTTATTTATGTTCTTTTGTATAGCCTAGGGCTTTGATGTATTAGACTAATGACTCACTTTTGTTGTAACCAGGTAAAACCTTGGAAACTTGTAGTAACCTTTAAGGCATGAACTTGTACTCAATGTTATTTTTCATCGACCACGTGCTATAAATTCATATTTTAAGTTCAATTAATGTATTAACGCATATGATGTTGTCTTGTAATACAATAAGGAACATTTGTAAATGAAATACTACCTTAGAAATGTTTGTACGTATTGAATGTTTGGGATTGCTTTTAAGCTTCCGCATGTCTAATGAATTTAATTGGTAGTTCGACTATCCATATTTTTGGGACGTTCATCCACTTAATCTAAATACACTAAAAAATAAATTTTATGAAATATATTTTAAAAAATTCACTAAATACTATAAAATATATTTATTGAATTTTTAAAAGATTTATTTACAAATATTTTTCTTTTTTAGTACATTTATATTACATACATTTGAAAAATAAAAAATATTGATCAAAATATTTTTAAAAATTTATTAAAAATAAAAAAATATGAATTAAAAATTCAAAACCATACAAAGTTGACTCAAAAATGATATTAAGGCAAGGCATTAAACTTTGATTAATTTAGGGCAAATTACAACTATAGTCCCAGTAATTTACCCATTTTATCATTTTGGTCCCTGTTGTTTCAATTTGATCAATTTTATCTCTGAATTTTATGGATCGTGTCATATTAGCCCAATAAATAAGGGTGGTTAAGTTTGATGGACAGAAAATCAAATGATGTGTCAATTTAGTCCCTGTAGTTTACAGGATGTGTCAATTTAGTCTGTAAACTACAGGGACCAAATTGACACATCATTTGATTTTTCGTCTATCAAACTTAACCACCCTTATTTATTGGACTAGTATGACACGATCCGTAAAATTCAGGGGTAAAATTGATCAAATTGAAACAAGAAAGACCAAAATAATAAAACGGATAAATTATAGGGACCATTTGCATAATTTGCCCAGGAATTTATGAAAAACGATATTTGTCCCTTCTTTTTCATTGTTTATGTAGATTCATCCAAAAAATGTATATATAGAATTCTTATATCCAATAAGAGAAATTCTTATAATACACAGTTACGATTTTTGTGATATTTAATTCTAACCAATTGTGGTGTTTGTTATAATTTGATTATGACTTAAGCCTCGTTTGACAAGTGGCTTTTTTAGTCAAAAAGTCACTAAAAAAACAAAAAAACCAATAATCCATACCAAAAAGCCAAAGATTTCCTTTTCTATCTACTTTTTACACATCTTTTCGTAAAAAGTCAAAAAAGTTATTCCAAACATACTAGTTTTTTTTACATTATATTTTAGTCAAAAAATTACTAAAAAGCCTGTTTCCAAATGAGGCCTTATTATGCTGTTGATTATGACTTAGTTATGATCTATTGTGGTTGTTATTCTAGTTATGAGATTTTTAGTTCTGTTTTAAGTGGTGTTTGGTTATGAATCATTTTGGTGTTGGATATGACTTGATTATGACTTATTATAATTATTAGGAAACGTTACTCATAAATCCCATATTGGGAAATGTTGCTCTATCCAGTCCTCAGTGTTTTTTCTTAAACCATTTAGTCCTTTTTATTTTTAGTATGATAGATGTTTTTGATTTATTGTATATGGAATTTACATTTTTATCCATATTGATTTCATTTCGGTGATGTTGCTAATGTAGTTGATTTTGCTGATGTTTTGATAATGTTGCTAATGGAGTTGATGTTGATGAAGCTGTGGCCCGTCATCTCTATTGGAAACTGCTCACAACATATAAATATATATATATATATATACATATAAAGAGAAAGATTCAGGGAGAGATGAAGATTGGTCTACAGTTGAATGTTTCCCCACCTTGTGCAGTTTAGTTCTTGGACCCTCCTTGCCAAATCCTTTACCTTCCGAGTCACTAGTCTCGGACTTTGGAGAATTATCATTGAAATCATGAGTGGAATCTCTGAAAAAATGCGATTTGAACCACCGACCTATCTTCTTCCTTTTATGAAGTCCTTCTTTTTTAGAGCCATGGAGCTTTCCAGGCCTTGGAATACCAAGAGTCAAATTATCGACATCATCATCTATTGAACTCGGTGGGTCCTTGGGAGACTCCCGACGAGTCCTGATTCGATTCAACCCCATCGGAATACCGATCTCCGACACCGACTCTCCACCGGTTCGACACGTTTCGTCCATCACACAAAACCGTTTTCACGCCTAAATAAAAACCCTAATTCTTCGTTTTCATACCTTCTTCACCAACTCAAAATCAATAATAGAAATCGCTTGACTTCCTTTGCAAGGGTTTGATCAGCTTGATTCAAAAGCTCCTCAAAGCGTTCCTCTGTGTGGTGCCATTTTGCAATTGATGTTGTTGGACCGGAATGTTTGATGTTCACAATGTTGATGATTAATGTTGGTGATGTTTGATATTCACAATGTGTGATGAACAATGTTGAAGATGTAGTTGATGTTGGTGATGTTTTGATGTAGTTGATGTTGGAGAATAATGTTTGATGAATGATGTTGGAGAATAATGTTGAAGAATAATGTTTGATGAATAATGTTGAAGATGTAGTTGATGTTTGTGATGTTTGACGTTTGATGATGTTGCTGATGTTTGATGATGTTGATGATGTAGTTGATGTTTCCTGATATAGTTAATGTTGCTGATGTTCAGAAAGAAGGAAAATCATAAAAGGCCTATAGTAAGCTTTTTGGGTATTTTTGTCATTACAACATTAGTAAAAACTTACATTTGACTTCCATCAAAAAAATATTACATGTTAAATAAATGGGTATATACAGAATTAACATTCAAATAGGATTTATTAGTCTATAAAATAAAAGGCAGGACCAAATGGTTTAACAAATTAAGATTTGGGATTTATTGGTGTTTTGCCCATATTATTATTTTGGTTATAACTTAATAATTTTTTTATTATGCCTCAAGTGCTATTTGATTATGACATATTATGCTTTCGTTTGGCATGGTGTTAAAATGAGGTTGGGGTCTAAAATAGTCACAAAAAAATAAAATAGGCTAAAAAATCAATAAGACAAAATGTCATATCCAAATTATAATCATTTCATTTTTTCTCTCACAAAAGTCAAAAAAGTCAAAAGTCTAGCCTAAATGAGGTTTTTAGTCCTAGGCTAAAGCTAAAAAGTTAAAAAGTCAGCCCACTTCTCAAACGAAACCTTTATTTTTATTTTTAATCATAACTGAAAACATTTAATGATGATATTTGTGGTATTAACGCCCCGAAGTATCATAACCTTATATGGGAGAAATGTATATGGTAGAAGTAGGGGTGTAAATTGGGCTCTACCTACCAGAGCCCGGGGCCCGGGCTCGGGCTCGGGCCAGCCCATGTCGGGCCGCCTCGGTCGGGCCAAGCTGAGCCATGAGCCAGAAAATTAGGCCCAAGCTCGGGGGTATTCGAGCCTTGGCTGGGCCGACAAACTGAGCCTCGAGCCTGGTCCTGGGCTCGAGCTTAGGCCAAGCTTAGGCAAGTCTGAACATTTTTTTTAAAAAAAATTCCATTTTTTCTATCATTATTTTATTTTTTTTCACTAAAAATGACACTAGGCCATAGTCGGACCGAGCTTTGAGTGGGCCTTGAGCGGGCCAATAGGCTGAGTCATGGACCGAACTAGGCAGGTCGGGCTTAAAAATGACAACCCAAGCCCATGCTCAAAGTCTCGGACTAGGCTTAGGCCTAGGCCGCGGGCGGGTTTCAGGCTGCTCACGGGTCGTGAGCCATTTTTACACCCCTAGGTAGAAGGACCAAAATAATGAGAGCCACATCTCAATAATTACATCACTTCATTTGGGATAAAAGAATTTTAGTTAAAAGGTCAAAAAGTTTTCAACTTATATAAAAACAATTAATAATTCATTCTCATTCTCTCTACTCTTTGCACAATTTTCCATAAAAAGTTCAAAAATTATTCCCAAATCCTTAGGCTTCGTTTAGTTTAGTTTTTGAAAAGAGATTTGAATAATATTTTGAAAATTAAGTTGTTAAAACGAGTTTTTAAAATTTAAAATTTGGTTGGTTATAAGTTTTGAAAATAATTTTGGAATGATTTGTAATGTATATAAATATTTTTTTTTGGTAGTTGAATAGATGGATGTGAGAGAGAAATTTTGATTAATTAATGTGTAAAATGTGAGAGAATGGAAATGAGAGAGGAGAGATGAGAGAAAAAAAAAATTAATTAATTTATTAATAATTAAAAAAAAGAGAGAGGAAAGAGAAAAAATAATTTTAAAAAGTGTTTTAAAAATTGATAAATCAAACATGTTTTTTGATTTTTTAATTCAAATGTAAATTTAAAAACTAAATCAAACGGTACACTGATCCAAATACCCAGTTTAGCCAATTTTACACAGCTTGTCACCAAATTTCAATGCCCAAAAGTATTCCTTGATCTAACCTCAATACCAACCGCCTACTATACACTTGGCTGGGTAGAGCATGGTGTGGCCTTTTGATGGTCCAATCCTTATTTATTTATTTTTAAGTATGGTCCAGTCAATCAAACATATGGTAAAAAGGGGTGTGCCCTAAATTGGAAGAAAGAGTTATATTGAATATTGGTGGTGAAGAAGGGTGTGAAAATCCTTGGGGGTTATAAATTTAGGTCTCTGAAACAACCAATGATGACAAACCTCAATAATTAATGGGTCTCTTCTCAAGTAATCTTTACCACCCTCTTAAATAAGTTTTTGCTTTTTGGCAGCAATTTTAATTGAGTCACCACCCTCTCCCCCCTCAAATAAAAAGAAGTTTCTTTCATGATTTAAAGGGTGAGGAGGGGGGTTGCCTTCATAAATGTATTGCAGTGATCAAAAGATTTGCAAAAGGCCACAGGTAGAACAGAGGGGGGGCATTCATTCAACCCCAATTGAGTACACCCACCCATCATCATCTACATTGCCCATAAATACAATTATGCACTGACCCATCTGGCCTATACCCCCTTCATTTTACCCAAACCAATTAGAGATGAGTAATTATTCAGTAATTTTAGATGTAAAATTATTTATATAATACTCTCTAAATTAATCATATAATGAAAGGGTTAAACATACTAACTTACCTGTATTAGGAAGTTAAGAGACAAAAAAGAACTAACTCGCTTAGTGTGTATTACGATTTCTTATATATTAAAAGTATCATGTATGCAATGTCATATGATACTTGAAGAGTATTTAATAATTCAGTAATGCTAGGTATCATGAAAAGTCTTTCATGAAAATGATCATGAAAGATTTGTGACTTTTGGATTACATTTACAATAAAGTACCACACACTAATCAAGGTAATCTAAGAGTCACAAATCTTTCATGATTATTTTCATGAAAAAATTTTCATGATCCCTAACATTTCTCTTAATAATTTTCGAAGACCGGGATAGGGAGAGGTCATTGCATTATTATTATTATTAGATTGATATCTAGATTTACAATTTATTCCAAAATAAATTCATTTACCACTTTGATGACTGCATTACCAATGGCCATCGGGGCTAGCTAGAGCAACCGTGTAGATTTATTGGGCATTATTAATTAATACATGTGAGCACTTTCAAGTTTTGGGTACAAATACATGTAAGCACTTGATCATCATCATTATTATTATTATTATTATCATATATCTTCACAAGGGGTGATAGGGTCAATTTTGCTTTTAACATTTTTAACCAGAACATGCATGAGCTCACCAACAATGAAACGCTTGAAATAGCTACTTTTTCTGAGGTAATTTTAATCATTTCACATAATTCCAATTCCTGCAAGGGTAATGATGGAATTTACATTATTGTAGTTAAAGTGCATCAATTGTACCCTACACGTGAGCTTAGGTTTGATTATTATTATTTGTAGTAGTGTGTCATATAATCCAACTTTATAAGATTTTTTTTTTTTTTTAATTTTTTTTATAAGGCCAATTCACTAAAGGCACAGGTTGTGTTTGGACTTGTACGAGTGGTATTGATGTTCATTATTATTACTGCACCCAACCTCAAAAAGTAAAATTATGATTAAATAAAAAAATGAATATATATTATGATTAAAATAATGTAATAATCATCTTGTTTGGTTTTAGTTTTCAGAAAATACTTTTCAAAAAAAATTACTTTTTCATTTTTCGTATTGTTTTTGTTTTCAAAGAAGTTTTTTAATATTTTAAGCAATTTTTTTAATTTTTAGACACACCTAGCATTAATGCACTTAAAAAGTATAATATTTGTAAAAAAAAAAATCTTTACAAAATTCACTAAATTCCAAAAATATAAAAATTCAATACATTTTTCATATTTTTAAAATATTTTTTTACAAATATTTTACTATTTAGATACATCTAAATAAGGTGAATCTAAAAAAAAAATTGCTTAAAATTTTAAAAATATTCACTAAAAACAGAAAATACGAAAAAACTCAATTTTTAAAAAATTAAATTCAAAAAATTAAAACCAAACACACTTAGTATTTTTAAAATTTTAAATCATTATAATGAGTTTTTTTTTTTTTTTGAGGTAATAGGTTTATATATATATATATATATATAGTATTTCCTTTTTAATTGTAATTTAGAAAATGGTGTGTTTTACGAATAAAATAATTATTCAAAAATAGTTACAAATGGATGGCACTAATTTGACAACGTGGGAATAAATTAATTGATGGTTATGACAATGGTGAGAATAATTATGAGGTGAAGAGTTGTAGTCGTTGTTATAGTGGTGGCGGTAATGGTAGTAACGATTGTGGTGGTGTTGCGATGTTGGTAGTAAAATAATTGTGACACTTGTAACAACAATGACGATAGTAATGAAGGTGGTGATAATTGTAGTGGCGGTAGCATTGTGGTGACGGTGGTAATAGTGGTAGCGGTGGTTATGAGTTTATAATAATGTATGTCGATATTTATATTTAGTATATACAAATTCAGCCATAATTAAATAAGTTTCATATTGCTCAATTTTTTTGTAATTTTTAGCCTACATTTTAACAGGCATTTAATATTTTAAGTGATATTAATTATAGTTATCAAATGGACTTAATTGATTATTACTTGATACATTCAATTTTAAATTTAAATTAAATAAACTATCAAATATTATATATATCTTATTCGGTGAAAATCATCTATGCACGTAACTTGTACACTTAAATTTAAAACTTGTTTGATATGAACTAAAATACCACACTTTTTTACCTTTTTTTTTAGTTATATTATCTCTGTATTTTTTTAAATATTTTTTCATAAAAAATTAAAAAATATACTAATATAATATATCCCAAAAAACTCTTTATTCTAAAGTGTAGAAGTGGAAATTAAGTCAAATTAGTCTTTTTTTTTTTTTTTTTTTTTTTTAAGTAATTAGTAGTGGAAGGCAACTAAGGCAAGGGATTGAGATGGGATGAATGTAAATTGCATAATTGTGTGCGCGTGCGCATGAATATCTTGATGAGCCAAAAAGGGCATTTCTCGAGCCGCTAGATTTTGATTATTGCTCATCATATGTTAAAAAGCCGTGACTCTCTCCAAAATAAAGAAAATCTTTAATGGAGTGGCAAAAAATTAACAACAATTTTACTTTTATTTTTTTAGAAAAATATTGAGAACATAGAAGAATATATGTTAGTTACAATAGCGTGGGGTTTTTTTTTTTTTTTTTTTTTTGGGTGTGAATAATTAAAAAAAAATTGAACTATTTTTGAAAATAATTTAATTTTCAAATTATTTGTCAAATTAATTGAATTTTTAAAATCTTAAATTCAAAATACGACATGTCAATATGAAATCGCATTTTTAAATTGCGATTTTACTATGAAATCACATTTTGATCATGTGATTTCATGATGAAGTCTTACTTTGAATTTGTGTTTTTAAAAAAGTCGGTTAATTTAATAAATAGTATAAAAGTGAGTTGCTTAGATGAGTAGTTTATTTTTTTGACATAATTAGGAAAAAAATCCAGTAGCCCGTTTGATAATATTAAAATATATATATATATATATATTAAAAAAATTCTAAAATTGAGTTTATAAAAATCAATTTTTTTTAACTTAGTTTAAGTTTTTTAAGCTAAAAACTTAAAAGTGAATCTAAGAGATTTCAAGTTTTTAATTAAATGAGTTGCAAATAAATGAAACCAAACAAAGTTAGTTTGTAAGGTCCAATTATGAGACAAGTTGTTCCACTTTTCATAAAAAAAATTATCGGTAACTTCAAAAAAAAAAACCCTCAAAATAAGCATTCCAAACTCAACTTAAAAAAATAATAATAATAAATAAATAAATTTTAAAATTTTAAAAAAAAGGAGAAGCTAGTTTTCATAAGCTTGTTTTTTAGCTGAAAAAGAAGCAAACCAAAAATATTGTCAAATTACAACAATCAACGAACAAAAAAATAAAATAAAATGCTCAATGGATTTCCTAATAAATTCTACCAAATGGGCCTAAGATTATTACATTTTGTTGGCAGCAGCTCCGGCTAGCCAAATAATAATTATATTTTTACACACTAATTCTTCTCGGTGCATATATTTAATAAATACTTTTTCAATACACACACAAAAAAATAAAAATTCTCAGTACTGATTTTTTATGTCAATAATACCATCATCGTTAATTTTAAAATCTTAATTTTTCGTTCATCCACCTATACCTCTCTCCTTCACTGCTGCCATCCACGCTACCAATGTTGTTGTCGTCACTCTCATCCCTCCACCGCCATTCCTATATCATTCCCTTACATTCTAAACTTTCATAATCAATTTTCGGAGCCCACTTCTAACTTCTAACTGCCGCTAACTCTTGTTTCAAAATCCTAGCCTTCTAGCCACCACGGAGGTGGCTGATTCATGACGAGGGAGCTTGTAGAAGTGTGTGACTCGTGGCAGAAAATGGTCGCAGACGGAAAAGGAAAGAGGTGATGGGAGGGAAGAGGTGGGCTGGGATGGGAGATTGTCAAGAAATGTGTTTCGGATGAAAGAGGATAAGGGTATTATGTTATTTTTATTTTAAGGCAAATTTGTAATTAAAAAAAAAAAATCATTAAGGGCTCATTGGAACATGCTATTTTAATAATTTTTTAATTTTTTTTTGGACTAAAATATGAGGTAAAAAAATTAGTACGTTTGGAAAAAAAATTTTGACTTTCCATAACAACAATAATAAAAAATTAAAAAAAATTGCAAAAGATATAGAGAAAAGATAATATTTAACTTTTTTATATGGTTTGTTGATTTTTTTTAGTAATTTTTTAATTTTTAAACTAAAATTCTAACTTGTCAAAGGAGGTCTAAATATGTGAACTTAGGGGAATTGATATGTGTAAATAGAATTACTCCTAGCCAAAGCTACTTTGAGGATGACGAGAACATCCTTCTTTAATTGTGTTCAACTCTATTTTTAAGAATTGAATAAATTCACAATGAAAATACCCTATTACACCACGTACAAGTACAAAAAAATTGCCATTCTAATTTTAATCTTTTGTTCATGTCATGTAAATAAGCCATAAATCTCTAAGGTCATGTTTGATTCATAATACTAATAGTGAGGTATTAATAATCCTATTAAATTAGTGTGGTATTAACTATCACACCCCTACCCCATTACTAATAATCCTACAAATTTGTTGGATTAATTATCCATTGGATTAATAGTCCTAAATCAAAATGTCAAAACAAACCTAGGATAATTGGGCCCACGAATTAATAATCTTAATCCCATACTTTAATCCTTCCAATCAAACATGCCCTAAAATCTCATTGGTACTTGACAAGTTGTACCAAACAAAAAGATACTATACTTTATTTTAATGTATCGGATGTTATAATTTAAAAAGAGAGAATCTTGTTTATGATAAGATTTGGACTACTAAATTATTAAGAGGAGAGATACATTGCTACTTGACAGTCGTTTAGAACCATCTTTTAGAACAAGGTGAAGCATAGGCCCATGAAAAATGAATATATATTTCTCTGCAAAAAAAAAAAATAAATAAAAAATCATTTTTTCTTTTGTTGCTCATAAAATAAGTTCATTCGCTTTTCATTTTTCTTTTTGTTGACAAGTCTAAAATACAAATTAATCATGTGCCAATAACCAAATTTGAACGGGTGACACGAGAATTTTTAATTTTTCAAAGATATGATTTGAGTTGCAAGAATACATACAAAATTTATGTCGCAGTGCATTTTGAAAAGAACCAATTAATTTTTGTGAATTGTATGAAAGTTGGATACTCAAAATTTTAGAGTCAAGGAGGTTAAATCCAAATATAGCCTTAATATTTGTGACCACCTTGGCAAGAAAAACAAAAATAAGGAGAAAAAGAAATGTGGCATGATTAGCATACTGAAATCTAAATGAATTCAGATAGGGAGTTCACTTTATTTAGTTAGGGAAGGAGTTGTAATAGAAAAAGTTAGCTTTTCCAATCCATGATAAATTTGACTATGATCTACTTTTTGTATTTCATATGTCTACCTTTTATCAAACACTCTCATTATACTAGAATATATTTTATTAATAGGGGACATTATTAGAACATGTCCAAGTCCTTTCCATCTTCCTTTTAGACTTCTAAATTTCTCTGCCACTAAACACTTCCATTGGGGTTAATGCATTTGTCACCAAACTTTCAAAGACCTGTCGGACAACTTCATGTTTATGTGATCCATTTTGCTCATTGTTCATGTCTAGATTTTCAAAGAGGAAAATAATATATATATATATATATATATATATATATATATAATAATAATAATAAATGAAACAACCACCATAAATTATGGGTGGGCATTAGTTGGGTTGGGTTGGGTTCGGGTCAAGTTGGCTCTCCATAAAATCAAATCAAACTAAACCTTAAATCCCATCAAGTTGGCATTACATAATAAGAAATTTTGTGTCTACCCAAGTCCGACTCAAAAAATAATTATAAATCTAAAGTCCACCCATAGGACTGTAGATTAAAAAAAAAAAAAAAATATTCCATAATTAATCTTAATTACACATTATATTTTTTAAATAAATATACTAAAATTATTATAAATTGAAGAATTTTGTGTATAAATTGAAAGATTTTTTAAATAAATACAATCACACATTACCAAAAATGTGAGTTTTAATAAATTCAACAAAAATAAAATGTAGATTCCAACAAAAAAATATATATTTTGATATATTACAATTAATTAATTTAATAGTAAGCTGGATCGGGCTGAGTTGAGAGTATAAATCTCAAGTTCAGCTCATTAATATATCGGGCTGAATGTGAGCTCAACCTGTTCTTATGAACTAAAACAATATTTCTAAATTCTAAAAAAATAAGATTGGACTGAATAGACCAATGGCCGATCCCCACTCCTACCACAAACTATATGGGATTTTAGTATGCTCAACTAATTCTCGAGCACTCTGAAATAAAATAAATAAACAAAATCTCAAGCACTTGAACCCTCCTAAAAGGATTATCGCAAGACAATTAGAGACAGTAATTTACCTCTGCTCTGCTTCAATTAAGAAGTATTTCCTTCCTTACTCCTTTTGATTATATTTATTAAATATATATATATATATATATATAGTACGTTAAATGAGTGTGCACATTACTGTATCTAAGTAATGCGCAATTGAAATTATTATTGAGATCGTGGGTGAGATGAGAATTGAAAGAATCTCTATGTACTGGATAGAAATTGTTGGTTTATTGAATTTCTGTTTTGATGAAATTATGTTGTTTTTGTAAAAAAATAAAAATAAAAAAAAAATCTTTACATAAAAATTGTGACAAAATTTTAACTAATCAAGTAAGTTATGTGTTTTGGGAAGAATATAAAAAGTCAAAAATCAGCTTTTAACATATTTTGGATCATATCATATTTCTACTTTTTTACACGTTTTTTCAAAAAAAAAGTCAAAAAAAAAAATTCAAAAAATCAATTTTTAACCAACTTTCCAAAATTTCTCTCTTTAACCGAGTGTTTCTCTCTCTACCTCTTTTTCTTAGGGTTTCTTGAGTACAGAGCCACTTGGGAAGAGGGAAGGGGCTTCGGCCTCTGGCCACCTCTCTCCTCTCCCCCTTTTTTTTTCTTTCTTGGTTTTGCTAAATGAATCTTGGGAGTTTTCTTCCCAATCTCTCTCTCTGTGAGGTTTTTCTTCCCCCCATGGTGGAAGCTTGCTGGGTTTCTCGTCCTCCATACCACTGGTGTGGATCTACCTTATCTCTCCTTTTCCGCTACTCGCCTAGCCATCACCAGTCCCACCTCCAAATCTATTACGGATCTGGCCCATCTCCACGAATCTAGTTGGCTCCGGCTCAAGGTTGAGTTTTCTAGTTATTGTTTTTGTTTTGATTTGGTTTTGTTTATGGAATCTATCAATGCTTGATGTAGCTTACCCATTTGTAGTTGTAACCTATCATCTATCTTTAGACATGCTCTACAGCCAATTGATTGGCCTCTACTTTGTAATATGAGTACGAGTATGAGTACGAGTTGTGCATCTAGATTTTTTCACAAATCATGTGTGTTTTCTTGATTTTATCTTTTCTATATTTGGTGTAAGTTTATCTATTTGGATGATTTCCTCTTTGTATATGCCGTTAGTTTCATCAATGGAAATTTCTTTCTGATCCAAAAAAAGAAAAAGAAAAGTGAGTTGTGTGTTTAATATAATTTATTTATTTTAAATATTAAATAAACTATTAAATATTATATAACATATATATATATATATATATATATGTATATATATCAACACTTATCAATCATTATCCATAGTGAATTATATCATCCGTCACTTTATTAATATCATTATTCTTCTTCCTTTATTTATTTTTTATTTTTATTTTTTTGTTGATTGACTTAGAGCATCTCCAATGGCAAATTATTTAAGTTGCCATTGCCAAAATTTGACAAGAGTTCTAAAAAATGTTGCTCCAATGGAATGCTATCACCCTTGTCAAATTTGGTAAATGCCATTTCATCTCTCAAATTTGGCAACAAGTTTGGCAATTGCCAAACTTGCCACATCATCCAAATAAACAGAATTTGGCTCCAAAATTTTTGTAATGGTTTATTTTTTTGGTAGGATGAATTACATTTATTTATTTTTTAACTTTTTAATTTATTTTTTATTTTTTATATTTGTCTAGTCAAGTATAATGACTATATATATATATATATATATATATATAATTTACAAGCAGTTAAAAAAAGGTCACAAAAAATAAAAAATAAATAAATACTAAAAAATTTATATCCAAATAATATCTACAAATTTGGAGAAAAAATTGATTAAGATTTGCCAAAATAACAGGTGTATCATTGGAATACCATTACTATAATTTGACAAATTACTACTATTCATTGCTAAATTATAGCAATAGCAATCGTATTATAGCAAGGAAAATGTTTGGTAGCTCAAATTTTTGTGGCTCAAATGGTTCAAATCTGTCAAAACGACGTCGTTTTGAACTCAAAATCTGTCAAAACGACGTCGTTTTGACAGATTTGAGTCATTTGAGCCACAAAAATTTGAGCTACCTAGCATTGTCGGTATTTATAAATACCATTAGAGATGCTCTCAGGGACAATTTTGAAATTTGCTAAAAAAAATAAACGTTTTGACTTTTTAGCTTTTTTATACAAAAAAAAAAAAAAAAAAAAAAAAAAAAAGCCACAAGAAAGTAAACTTTTTTACATAAAAAAGTTACCAAAAAATCAAAAAAAACCTAAAAGTCAACTTTTTAGCAGAGGAGTCTCAACTTAGGGTGTTTTGGAAGTTTTTGTCACCTCTTTTTTCAATATATATATATATTTTTTAATGACCGCTTTTGAAATATATATATATATATATAACTACACTATTTTTTACTTTTACTGTCTTTTCTGGACTTTTGTTGAAATTTTTTATTTTTCTCATCGAGCTAAGTCGAGAAACTTAAAACCTTTTGAAATTTTTTAAAAATAGTTCATTAAAAACTAAAAATAAACCCCCCCCCTCCCCCTGCCGTCAAAAAATAAATAAATAAATAATAGAAAAAGAAAAAACCAAATAAGTAAACCCCAAACACCCATACGTCACTAGGCTACAAAAATGTGTATTAGCGTCAACATTCCTAATGTTGCAAAATTAAGTTATTCCAGAATATGGCCGTGTGAGTATTGGTAGAATTTTTCATAGTTTTTTTATAATATCTAGCATTTGTGTTCATAGATCAAGTTTTTCATGGTTGAAAAATGACATGGAAAATCCTTTAACATCAATAAGACCTCACGCGGCCCGTCTGACAAACCTTAGATTTTGGCGGGAGCCCAGAGAGCTGGGCCTGGGGCTGGGCTTTAAAGATCTTGGCCCAATCCAGGTCAGATTTGTGAGGATGGTATCTACACTACACTCTTGGTAATTAGGAGCATGATTCAAATAGAATGAGGGGTTGTTTGGGATGTCCTAAATAAGTGTATTTTTTTAACTAAAAAGTTGAGGAAAAAACATGGTTGTTTGGATTAACTTTTTGACTTTTTATGGAAAAATGTGTATCAAAAAATTTTATAAATTAAAGATTGTTTGGGATGATCTAAATAAGTATACTTTTTGTTTTTTTACGAAAAGATGTGCAGAAAAGTAGAGAGGTGATGTGATGGAAAAAAGATAAAAAGATGGATTATTTAGGGGATGCCAAACCGGTGTGTAGAGAAAAATTAAGATTGAGAATTATGCAGCCGTAATTTTTTACTTTTAGTGAATAGTGATAACTTTTTAACTTTTTGAATAACTTTTTGACTTTTTAACATTTTTTCAACTTGCCAAACTTGAGCTAACTATAATTTAACAAAGAATAAAAAAAAGGTTTGTGAACATGGCAAATGCAAAAATCTCATGCCATGTTCCCAATTTTCTTTTCTCAAATTTATTCCCACTTTACATGGGAAGGAAAATACAAATCATCTCTCATTAAATGATGACATATTGGCTCACACACACAAAATAATAATAATAATAAATAAATAAAACAAGATTATAATGCTATCTATGTTGATATTGATTAAAAAACTTCTAAAAGAAAAAATTACTCGTGTGCAATGATTTTTTTTTTTTTTTTTTTTGGGTCAATAGATAAGAGTAATTATAAATATAATAACTATTTATATCATTAAACATACCACTAGCTCATAATAATTAGAAAGTCACTTAATAAACCAAGCCTATTAAGTTCACAACAATGCTTCCGACTCCCAGTACGGACGACCCCCAGCGACCCCAGGGCCACGTGTCAGCCTAGGGTTGGCTGGAAAAAGAAAAAAAAAAACAGTTTTTTTGACCCAATCACGGATGACCCCCAGCACCCCAGCTGGGGGTCTAAGTCATTTTTGTTAAGTTCAAACCCAACAATCACCACTAAATACATATACTGTCAAAATGTGGAGAAATAAACTACCCCAAAGTATCAAACTCCTCCATGGTGTTGAACCTGCACCTTGACACCACAAAGGTAGGTTCACTTCAATCGTGTGAGATCAAAATCATCTATTATAAAACTGAATTCACACATAACCTAATAAAATGTTTATCTTACTGTGAACTTCATAATCTAACTTGGAAGGATCCGTGTCCCAAATGAACTAAACATTTGATGTGTACCAAAATCTATTACCATATTTCTGTAATTCCCTTTTGAAGAACTACTGGGTTCATATAAAACAACAAAAACATCTTCACATTAAGTTTTACATTACATCTTACAAGATGGATTAGATGAAAGGCTTTTTAACCATATAGAGTCGGCTACAACTGGTTCATCGTTGTCATTGCGATGCCATGTCCACTGTGCATAGCTTGCATTCACCACTTGTAATTGCGCATGCCCAAAACTGGCCTCCCTGAACACTGATATTGTGGGTTTTGGATTTATATAACTGTAAAAATCACAAGAAAAATTTGTGAAGCAATTAATTAATAGTTCTATAAATAAAAATAATAGAAGAAATTTGATAAACTGAACTTAGTTGAACACAAACAAGTGACATATCCACCAAAAGATGAATGAAGAATAAATAGACTAGGCTATTTTGCAAGTTCCAGATCTCATGGCTCCTCTATGTTTCTTTTCTTTCTTTTTTTACCTTATTTTATCCAATGTTTGCTTAGTTCTTTCACTTCAAATATGAGGTCTATCTCTACTATGAGATAATAATTTTTCTCATCTTCCATTTAACCACTAGAAATAGTTTTTCTCCTTCTAATCCCTTTTTATGTTGTACTCTGATTAAACATAACACAAACCTTACATGATATAAATGTTCAAATCCAAAATATTAGGTATTACTACTCTTGTTCATAATTCCTAGGTATTACTTATCCTCTAATTCTAAAAATCATATCTGACAAACCACACAGGGCCTAGTGGCTATTACAAGCAGTGCATGATCCTTGGTATTGAATTTCTTTGTCTCTCTATCCCAATATACTCCTAATAGCACGATATGGTAAGAATCTCGAGACATAATCATGCAACTAGAAAGAGAGAGATAGAGAGTAATTGAGTTTGAGTACAGAGGATTATACGTTGTCATTGTTCTCCTAACTCTATGAAGAAAAGAGGTTTAGTTCATTTGGAATGCAGGACTTCGTAATAAATGATTTTTCTTCTGCATAGAATTACATATTGTTCATATTTGTATATGAATGTATAAAATTCAAAATTAATTTCTTTTGTTTTTGATAGGTGAGTTTTATTGCCAAAACGAAATATATATATATACACACGGTGAAATTCAATGCAAGTCCTAAAGAGGGCAACAACACAAAATTGCAATTTAAATTTAACTTCTAGTACTTGTAGAATAACATAAACTGTGACACCAATCACATGCAATTTATCAGAAAGAAACTTACTTTTTGGCGAGGCCTTCGCGGTTGCCACCATCCCCAATGTTGATATATACTGGACCGCAGTTGTCAGTTTTCTCTTTGTAAACACGAGTCTGAAATTCAAAGAGAGTGACAGAAATAAAAATCAGTTAAGTACTAGAGTTCACAATCCAATCAAATGCTTCATTAAGCGGGAAAAAGTGAAGTAAAATTAGATTACAAACTCAAATCGTGTTTTGTTTGTTAATATCTCATTCATTTGAGCTTAACTCATTATGACTATTTGACTACTGTGAAGCAATAATGAAATTCACGTTAGTGTTCTTCAAGACAACAGCAAAGATGAAAGTTATGCCTCTACGCTACTCAAATTCAGCTTGATTGAAGCTCCTTTGAAATTGGTTTCAAAGATAAATAAACCAAGTATGATCACATTCTAAAAGTTCATTAAGTGTTCAAATCAATTTTTAACAAGCTGCTTGACTCGATTCGGCTCATTTACAGCTCTAGAATTGCAGACTCTCCCCAAACTTCTACATTTCATCACCCCTATTTCCATCCAAACGGGGGGTAATCAGAGAACACGTCTCAATATTCCAACCATGCAATGGATGGTCCAAATAGCCCATTGGCAGTGCCTTTCTAAATTTTCACTAGTCTTTCTGATCTGGTTGGTTATTAATTATGAACTTGGCAGAGTAATGAAGATCATATTCGAAAACTCAAGTTTCTTTTTTTTGGGTGGATAAAACTCAAGTTTCACCTAGTTATATTAATGCAATAAAATATCTGTTCCTATTTATATATGCAGCTAGAAACATTTTAAAGATGAGCATAAATTAAGGGTGTCTTTGGATCATAGATTTGTGAATGAATATAAGCTTCTTCTTCTTTTTTTTCATTTCCATCGCTTTTTCCTTTCTCTTTTCAAATTTCTACCCAAATTTATGATTCAAACACAACCTAAGTGTCGTTGTTTTGAGCAAGTCATCAATGATTTTCATTGTAATTGATAGTTGCCTAAATAGTTATCATAATATGAACTGACAAATATATATAGTGCTACAAAGACTCATTTTATGATAATAATAAATAAAAAAAATTTAAAAAGTATATGCTCCCATCTCATATAGTAGAAAGGTGGTTTTAAAAGGGAAACAGGAAAGAATAAGAACAGAAAATCTCAAGTGCATGATAGCTAATGACAAGATCACATAATGGAGGGAAAGGAATCTTACAAAGCGCTCATATGCATGGACATGTCCTGAAAATATGACATCAACCCGAGCTCCATAAAGCAAACCTTCCATGGCCGCCTTCATGTTAACCGATTCAACCTCCCCCTGATGAGCGGTGTTAGAATTGTACCACGGTGCATGGAGGAGCACTACCAACCAAGGTGTCTTTGTCCTATCAACCTTCCTCAAGTCGGATTGCAGCCAGCTATACTGAGCCGAGCTTGGACCAAAATCCGTATACGAGCCCAACATAATGACATGGACACCGGCAACTTCAAACGAATAGTACAAGTTGGAATTGGAGCCACTTTGCTCGAATGGCATGTGCCATCTGGCATTGTAGGAGGTGAAGGACTGAGAGTGGATCACTGGGATTTTTTCGATCTCGTGGTTGCCTTGTGTGACCATCCACGGCCTCTGGCTAGCGAGGGGCTCGACCAGCCGGCCAAATGAGTCCCAAAGTGGCTGGATTGTATCAGCATATGACAAGTCCCCTGGTAGTAGGAGCACGTCGTAGTTTGATTTTGAAATGTGATCAAGGGTTGAGGTTGTCCAATCCGTTTGCCCCAGATCACCTGAAGATGAAATATGCACAATTGGCTTGAGTCAGACAACTAGCTTGATAGCATGTTGTTATAGAAATGACTAATGTTGAAATGATGAATATTTTGTACTAAATTTGCTTGTCATATCATATGTCATCACTATAATATTAGTGCAATAAAATTCCATTCATTGTACTGGTGCATAGACGATAGATGACATGTAAGGTGCCATGACATGTAAGTCCTGGTGTTACACAATTGAAATATGAATCGTAGTTACAAAACACACGATAGAAGATTGGCAATTGGAATGACTCGATTTGGGATTCCAACTTTAGTAATCAAGTTGGAGAAATACCAATTATCTGTCAAAAAATCAAAGGCCTAGACAAAAAGTGAGACGAGTGGTTCACTTTTCACGGGAAAAAGGGAAGGGAGAGAGTGGTGGTTATTTTCTAAATTGCCATGATCTGAACTTTTCAATTCTGGTTTCAACTTCCAGTAAAGTTATAGACTAGTTTTCTGTCCAAAAATCCAAGGCCTGGACCAAAAAGAGGGAGAAATCATTCATTTTTTCACAAAGTAACACTAGTTATATTCAAAGTTTACACCATCTGAATTTTCAAATTTTGAACAGACTGCTAAGATTTCTCCAATTTGATCACTGAAGATGGAACCCCAAATTCAGCAAATCTAGATTTCGCCAAGCATTTGTTATGGTTTTTCATGTAAACTTTAGTCTGTCGTCTCATGTTACTAAGAGTTAAAATAGGATCAATCCAAATCAGAACAAAATTTGGAAAAATTGAGATTATTGGAGAGAGTGGAAGTTTATTTTCTAAGTATGCACAATCTAAAACTTGAAATTGAGATTTTCCTAACTTCACAGCTAATGCTGGAACCCAAAATTCAACAAATCCAGATTTCGCCTATTCTAAGCATATATAGAGTGATTTTTTCATGTAAACTTTAGTTTGCCGTGTCATGCTACAACGATACGTGTTAAAATAGGATCAATCAAAATGAGAACAAAAATGAAAAATTGGCATATTAACAATCTACATATATATACCTGCAAGGGCAAAGTTGATAGGAAATTGAGCAGGAGGTGTTTGGAAACTGAGTTCAGGGTTTGAATCAGAGCCACAACGGTAATAATAGACAGTGCTTGGTTTCAATGGACCAATGACCACATCATGAATTTCACCAGACTCGTACAAAACATATCGGTAAGAAGATGAAGTCCCTTTTGCTGAGAAAGCATAGTTCCCTGGAGATGTACCATAGCTGACTGTTGCCGGAGTATTAGCGTCGTCTGTAATCCATGATATTCTCATCTGGTCATTTCCCACCATAGATATGTGCACCTTCATGCAATAAGATAGAAAATCCAGCTCATTAGTTTATGTATGATTCATTATAAATTTAAAAAACATTTTACTATTTCTTTTAAGGGAACCAAATATTGATCGTGTGGACTGATAGAATGTCAAAATAGTTAGAAGATTATATAATTTTTGTCATATTTGAAAATACTTTTCATACATGTCTTAACGCTTTTTGCATATAAATTGAGGCTAATGATCATTTGTTTAGGCAATCATTAACATTTTTTATGTATAAGTCATGATACCTGTTAGAATAGCTTTAGCATAGCTTTAGCAGACTTCATTATATTATTAATTGTATAGTGTTTGCTTTCGGTGTTAGAATAGCTTTAGCATAGCTTTAGCAGACTTCATTATATTATTAATTGTATAGTGTTTGCTTTCGGTGATAATGTGGTATCCAATGCCCCTTTCTCTCTCTATAAAGAGAGCCTTCATCTCTTTGTAAATCACACAACATAATACAAACATTTCAGAGTCTCTCTCTCACTCTATAGCTTCTCTCTCTCAAACTAAACTTTCATGGTATCAGAGCCCAGTGTTACATTTCTGGCAATTTTCAATTTTTGTGTTTAGTCCCGTACACAGTGGCATACATCAAAACGCTCGGAATTTTCTCACGATTCCAACGGCACCTAGCCCGTTCTCAGAACACCCTCCACGCGCCCACACGCGCCGCCTTTACCTTCTGCGCGTCACCAGCTCCGCCACCACTCTCACACGCGCCCGCACGCGCCATCTGTTGCCACTCACCTCCGCCACGCGCCTCCACGCGCCCACACAACCGCGGCTGACGTCAGCCCTGCCACTCCCGTACGCCGCGCCTGCTATCGTGCGCCTTTCGTGCGCCGCTTCACTACATTGCACCCGCGTGCGCCAAAACGGCTATTGTGCGCCGCGCCTGCGCCTGTTTCGCTACCGTGCGCCGCCGCCTTTCTGCTAACGTGTTCCTCCCTGCACTCTGCTAACGTGCGCCGCTGACATCATCGCTGACATCATCTCTGTCCAGCAGCCTTTTCTGGCTATTTTCGACCTTCCGGACTCACTGGTACACTCTGTTTTACCAAATTTTGCTCCTACAGGTCTCTTCCTGTTGCTTTAATCCTACTTAACTAGTATTATGGATCGTCTTGACACCTCCCATCCCATTTCCGTTATTCTGAATGGTTCAAACTATGTTCTGTGGGCCCAAGCCATGTCTTCCTTTCTTAAAGGCAAGAAGCTCTGGCGAATTGTCACCGGGGATGTGACTAAACCAGTCAAAGACAGTGCCACTACTGAAACTCCTGTTCTTACTGCTACATATGAAGACCGACTTGAGGAATGGGACAGTAAGAATTACCAAATCATTACCTGGTTTCGTAATACCTCTGTTACCTCTATCAGTCTTCAATTTGGCCGGTTTCAGCTTGACTCTGTAACTACTCCTGCGAAAGACATCTGGGATTTTTTGAAAGAACGATACCAGACTACTGGTCTTGCCCATCAATATCAACTTCAGAACCAACTTCACCGCATGCGTCAAGAATCCACTCAGTCCATTAATGACTTCCTTTCTCAAATATACTCTGTTTGGGATCAGCTTGCTCTTTCAGAACCAACCTGGCATGACCCCGAAGATGCAGTTTTATTTACTAACCATCGCAACCAGCAGAGGTTGGTGCAATTTCTCATGGCTCTTACCCCCTCTTTTGAGCCCGTACGTGCCTCTCTGCTTCATCGCCATCCCTTGCCCACTCTTGAACAAGCCATTTCTGAGTTGCTATCAGAGGAGACTCGTCTAGGTACTCTTCAAACTCATCATGTGGACTCTGTTCTTGCCACTCCTCCGTCCCGGCCATCATTTACCCAGCGGACAACTGCTTGCCTCTATTGTCAGAATCGGGGCCTTCCTTCAACCCATCTCCTGGTCAATTGCCCCGTCAGATCCTGCCGCTACTGCAACAAACTTGGTCCTGGTCATCTGCAACAGGATTGTTTTCGCAATCCATCTCGCTCATCCTCCAATAGCCACTCCTCTCGCGGTGGCTCTTCCCGGGGAAGTTTTCATCGTTCCGGCAACCAGTCTCATCACACTGCTACTTCTGCTTCCGGGAATCAGTCTTATCACACTGCTGCTGCTGCTTCCGGGAATCAGTCTCATCACCCTGACACTGCCCCCTCTGTAGGGGTCTCTGAGTCACCTGCTCCATCTACCCCTCACTTTTCTCCAACGGATGTAGAGGCCATGCTCAAACAACTTCTCTCCTCATCTGGTACACCTCCTCCTCCTGCTTTGTCTGTCATCCCAGGTAACTCTTCTTGGTATTTTGACTCTGCCTGTTGTAATCATATGACCTCCAGTTCTACTATCTTTTCTTCCTTATCTTCATCTCCTCATATTCCCTCAATACATACTGCTGATGGTTCCCTCATGTCTGTTCGTCATGTTGGTACTGTTTCCACCTCTTCTTTATCTCTACCTCACGTTTATCATATCCCTGCTCTTACCTTAAACCTTATTTCCATTGGTCAATTATGTGAACTTGGTCTAACTGTCACCTTTTCTGCTACTGATTGTTTGGTACAGGACCCTCAGACAGGGCAGACTATTGGGATCGGCCGTAAGCGTGGACGTCTCTATGAACTCATTCACCTTCATGTTCCTGCCTCTCCTCAGATTGCTGCTCCTACATCTACTTCCTTATTATCTCCCTTTCATCTTTGGCATTGTCGCTTAGGGCATATTTCTGTTACTCGTTTAAGGTCTTTGGTTTCTAGTGGACAGTTGGGTCATGTAATTCCCGATAATTTCGATTGTATACCCTGTCAACTTGCCAAACAACCTGCTTTATCATTTAATAAGAGTACTTCTGTTTCTCTTGCCCCTTTTGATCTTATACATTCGGATATTTGGGGGCCCTCCCCTACTACTACTATGGGGGGATCCCGCTATTTTGTTGTTTTTATTGATGATTTTTCCCGGTTTACTTGGCTTTTTCTCATGAAAAATAGGTCTGAACTTAAACACATTTATTATCGATTTGCACAAATGGTTCACACCCAATTCTCCAAAACCATCAAAATTTTTCGCTCTGACAATGCTATGGAATATCGGGATTCAGATTTCCTTTCCTTTCTTCAGCATCATGGTACACTGCCTCATCGTTCCTGTGCTGGCACGTCCCAGCAAAATGGCCGCGCTGAACGGAAACATAGGCATATTCTTGACACTACTCGCGCTCTCCTTCTCTCTTCTTCCTGTCCTGAAAACTTTTGGGGAGAAGCTGCTCTCACTGCTGTTTACACTATCAACTGTGCTCCTACCCCTGTCATCCATAATCAAACTCCCTTTGAACGTCTGCATGGCACTCCCCCTCCTTACGCCAATCTCCGGGTTTTTGGCTCTGCTTGTTTTGTTTTACTTCAATCCCATGAACACACCAAACTTGAACCTCGCTCTCGTCTTTGTTGCTTTCTTGGGTATGGAATTGAACATAAAGGTTTTCGCTGTTGGGATCCTCTCTCTAAACGTCTTCGTATCTCCCGCCATGTCGTTTTCTGGGAACACCAAATGTTTTCCTCGCTATCCTCCTTTCACTTACCCGGACTTTCCACTACTGCACTGTTTACTAATCCTTCCATCGATCTTTTCTCTGCTGAATTTGATACAGGTTCCTCCTCCATCGAGACGCCCTTGCTCACCCCTGATCCTGTCCAGCCTGCTCTACCTGAAGGTCTACCTCTGGTTGCCACACCTCCTTCTCCACCGACTCTTCCTCCCACCGATCCTCCTACGGGTCGACCCCGCCGGGTAACTCAACCTCCTATTCATCTTCGTGATTATATTGTTGGATCTGCTGCCTTCTCTACTTATGAACCTACCTCCTATCGTGAGGCTTGTACTAATCCTCTTTGGCAGCAAGCTATGACTGATGAACTCCATGCCTTGGACAAAGCTCATACTTGGGATCTTGTTGATCTTCCTCCTGGCAAGACTGCGATTGGCTGCAAATGGGTTTACAAAATCAAAACACATTCTGATGGCTCTATTGAACGCTACAAAGCTCGTCTTGTTGCCAAGGGTTTCAACCAAGAATATGGCATTGATTATGAGGAGACATTCTCTCCTGTTGCTCGGCTTACCTCTGTTCGCAGTTTACTTGCTGTTGCTACTGCTCGCCACTGGGGGCTCTTTCAGATGGATGTCAAAAATGCTTTCCTCAATGGTCATCTTCTTGAAGAGGTCTACATGCAACCCCCACCTGGGTCCACTTTTCAACCTCATCAGGTTTGCAAACTACAGCGTGCTCTCTATGGTCTCAAGCAAGCGCCTCGTGCTTGGTTTGCTAAGTTCAGTTCTACCATTCATGACTTCGGATTCACCTCTAGTTCCTATGACTCTGCTCTTTTTATACGGACTACTTCTCATGGTACTACTCTTCTTCTTCTGTATGTGGATGATATGATTATCACTGGTGATGATCAAGCTGGTATTCTCCACCTCAAACAATTTCTCCACCAACAGTTTGAGATGAAGGACCTTGGTACTCTTAACTACTTCTTAGGCCTTGAAGTCTCTCATGATTCTACTGGTTCCTATTTGTCCCAGGCCAAATATGCATCCGATCTTCTGGCTCGAGCTGGTCTTACTGATTGCAAAACTGCCTCTACTCCGGTTGATCCCCAGATTCGTCTCACTCCTCTCGATGGGACTCTTCTCTCTGATGCTACTCTTTATCGCCAGCTCGTCGGCAGTCTTGTCTATCTCACAGTCACTCGTCCTGACATTGCCTATGCTGTTCACATTGTCAGTCAGTACATGTCGGCTCCTCGCACTCCCCACTATACTGCTCTACTCCGTATCCTTCGCTACCTCAAAGGCACTATGTTCCATGGTCTTCACTTCTCGGCTTCTTCCTCTCTTGACCTACGTGCCTTTTCTGATGCTGATTGGGCTGGGGATCCTACGGATCGACGCTCCACCACGGGCTTCTGTTTCTTCTTAGGGGATTCTCTTCTTGCTTGGCGTAGCAAAAAACAATCCCTCACTGCCCGCTCTAGCACCGAAGCTGAATACCGAGCTCTTGCGGATACTACTCAAGAACTTCTCTGGCTTCGCTGGCTCCTTGCTGATATGGGTGTTTCTTCATCTGCTCCTACGCCTCTCTACTGTGACAATCAGAGTGCCATTCAGATTGCTCACAATGATGTTTTTCATGATCGCACCAAACATATTGAGATTGATTGTCATTTTATTCGCCAGCATGTCACCTGTGGAACTGTTCATCTTCTTCCTATTGCTTCAGTCGATCAACCCGCTGATATCTTCACTAAGGCTCATCCTCCTGGCCGCTTCAATGATCTTGTTTCCAAACTCAACTTGGTTGATGCTTTCCCTCCTTGAGTTTGCGGGGGGCTGTTAGAATAGCTTTAGCATAGCTTTAGCAGACTTCATTATATTATTAATTGTATAGTGTTTGCTTTCGGTGTTAGAATAGCTTTAGCATAGCTTTAGCAGACTTCATTATATTATTAATTGTATAGTGTTTGCTTTCGGTGATAATGTGGTATCCAATGCCCCTTTCTCTCTCTATAAAGAGAGCCTTCATCTCTTTGTAAATCACACAACATAATACAAACATTTCAGAGTCTCTCTCTCACTCTATAGCTTCTCTCTCTCTCTCAAACTAAGCTTTCAATACCTATATTATACTGGACATCCAAATACCCAAAAGAAAGTACAAACCCAATAATCACTCAACAAGAAAGACCTCTAAACAAAGAAAAAAAATGGAAAAAGAGTTACACATAGGTGTACAGAGTTGAAATTCGAACATTTGTAAGAGCCCTTGGAGCATCTCTAATGGGGTGGCAGGCCAGGTTCAGCCTTCAAGCTTCTAAAGCCACTGCTTTAGGCCACAAATTTTACGAAGGCCCCGAATTTTTGAAAATGATAGCTAAGACCTATATAATTATATATATATGCGAAAAAAGGCTTCACCTATTCAGAAAGATAAATATACTAATAATTCTGGATAATATACTATTAATTCAAAAAAATATATATATTAACAAAACCTGAATATGAAGATTTAATTGGTAATTTTTTTAAGTCAAAAAAAAAACTAACAAAATAACTTTTAAATAATATTTTTACAATAACATTAAAAATTTATAAAATGCCTCATTTTAACTTCTTGTTTTAAGTCTCAATTTGTCTTGACCAGTCCCAACGCAAATGTGTGGTATATGAAGAGGGAAAATTATTCAATATTCCCGGAATACCACGTGTCCGTACTTCTACGCAATCATTATTCATTATGTCCCCTCATGTCCCACAATCACCCAATACAATACCCCACTCACCCACCTTCTCCACCAATCACAATACTATGGAGTACAACGTGTCTATGCTCCGGGATTACTGAATAATTACCCTATGAAGAGAGCATTGGAGATGCTCTTAACCGATGAGCTTGATAAAGAGTTATCCAAAACCTAATGCAGAGCAAACAGAGCATCATCAAAGTATAGTGAAGCCATCATCATCTGATCATACTACAATCAAGAGTACAGCATAAGTCATGTGCTGTCACATACCTTAGCAAAGTCAGAGGAATCTATCAACCACTTGTATCAGTTAGTTGTTGGTCTGAGTAGTTAGTAAGTTTGTTTGTTAGACAGTTTGAGTCAGGTCGTAGTCCATTGTGTATATACAATAGATTGTAATCTTTTTCAGTGAATGAATTCATTTTCTCTTCAGAGCTTGCCCCATAAGTTCACAGTATACCTCAATTAAAGCAAAAATGAATTTGTTGAAGTGTGTCAATAAAATATATTATTTAATTGGTCCAAAACAGAACATCCCTATGTAAAAAGGGAATTGGGGTTGACACAGTAGCTTGCTGAGGGGCTCTTGAGCCTATTTTGATAATTCAAACGGCTCATATTATTGAGTTTATCGAGTTAATCATTCATGCAAAAAAATAAGGTTAATTGGATATCTATAACCTCATAACAAGATTACATTTGTTTTCAAAAAAATAAATGGAAATAAATGGATACAAAAGTTTGATAATTTTTTAAAAAATAATTAGGACATGATCATCGGGCCACGGATGTCAGACTAGTTTAATTTTTTTCATGAATGATATGTTCGACGAACTCTACAATATGAATATTTTTTGATCATCAAAGCCTCACAACAGCAATCCATATATGTTAAAAGTGTAAAGATCCACCCAAAATTTTGAATCCCGGTGTTCTAAAATAATTAAGAGGTATGAGTGTGAACAAATTTGGACTCACTTGAAGCAAATTCCAGCTAAAGATTCAATAAGAAGCTGGAAATTATTCATAAATAAAATGGAGTCTCTCAATTATTAAAAAATAAAAATAATAATAGTAAGTAGGAATCAAATCCAAAACATGAATCTGCGCCGGACTTTCCTATATTTTTAAATTAGCATTTTATTAAAATCTCATCCAGATTTTTCACTTTGCATATTTTTTTTTTAAATGAAAAATTTAGACTCCCATTGAGAGGGAAATTTGTGCTGAGATGTTTGGGCCGGGCTAATTTTGGTCTTTGTGGGGGCCGTGCTATGGATTGCAAAGTTGCATGGTTTGGGCCATGCAGAGGAGGCCTGGTTGGTCAAATGTGTTGCATGGTTTGATCGGACAGACTTGCTCTGGGTCGTTTTTTTTTGGGCCAACCTACGCCTTATTGGGCCGCGGGTTAAAGTTAGACTGGCTTAGTTGTCCTCATCTAATGTGGTAATCAAGATTGGACCGAGCTATATTCATCTGACTGGCTAAGTGTAAATTGAGCGCATGAATCAGCCGGGCTAGTTTAGGCACTGTGCAACGTTAGGACGTTTGCACACTGCGCTAGCTTTATGGAGAATTTTAAGTAGCTCGGTTAGTGGAAGAGCTAATAAGAATGTAATTCAATTGCTCGGCTGAAAGCTGTGCAAAGAATTGTGCCATCTCATTTGGTTTGCAGTGAGGAGAGTGTTAAAAGATAGACCATATCCTTTACAAATGTGATTCCTAAGAGGACTTTACGATGAGGAATTAGAGTACTACTAAACTTCTGCCATGTAAAACTTATAAAGGTTCAAGCCTAACTTAATTCTATATATTGCAATTACTATTCCCAAATTCATAGAGTTTTTCTTCCTTACTTGTTTTATTTGCTAACTTAAGCATCGGAGAGATTTCCAACACACACCCGTCAGCTAGCTCACGCTTGTGATTTCAGGTCAAATGACGATGTTCGAAGGAGCGCAACCTTAATTAACAAGATTATACAAGTGACGATTATTTCGTGCTTGTACACCCATTATGTCAGCTTTTGCTTGAGAAAATCATAGTGCCATTATCTTTACCATTCCTACCTAACAATGGTTGAATTTTGTTTTAAGTATGCTTTGGTTTGGTTTAGTTTATTTTGATTTGTGCAAGAATTGTAATTGGGTATGGCTTCTCTCCATACTCTTACTCTCTATATTTTATTTTTCGGGTTTCATTCTATATCCACAATGATAATTTAAACCGTTCAATTTATAAATCTCACAATGAAGACCATCTGTGCAAAAAATCAGTTTCATCGGATATCAATGAATACATAAACAAATCACTTTTTGTTTTATCAAATGAAATGTTTAAATTTAAACTCACAAATACTGTCTATTTTAAAAAATAAAATGTAATTTATTCATATATTTAATAATATTCGATAAAACTAATTTTTTGTATAATCTATGTAAATTGTTAAAATCACTACAACATATAAGAGTTTTAGAGATCAAATTTTTTAGTATCTAAAAATAAAAAATTTGTTACAAAAGACATTAAGACCAATTTCTATCATCATGAAGATAGTCACTAAAAAGTCATCCAAAAAGTCAAAAATAAGACTTTTAGAGACAAAATTTTGAAAATATCACTAATAAATACATTTTTAAGAACAAAATAATTTGGTCTCATAATAGTTTATTTTTTTAGGCAAAAAATTTGCTTCTAAAAAGATAATAATTCATCACTAATGTCTAATTTTCATTGCTAAAAATATAATATGACACTTTTCGCAACAAAAATATTTGATCCCTAAAAAATAATTTTACTCCTAAATTTTGGTCTCCAAAATCTAATTTTTTGTAGTGAATTACGTAATAAACGATTTAAAGTATCAATATAAATTTAGAATGAAACTCAAAAAATAAAATATAAAAGTATATGAAGAAAAAAATATAGATCGTAGGGTTGTAAATTTGGCCCGGCCCGAGGCCTGGCCTAGGCTCGGGCCGGGCCATGTCGGGTCTCGCAGGCTCCTGTAAAAATTCGACCCGGTCCGACCTGGCCCACGAGTCAAAAAATTAGGCCTAGGCACAGGGAGTATTCGGGCCTTGGTTGGGTTGGGAAGCCTAGGCTTAGACACGGTCAAGGCTTGAATATTTTTTTTTTTTTACCAAAATTTTATTTTTTATTTTTTTCACTAAAAATAACACTAGATCTCGGACGGATTGGGTTTCAAGCAGAACTTTGAATGAGCTTTGAGTGAGCTGATGAGTCGGGTCACAAGCCGACTCAGACGAGACAGGCCCACGAACCGAGCTAAGCTTCAAAATAATAGCCCATATCTAAAGTCCCGAGCTAACTTGGGCCCAAACCTAATCAGACCAGACTCACTCCAAACTACAGACGAGCTTTGGCCGTCCACATGGCGCACTCACTTTTACCCTCCTAGAGCATTAGTCATTGTCATTTATTATAGGGTTTGGTGTGTCGTGGCATCCAACACAATTACGACTCGTGAGATGAACCACACAAAAGTCAATACGTGTTGACACAATAGTCTCTTCAAGTTTCCATCAAATCATGCTCATGTGGGACATATGCACCGAATTATCTAAAGGATCATGCTTGCATTATGTGGGAAATCCGACTGAAGCAGTTGGGTCCTGAAATCTATTAGGGATTCAATTTTAATGATTTAAATTATTTAATATATAAAATTTATTGAATATTTTATTTTTATAAAAAATTATGTTAATCTGATGTTAATAATCACTTGATCAGATTATATTTTTATTAATGATAAATATGATTTTAAAAATAAATTATTGATAAATATATATTCTGATCAAATAATTACTGATATCCAATCAACGTGATTTTTTTATAAGAATGAAATATTTGACGAGCTCTACACTTTAAACAGTTCAGATCATCAAAATTAGACCCGTGATAGACTCTACGAGCTCAAACAGTACCATCTAATTTACTTTGTGGACTGAAGAGAATCAAAATCCTTATTTAAACCCAATTGAATTCTTAGGATTTAACTATTCCGGAATGTTTTTGCTGTTTAGAGAGTGATTATTTTAATTAATTTTTTTTTTTTACAAAAAAATATAAAAAATAAAAAATAAAAAAATAATAACAACAATGATTTAGACTACTAAAAATACACCACTAATAGCACTAATACATTGAGAATGGTAAAAAAAAGAAGAAAAAAAAGAAATAAGGCATAGAAAGTGGGCGGGGTCCACTGCCACATCATTAGTACTCATTCTAGTGCTCCATTTCTAGTGCATTTTTCAAATAATAATGTGATTAGATGTTTTAATTTTTTTTTAATAATTATTGTAACAAAAAGACAACACAGCAAAGTAGCCTCAGCATCACCACCAGTACATCTTACCATGTTCAATCATTATAAATTATTTCTCATTTTCTATAATCAAAAAGTTCACAAGAACTCTAAACTAAAAAGAACACGAAGAATGTAAAATTTCTTGGTGCCATACCCATTAGATCTGAAAAATAACAATAATAATAATAATAAATAAATAGATTACAATAACTTCCTTTAAAATTAAAAAAAAAAAAGAAATTCATCAACATTTTATAAATTTAAAATAAATATACTAAGTTTTCTTAAAATTTTAATTCTCATAACCGTTAACCCTTTTCATCTAAATTCATTAATAGTATAGATTAAAAAAAATAATATTTTTTTCTCTCTTTTACAATAAAATTTAATATGTACACATCTACATGCATTACTCCCAATAATTTTAGCTACTAAAAACTAAAACTTATGTTTAAACTTGTAAATTTTATTATATATTTTTTAAACTTCGGAGAAAACAGATCTGTTGCCTCCCACCTTAAGAATTGAGATCCTTCCAGCCATTCTCTACTATCCTCTCTCCTTGTAACGGTTTAGATTCATCCAAGAGAGGAGCTAATGGTTTAGATCACTCTATTAAAAAATAAAAAATTACATTTATGTTTCTAATAGAATGATCCGAACCGTAGGATCTTCTCTAGAGTAATCTGGATCATTACAAGGAGGGACTGGAGAGAGAGTGACTGGAAAGGATCTCAATTCTCATTTTACAGCAAAACTCAAAAGTGCTTGCATTATGGACATTTAAAATATAAATAAAATTATATAAAATATATTATATTCTTGTCTAAAATTTCAAGTAAAGAAGATAAAACAGCAAAATTTCTGGATAAAATTTGTGTGACAGTAACAATTTTTTTTCTTTTCTAAATTAAAATTTGTGGAAGAAAAATTCGAAAGTTTTATGATTAGAGAAACACAGCGGATACATAATTCTCAAATATGTTGATTTATAGTTCACAAGAAATAATACCTGTTGTGGAGAAGTTGAATCGAGTTCCTCCGCCAGCCGGACAAAGCGGGACGGCCGGGGCAGTGGTCTATCATAAGAAACGCCACAACTCAACATTCCGGCGAAGGCCAACATGACAAACATCAACCAAACCGCCATTGCAAGCAACCACAGAGAAGCTTATTGAAGGAGAAATGAGAGAATATGACAAATGTTTAAAGATAGAACTGTCAGATTTATACTGGATGTGAGGGACTTTGCCTTGTACGTAAGATACTCAGAATTATACTCTGCTCCCAAATATGAATTTTTATTTGAGAGATTCTCTTATTTGGTGCATTCTTATCTGATTAGAAAATTATACAATAGTTTCGGATTATTAGGTGACGATATTCTTTCATCAATCACCATTTATTACGACTTTTCATATTTCTCAATAATTACTTATCATAAATAAGGAGATGGGTCATTGCTGTGCTAAGGTGTATTATGAATTTATTTTTATGATCTGAATCGTTTATTTTGTAAGATTTGTTGAGTTCTTCATGCTTATCAAAAATCATATTAATCGGATATCAATAACTATATAATCGAATTGAATATTTTTTATACTATTTCTCAAAAGAAAACTTATTGTTTATTTTTTTGGTTATCGATCATATAATTATTAATATCCAATTAATATGATTTTTGAAAAACATATAGTACTCAACAAATTCTACAAAATGAACGGTTCGGATCATAAAAATAAACCCATAATACACTTCAAATTGAGACACAAGAGTCACTGCTGTGTTAAAGGTACAACAATGATCCTAATTTTTCATAAATAATTAATACTCTATATTCTTTATTAATCATATGATTATGAAATATTACGTGACTGCATTCTCAAACTATCTAATAATCACTTTTTATACTATTAAAAATATATTGAGACAGATAAAAGGATCAATTTGGGAGAAAAATTTTAGGCTTTTCTTGTACATATCCCTGAATGCTAAATGTGAAAGCAAGTCTCACAATTCTAGCGTGATATGACGATGATAATGACATTTCTTTTTGTCTGGGGTTGTTGTTGGGTGTTAGGGTTGGGGATGCTTTTTATTTATTTTCTTGTTTGGATTTTTATAATGGGCTTATCCATGTTATTGGGGTGTTTGATAAGAAGATTGGATTAAAATAATTTATTAAAAA
Source organism: Camellia sinensis (assembly GCF_055761805.1). Taxonomy (NCBI): domain Eukaryota; kingdom Viridiplantae; phylum Streptophyta; class Magnoliopsida; order Ericales; family Theaceae; genus Camellia; species Camellia sinensis. Next base: position 92,261,569 of record NC_138970.1, on the reverse strand, counting down.
ATAAAATAAAATAAATAATTATTGAAATAAAATGACACATATAATTTATAATTATTTTACCTTTTATTCTTGCAATCTTTAATCAACTATAAAAAAGAAAGAAAAAAAAAAGTCAACTAACTTTTCAAATATAATTATTTTAGTCAGGTTAAAATTGCTAAAAAATTAAATAGCCAACTTCCTAAACAAGGCCAGTATTGTTCTAAGGGTAAATTAATTAGACTTCTATATTTAGATTGGATTTTATTTTGATTCCTTTTTTTTAATTATTATTAGTGATTTTTTTATTTATTATTTATTATTTTTGCATTTTTGGTTAAATTACAATATCAAAACTTGCCATGTGAGTAATACCGAATATTTTTCTTGCCTCATTCACATTTCTACACATTCATTAAAATCTTATTTTAATCATTGTATTTTTCACGTAATCTCTTTTGTCTTCATCACATCATTTAATTTCTATCAACCTCATTAACACTAAATAGATAGAAAGAAATAATTGTAGTATACAAGATTGACTGTCATAATTAAAAATTTTAAATTTAAAATGAGATTTTAATAAAAATACAATAATGCCAAAGCTAATTAAATCTTGTTCTAAATATAAATGATGCTATATAAATAAAATTTTCATATAAATTAGTCTTTGTGATACTTTTATTTTCAATCAAAATAAATCAAGATCTTTGGTTTACTGGTTGTGTAATATTACTTTGTGGTGTGTGTGAGGTGTTTATTTCTCTCCCATCACATGGTTATATATAGCCAATAGTGATTTTCTTTTTTTTTAATAGATGGCAAACAAGAGCTATTAGTGGTTGTTCGGTTTGAATTTGGAGATTTTAACTTTCTAATTATTATTAGGCAAGTGATTTATTCGGTATAATATTATTCATATTTGTTATTACTTTTCCATCAAAATATAAAAATAATTAACTATTTAATAATTTTTAAAAAGGACATTTATTCTTAAATAATTTTTTTCCTACTTATATTTCAATTAGTTCAAATTATTTTCTTATATTTTAATAAGTCCTACGTGTAACAATATTTTAAAAACCGGATCGGTGAACAAACTGGAAAAGAGATCGGGTGGACGAATCATCGGTTCAACCCGATAGTTGAACCGGAATCGAACCGTGACGTAATAAATATATTAAAATTATATTTAAATAAAAATAAAAATTAAAAATATTAAATTATCTTAAATATTTCTCCTCATATTTTTTTTACTAAAAAATATAATAATATATTTTAAAATATTATTTTTACCATTTAATGGCCCTTTCTCCTCTTATTAAATGCCCTCTATTTTACCCATAAAATTGGTTCCTTTCCCCAACAAACAAAACAATAGTAGCTCCAATCTCCAATCTTTCTGGTCTCAAAGGAGATGAAAGTGGAAGAAAAGAACAGAGAAAAAGAGCAAAACTTTCCCTTTTACCAAACAAAAGAGAGAAAGTGAGCTTGAATTTTTTTTTCCTCATTTGGATTCCTTCACTTTGATCTATCACGCTCTCTGTAACTCTGCTCCACCATTTTTGTTTTTTCGATTTGGGTTTGTAATGCCGAGCGAAGAGGTTAGTGGGTTTATTTCACTGTCTCTAGTCTCTCTCTACAATATCTAGTTAGATGGCTGCTTTGGAAGATCAGCAACGAATAAGAAAAATAGATTTGATTTTTTTTTTTTAATATATATATAAGCAAACCGGCTCGGTTCAATTAACCTGTGAACGGGTCAACCGGTTAAACCACCGGTTTCACCGGTTCTCTATAAATACACCGGTTTTTCTATTTGAACGATTTAAGAGGGTCAATCGGACCAGAACCTCACTCAGTCACCGGTTCAACCGGTCGGTTCAGTCCGGGTTTCAAAACCTTGATGTGTAATACCCCCAAGTTATTTAAATTTGACATAATTAATTACAAATCATACCATACAAGTTAATAATGTAACCCCAAAAACCCTCTCACCAAATATTACAAATTTTCATGTTTATATCTTAGTTATAACATCATTAGCATAGTTTAAGAAATTAAAGGATACAAATAAAAATACCTTAACGGCTTACAAATATCAAGGCTAAACCTTATTACAACAAAATGGACACCCGGTCCCAAAACAAATATGCTCGGAACTTTCACAAAATACATCCATGAACTTTCATACTCCAACCAAAACAAAAATTCTATCTCTTTCTCATTGGGATAGTGGCAAATCACCAAGTCCTAAAAATATTAGATAGGATTGAGCTAAATGCCTAGTAAAAATACTTTTAATGGAGCATCTAATTATTTTGAAGATCCATAAGGCATTCTCACAACCAAACATATTTAATTCAAGTCATAACCTTAATTATAAAAAAAAATAAAAAAAAAAAAAAAAAAACCCGTAGATTTCATAATGTCCAGAATCTCACAAATTAGCATCGGGAGTACATATGCCATGAAATCCCTAAGAAAAGTCCTAACACGTACATAGACATAAGTCTCTATATCTAAATATATATATATATATATATATATCCCTACATTTGTTGGCTATTAATACGGCAGTGAATGGCACCCAAAATCATCCGTTTTTCCACTTTTATCGACTACTAATACGACAGAACTAGTGAACACCCAAAAATAATTTCCCACATTTGTTCAGCGATAAGCTTAAAATAGGACAATTGAGCACCTTGACTCCTTGCGTAGGCACCAACCACACACAATCCTTTCCAAAACCAACTCTCTATCCGGAATCACATGCTATTTACCAACCCAATTAAATAACCTTTCCAAAACTTCCAAAGATTTATACATTCATGAAAACAGCGATACACATCACCATTCTAATAATTAAAGCAAATATGGAGAGACAATCTTCATAATTCAAAAGAAATTCTCAAGAGCTTCCGATTTCACCAGTCTCAATCCAAAATACATCTCAAATCCCATAATTCATTCATAAATTTGAAGGATTAAAAATCATTTTCATTTAATTTCATCTTTCCTCAATTTCAAAAATTAGGGTTTCTATAAAATTTGAGACCTTTGCCCCTCCATCATGTGAAATGCAATTGCTCGACTAAATTTTTCATAATACATAACATTAATAGAAATCTTGAGAAAAGTGCAGAGAAATTTCCATTTTTGAAAGTTAAATAAAATCTGTAAACTGAAACATTAATCATAAAATCAATGTCATGATAATACCACATAAAAATCCTCAAAGTAATGAGATACAAGGTTAAAAGTAATCCTACCAAAGATTAAAGCCAATAAGCTAGCCCAAAAAAGGATCTTTTAAGAAACAAAAATTCAATCAGTGGAAAAGCTCTAGCTTCACCCAAACTTCAATCTTGGTAAGGAATAGAGGTGTTAGTCTTAGTAGAATGAGAGATTTCTAGAGAGATATAGCTAGGGTTTTTGGACCTAGATAGAGAAGAGAAGGAAAGAAGGAAAAGTAAAGAAAATGATCTAAAAAGTCACTTCTAAGTTATTGATATCATGCAAGCCGCTCAAGCAGTCTTTTCACCAGTGAACTTAAATTCTCTGTATTTCAGTTTGCAAAATGAGATTCTGGGAATCCCTTCACTTTCGCTCGAGCGACCACTTAACCGCTTGAGCGGTCCTTCAACTTGCAAAGCAAACTACTGGAAGGCTCTCATCTCCGCTCGAGCGGTTACCTAGGATGAATTGTTACAATCTCTCTCCCTTAAGGAATTTTGCCCCCTGAAAGTACGTTAATTCATAACTCAACATCAACAATATGATAATGATATAATAATCACAAGTCCCCAACATTCTCAAATAGCTAACAGATAACTTTTAATAGCAAATATATAGGAGATATAATAGAAAGAGTAAATCACATTCGGTTTATCATACCCTAAAGGAAAACTAATCAAAAGGAAAGATTACATATTATGAAATAAAGCCAAGTATTTCTCGTAAATCTCGACGTCACGCTCCCAAGTTACTTCCTCAACCTCGTGATGACACCAAAGAAATTTGACTAATAGAATAGCCTTACCCTTAGTACTTGTTCCCAGGTGTCTAGAACTTTAACCGATCTCTCTTTATAAGATGCATCCTCATCCACCTCAATATCCGTCCAATCTGACACATGGGAAGGGTTAGGCTCATACTTGTGAAGCATTGACATGTGGAACACAATGTGTACTCCAAAGAGTTGTGATGGTAGGGCAAGACTATACACAACATCTCCTACCCGTTCTGTGATGTCAAAAGGACCGATAAACTGTGGAAATAATTTACTGCTCCAACCAAACCTCATCAATCCCATCCTAGGCAAGATTTTCATAAATACAAGATCTCCTACCTCAAAGGACAATGACCTCTATCTCCAGTCAGCATAACTTTTCTGACAACTTTGAGCCATAACTAATCTCTTCTAGATGAGAGCCACTTTCTCGGTGGTCTCGCAAACCAACTTGGGCACAAACATAGGTAAATCACCTTCCTTGGCCCCAACAAATTGGTGGCCTACAAAGATGTCCGTATAAGGCTTTGAAAGGTGCCATCGCAATGCTAGACTGATAGTTATTATTATAAGCAAACTCGGCTAATGGTAAATGTTTCTTCCATGACCTCTTAAAGTCTAACACACAAGCCCTTAACATATCTTCTAGAATTTGAATGGTACGGTTTGACTACCCATCAGTCTGTGGGTGATACGTGATGCTATAGTTCAATTGGGTACCCATGACACTTTGAAGACTTTGCCACAATCGGACGGTGAAGCGAGGATCTCTATCAGAAACTATACTCACTGGAACTCCATGGAGTCGGATAATTTCATAGATATAAAGTCTAGCTAAGTATTCAACAGAATCCTCTACACTCATGACAAGGAAGTGGGTTGACTTAAGGAGCCGATCCACAATGACCCAAATCGCACCATTACCCCTTTGAGTTATAGAAGGCCTGTAACGAAGTCTATGGTGACATGCTCTAATTTCCACTCGACAATTGGTAACGGTGTAATAATCCCACGGATTTTTGGTGTTCGACCTTAACTTGTTGGCAAGTTAAACACTTAGACACAAATGAGGCTACATCCCTTTTCATACCCCTCCACTAGAATTGATGACTACGGTCATGATACATTTTTGTGTCTCCCGAATGTGCCATAAGGCGAGAGTAATGAAATTCTCAAAGGACTTCATCTCTAATAAACCCAAGTGCAAACAAACGATTGAGATAACGAACGCTCGAATCGGTATGAATGTTTAAACCCTTCTCTTCTTTTCCCTTAGAGATTCTCTCTCGAATATTCTCCACTTCTGGGTCACCCTATTGTGCCTCCACTACTCATGTGACAAGTGTAAGTTGTGCAATAGCTGTGAACAAGGTAGCCTGCTCTGCGGATTTGCAAAGTTACAAGTCAAATTCACTAATGTCACCCATCATCTTTCATTCCCTCACAACAAAACTAGCCAAGGTACTCACATGTTTCCTACACAAGGCATTAACCACTACATTGGCCTTCCCAAGATGATAGTATAACTCAAAATCATAATCTTCTATAAATTCCACCCATCTTCGTTGACGTAAATTCAAATCCTTCTAGGAAAACAAGTACTTGAGACTTTTATGATCAAAGAACACAACAAATTTCTCACCATACAAGTAAGCTCTAGATTGTGGATCGGATAATTCCTCTCATAAGTTTTCAATTGGCGATAACCATAAGCCACTACCTTCCTTCTTGCATCAAAACATGCCCCAAACCTTCCTTAAAAGCATTGCAATACACCGTATAACCCAAACCATGCTCCAGTATGATGAGAATAGGGGCGGTTATCAATCTAAGTTTCAACTCTTAAAAGGATTTCTCGCAAGCCTCACTCCAAATAAATTGCATGCCCTTACGAGTCCATCTAGTTAGAGGTGATGCTATAGAAAAGAAATTTTCCACAAAACGATGATAATAACCGGCTAGACCTAGGAAGCTACTAATTTCAAAGGCGTTCTTAGGCTAATCCCATTTCTGTACGACCTAAATTTTGAAAGAGTCTACTGTGACCCCATCTCCGAAAACTACATGACCTAAGAACTTTACTTTTGAGAGTCAGAATTCACACTTCTCAAATTTCGCATACAAATGTTCCCTAAAGAGTTATAGGACAATGAGGAGGTGCCCCTAGTGCTCTTCCTCAGAATATAAGTATATGAGAATGGCGTCCATATAACGGTTACGATTTTAACCCGACCCTTTTCAAGCTCTTAGATCCAGGATTCCGTACTTTTAACTAATGTTTATACCCTTTATCATATTGTTGATAGTTGAGTTAAACGGTTAGTTGTGTTTAAAATAGGTTTGGAGTTAGTTTTTCAATAAAGTTGTTGTTTGTTTCACTTCTAGTTCGCTCGAGCGGTCTTTGAGATCTCTCAGTATTTTTTCAAACATGTAAAACTTCTGGGAATGAGCCATTTTCGCTCTAGCGGTTTTTTCATCGCTCAAGCAGTCTTTTGTAGGTTTGAACTTCTTGAAGGGGTCATTGTGGGCTCGAGCAATGTTTTTGGTCGCTTGAGTGGTGTCACTTATTGTGTCTGACGCTCTTGACCAATGGTTTGGTCGTTCGAGCTGTCTATGCATATATCAATTCAGGAAAAAAAAAAAAGGTTTTGTCACTTTTTCACTTTTTCTTTTCTCTCTAAAACATCCATAACCCTAAATTCTTCACTCTATCTAGTTCTTGCTTTAAAACCTCAAATACACCTTCACCTATTGATTTCTCTATTGTAGTTCCTTGGAGAAAATGATAGAGCTCGTCGGAAGCTTCGTTTTAATCAGAATAGATCTCGTTTTCAGTTTTGTCAAACTTCTACCCTTGCTCTCTTCCTCTTTTAGTCTTAAGGTAGGGATTTTTTTAACCTCTAGTATAATTCTTAGCTTTGTTATTTGTTCTTTGAAAAGGTTTAGTGATTTGGGGGTTTTGGGTTAAATCTAGGATTTGATTTTGAAAAGTAAAAGAGGAGTTTTTCAAATAAATTCTTGAGAAAGGTTGTAGGAGTGTGTATATTGTTGGGTTATGTTGAGATTTTATAAATTTTTACCTTAAATATGATTTTGAAGATAAAGGAGGTTTTGTTTGAAAATCATTGATGTTTGATTTATGGAAAAAAAATTAAAAAAATAAATAAATAAAGTAAAAGATGTGGGATTTGAAAAGATAAGAAAAATGTATCCATTGATGATGAGAGTGGAGTTGGATATGTATATTATCGCTCCCATTTTGAAATTGATGAGATTATATCTGTTGTTGGAGAATTATCTGTTGAGTAAAAATATTTGTTTTTGGCTATCGGAGAAGGATAGTTTTGATTGTTGTAGAAATTGTATGAGGATTAGGTTAATTGAAACTAATTGCTCATACATTTAAATTGTTCATTGTTTCATACTTAATTTGGAAAATGTATTGTTTTGAGAAAAAGTAATATATATGTTAGTGAATCTGGGTAGGGGGTGTGATTGTGGTTTATTATGCTGGCTGTTGTATCCTTGGTGAAAGTCCAGAAACCCACGCGATTAGGTGTCGATCCTTCCGATTAATACCAGTAAAATGGCTTTGGTAGTGCTTGTATAACCTACTGGTAGACTCGTATCTAGAGACTCCCAGTGTTTTGTATCCATTACTCAGTTTTTTGATATAAAAGAATATTTTCATGAATTGATACATAATATTGGCATTGCATCATTTTGAGATGGAAAAGTATAATGTTTGGTAAATGGCATGCATATGCATACACCTTATGACTTTGCTAAGTTTCATACATTGTGTTTGAATATCTATACTAGGCTTTAGCTCACCCTACATGGAAAACAATTTTTAAGTGCTGATGATATACCTCCACCAAGGACATAGCTTGGGAGGACTCGCAGGGAAGAGCTTCTTTTTGTTTCTTTTGTGTAATTATTTTTGTATAAGCCTTAGGCTTTGTTTGTATTGAGTTTAACTCACTTGTTTTGTAATCAAGTAATGACTTGAAAAGATGTAACCATTAGGGCACAACCTTACTTGTACTTTTTTTTATTTCAATTCATTTGCACATGTCATATGTTATAGATTCATGATCTAGCATTTATGAATGTATACATCATATGTCATCTTTTTTACATGAAAATAGAAGTAATGAAAGGTTAATATTTTATAAATTCCTTCTTTCTACTGGATTATCATGAGGTACATAGTTATTATATTTATAGGGTGTTACAGTCCGCAAAGACAACTACAAATTTATCAAGAAACTCCAGAAAACTTGATTCGTCAAGTCCATGAATGTAACAGGCGCATTTGTCAAGCCAAATGGCATGACTAGAAACTCACAATGGCCATATCTAGTATGAAAGGCCATCTTTGAGATATCCTCATACTTGACTCGCAATTGATGGTAACCCGACCTCAAGTTGAAAAATAACGCGAAACCTTGAGTTGGTCGAAAAGATCATCTATTCTAAGCATCAGATACTTATTTTTAACCGTAACCCTATTCAGTTTTGTGGTAGTCGATGCATAAGCTCAACGAACCATTTTTCTTCTCAGCGAAAAGAGTCGGAGCTCCCCAACGTGAAGTGCTAGGGCGTATAAAGCCTTTATCTAGTAACTCTAGTAATTGTTCCTTCAAAACAACCGATTTGGTTGATGCAAACCTATATGGTGACATAGAGATTGGTGTCGTGCCTAGCACCAAGTCTATGGAAGACTCGATCTCCCAGTGAGGTGATAACTCAGTAAGATTGTCTAGAAAAATGTTGGAAACTAAGCTCGTCTCAACCCCGAAGGTCATACAACAACGATGTAGACATATTACAACAGTTACCTAAAAAGTAAAAGCAATCTCCCCGTTGATGTATGAACCGTAACTCTCCTACAATGACAGCCTATGGTTGCATGTTAGAAGGACAACCAATCCATTCCTAAGATAATTTCAAAACCCGACATGTCTAACATAAAAAAATAAACAAAAGTCGGCGCCCGACAACTTCTATTTCATAACCACAACATACTTTGCTCAATACAAGACTACCCCCAACTAGTGACTCTACCATAAGCAGAGATGCAACTAATCCACCTCTAACCCAAAACCAATGCAAATATAGAAGACATGAATGAATGTGATGCCCCAATGTCTATCAACACACTTGCCCAACTATTGAAAACAAGATAAGTACTTCTCACAACAAATAGTCCCGATAACTGCTCGGATGTGGTGACAACATACACCCTTCTCTGTGGTCTCTACTCTCCTTGATCGCTTCTAGGAACATAGGCCTATTGCACATATTGTGTAGATGTAGCCCCACGCATAGTTGTAGATGCCTGGCCCGACTTAGTCAGCTGATGAGACTGCTTCTAACTTTGACCCGACTGGAAACCTCCTAATTGGCGAGATCTCAATACGCTAGCCAACCCTGCTCTCTATGGGCAAAACTTCTTCAAATGTCCCGGTTAACCACATTGATAACAAGATGGCACCTAGCTCCTACCCTAAGACTGACTCTGAGGACGAGCTAACTATGTCTGTAGCCCAACCCTTTGACCACACTTTGAAGCCTTGTGACCCTGCTGGTCATATTGATAACAAGCACTATGATTTTGACTCATGTTCCCAGAACTCCCGCCTATCACAGAACCCGAAGACTTAACCGGTTGTGGTGGTTGTAGACATCCCATTTTTGACCGACCTTAAGACTCAGACGTCACCAGTTGAGCGCTCGGTGATATTGCATATTGTGCTCGTTCAGAAGTTTCAAAGTCCCGGCTGCAAGCCTTGCCTCTGGACTTCCGGACTCTTTCGTGCCTTGCCTCGGTTTGCGAACCAGGCTCTGTTTTCTCTGTTTTCTCTTCCTGAAGGGAGGGAGAGGTCTCGTAGATCATATCTCAGTGGCCGTAGGCTACATTTCGTGATCGTAGGCCATTTTTCCCGTTTGGAGCCCGATTTTCGATTTTTCAGAGCCGACGGCCGTGTGCCTCAGTTCGGGACCGCCTAACCACCTCCGTTTGCTCTGGTTTTTGGTATACACCTTATTTCCTCCCTTTTGAGGAACACTGTGGCCCGAGAGACCAACTTCGTGGTCGAATGCCACCCCCGGTGCTTAATAGCCCATTTTTGGGGCCCCGGGCCGCACGTTTCGGTCCCCGAACCTCCGTTTTGCATCCGTTTTGGTTCATTTTTGGTGGAGACCTCATTTTCATTGTTAGAAAGCTTGTAGGAGGGTGGGAGGCCAGGAATTTTTTTGAAAAGCCAGTTTTATTTCTTCATCGCTCTCCGTCGTCCGTTTTCCTCACTAGAAAGCTAATGTTGACCACTCCCGGGCCACTTTCTTTAGCCCTAAATCCCATATTTGTGTTGTACACACCCAGGAGGCCACCAATATTGATAGGCCGGCCAGTAATTGTCTCTGACCCTTTTGAACCCCTCTCTAAAGTTGGCTTTTATCTCTCATGGTTCACATTTTCTGGGTTTTGACCACATAGTTGTATTGTGCACACATGGGAGGCCACCTTTTTGAGGTGGCCGGCTAGCAATCTCCATTGACCCTTTTGACCCCTGGCCGGTCGGCCATGGGGGGTGGCCGGACGGCCACCTGAACCTTTTGAACCTGGCCGGCCAGAATCCTCTTTCCAAGTGCCTTCCAACTGTACCCTCTGTTTTTCCCCAGATTTTGTATCCGGGGGCTGCCTTTTGGGGGAAAATTTGAAATTTGTTTTCCCCCCCTTTCCTTGGCCTCTCTCCCTCTTTAAAGCCAGCACCCCAGCTGCATTTTGAGGGGTTACAAAAAATTGTTTAGAGCCATTACATACAATCATCCATCTCTCTCTCCTTCAACCTTCCAAACCCTAAGAGTCTTGCACCATTTGCACTACAACCCATAGCACCACACCTCCACACTCCATTCCAGAAATTTGGAGGCCATTTGCAGAGGTTGGAAGCTCAGGAATTTGGTCCAAAAGCTGCTGGTTCACTGCTCTTCAAGGGTAAACAAACATTTCCCTTAAACTTGCATTTTTTTGCTTCATTTATAAGCCATACTTGCAAGAATTTTTGGGTTCCGACCCAAACTAGAAATAGTCTTATTTTGAGCTTATCTGCATGTTTGATCAAGGACTTTTTGCTGTTTGAGGTCTTCTCCTCACCCTTTGTGCTTAATCCCTCTTTTAGGCCTATTTTTGCATGGTATTTTAGTCTTATTTGTGAGCTGTTTTGGACTTGGTCATGAGATATAAAATGTCTTGTTTTGAGCCCCTCTTCAACCTATTTGAAGGACTCTCCTCTGTTTGAGGCCAGCTGCCACCACTTGTCTCTTTATCCCTCTCTTAGGCCTTTTTCTTGCAGGATGTTTTAGCCTCACTTGTGTTTATTTTCGAGACTTGATATAAACTATAAAGTGCCTTTTTTTGAGCTCCTCTTCAACTTTTTTGAAGGGCTCTTTGCTATTTGGGGCCAGCTGCTATCCCTTGTCTCTAATCTCTCTTTTAGGGCCATTTTTGCATAATAGATTAGCCCTATTTGTGTTCACTTTTGAGATTTGTTATAAACTAGAAAAAGGCTTATGTTGACATCATTTTCATATTTTATTAAGGGCATTATTTTATTTGAGGTCACATGCTTCCTTGTATGCTTGATTGTCTCTTGTTTTGAGCCTTACACCTAAGCCCCAATTGCATGCTTTGTTTGGCCTTCTAGCCACTAAAATCCAGTGGATTTTCAGTGGCTGGAACACTGTTTTGAGAGCCAAGATTAGAGGGGGGGTGACCCCCTCTCTCATTCTCTTGTTTGGTGGCCTTTTTAGCCTTCCAAAGAGACCCTACCTTGCATGCTTCGAAGTCACTTTCCAGGGTCAATTTGGTGAGTTTCAGGACTACCATATTTGATTTTCATAGTTTTTTATGCCATGCTAAATGTCTACCTTGCATGTGCTTAATAACTCCTTGCATGGCCCTCCAAAGTAACTCATTATTTTTGCATACCATGGTTGCATATCAGTGGTTATTTGGGCCTATTTTCACATGATTTATTCACTGATTTTTGCTGGTTTGGTGAGATTACATTTTCTTCATATACTTGCCATGTAAACCATGATTGCTAGTCAAGATTGCATGCTATTTTGTCCACCATGCTAGCATCTTTTGGCCATGCTTTGAACTGGAAATGTTCATGTTTTGGGACTGCCTTGGCTCTGTCTTCATGCTTCATGATCAAATAATGCATGCTTTGTATAGCTATAAGTCATTGCATGTGCCTAGTTTCGAGTTTCGGGTTTCATCTCATGCATCGGGTGCCATTTTTTCATGTTTCGGGGCTATTTAGCATCATATTTCAGTGCTGGAATTTGTGAGTTTGCATGCCATCTTGCATCCCTTGCCATGCCTTGTTAGAGTCGCATGTTATGCCTAGGATCAGTCATCGGTTTGCGTGCATGTGTGCACGCATTTCGATAGTCCCATTTTCACCTAATGGCTACTGATGTGAGTGTGGCTGAGGTCCACTCATGTTGATGTAAGTCCATCATGCATTGTGTATGCCATTTCATTTCGCAGCATTGTGTATGCTAGGTTGTATGTTAGAGCATTGTGTATGCCTCGTTACATCGTGCATTGTGTATGCCATTTCATAGCATTGTGTATGCTAGGATGCATGTTAGGATTGCATTCATGCATGTCATGCATATTGCATTGTGCTTGGGATAGGAATTAGCCTAAGCACGGGAAACGAGGGACATTTCGTACTCCGAGTGACGGAACATGTCTCAATTCCCGGTCGCCGACACTCCGGATTATCCATGATGGAGTCTAGGCCTTGTTATGTCCATATGTGCATTCATTTCATATTGAGTCATGCAATTCGACTTCTCAGCCATCATGCATCGAGATGCGTGATTGGTGGCACGAGGATCGAGGACTACACTCCCTGAAGAGTAGTCATGCATACATATATGAAAATACTTTGCCATGCCCCTTTGTTGCTCTCTGTTGCAGCAAATCAGAAATCAACAACCTTCCGGAGCCTGGCACGCATCCCAAGAATAATTGCAAACAGAGGCAAACCGGGGCATCGTAAGGGATTCTCCGCACAAGGCAACCCGAGCATGCATCATTCATCATTTGGAACAGAGCTGAGGCGGTCCATAGATTTGCGTGCCAATTTACTGCTTTCCTAGATTAATTTGTTAATTAATTAGGATTCTGTATTTATTCGGGACTGTATTATTTATTCATTTGGGACTGTATTATTTATTCGGACCCTCTGCACGAGGGCAATGTTGTAATAAGTGTGCGTGTGTGTGATGTATGTCTTCCAACCCTACGTCTTTCTCCCTTTTATTTATCAGCTTATGATGGTTAGATTAGGGCATGCTTCAATTAGCATACAGTATGATAGCATGTTTGCATTCATTCATCTGTCTTGCATGCACCAGGCTCGGCGCATCATACTAACTGCATTTGTATCTCAATTCCAAGTTGAATACATGTTAGTTGTAACATTTCACATGCCATCTTTAGAATAGCCGAGCCTATTTTAGTTGCATTTTGCATGTGTTGCATTAGGCATTTCTGTATAGTTAGGATCATGCATGGATTTCTAACATAGCTTTTGTTTTTGCTTGGAGTACTCGGTAAGTGTTTATGCTTTAGCATCCTTGCATGTGTGTAAGTGACTGCCATGATAGCATGCTTACCATGAGGCTATATGCTTATGTGATATAACTGCCTGAATGCCTGTGGGTGAAGGTTGGATTATTTGAATTGGAATAAATGCATTGACTGTGAGTTTTAAAGCCCACTAGATAGTGGCAAAATCATGTTTTTCTAAGCCCACCCGAGGGTGGCAAATCCACGTCTTAGCCTACTTGCGGGTAGCACCATCAAACCACTTTAAAAAATAAACATGAAATGTTTTGTTCCAATTCAGACGATCCAGTCTATACTTGTATGTTGTGCGCATCACATAATAAATCTAGACTAATAACCGGAATAAGAACGCATAAAGTTTTCAAAACTAGATATCATGGTTAGTAGAGGCCGATCTTTGATCAGGCGAGCGGGGGTGCTCACGAAGTGACCTTCCCCAATCGTACCCAAGTTCCCGAGCCGAGGCAACTTTGGTGATGACGGACACATGGCCTTAGGCAATGAGTCAGGGTTTCCTAAATTTCCCCAAAATAAAACATTTAGGTGGCGACTCTGTATCTGGCAAAGCAGTCCATGTTTGGCACTTCTTTCAAAATCTGTTTTCTCAAAACGATTTGCCGGATTTGGACTATTTGGTTCAGATTTAGAACCGTGACAATTTGAGACTCCGAACTTGTAGTGAGCCCAAACGAACAGAACGGGACTCATCCTCCTGGGGCGTTCGGGGACGTCTACAGTTTCTGGCGACTCTGCTGGGGATTTAGAGAACTTGACTCGAACTCATGATATCTTGTTTTGATTACACTTATGTGTTTCTTTGCATTGCATGTGCATTGGTGCGCCTAGGACACCGTGTTTGCCATCTGCTATTCCTGAACGGTTTGCCGGAGGCTTGCTTTGTCAAAGCATGCCATAAGGCTGACCGGTTACGGGCTCTGCCAGTATGGGAGCACAAACCCCGGTTTTATCGGGGCACCCTTTTTGACCATTCAACCTAGTGCATATTCGGAATCCATATTGACCATTCCAAACTATGATAGGTTACTTACCCGTTTGTAGGTTGTTTGAAACCGCTGCATGCGTAGTGAAACCCTAGCTCCTGACAAAATAGGACAGGGAAACCCTACCCCATCATAGGGGTGTTTTGGCTCTCATTTGCCTGCTATGTGCTGTCAGAGTGTATCTCTACAGGGCTATGTATATCAGTTTGCAAGTCTGGGTATCAGGCCTGAGGTTATCAGTATGTGGAGAATCAGTTTGACCTGAGGGTATTAGTTTACAGGCAGAATCTTGGATAGAATTTAGTAGAGAGCACAGTTATTTGGCTGCTTATATCTATTTTGGTGAAATCAGGCTGAGATGCTACATGTTTTCTCTTTTGCTAAGGGGGGTAGTCCTGGAATCATAGCTTCAGAAGGTTCCAATATTCCCTGAGGTTCATCGGACTTGTGCTGATAGACTTTGTCAGGTCAGAGATTCAGTTCAAAGGCAATCAATGTTCCTTTGCCAGAGGCAGGGTAAAAGGGCCAGTCAGGAACAGATCACCAATTCAGTGATTTGAATGGACCGTAAGCCAGTCTGACATAAATAAATGAATGAGCCAGAGGCCGGTATGATTTGAACGATAGAATGAATGGGCCGAAGGCCAGTCTGACATAAATGAATGAATGGGCCAGAGGCCAATATGATTTGAACGATAGAATGAATGAGCCAGAGGCCAGTATGATCTGAATGAAAGAATGAGTGGGCCAGAGGCCAATCTGACATGAATGAAAGACAGATGGGCCAAAGGCTAGTTTGACATGAATGGATTGGGCCCGAGGCCGTCCGAAGTGTTGGAACCGAATTCACTTGGTCTATAGCTATTTATATACTAGATAGAAATTTGAATTGGGCCTAAGGCCGTCCGATGTATATTGTTCCAATGCATATTCTTCAATTGATATTATTCACTGGGCTTTCGCTCACGCTCATTCATGTGTTTGTAGGTGAGCCAAGAGAGGTCCAGACCCAGCCTCAGTGAAGTCTGTGTGGAACAACCAAGGTTTTGGAGAGTCAGCCCTTACATCTCACGCACGAGACTCATCTTCGCCCTTTTGTTATGTATTTATATTTTGTCATGTTGGCGAAGACTTTGAATCTATTGTATATATA
Organism: Camellia sinensis; assembly: GCF_055761805.1. NCBI lineage: Eukaryota > Viridiplantae > Streptophyta > Magnoliopsida > Ericales > Theaceae > Camellia > Camellia sinensis. The sequence goes on along the minus strand of NC_138970.1, from coordinate 92,245,763 downwards.
GTTTTCATGGGTTGACTTAGACTTAAATGATCCTGTCTGTACAGAACCTTATGTTGCTATACTTTCTGTTGTGAGTTATTAACATGTATGTGTATGGTTTGTTATGATGTGCCATGTAAGCACAGCTCTATGGACACAGTTTTAAAGTTTGCTTCCGTTTGGCTCTTTTACTCTGATGAGTTATGTTTGGTTTGATTTGAGGCCATAGGTAATCTCGTGATTACTGGCCGGTTATGGCCTAAACCCATAGGGCGGGTTCAGGTCGTGACAGAGTGGTATCAAAGCACGAGTTAATAACTCACACACTTGTCCAAAAGAGCAATAAGCGTCTAAGAAAGATTTAGGATGCATTTATGTGATAAGTATGAATTTGGAAGTACTGAGAATATGCTTAAATGTTTTGATATGAACAATTACGTGCCATACATTTGTGATTTGCTTGCATTGTAAATCATTTGAATATGTATGCTCTTTAGTATACGCATACCTGTGAATCTTTGTATGAAATATAATGCAAGTTTAATCAGATGGTGAGAACAAGAGGTGATGAGATAGAGGAATCCTCTACTGCCAGAATAGACAGAATAGAAAGACTGATTCAGGAAATAGCAGAAACATTGAGGCAACAACAACAGTGGTAACAACAGTGGCAACAGCCACATCCTCTACCTCCACCTCCGACACCACCCGTGCCAAATAATCAGAATGATGATCGGATAATAGCTCTCACCAAAGAATTCAAGAAAATGAAACCACCACAATTTCATGGTGTATTAGATCCGTTAAAAACCGAAGCTTGGGTTCTTGGCATCGAAAAATTGTTTGAAGTGTTCCATGTTCAGAGACACAAAAAGTGCTTCTAGCCACCTTTATACTAGAGGGTAAGGCAAGGAGATGGTGGATGTTAATGCGTGAAAATCATAAAGATGTTGATTGGACCAAATTTTTGGAGATTTTCTATGATAAGTACTTTCCGCAATGTGTTTGGTATAGGAAAGTGTCAGAGTTCATGGAACTTAGACAAGACAGTATGACTGTAGCTGAGTATGAGGCCAAATTCACTGAATTGGCCAGGTTTGCACTACATGTGATTGATACTGATTATAAGAAGGCGAGACATTTTGAAGGTGGGCTTCGAAGTGACATTTTAGAAAATGTGAATGTCTTGAAGCTGGAAACTTACATTGGGGTGCTAGACAGGGCCATAATATCAGAGGCTAACATAGCCAGACAGACTAAGTCTACAACTGACTGGAAAGGCAACAAAAGACAAGGCTTCTTCTCAAAGAAGAAATTTTTGAAAAAGCAAAACACGGGCTCCTCAAATATTTCGAATTCTTCCCGAGACACATCTCTCATGTGCAATATTTGTAGCAAAAGGCACCGTGGGGTTTGTTACCATGTATCAGGAGCTTGTTTCAAATATGGTAAACAAGGGCACATGGCCCGGGATTGTAATCAGAACAGTGGGAAGCTAGCAGCTAGCTCAACTGCATCAATCCCGAAGCCGGGAAGTACTATGAGACCTGCTATCACCGGGGATACCGTGAGACAAGGGAGAGTTTTTGCGCTTGTTACGGGTGATACACGGAATGCCAATGCAGTTGTCTTAGGTACTATTTCTATATGTAATCAGGATGCTTTTGTGTTAATTGACTCCGGATCCACACACTCTTTTGTGACATGTGCATTTGTATCTAGACTGAGTAGACCTCTAAAATTACTACCATATCTGCTATGTGTGTCTGCTCCATCTGGGGAATCTGTATTGTGTGAATCCATATACCGGTTTTGTGATATGCGTATTGAGGATGCTATCCTATATGTAGATTTGTTGCCCTTGAACTTTATTCATTTTGATGTAATTTTGGGCATGGATTGGTTAACTAAATATTGTGCCACCATTGATTGTGTGACCAAACGAGTTGTATTTAAACCACCAGAACATACAGAAATTGTGTTTGTGGGTAATGGGGTAGTACCTCCACCTTATTTGATATCTGCAATGAAAGCATGCAAACTGATCAGGAAAGGGTGTTAGGGTTATTTGTTCTATGTGTTGTCTGAACAATCTGTGAATGTTGAATTGAACCGTATCCCTATTGTTAGAGAATTTCCAGATGTGTTTCCAAATGAATTACCAGGGAAATTGGTAGACAGGGAGATAGAGTTCACTATTGAAACTGTATCAGGCACCCAGCCTATTTCTAAAACTCCCTACAGAATGGCTACTGCTGAAATGAAAGAACTGAAAGAACAACTGCAAGACCTGCTTAACAAGGGGTTTATCCGACCTAGCACTTCACCTTGGGGTGCACCAGTGTTGTTTGTGAAAAAGAATGATGGAACCTTACGTTTGTGTATCGATTACCGAGAATTGAACAAGGTAACAATAAAGAATAAATATCCCCTACCCCGTATTGATGACTTATTTAACCAGTTGCAGGGATCACAAGTGTTTTCCAAGATTGATTTGAGATCCGGGTACCACCAGTTGAAAGTAAAGGCAGAGGATGTTGAGAAAACCGCATTCAGAACGAGGTATGGTCATTTTGAGTTTCTTGTTATGCTATTTGAGTTTCTTGTTATGCTATTTGGAGTGACTAATGCTCCGACAGCATTTATGGACTTAATGAACCGAATTTTTAAAACCTTCCTTGACGAATTTGTTGTGGTTTTTATTGATGACATTTTGATATATTCTAAAGATAGACTTGAACATGAACATCATTTGAGAACTGTCCTACAAATACTTCGGGAAAAGGAACTATTTTCTAAACTAAAGAATGTGAGTTTTGGTTGGATGAAATTGTTTTCTTAGGGCATGTCATCAACAAGGAGGGAATTTCAGTGGACCCACAGAAAATAGAGGCAATTGTGAATTGGCCTACACCGACAAATGTGACAGAAGTCCGCAGCTTCATGGGCTTAGCCGGGTATTACAGGAGGTTTGTGAAAAAAATTTCAAAGATAGTTGTACCTCTTACCTAGTTGACACACAAGGGGCAATCATTTGAATGGAATGACGAAAGAGAATCTGCCTTTCATGAAATGAAAACAAGACTGACCACTGCACCAGTATTGACATTGCCCACAGGTACGAAAAATTTTGTAATTTTCAATGATGCGTCTTATAAAGGTTTGGATTGTGTATTAATGCAGAACGAGAAGGTTATTGCTTACGTCTCCCGACAATTGAGACCACACGAGAAGAACTACCCAACACACGATTTAGAATTGGCCACAGTTGTTTTTGCTTTGAAAATCAGGCGGCATTATTTGTATGGAGCAAAGTGTGAAGTCTACACGGATCACAAAAGTCTGAAATACTTCTTTGAGCAGAAGGAGTTGAACATGCGACAGAAGGAGTTGAACATGCGACAGAGGAGATGGCTGGAACTGATAAAAGACTATGATATTGAGATTCAGTATCACCCCGGGAAAGCTAATACAGTTGCTGATGCCTTGAGTAGAAAATCAACGGGAAATATGGCTTGTTTGCTTATTGAACAGAAAGAAATCTTGCAAGATTTTGAGAAGTCTGAAATCGAAGTAGTATTGTGTGAACAGGGCGGATTGATAATCACTATTTCAGCTGAACCGGCAATCATTGAGGAAATTAAACAGAAATAAAAAGAGGACGAATTCCTCAAGAAAGTGATTGATGAATTTGAGACAAGTCCAAAGGCAGAGTTCGGCATTGAAAATGAAGTGTCGAGGTTTCGAAACCGAATGTGCGTCCCAGATATTCCGGAACTAAAGAAGAGGGTTTTAGATGTAGCCCACAAATCAGCGTTTGCTTTGCATCCGGGTAACAACAAAATGTATCGAAATTTGAAACAAACCTATTGGTGACCTAAAACGAAGAAAGAGATTGCAGAATATGTGTCCAAATGTCTTCAATGTCAGCAAGTTAAAGCTGAACATCAGAAATCAGGCGGTCTACTTCAACCTCTCCATATTCCTGAATAGAAGTGTGAGCATGTGACTATGGATTTCGTTGTCAGCCTACCTCGGACTTCTCGAGGTATGGATTATATTTGGGTTGTAGTTGATAGATTGACTAAATCTGCACATTTTCTGCCAGTTAGAACTACGTTTAATGCTTATAGACTAGCTACCATTTATGTTGATGAGATTGTCCATTTACACGGAGTTCCGGTATCTATTGTGTCGGATAGAGATCCGAAATTTGTATCTAGATTGTGGAAGAGTTTGCAGGAAGCTATGGAAACAGAATTGAGATTTAGTACTGCATTCCACCCACAGACGGATGGGCAATCAGAACGAACAATACAGACTTTGGAAGATATGCTTCGAATGTGTGCTTTAGATTTTCAGGGGAGTTGGGAAGATTATTTGCCACTTGTAGAATTTGCATACAATAACAACTTCCACTCTAGCATTGGTATGGCACCATACGAGGCTTTGTATGGAAAAAGGTGTAGATCACCGATTTGTTAGACAGAAGTCAGAGATAGAGCTTTACTTGGGCCTGAAATTGTGCAAGACACTTCTGAGAAGATGAAAACTATTCAGCAAAGGCTTAAAACAGCTCAGGACCGACAAAAGAATTATAAAGATGTTCGGAGAAGACTTCTCGAGTATGAGGTTGGTGACCATGTGTTCATCCGTGTGTCTCCGATGAAAGGCCAAGTCAGGTTTGGGAAGAAAGGCAAGTTGTCGCCCCATTACATTGGGTCGTTTCAGATTCTGGAAAGGCTTTTCCCAGTTACCTATAGGGTTGCTTTGCCACTGGGATTTGAACAAATCCATAATGTGTTTCATATTTTGATGTTGAGGGGTTACCTCCGAGACCCGTTTCATGTGATTGATTATCACCAGGTAACTTTGGATGAAAATATGGAGTACGTCGAATGGCCGGAACGAATTGTTGACCGGCAAGTGAAACAACTGAGAAGCAAGTCCATCCCAATGGTGAAAGTAGAATGGAAAGAACACTATGGGACGGATGCTACATGGGAAAAAGAGGAGGAAATGCGACTGCGCTATCCACATTTATTTCCCGACGATGGTAAAATAAGTTTGGAGGACTAAACTTCCTAAAGGGAGGAAGACTGTGATAACCCTGTTCCGTATTATGTTAATTGGTCCTTATTATGAATGTGATTATGTGTTTGATATGATTTTGTGTGCCATTATGTGAAAATATGTGGTTTTGAATTTCTATCTGTTCACCATAGAAATATCTGTTTGATTATCTGCTTTGGAAATAAAATTGAAGGCCTTATCGGCCACAAAACCCAAAATTGATTACGCCATTGTGATTAGCGTAATTTTTAGAGCCAACGGTGAAATTTAATTGGAAATTGATTTGAATCAAAATAATTAGATTCAGAACGACTAATTAAGTGCTCAATTATTTGATATTAAAATAATGTGATCTAGTGGGGCTATATAAGGGCCACTATGTGTTCAATTCCTCTCTTTTATCCATTTTGGCTGATTTTAACTCTAAGAATAGAGAGAGGGTCGGCTAGAGAAAGAGGAAGAAGGAGAGTTGGGTGTTTATCTCAAGTTTATGAAGATTGGAAGGCCAACTCTAGATTTGGCCATAATTTGGGAAGATTAAAGCCTCTAGGTAAGTGAATTCATGAATTTTAAATTGTAATTTTGTGAATTCAAGTTTGGTTAATGGTCAAGAACATGAATTTAATTGAGTATGATGAAATTGAGTTGGTTTTGTTGAATTGAAGGTCAATGTACGCATGCATGTGTGTAATTGCTTTGAATTTGCATGTTTGAGCACAAAATATATGATCCATGTAAGTTTTTAGTTGAAGTCTATGTATTTGATCATCTCTTCACCAATTAAGTTGAGAATAATGAGTATCTCCCACATGCAAGTACAAACCATGGAGGTGTTAGTCTTAAATGTTTGAATTTAATGTGTTGGTGATGAGTTTGGGTCAATTTGAGCCATGCATGTGAGTAATTCATGGAATTGAGCTTCATAATGTTGTAAATTAGTGTTTTATATCATGTTAGTACATGTGTATGTGAAGTTTGAGCTGAAATTATGTGTTTAGAGCCTTTGAATACCAAGTTGAAGCTCAAGAACATGATCTGGATTTTCCAGAAAATTTGATGTCCGCTCGAGCGAGGGAACCGCCGCTCGAGCGTGGAATTCGTGCTCCCAGTATTTTTTTGCAGGCAAGGTGTCCGCTCGAGCGGGGAAGTTCACACTCGAGCGAGGAGCTATGCAGACAAACCTTCAGCTCGAGCGCCCGACTTCACGCTTGAGCGTAAATTTGATGCATCCAGTATTTTTGCAGACCTCGTGGGTCCGCTCGAGCGGGGACCCTGTTTCTGAAAATTTTAAAAAAGCATTCTGTGTTTCGTTTTCTGTTCTCTTTCATTTCTAAGTACTCTTAGGCATACATTGAGCATTGTAATTGAGTTAAAGGGATAAGAATAAAGCCTAAAGAGGAATATGTGAATTAAAGAACGGATTGAATCATTTGTGACCCAAATGTGTTATGTGATGTGTAGGGTCAAGCTCCAGGGCAAATCAACCAACCGATCACTGTGAGTAATATCTTAACAAAGATATCTGAAATATGTTGTTGTCCAATCTCTTACTTTTATGTAAGTTTATAAGTTTGTCAATTTGGTTGGTGGACAACGTCTGCTATACCAAATGAATGGGCTGCAGGCTAGTTTGATATGAAAGTATGAATGGGCTGAAGGCCAGTCTGACATAAATAAATGAATGGGCCAGAGGCCAGTATGATTTGAACGATAGAATGAATGGGCCGAAGGCCAGTCTGACATAAATAAATGAATGGGCCATAAGCCAGTATGATTTGAACGATAGAATGAATGGGCCAAAGGCCAGTACGATTTGAATGATAAAATGAATGGGCCAGAGGCTAGTATGATCTGAATGAAAGAATGAGTGGGCCAGAGGCCAGTCTGACATGAATGAAAGACAAATGGGCCAGAGGCCAGTTTGACATGAATGGATTGGGCCCGAGGCCGTCCGAAGTGTTTGGAACCGAAGTCACTTGATCTATAGCTATTTATATACTAGATAGAAATTTGAATTGGGCCTAAGGTCGTTCGATGTATATTGTTCTAATGCATCTTCTTCAATTGATATTATTCACTAGGCTTTCGTTCACGCTCATTCATGTGTTTGTAGTTGAGCCAAGAGAGGTCCAGACCCAACCTCAGTGAAGTCCGTGTGGAACAACCAAGGTTTTGGAGAGTCAGCCCTTGCGTCTCACGCATGAGACTCGTCTTCGCCCTTTTGTTATGTATTTATATTTTGTCATATTGGCGAAGACTTTGAATCTGTTGTATATATAGTTTTCATGGGTTGACTTAGACTTAAATGATCCTGTCTATACAGAACCTTATGTTGCTATACTTTCTGTTGTGAGTTATTAACATGTATGTGTATGGTTTGTTATGACGTGCCATGTAAGCACAACTCTATCCCCTTTACTCTGATGAGTTACGTTTGGTTTGATTTGAGGTCGTAGGTAATCTCATGATTACTGGCTGGTTATGGCCTAAACCCATACGGGCGGGTTCGGGTCGTGACAAATTCGGCCCTGGTCGAGCGAGTTAGTCGGTATTCGGTTTACTTGCACACCCCTAGTTTATACATTCATGAAAACAGAGATAAACATTACCATTCTAATAATTAAAGCAAATATGAAGAGACAATCTTCATTATTCAAAAGAAATTCTTAAGAGCTTCTGCAAACCAAAATACATCTCAAATCCCATAATTCATTCATAAATTCGAAGATTAAAAATCAATTTCATTTAATTTCATCTTTCCTCAATTTCAAAAATTAGGGTTTCCATAAATTTGAGACTTTTGCGCCTCCATCATGTTAAATGCAATTGCTTAACTAAAATTTCCATAATCCATAACATTAATAAAAATCTTGAGAAAAGTGTAGAGAAATTTCTATTTTTGAAAGTGAAATCAAAATTGTAAACTAAAACATTAATCATAAAATCAATGTCACAATAATACCACATAAAAATCCTCAAAGGAATGAGATACAAGGTTAAAAGTAATCCTACCTCAAAGATTAAAGCCAAGAAGCAATCCCCAAAAAGGATCTTTTGAGAAACAAATATTCAATTGGTGGAAAAGCTCTATCTTCACCCAAACTTCGATCTTGGTAAGGAATAGAGGTGTAAGTCTTAATAAAATGAGAGATTTCTAGAGAGATATGGCTAAGGTTTTCAAAGCTAGAGAGAGAAGAGAAGAAAATAAGGAAGAGTAAAGAAAATGATCTAAAAAGTCACTTTTAAGTTGTTAATATCGCGCAAACCGCTTGAGCGGTCTTTTCATCGCTCAAGCGGTGACTTAAATTCTCTGTATTTTGGTCTGCAAAACGAGATTTTGGGAACCCCTTTACGTTTACTCGAGCGACCAGTTGATGACTCTAGTGATTCTCCGACCTATAAAGCAAACTACTAAAAAACATTTCACCTCCGCTCGAGCAGTCCTTTCACTGCTTGAGCAGTTACTTGGGATAAATTGTCACACTATGGGTGATATAATTACTAAAATACTCTTAATAATAATATGATGAATTCATATTGATAGTGTAAATGTTCCGTAATGTGAACATTCAAACTGTCAAATATGAATGTTCATATTACCAAGTTGTTAAGGGTTCAAAAAATATTTGTAAGGATAAAATTGTCTATAAAATACCTTAAATATGAAAATTAGAATTTGATGAATCAAATGTTCAAATAATAGAGTCTATTAAATAAAAAAATATTATAGAATAATTGAGATATAAATGCTTAAAAAAAAATTCCTAATAAATCTCTATTTTTATAATGTCATCCACACATCATCTGCCTAATGTTCTCAGTCTGGTAAGTGGTTAAAATAGTTAAAATATTATTAAAAAGTTAAAAAAATATATATAAAAAAATTAAAATATTCTTTTGCATTTTCTCGATCTTCTGCACTCTCTTTCATGGAAATTTTAAAAATTATTTTTAAGTAGTTTAATTTTTTTTCCCTCTCATAACATTTTATAATAGTCAAAAAGTTACCAAGACATAAAAACCGAAAAAATTATACAAAAAAGATAAAGATTCATTTTTATTTTATTTTTTGAATTTTTTTTTTTTGTAAAAAAATAAAAAAATCATTCCAAATATATTTTAGTTAAAATGTTAAAATAACATATTTCCAAATTAACTTTTATAAAACAAAAAGGAAAATGTTTGGGACTCTCTTTTGGGGAGACCCCACCACCTCCACAGTGACGTGGATCAATGATATGTTTATATTATTTTTTTTTTTTATTTGGACCAATTACAAATAAATAGGCATTGTAAATATAATATTTTGTGAGGCAGTGAAACAAAAAAAAACTAAAAAAATCACTTTAAAAAAGGAAAGTTACTTTAAAAACAAACCCTCAGCAAGTTAGCAACGGCTAGAAGACAAACCACGTGAGTAACGCTGTAACACGTAGGAGTCCGAAGTCCGGGGACGCGTGTTGGGTTGTGTGGCATATTCCGAGGATTCACACAAAAAAAATTAAAAATTAAAAATTAAAAAAAATTTAAAATAAATTATATGTAGGTAAAAGTTGGAAAAAAAAATTATTAATATATGGAGGAATATAAGTGACACTAACACCTCTATATTGTTTTATTTATATCTCATCACAGATATATTTATACCTTTTTTTGTATTTTTAATTTTTTTTTTTAATTCTCACTTGCATAGGCGCTGTTTGGAAAGGAGATTTTTTGATTTTTTCACTAAACGACAAATTGGTTATAAAACTACAAAAAATAAATTCAAACAAAATATCACATCAAACTTCATAATTATTTCACTTTTTCTCTCACAAATATTATATCCAGCCACAAAAAATCTAACTATCTTTCTAAACACAAAAAAAAAAATTCTAATAATATCCTATAACTAAAAAAACTTACAAAAAATTTACTTTCCAAACACACGCACTATAATTTTCCCCAAACAAATAATAGAACCTTGTTACGTCATTTTCTCCGCAAAAGCTTACGCTAACTGGTGATTTTGCATTCATCCCACGGTACGTGCCTCTAGTTTTGTTCTTCCATCTTCGTTTGGCATTGGTTTCTTTAGTTAATTTTTTATATTGAAATTTTTTTAGTTTAACTTTTTTAATTTTGTTTAGTTTGACTTTTTTAATTTTTTAATTTTTATGAGAGAAAAAGTATGATAATTATGATTTGAATGTGATATTTTATTTTATTAACTTATTTAATCAATTTTATCTTTTTGTACTTTTTTTAACCAAAAATCGGATACCACAGGCCGTTTTGGATTCATACAGTTTACTATTGTGATAAATATATTTTTTTTAAAAAAATTATTTGATTTGATTTGATTTGATTTGATTTTGAAAAAGTTAATTTTAGAGTCTTGTAAGACATAGATTATTATTGGCGTAAATTTAAAATTTTAAAGTACAAATCTTTAAATAAATTATTCTATTTGATTTGAATTTTAATAAATTATTTTTACATGCATTTTTATTTGTTTTAATGATTTTTTTTTTATTTTTTAAATTCAAATACATCCAAAAAGTAAAATTAATTAGGGAGACTTACGTGTAAGTCGTAATAAGTGGACCTATTGTCCAATAAGTCCTATGATAATTAGTAATATTTTTCATTAAATACCATTAAAAAAACATTACTAATTGTTAATTTTTAGCGACAATATAAAAATTTTGTCACAAAAAATGTAACTAATTATAAGTTTTAGCAACAGTTTAAAAAAATTGTCACAAAAAGTGTCACTAATTCACAACTTTTAGCGACAATTTAAAAAATTCATCATAGAAAAATGTCACTAATTGTAAGTTTTAGCAACAATTTATAAAAATTATAACAAAAAAAGTCACTAATTGTTAATTTTTAATGACATACGTAAAAAATGTCACAAAAAAATTATTTTTCGTGACGATTTAATCAAGATTTATTTTCAATAGGACTTGATGAGAATTAAGTTCAATTATTAAGACCTATTGATAGTTTACCCAATTAATAAACTAAACTATTTTTAAAAAATCGCTAAAAATAAATGAAAATCAGAGCAAAAGCATGTATGCATTTTTGTTCAAATTTTCATTTACTTTCATTGATTCTTTTTATATTTTAGTTATTGTTTTGGTTTCTTTTTATATTTTAGTCATTGTTTTGGTACTTTATTAATGTATCTAATTTTGATGCATTTATAACTTTTTTAAGAAAAAGAAACGAAAGAGACTAAAATCTGAGGAAAAAATTATCTATTTTATTAATAAATAAATCATGAACACATAACAAATTAATCATTTTGTTAATAAATAAATCATTAAGTCAATTGACGGTTTTTAATGATTTGAGAAATATTTTTAATGAATAATTTTGATAATTTTATTGTTGCATACGAGAGTAGTTAGATTTTTTTTTTTTTTTCTCTTCTAATTACTTTGTTAAATTAAAGTTTCTAACAAAGGATTGTATGGTAATTCATATTTTAAGCAAACCTTATAGATGTATTTACAATTTATCCAAAAATAAAATATTTATATTTTATAATTGACCAAAAATCTTTACATAATTACGAACAACCATTCACTCAAATTAGTACCACCAATATTTATAAATATCACCAAAGAAAATGACAAAATGAAAAAAACTAAAGAACAAGCCACTATTAGTAAATTATAGAGGTGTAAATCTGGCCTGGCCCGACCTACTCGGGCCTGAGCCGGGCCCATGTTGGGTCTCGCGGTCTCTCGCCAAAATTCAGGCTGAGCCGACTTGCTTCACAGGCTAAAAAATTAAACTTAGGCCCAAGCTCAAGCCCAAGCCTAGGGGTATTCGGGCCTTGGGCGGGCTGGTGGATCGAGCCTTAGGCCAATCCAATGGGCTTGGACCTGGCCTCGAGCTTAGGCGGGGCTGACCATTTTTTTTTTTTAATTTTTTCTACAAAAAATTTATTATTTTCCATTAAAAAATACATTGGATCTCGGGACGGATCGGGTTTCGGACCGGGCCTAAGTGGGCCTTAAGCGGGCCAATGGGTTAGATCATGGGCCCGACCAAGCGGGTCAGGCCGAGTTTCAAAACGATGGCCCAGGCCCTAGCTCAGGGGCTCGGGCTGGGCTTGAGCCTGGATCCAAACGAGCAGGGCTCATCTTGGGCCACAGACGGACTTCAGACCGCCCACGGGCCGCGGACCATTATTACACCCCTAATAAATTATACAAAACAAAATGGCAAAATGGGAAATAGGAAATAAAAGTATCAAGCACTTCTTATATAGATAGATATGGATTAAAAAAAACGTGTACAATACTGTAATTTATGACAATTGTGGGGTTAATTTCTACAAATGTTATAATTGAATTATTTTCAATCATTATTATTTTATTTAAAAAAAAAGAAAAGAAGAGAGACGTAAGCAAACACACATAAGGTATAACAAATAATATTTTTGATCATAACTAAAATAATAAGCATAATAAGTTATGACTAATATCACAATGTGTCATAACTAATCCACAATAAATTCTAATCAAATTATAATTAATATCACAATAAATCATAACTAAATATCACAATTGTATGTGACAAAAGAATTTCTCCCTATATATATATATATATATATGTACAGTGAGAATAAAATATGTAAAGAAATTAAGAATAAATTACATTTGATATAGGATAGAATATCCATATATAAGGTTTCATTTGAGATGTGGGTTGACTTTTTAATTTTTTGACTTTTTTAACTTAGGTCTAAAAAGTCTCGTTTGGAATAGGTTTTTTGATTTTTTTGACTTCTATAAGAAAAAAATAAAATAATTATAGTTTAAATGTGACATTTTATCTTATATATTCGGTTAAAAAACTTATTATATATTTTTTATAACTATTTTAACCCCAATTCACCCCAATCCAACTTTTCAAACGAGTGCTAAGTTAGCCACCTCATCTTCTATTGCACTTGTGATAAATTATAGTCCTTCAATGGTCCCGAATGAATTATACAATTAGTGAGGGTAGCTGCATACAATTAATTGTATGGGTGGGTGGCTGCTTACAAGACAAGGCACGCAACTTCATACTCAGGGGCCATTATTTAAAATTAAAGAGAAAAAAGTAACTTCAATTCCCACTAACATTTATCCATGTGTTTGCAACATTATTTTTGTAATTTGTATGAATAGAAGAATCATTATAGGTAAGAAATAAAGCTACACTAGATCAGAAAAACACATATGGGGTTGCTTTCCAACACTATCATGTTTGTTTGACTCTGTTCAAGATTAGATTAGCAATCCAATGAGTTTTACATAGTTTATATTTGGTTGATAAAAATGGTAGGGAATTAGTAATTTCATGAAATTATAAATATTCTCATATAGTAAGATTAGTTTTTTTATGAGAGGAGTGAGATTACTAATTTAATCTCATGGCATTGACTGTGAAAAGAAAATCTTGCCCTTACAACAAAAACAACAAAGCTAATTTTTATACAATTGAGGCCTCGTTTGGGAACAGGCTAATTTAGTAATTTTTTGGCTATTTGACTAAAAAGGTGGGTAAAAAAAACTTGTATGTTTGGGATAACTTTTTGGCTAATTACGAAAAGATGTGCAAAAAGAAGAGAGAAAAGAGAATCTTTGACTTTTTGGTATGGGTTGTTGGCTTTTTGACTAATTTAGTAACTTTTTGGCTAATTGACTAAAATAGCCTCTTGCCAAACGAGGCCTGAGTTTGTTTACGTAATTTTATAGATTTAATCCTAACAAATTAATTCTACTAACTAATACATAAATAAAAACGCCTTTACCATACATCTCTAAATTAATATTACCATACTAACAATTTACTTATTCAATTTTATCATACTCATAACTCATCCAATCTAATCTGTCAAACAAATAAGACTATAAAAAGGTTGAGGGTTGAAGCTTGACTATAAATTTGGGCACGATAAGATAATAAGCCATCTCCAGATTAAATTGGAATGCTTTTTGAAATGAACCTATGAATACATATATATATATATATATATATATATAATTTGTGTATACAAAATATATATATAAATTATTATATAATTCAAATTCATTTAAAATACAATAAAACCATACTTTAAACAAATTTATATTATACATTAATTTTTATGTATTCATATATATATAGGTAAATTATAAATATATCTTATGAGGTTTATTTAAAATATGAATTGTCTATTGTAGTTTGAAAAATTATAAATATTCTATAGTTAAAATTTTTATTTAATAAATAAAATTTTAGAAAAATTAGTCTAAGGTCTCTCTCCCATTTTTAGTAATGAAAGAGATCCACAATATTATTTAATGATGTCTAAGGTCCCTCAACCCTCGACACCCATATATCACTAAGAAATTTGATCCCTCAAATCAAACTGCCTCTCCCTCTCTTCCTCTCTCTGCTCTTCTCTCTCCGACGAACTCTACCTCCATCGCCGAAGTTCATCGTCATCATTGTCTTCTCCAACTCTCTCTCCTCCATCAAACAAAGCTCAAAGCATCCCAGAGAAGGAAGAGTAATGAAGAAAAAGCTGGTCTCCAGGGGCACTGCCATTAGTCTCTGAATTTCTTCACCGAATTGAAGCGATTCAACTCCGATTTCTTTAGTTTTCTCTTCGCAACTTACGGATCTAATTTCAGTACCAGAAATTTGCATGGAAATTCGTCGGAGATCGGCGAGGATCTTCATAGCTATCACCATCAAAGCTGATGATGGAATTGATCTTTACAGCAGTGGTTATGTTGATCCATCAAAGAAGTGGATATCTAGCAAAGCTGTTGTGATCATTCTGTTAATATGTGGTCTTCTCACAACTCTGGCATTTACTACTTCTATTAGAGTATGTCTTGTGAGTGTTGGCTGATAATATAGCTTGTATAATCTAATCTAGGAACGTGGAATACACAGATTGCATCTTGACATCATTGATTGAACTATTTTTGGGACAAACATGATCTTAGTTTACTAAATCACTATAAATCTGTAATTTATTGCAGGGTGCATTCACAAGGCTTCATTATTATTCAGAAGCAAAATAGATGCAATAATTATAAACAAACCAGAGAATTTAGAAAAAAATGAAGAATGGAGTTGGAAGAGAAGAGAGAACTATAATTTTCTCTGGTTTGATCAATTTTCTCTGGATTTCTTTGGATTGAATCCAGAGAAATTTCTCTGGAAGAGAAGAGAAGAGAGAACTGCAATTTTCTCTGATTTGATCAATTTTATTTGGATAAGTCAAAAAATAATTTTCTCTAGCATGTTTAATTTTCTCTATAATGTTCAATTTTCTCTGGATTTTTTTCGTTTAGAATTTCTCTATAAGAGAAAAGAGAACTGTAATTTTCTCTGGTTTGATCAATTTTCTCTAGTTGAGTCAAAACACAATTTTCTTTATGATGTTAGAATCCTATGACAAAAGGAGACAAAAGAGAAATTTTCAAATGCATTTTGTTGAGTGATGGAAGTTAGAATTTTGTTATTGAAGTAGGATAAATATTAGTTGTGAGTCATTTTTAAAAGATTGTGAATTAGATTGTCATAATGTTGGTATTTACTTCCACAATGGGTACTAGTTTTTGAGTTGTAGGTTGCAAAAATTTGAACTCAAAGAAATTTCAATTTTCTCTGGTTTGAAACCACCACTCAGACCATCGCTGCATTCATCAAAGACAGTGTGGTAGAGATATCATACATAGATGAATTATGGGAAAAGAGTAAGCTCGAAGAGATTTGTAAACTAGAGAGAATAGTGAAGAGATTTGAATAATAATGAAGCCTTGTGAATTTTCTCTGGAGAATGGGAAGTCTAGAGAAATTTGGAGAGAATTTCTTTGGAGAATGGGGAATCCAGAGAAAGTCCAGAGAAATTTGGAAAGAATTTCTCTGGAGAGTTGGAAGTCTAGAGAAATTTCTTTGGAGAATTTCTCTGGAGAGTTGGAAGTCCGTAGAGAGAATTTCTCTGGATGAGATGATCTTAAAATAGTAGCAGAAACTATTACTGGCGAATAGTGTGTGGCAGTAATATATTTAAGGCATCAGAATTAAATGTCCCTTAACAGAGTTCAATGCAAAGAACAGGTTTCTAACTAACCCAAGACTTTTCCATATCTAATCTTTTTACATATACATTTGTCTTTTATATGTGGTTGATTATCATTAGTAGCTACCTCTGTCATACCGTAATGAGCCATTCAATCCTAAACTTACATGTTAAGCTTGGCAAGTGCAAAAGCAGGTTTTAGTTTTTCAAAATTTATTAAAATATTGCTTATTGACAATAAAATGGGCAAGGAAAATCCAAAGAAAGTCCAGAGAAATTTGGAAAGAATTTCTCACAAATTTCTCTGGAGAACTCTCCAGAGACCCAGAGAATTTCTTTGGATTGAAATTTCTTTGGATCAATGTGTGAGGAACCTTAGATATTATGAAAATATTAAATGTCATTTATACTATAAAATCTTAATACCAAGGATCTTAAAAAAAAATCTCTTAAAATTTTTAACTTTTCTCTTATACAATAATAAAAGTATATGAATTATTAATTAAAATAAATTTATGACATTATTAAAAACCATTAACTTAATAATTTATTAACAAAAGTGATTATTTTTTATGAAATTAAAAAATTCAAAGGACATACTCCCTCCGTCCCAAAATATTAGTCCCTTATTCTATTTTTCATTATCCCAAAATATTAGTCCCTCTTCAAAAATCAAGTACAAAAATAATATAAATTTCCTATTTTACCCTTCTTTTAAATTAATAAACAACATAAAAGTACAATTATGCATTGATATTCTCAAAAAATGTACTATCAAAAGGATAATTTTGGAAAATCAACTTTTTTCAAATGCAATAATTGTACTACCAAAAAAAGTTGGATTCCCCAAAAGGGACCATTATTTTGGGACAGAGGGAGTAATATAATTTTTAAAATTATATAAAATAATTTTTATTTTAAATAAATTTTATGAGAATGTATTTGAAATTTTCTTTTCTGTACATATTCATTGTTGTCAGTGACTTAAAATGTCGGTCGGTGTGATGCAGATGATACTTGGGATCTGGGCTTTGGGACACGTGTGAACATACAACACAGGAGGTTGGAATATTCCATGAGAATATTTGAGAAGTTACAAGTTTTTTTATTTTTATTTTATCAATACTGACCATAATATTTGAATTAATTACGGAATATATTCTGCATTTTTAACTTTAAAATTATATATTTAGACCTTCTTTAAAATTATAATAACTATTAAAAATCTTACACAGACTTTCATTACTAATTTTGATTGTTAGAAGGTCTATACGCATAATTTAAAATTAAAAGCATAATGTGATAATCAATAGTAATTGAAACATGTAACATGTAATTAATCATATTTATTATTTCATATATTGTAAACATATTAGAAACAAGGGAAAGACAATGGCCTTGTAATTAAAGAAAAAAAACAATATAATTTCATATTTTTTAAATTATAAAACAAAACATATCTTAAAATAACATATTTTTATTTTTTTAATTTCCAGCATGGATGAACCAATGTCTGATTAACATTTTAGAATCGGGTTTCACGAGTAGGAATGTAAGAAGAATTAAAAAAATCGATTAAATCGATTGAACAGAACTAAACTGGTTATATTTGGTCTTTTTTTTAATAAGAATCAATCTGTGCAGTTTTTAAATTTGATTTTTTTTTTTCAATTTTTTTGTTCAGTATCAGTTCAAGCATCCTTTGCACCGAATTAAATCAAAACCGATCG
This sequence comes from Camellia sinensis, assembly GCF_055761805.1. Taxonomy (NCBI): domain Eukaryota; kingdom Viridiplantae; phylum Streptophyta; class Magnoliopsida; order Ericales; family Theaceae; genus Camellia; species Camellia sinensis. The sequence goes on along the minus strand of NC_138970.1, from coordinate 92,227,907 downwards.
CTTGAACAAATATGTATTTATAATATATATAATCTAATAATATAATGATATTAATAAGTATAATAAATTATTAACCTTAATTAATGAACCTTATCATCTTTATAACTTAAGTTTGTCGACCCATATTATAAATAATCTTAACTCTAAGTCATTATTCTTAAAATTCTAATATTTTTTAAGTTTTTAATTTTTATCTTTATAAATTTAAGAATTCAAAAGTATTTATTAAATAAATGAATTGGATATATTTGAAATAGTGAACAAATAACTAATTTAATATTTTTTTATAGGTTGGTGATTATATTTAAGATTAATGCTTGGTAGCCCGAAAAAGAGGAGCTCGAATGGCCTGAATGGGTGTTGGCCGGTCGTCCGCCCAGATGACCAGCTAGACGTGTTAGATAATGTCTCAATGGGACCACATAATTAAATGTGGTGTTATCATTTATAAGAAGCCTACAATTTAAGTGATTCAATTTAGTTAATAGGCTTAAGGGTATATGTGTTATGGACCTAATGTGTAGATACTAATTGTATAATTTCTATTTCTATGAGGGGCAGAAATAGAAATTAAAACATATTGGTTAAAGTTGGTTTTCATTACCTTTCAGTTTTAAAACCAATAATGGTTAATTTATTGGTTTTCATTACCTTTCAGTTTTAAAACCAATAATGGTTAATTTATTGGTTTCATTACCTTTGAGTTTTAAACCAATAATGGTTAATTTATTGGTTTTCATTACCTTTCAGTTATGAAAACCAATTACAACCTTTAAAAGGTTATGGTCCGTATTCCTTCCTAAGGTGAAAAAAATAAGAACATTGTTTTGTTTTTCTAAATCCTCTCAAGGAGAAACATAAGGCACCAAAGGGGAAAGGATTAGAAGGCAATAACATAGTCAATATCAAGGTTTTATTGACAATCAGACGCTTCTGTTTAACCGTTCATCGATGGATTCAGGTATGTCATTTTGTCTTGATTTCTTGATGATATACATGGTAGATGATCCGAAACATGAAGTTTCATGTTCTGAAATTTATGTTAACAAGTGGTATCAGAGCGGTTATATCATGTGTATTATCAGAATAGATATGCTTTTATTCATCCTATTTAGTTTCTTGGAATCAGATTCTGTTTTTGTATTTCTGTTTTTCCCTCTACTGCAAATTCTGTTTTGTTTTCTGGAAATGGAACATAATTCGGATGGGCGGTTCATTTTTCAAATGGTGAACATCATGTATTTATATATATATGTATATAATTGGGATTGCTGCAGATTATATAACATATACGGGGTAACAAATTTAGAAATCTTTAAATTTAAAGTAATTTCATACAACGTCTACGGAAATTTAATTTTCTAATGTTCTAAATAAAAGTCAATTCAAACAAGATGTCACAAAAGTGATCTCTCTTGTCTAGATTGTATTATATGGAATGTTTTGAAATTCATGTCTGTGTATCTCATGCGGGTATTTATCGGTCCAAAGACATGATTAAGACTTGGCAGAATTACACACACATTTTGTGGTGATAAACATGTGCCAATTGTCAAGGAAACCTAATGTGAATAATAAATCCATCAAAAGATAGATTTGTTATTTGACATAACTTATTGTCAATGTTTGATCATTACAACAAGAATGCCACTTACAGTTAATATCACTACCCAAAGGCTTGGTATTAATGTTGTGCTAGGTATCTTGAGATGTTGTCATTAAATTAATTTATTTAGAGATTATCTGTTTGGTAACTTAATGTGAGTATAATTGTTTATTCTTTTTATTTTCTTTTCGATTCAGTTTTAATGTCGACTAATTCAATCTCTGCCAACATAAACAATATTCCAATGTTAAATGGAACAAACTTTAAGGACTAGAAAGAGAACATATTGATTGTTCTCGGCTGCATGGACATAGACTTGGCATTAAGGATGCCAAAACCGAATGCTCTCACTGCACAAAGTACTCCTGAGGAAACTGTGTACTTTGAAAAGTGGGATCGTTCTAACAGGCTAAGTCTTATGATCATGAAGCGTGGGATTCCAGAAGTTTTTCGGGGTGCAATAACAGAGGATGTTACCGTTGCCGGTGAATTTCTTTTACAAATTCAAAAGCGTTTTGCTAAAAATGATAAGGCTGAAACAAGCACGCTTTTAGCAAGCTTGATTTCAATAAAGTATAAAGGCAAGGGTAATGTTCGCGAGTACATCATGGAAATGTCTCATCTTGCTTCAAAACTTAAGGCACTAAAGCTCGACCTATCTGATGATTTGCTCGTGCATTTAGTTCTCATCTCTCTTCCTGCACAATTTAACCAATTTAAGGTCAGTTATAACTGCCAGAAGGAGAAATGGACTCTCAATGAGCTCATTTCATTTTGTGTGCAAGAGGAAGAGAGATTGAAGCAAGAAAGGACTGAAAGACACTTGTAAACATAAATTTCAGAACATGAAACTTCATGTTTCGGATCATCTACCATGTATATCATCAAGAAAACAAGACTAAAACGACATACCTGAATCCATCGATGAACGGTTAAACGGAAGCGTCTGATTGTCGATAAAACCTTTGATATTGACTATGTTATTGCCTTCTAATCCTTTCCCCTTTGGTGCCTTATGTTTCTCCTTGAGAGGATTTAGAAAAACAAAACAGTGTTCTTATCTTTTTCCCCCTAGGAAGGAATAGGGACCATAACCTTTTAAAGGTTGTAATTGGTTTTCATAACTGAAAGGTAATGAAAACCAATAAATTAACCATTATTGGTTTAAAACTGAAAGGTAATGAAAACCAATAAATTAACCATTATTGGTTTTAAAACTGAAAGGTAATGAAAACCAACTTTAACCAATATGTTTTAATTTCTATTTCTGCCCCTCATAGAAATAGAAATTATACAACTAGTATCTACACATTAGGTCCATAACACATATACCCTTAAGCCTATTAACTAAATTGAATCACTTAAATTGTAGGCTTCTTATAAATGATAACACCACATTTAATTATGTGGTCCCATTGAGACATTATCTAACAATCTCCCACTGGACCACATATGTATCTTGAAAAATGTGCTTAACTTTAGTGAGCTCAGAAATTTGTTATCATAACTTGAGGGTATCCAAACAATCTTGTCCATTAACTATATTAATATAGGATCAAAGCGGTCTTCGTTACATCAATCGTAACTTGACCCACCAATGGTCACGTATACAAATATAGCTAAATGACATAGATCAATCATGGATGCGTAGCATGGAAATTACATGTGATGTGATCCATACATGCCTATGTCCAACTGGTCCTACTTAACTTTATTGAGATCAATACTTCACAATACATAACAGAGCATAATAAACTGAATACTTCATTTCTGCAGAAATTAATCTAATTACATAGATAAAACTCAAGGCTGACATAAAGCTGTAATATAAATACAAACTCCCACTAAACCAGAATGTTCTCAAATAGAACAACACCCATATGAGCAGTGTGCTCATGAAAGACCTTGGGTGGTAGTTTCTTCGTAAGTGGATCCGCTATCATGGAGTTTGTCCCAATGTGCTCTATGGAAATCTGTCCACTCTGCACTCTTTCTTTTACAACTAGGAACTTGATATCAATATGCTTTGATTTTGTCGAGCTCCTGTTGTTATTGGAATATAAAACTGTAGACTTATTGTCACAATATATCTTAAGTGGTCTTTCAGTGCCTTCCAAAATACGCAACCCAGTGACAAAATTCCGCAGTCATATCCCTTGGTTTGATGCCTCATAACATGCTACAAACTCTGCAGCCATGGTGGATGAAGCTATGAGCGTCTGCTTTGCAGACCTCCAAGAAATTGCTCCGCCAGCTAACAGATAAATATAGCCTGATGTGGATTTCCTACTGTCTTGGCATCCAGCAAAATCGGAGTCGGAATATCCAATGACCTCTAACTTATCCGATCTCCTATATGTGAGCATATATTCCTTTGTTCTCTGTAAATATCGCATAACACGCTTGACTGCTTTCCAATGATTCATGCCAGGATTACTTAAATATCTGCCTAACATGCCAACTATAAACGCAATATCCGGACGCGTACATACTTGAGCATACATTAGACTGCCTACAACTGAGGCATAAGGAATCTTCTGCATTTCTTGAATTTCAAGACTGTTCTTCGGGCATTGGCTGAGACTAAACTTGTCTCCCTTAGCAACCGGGGTTTCACCTGATTTACAATTTTGCATGCCAAATCTAATGAGTATTTTTTCGATATAGCTCCTTTGTGATAATCCCAGAATACCCCAAGAACGATCTCGGAGTATTTCGATTCCTAATACAAAGGAAGCATCACCAAGATCTTTCATTTCAAAATTCTTAGATAGAAATCTCTTGGTGTCATGCAATAAGTTTATATCGTTTGTGGCAAGCAATATATCGTCAACATATAAAACCAAAAATATGTGTTTACTCCCACTGAACTTGTGATACACACATTCATCAACAACGTTACTTTCAAAACCATACGAAGTGAGAACTTGATGAAATTTGAAGTACCACTGACGAGAAGCTTGTTTGAGTCCATAGATGGATTTAGTCAATTTGCAAACCATATTCTTTGGGTCTCCTGACACAAAGTTTTCTGGCTGCACCATATAAATTGTTTCTTTAATGTCACCATTAAGAAAAGCTGTTTTGACATCCATCTGATGCAACTCAAGATCAAAATATGCAACAAGCGCCATAATTGTCCTAAAAGAATCTTTCGAAGAAACTGGAGAGAAAGTTTCTTTAAAGTCAATTCCTTCTTTTTGAGTAAAGCCTTTGGCTACAAGACGTGCCTTATACCTCTCCACATTACCATTTGAATCCCTTTTGGTTTTAAATATCCATTTACAACCTACGGGCTTCGTACCAACTGGTAATGAGACAAGTTCCCAAACTTTATTGTCTTGCATAGACTTATATTCTTCATTCATGGCTTCTATCCACTTATGAGAGTTGGAACTTTCCATGGCTTGACGAAAGTTGATTGGAGCATCTTTCGACATTCCATTTTCTACCTCATGTTCCTAGAGATATACAATATAATCATCTGAAAATGCAAATCTCCTTTCTCTGGTGGATCGCCTTAATGGCACAGATTCTTGAGGTTGAGGTTGTAGAGTTTGTTCCTCAGGAACAATTACCTCATCTTGAATGGGGTTTTGAAATATTATTATCTCGAACAACATTGTCTGGTTGAGGATTCGAAATTACTTCTCGAGCAATGACCGGTATAGGAACCTGTGATTGGTCAAAAGTAATAGTAGGAAGTGGGATTATTCCTGCTTCCTCCTCAAAGACAATGTCTCTAACTGGATTTCTCCCCCCAAACTTAACATCCTCAAAAAATGTTGCAATTCCCGTCTCAAATATTGACCTATTTGTGGGATCATAAAACTTGTAACCCCGTGATCGTTCGGCATAGCCAATAAAGTAGCTACTAATGGTTTTAGAGTCCAATTTTCGTTCATGAGGTTTATAAGTCCTCGCCTCAGCAGGACACCCCCACACATGCAAATGTTTTAGACTAGGCTTTTGCCCAACCCAAAGCTCATAAGGTGTTTTTGCAGCTGCTTTAGTTGGCACCCGATTTAAGATATAAGTTGCTGTCTTTAGAGCCTCACCCCAGAGGGACTCTGGTAAAGTAGAATGACTGATCATACTTCTTACCATATCCTTAAGAGTCCGGTTTCGTCTCTCAGATACACCATTCATGCTAGGTGATCCTGGCATGGTGTATTGTGGGACGATTCCACATTCCTCCAGGTATTTTGCAAACGGTCCTGGACGTTGTTCACCTGATCCATCATATCTGCCATAGTATTCACCACCACGGTCAGACCTGACACTTTTAATCCGTTTGTTGAGTTGTAACTCAACTTCGGCCTTAAATCTTTTGAAGACGTCCAAAGACTGTGATTTCTCATGAATAAGAAATAGATACCCATATCTGGAATAATCGTCTAGGAATGTGATAAAATATTGTTGACCATTCCAAGACGCCATAGGGAATGGGCCACAAATGTCCGTATGAATTAGTTCTAAGACATCTGTAGTCCTATGGGCACCATATTTCTTTATTTTGTTCTGTTTTCCCTTGATACACTCAACACAGACATCAAAATCTGAAAAATCAAGAGAGTCCAAAATTCCATCAGACACAAGGCGCTCAACTCTAGATTTAGAGATGTGACCTAGGCGTTTGTGCCATAATGAGGCTGAATTTTCCTTAGTTAATTTACGCTTTGTACCTCGTGATTCCACGTGCAAGGTTGCATTATAAGATGCAATAGTTTCGAGCAAATATAGATTATCAAACACATTAAGTAAACCAGTACCAATAACATTGGAATTAATAGACATACTAAACTTCATATTTCCAAAAGAACAATAATATCCCAATTTGTCCAATACAGAAACAGAAATTAAATTCCGTCTAAAGGACGGTACAACAAAAGTGTCTAGTAAATACAAATAATAACCAGTTTTTAGTAATAATCTAAAGTGCTCTATTGCTTGCACTTCTATTGACTTGCCATCACCCACAAAGATGTATCTTTCAGCATCAGTTGGCTTTCGGTAGTTCAGGCAACCCTGCATAGAAACACATATGTGAGTAGTAGCACCAGAATCTACCCACCAAGTGTTTCTTGGTATTGAAGCTAAATTTATTTCAGAACAGACCAAAACATGAAATGGACCTTTCTTTATACGTCAGGCAACGTATTTGGCACAGTCCTTCTTTCTGTGTCCGGGCTTGCCACAAAAGAAACAACCATCCTGCGTATTCTGCTTCTTTAGTTCCGGACCCTGAGGAATAGCAACTTCCTTTCCCTTATGCGTTCTTTTGCCCGTATGCTTGGAGGTGCTTGCTAGATGAGCACTTTCAGTCCTTTCTTGCTTCAATCTCTCTTCCTCTTGCACACAAAATGAAATGAGCTCATTGAGAGTCCATTTCTCCTTCTGGCAGTTATAACTGACCTTAAATTGGTTAAATTGTGCAGGAAGAGAGATGAGAACTAAATGCACGAGCAAATCATCAGATAGGTCGAGCTTTAGTGCCTTAAGTTTTGAAGCAAGATGAGACATTTCCATGATGTACTCGCGAACATTACCCTTGCCTTTATACTTTATTGAAATCAAGCTTGCTAAAAGCGTGCTTGTTTCAGCCTTATCGTTTTTAGCAAAACGCTTTTGAATTTCTAAAAGAAATTCACCGGCAACGGTAACATCCTCTGTTATTGCACCCCGAAAAACTTCTGGAATCCCACGCTTCATGATCATAAGACTTAGCCTGTTAGAACGATCCCACTTTTCAAAGTACACAGTTTCCTCAGGAGTACTTTGTGTAGTGAGAGCATTCGGTTTTGGCATCCTTAATGCCAAGTCTATGTCCATGCAGCCGAGAACAATCAATATGTTCTCTTTCCAGTCCTTAAAGTTTGTTCCATTTAACATTGGAACATTATTCATGTTGGCAGAGATTGAAGTAGTCGACATTAAAGCGGAATCGAAAAGAAAATAAAAGGAATAAACAATTATACTCACATTAAGTTACCAAACAGATAATCTCTAAATAAATAAATTTAATGACAACATCTCAAGATACCTAGCACAACATTAATACCAAGCCTTTGGGTAGTGATATTAACTGTAAGTGGTATTCTTGTTGTAATGATCAAACATTGACAATAAGTTATGTCAAATAACAAATCTATCTTTTGATGGATTTATTATTCACATTAGGTTTCCTTGACAATTGGCACATGTTTATCACCACAAAATGTGTGTGTAATTCTGCCAAGTCTTAATCATGTCTTTGAACCGATAAATACCCGCATGAGATACACAGACATGAATTTCAAAACATTCCATATAAAACAATCTAGACAAGAGAGATCACTTTTGTAACATCTTGTTTGAATTGACTTATATTTAGAACATTAGAAAATTAAATTTCCGTAGACGTTGTATGAAATTACATTAAATTTAAAGATTTCTAAATTTGTTACCCCGTATATGTTATATAATCTGCAACAATCCCAATTATATACATATATATGTAAATACATGATGTTCACCATTTGAAAAATGAACCGCCCATCCGAATTATGTTCCATTTCCAGAAAACAAAACAGAATTTGCAGCAGAGGGAAAAACAGAAATACAAAAAACAGAATCTAATTCCAAGAAACTAAATAGGATGAATAAAAGCATATCTATTCTGATAATACACATGATATAACCGCTCTAATACCACTTGTGAAGTATTGATCTCAATAAAGTTAAGTAGGACCAGTTGGAGATAGGCATGTATGGATCACATCACATGTAACCATGTATATCATCAAGAAATCAAGACAAAATGACATACCTGAATCCATCGATGAACGGTTAAACGGAAGCGTCTGATTGTCAATAAAACCTTGATATTGACTATGTTATTGCCTTCTAATCCTTTCCCCTTTGGTGCCTTATGTTTCTCCTTGAGAGGATTTAGAAAAAAAAAATAGTGTTCTTATCTTTCACCTTAGGAAGGAATAGGGACCATAACCTTTTAAAGGTTGTAATTGGTTTTCGTAACTGAAAGGTAATGAAAACCAATAAATTAACCATTATTGGTTTAAAAACTGAAAGGTAATGAAAACCAATAAATTAACCATTATTGGTTTTAAAACTGAAAGGTAATAAAAACCAATAAATTAACCATTATTGGTTTTAAAACTGAAAGGTAATGAAAACCAACTTTAACCAATATGTTTTAATTTCTATTTCTGCCCCTCATAGAAATAGAAATTATACAACTAGTATCTACACATTAGGTCCATAACACATATACCCTTAAGCCTATTAACTAAATTGAATCACTTAAATTGTAGGCTTCTTATAAATGATAACACCACATTTAATTATGTAGTCCCATTGAGACATTATCTAACAATCTCCCACTGGACCACATATGTATCTTGAAAAATGTGCTTAAGAAACATGAAAAAAGGTTTGTTTTCTAAATCCTCTCAAGGAGAAACATAAGGCATCAAAGGGGAAAGGATTAGAAGGCAATAACATAGTCAATATCAAGGTTATATTGACAATCAGACGCTTCCGTTTAACCGTTCATCGATGGATTCAGGTATGTCATTTTGTCTTGATTTCTTGATGATATACATGGTAGATGATCCAAAGTGTAAGGTTTATGTTTTGAAATTTATGTTTAACAATTGGTATCAGAGCATGCATATCATGTGTCTTATCAGAATTGATATGCTTTATTCATTCTATTTAGTTTCCTGGAATCAGATTTTGTTTTTTGTATTTCTGTTTTTCCCTCTGCTGCAAATTCTGTTTTGTTTTCTAAAAATGGAACATAATTCGGATGGGCGTTTCATTTTTCAAATGGTGAACATCATGTATTTATATATATATGTATATAATTGGGATTGATCTCCCACTGGACCACATATGTATCCTAAAAAATGTGCTTAACTTTAGTGAGCTCAGAAATTTGTTATCATAACTTGAGGGTATCCAAACAATCTTGTCCATTAACTATATTAATATAGGATCAAAGCGGTCATCGTTACATCAATCGTAACTCGACCCACCAATGGTCACCTATACTAATACAGCTAAATGACATAGATCAATCATGGATGCGTAGCATGGAAATTACATGTGATGTGATCCATACATGCCTATTTCCAACTGGTCCTACTTAACTTTATTGAGATCAATACTTCACAATACGTAACAGAGCGTAATAAACTGAATATTTCATTTCTGCAGAAATTAATCTAATTACATAGATAAAACTCAAGGCTGACATAAAGCAGTAATATAAATACAAACTCCCACTAAACCAGAATGTTCTCAAATGGAACAACACCCATATGAGCAGTGTGCTCATGAAAGACCTTGGGTGGTAGTTTCTTCGTAAGTGGATCCGCTATCATGGAGTTTGTCCCAATGTGCTCTATGGAAATCTGTCCACTCTGCACTCTTTCTTTTACAACTAATCTCTAAATAAATTAATTTAATGACAACTTCTCAAGATACCTAGCACAACATTAATACCAAGCCTTTGGGTAGTGATATTAACTGTAAGTGGTATTCTTGTTGTAATGATCAAACATTGACAATAAGTTATGTCAAATAACAAATCTATCTTTTGATGGATTTATTATTCACATTAGGTTTTCTTGACAATTGGCACATGTTTATCACCACAAAATGTGTGTGTAATTCTGTCAAGTCTTAATCATGTCTTTGGACCGATAAATACCCGCATGAGATACACATACATAAACTTCAAAACATTCCATATAAAACAATCTAGACAAGAGAGATCACTTTTGTGACATCTTGTTTGAATTGACTTATATTGAGAATGTTAGAAAATTAAATTTCTGTAGACGTTGTATGAAATTACATTAAATTTAAAGATTTCTAAATTTGTGACCCCGTATATGTTATATAATCTGCAGCAATTCCAATTATATATATACATATATAAATAGAATTGACGGGTCCAAAAAAAAACTGCCCACCGAATCATTTTACAATTCCAGAAAACAGATTGCCATTTTCACAGAACAAAACAGGAAAAAACAGAATTTACATCCATAAGAAAATTCAGAATCTGATTCCAGGAAACTAAATAGAATGAATAAAGCATATCAATTCTGATAAGACACATGATATGCATGCTCTGATACCTATTGTTAAACATAAATTTCAAAACATAAACCTTACACTTTGGATCATTTACCATGTGTATTATCAAGAAATCAAGACAAAATGACATACCTGAATCCATCGATGAACGGTTAAACGGAAGCGTCTGATTGTCAATATAACCTTGATATTGACTATGTTATTGCCTTCTAATCCTTTCCCCTTTGGTGCCTTATGTTTCTCCTTGAGAGGATTTAGAAAAACAAAACAATGTTCTTATTTTTTTTTTTCCACCTTGGGAAGGAAAATGGACCATAACCTTTTAAATTCATCCTATTTAGTTTCTTGGAATCAGATTCTGTTTTTTGTATTTATGTTTTTCCCTCTGCTGCAAATTCTGTTTTGTTTTCTGGAATTGGAACATAATTCGGATGGGCGGTTCATTTTTTCAAATGGTGAACATCATGTATTTATATATATATATATGTATATAATTGGGATTGCTGCAGATTATATAACATATACGGGGTAACAAATTTAGAAATCTTTAAATTTAATGTAATTTCATACAACGTCTACGGAAATTTAATTTTCTAATGTTCTAAATATAAGTCAATTCTAAACCTTTATATTGACTATGTTATTGCCTTCTAATCCTTTCCCCTTTGGTGCCTTATGTTTCTCCTTGAGAGGATTTAGAAAAACAAAACAGTGTTCTTATCTTTCCACCTTAGGAAGGAATAGGGACCATAACCTTTTAAAGGTTGTAATTGGTTTTCATAACTGAAAGGTAATGAAAACCAATAAATTAACCATTATTGGTTTAAAACTGAAAGGTAATGAAAACCAATAAATTAACAATTATTGGTTTTAAAACTGAAAGGTAATGAAAACCAATAAATTAACCATTATTGGTTTTAAAACTGAAAGGTAGTGAAAACCAACTTTAACCAATATGTTTTAATTTCTATTTCTGCCCCTCATAGAAATAGAAATTATATAACTAGTATCTACACATTAGGTCCATAACACATATACCCTTAAGCCTATTAACTAAATTGAATCACTTAAATTGTAGGCTTCTTATAAATGATAACACCACATTTAATTATGTGGTCCCATTGAGACATTATCTAACAATCTCCCACTGGACCACATATGTATCTTGAAAAATGTGCTTAACTTTAGTGAGCTCAGAAATTTGTTATCATAACTTGAGGGTATCCAAACAATCTTGTCCATTAACTATATTAATATAGGATCAAAGTGGTCTTCGTTACATCAATCGTAACTCGACCCACCAATGGTCACGTATACAAATATAGCTAAATGACATAGATCAATCATGGATGCGTAGCATGCAAATTACATGTGATGTGATCCATACATGCCTATGTCCAACTGGTCCTACTTAACTTTATTGAGATCAATACTTCACAATACGTAACAGAGCGTAATAAACTAAATACTTCATTTCTGCATAAATTAATCTAATTATATAGATAAAACTCAAGGCTGATATAAAGCAGTAATATAAATACAAACTCCCACTAAACCAGAATGTTCTCAAATAGAACAACACCCATCTGAGCAGTGTGCTCATGAAAGACCTTGGGTGGTAGTCCCTTCGTAAGTGGATCCGCTATCATGGAGTTTGTCCCAATGTGCTCTATGGAAATCTGTCCACTCTGCACTCTTTCTTTTACAACTAGGAACTTCATATCAATATGCTTCGATTTTGTCGAGCTCTTGTTGTTATTGGAATATAAAACTGCAGACTTATTGTCACAATATAACTTAAGTGGTCTTGCAGTGCCTTATATTCTTCATTCATGGCTTCTATCCATTTATGAGAGTTGAAACTTTCCATGGCTTGACGAAAGTTGATTGGATCATCTTTCGACATTCCATTTTCTACCTCATGTTCCTGGAGATATATAATATAATCATCTGAAAATGCAATTCTCCTTTCTCTGGTGGATCGCCTTAATGGCACAGATTCTTGAGGTTGAGGTTGTAGAGTTTGTTCCTCAGGAACAATTACCTCATCTTGAATGGGGTTTTTAACTATATTATCTTGAACAACATTGTCTAGTTGAGGATCCGAAATTACTTCTCGAGCAATGACAGGTATAGGAACCTGTGATTGGTCAAAAGTAGTAGTAGGAAGTGGGATTACTCCTGCTTCCTCCTCAAAGACAATGTCTCTAACTGGATTTCTCCCCCTAAACTCAACATCCTCAAAAAATGTTGCAATTCCCGTCTCAAATATTGACCTATTTGTGGGATCATTAAACTTGTAACCCCGTGATCGTTCGGCATAGCCAATAAAGTAGCTGCTAATGGTTTTAGAGTCCAATTTTCGTTCATGAGGTTTATAAGGCCTCGCCTCAGCAGGACACCCCCACACATGCAAATGTTTTAGACTAGGCTTTCGCCCAACCCAAAGCTCATAAGTTGTTTTTGCAGCTGCTTTAGTTGGCACCTGATTTAAGATATAAGTTGCTGTCTTTAGAGCCTCACCCCAGAGGGACTCTGGTAAAGTAGAATGACTGATCATATTTCTTACCATATCCTTAAGAGTCCGATTTCGTCTCTCAGATACACCATTCATGCTAGGTGATCCTGGCATGGTGTATTGTGGGACGATTCCACATTCCTCCAGGTATTTTGCAAACGGTCCTGGACGTTGTTCACCTGATCCATCATATCTGCCATAGTATTCACCACCACGGTCAGACCTGACACTTTTAATCCGTTTGTTGAGTTGTAACTCAACTTCGGCCTTAAATTTTTTGAATACGTCCAAAGACTGTGATTTCTCATGGATAAGAAATAGATACCCATATCTGGAATAGTCGTCTATGAATGTGATAAAATATTGTTGACCATTCCAAGACGCCATAGGGAATGGGCCACAAATGTCCGTATGAATTAGTTCTAAGACATCTGTAGTCCTATGGGCACCATATTTCTTTATTTTGGTCTGTTTTCCCTTGATACACTCAACACAGACATCAAAATCTGAAAAATCAAGAGAGTCCAAAATTCCATCAGACACAAGGCGCTCAACTCTAGATTTAGAGATGTGACCTAGGCGTTTGTGCCATAATGAGGCTGAATTTTCCTTAGTTAATTTACGCTTTGTACCTCGTGATTCCACGTGCAAGGTTGCATTATAAGATGCAATAGTTTCGAGCAAATATAGATTATCAAACACATTAAGTAAACCAGTACCAACAACATTGGAATTAATAGACATACTAAACTTCATATTTCCAAAAGAACAATAATATCCCAATTTGTCCAATACAGAAACATAAATTAAATTCCGTCTAAAGGACGGTACAACAAAAGTGTCTAATAAATCCAAATAATAACCTGTTTTCAGTAATAATCTAAAGTGCGCTATTGTCTGTACTTCTATTGACTTGCCATCACCCACAAGGATGTATCTTTCAGCATCAGTTGGCTTTCGGTAGTTCAGGCAACCCTGCATAGAAACACATATGTGAGTAGTAGCACCAGAATCTACCCACCAAGTGTTTCTTGGTACTGAAGCTAAATTTATTTCAGAACAGACCAAAACATGAGATGTACCTTTCTTTACACGCCAGGCGACGTATTTGGCACAATCCTTCTTTCTGTGTCCGGGCTTGCCACAAAAGAAATAACCATCCTGCACTTTCTGTTTCTTTGGTTCCGGACCCTGAGGAATAGCAACTTCCTTTCCCTTATGCTTTCTTTTGCCCGTAAGCTTGGAGGTGCTTTCCAGATGAGCACTTTCAGTCCTTTCTTGCTTCAATCTCTCTTCCTCTTGCACACAAAATGAAATGAGCTCATTGAGAGTCCATTTCTCCTTCTGGCAGTTATAACTGACCTTAAATTGGTTAAATTGTGCAGGAAGGCCTTAAGTTTTGAAGCAAGATGAGACATTTCCATGATGTACTCGCGAACATTACTCTTGCCTTTGTACTTTATTGAAATCAAGCTTGCTAAAAGCGTGCTTGTTTCAGCCTTATCGTTTTTAGCAAAACGTTTTTGAATTTCTAAAAGAAACTCACCGGCAACGGTAACATCCTCTGTTATTGCACCCCGAAAAACTTCTGGAATCCCACGCTTCATGATCATAAGACTTAGCCTGTTAGAACGATCCCACTTTTCAAAGTACACAGTTTCCTCAGGAGTACTTTGTGCAGTGAGAGCATTCGGTTTTGGCATCCTTAATGCCAATATGTCCATGCAGCCGAGAACAATCAATATGTTCTCTTTCCAGTCCTTAAAGTTTGTTCCATTTAACATTGGAACATTGTTCATGTTGGCAGAGATTGAATTAGTCGACATTAAAGCTGAATCGAAAAGAAAATAAAAGGAATAAACAATTATACTCACATTAAGTTACCAAACAGATAATCTTTAAATAAATTAATTTAATGACAACATCTCAAGATACCTAGCACAACATTAATACCAAGCCTTTGGGTAGTGATATTAACTGTAAGTGGTATTCTTGTTGTAATGATCAAACATTGACAATAAGTTATGTCAAATAACAAATCTATCTTTTGATGGATTTATTATTCACATTAGGTTTCCTTGACAATTGGCACATGTTTATCACCACAAAATGTGTGTGTAATTCTGCCAAGTCTTAATCATGTCTTTGGACCGATAAATGCCCGCATGAGATACACAGACATGACTTTCAAAACATTCCATATAAAACAATCTAGACAAGAGAGATCACTTTTGTGACATCTTGTTTGAATTGACTTATATTTAGAACATTAGAAAATTAAATTTCCGTAGACGTTGTATGAAATTACATTAAATTTAAAGATTTCTAAATTTGTTACCCCGTATATGTTATATAATCTGCAGCCATCCCAATTATATACATATATA
The DNA here is from genome assembly GCF_055761805.1 of Camellia sinensis. NCBI lineage: Eukaryota > Viridiplantae > Streptophyta > Magnoliopsida > Ericales > Theaceae > Camellia > Camellia sinensis. The sequence continues at coordinate 92,212,288 of NC_138970.1, read as the reverse complement.
TATAAATACATGATGTTCACCATTTGAAAAATGAACCGCCCATCCGAATTATGTTCCATTTCCAGAAAACAAAACAGAATTTGCAGCAGAGGGAAAAACAGAAATACAAAAAATAGAATCTAATTCCAAGAAACTAAATAGGATGAATAAAAGCATATCTATTCTGATAATACACATGATATAACCGCTCTGATACCACTTGTAAACATAAACCTTGTACTTTGGAGCATTTACCATGTGTATTATCAAGAAAAGACCACAGTTTCCATGATTCGAAATTACTTCTCGAGCAATGACAGGAACCTGTGATTGGTCAAAAGTAGTAGTAACAAGTGGTATCAGAGCGGTTATATCATGTGTATTATCAGAATATATATGCTTTTATTCATCCTATTTAGTTTCTTGGAATCAAATTCTGTTTTTGTATTTCTGTTTTTCCCTCTACTGCAAATTCTGTTTTGTTTTCTGGAAATGGAACATAATTCGGATGGGCGGTTCATTTTTCAAATGGTGAACATCATGTATTTATATATATATATATATATATATATATATATGTATATAATTGGGATTGCTGCAGATTATATAACATATACGGGGTAACAAATTTAGAAATCTTTAAATTTAAAGTAATTTCATACAACGTCTACGGAAATTTAATTTTCTAATGTTCTAAATATAAGTCAATTCAAACAAGATGTCACAAAAGTGATCTCTCTTGTCTAGATTGTATTATATGGAATGTTTTGAAATTCATGTCTGTGTATCTCATGCGGGTATTTATCGGTCCAAAGACATGATTAAGACTTGGCAGAATTACACACACATTTTGTGGTGATAAACATGTGCCAATTGTCAAGGAAACCTAATGTGAATAATAAATCCATCAAAAGATAGATTTGTTATTTGACATAACTTATTGTCAATGTTTGATCATTACAACAAGAATACCACTTACAGTTAATATCACTACCCAAAGGCTTGGTATTAATGTTGTGCTAGGTATCTTGAGATGTTGTCATTAAATTAATTTATTTAGAGATTATCTGTTTGGTAACTTAATGTGAGTATAATTGTTTATTCCTTTTATTTTCTTTTCGATTCAGCTTTAATGTCGACAAATTCAATCTCTGCCAACATGAACAATGTTCCAATGTTAAATGGAACAAACTTTAAGGACTGGAAAGAGAACATATTGATTGTTCTCGGCTGCATGGACATAGACTTGGCATTAAGGATGCCAAAACCGAATGCTCTCACTACACAAAGTACTCCTGAGGAAACTGTGTACTTTGAAAAGTGGGATCGTTCTAACAGGCTAAGTCTTATGATCATGAAGCGTGGGATTCCAGAAGTTTTTCGGGGTGCAATAACAGAGGATGTTACCGTTGCCGGTGAATTTCTTTTAGAAATTCAAAAGCGTTTTGCTATACGGACATTTGTGGCCCATTCCCTATGGCGTCTTGGAATGGTCAACAATATTTTATCACATTCATAGACGATTATTCCAGATATGGGTATCTATTTCTTATCCATAAGAAATCACAGTCTTTGGACGTCTTCAAAAGATTTAAGGCCGAAGTTGAGTTACAACTCAACAAACGGATTAAAAGTGTCAGGTCTGACCGTGGTGGTGAATACTATGGCAGATATGATGGATCAAGTGAACAACGTCCAGGACCGTTTGCAAAATACCTGGAGGAATGTGGAATCGTCCCACAATACACCATGCCAGGATCACCTAGCATGAATGGTGTATCTGAGAGACGAAACCGGACTCTTAAGGATATGGTAAGAAGTATGATCAGTCATTCTACTTTACCAGAGTCCCTCTGGGGTGAGGCTCTAAAGACAGCAACTTATATCTTAAATCGGGTGCCAACTAAAGCAGCTGCAAAAACACCTTATGAGCTTTGGGTTGGGCGAAAGCCTAGTCTAAAACATTTGCATGTGTGGGGGTGTCCTGCTGAGGCGAGGCCTTATAAACCTCATGAACGAAAATTGGACTCTAAAACCATTAGCAGCTACTTTATTGGCTATGCCGAACGATCACGGGGTTACAAGTTTTATGATCTCACAAATAGGTCAATATTTGAGACGGGAAATGCAACATTTTTTGAGGATGTTGAGTTTGGGGGGAGAAATCCAGTTAGAGACATTGTCTTTGAGGAAGAAGCAGGAGTAATCCCACTTCCTACTACTACTTTTGACCAATCACAGGTTCCTATACCTGTCATTGCTCGAGAAGTAATTTCGAATCCTCAACCAGACAATGTTGTTCAAGATAATATAGTTCAAACCCCCATTCAAGATGAGGTAATTGTTCCTGAGGAACAAACTCTACAACCTCAACCTCAAGAATTTGTGCCATTAAGGCGATCCACCAGAGAAAGGAGATTTGCATTTTCAGATGATTATATTGTATATCTCCAGGAACATGAGGTAGAAAATGGAATGTCAAAAGATGATCCAATCAACTTTCGTCAAGCCATGGAAAGTTCCAACTCTCATAAGTGGATAGAAGCCATGAATGACGAATATAAGTCTATGCAAGACAATAAAGTTTGGAAACTTGTCTCATTACCAGTTGGTGCGAAGCCCGTAGGTTGTAAATGGATATTTAAAACCAAAAGGGATTCAAATGGTAATGTGGAGAGGTATAAGGCATGTCTTGTAGCCAAAGGCTTTACTCAAAAAGAAGGAATTGACTTTAAAGAAACTTTCTCTCCAGTTTCTTCGAAAGATTCTTTTAGGACAATTATGGCGCTTGTTGCATATTTTGATCTTGAGTTGCATCAGATGGATGTTAAAACAGCTTTTCTTAATGGTGACATTAAAGAAACAATTTATATGGTGCAACCAGAAAACTTTGTGTCAGGAGACCCAAAGAATATGGTTTGCAAATTGACTAAATCCATCTATGGACTCAAACAAGCTTTTCGTCAGTGGTACTTCAAATTTCATCAAGTTCTCACTTCGTATGGTTTTGAAAGTAACGTTGTTGATGAATGTGTGTATCACAAGTTCAGTGGGAGTAAACACATATTTTTGGTTTTATATGTTGACGACATATTGCTTGCCACAAACGATATAAACTTATTGCATGACACCAAGAGATTTCTATCTAAGAATTTTGAAATGAAAGATCTTGGTGATGTTTCCTTTGTATTAGGAATCGAAATACTCCGAGATCGTTCTCGGGGTATTCTGGGATTATCACAAAGGAGCTATATCGAAAAAATACTCATTAGATTTGGCATGCAAAATTGTAAATCAGGTGAAACCCCGGTTGCAAAGGGAGACAAATTTAGTCCCAGCCAATGCCCGAAGAACAGTCTTGAAATTCAAGAAATGCAGAAGATTCCTTATGCCTCAGCTGTAGGGAGTCTAATGTATGCTCAAGTATGTACGCGTCCGGATATTGCGTTTATAGTTGGCATGTTAGGCAGATATTTAAGTAATCCTAGCATGGATCATTGGAAAGCAGTCAAGCGTGTTATGCGATATTTACAGAGAACAAAGGAATATATGCTCACATATAGGAGATCGGATAAGTTAGAGGTCATTGGATATTCCGACTCCGATTTTTCTGGATGCCAAGACAGTAGGAAATCCACATCAGGCTATATTTATCTGTTAGCTGGCGGAGCAATTTCTTGGAGGTCTGCAAAGCAGACGCTCATAGCTTCATCCACCATGGCTGCAGAGTTTGTAGCATGTTATGAGGCATCAAACCAAGGGATATGGCTGCGGAATTTTGTCACTAGGTTGCGTATTTTGGAAGGCACTGAAAGACCATTTAAGATATATTGTGACAATAAGTCTGCTGTTTTATATTCCAATAACAATAGGAGCTCGACAAAATCAAAGCATATTGATATCAAGTTCCTAGTTGTAAAAGAAAGAGTGCAGAGTGGACAGATTTCCATAGAGCACATTGGGACAAACTCCATGATAGCAGATCCACTTACGAAGAAACTACCACCCAAGGTCTTTCATGAGCACACTACTCATATGGGTGTTGTTCTATTTGAGAACATTCTGGTTTAGTGGGAGTTTGTATTTATATTACTGCTTTATGTCAGCCTTGAGTTTTATCTATGTAATTAGATTAATTTCTGCAGAAATGAAGTATTCAGTTTATTACGCTCTGTTACGTATTGTGAAGTATTGATCTCAATAAAGTTAAGTATGACCAGTTGGACATAGACATGTATGGATCACATCACATGTAATTTCCGTGCTACGCATCCATGATTGATCTATGTCATTTAGCTATATTTGTATACGTGACCATTGGTGGGTCGAGCTACGATTGATGTAACAAAGACCGCTTTGATCCTATATTAATATAGTTAATGGACAAGATTGTTTGGATACCCTCAAGTTATGATAACAAATTTCTGAGCTCACTAAAGTTAAGCACATTTTTCAAGATACATATGTGATCCAGTGGGAGATTGTTAGATAATGTCTCAATGGGACCACATAATTAAATGTGGTGTTATCATTTATAAGAAGCCTACAATTTAAGTGATTCAATTTAGTTAATAGGCTTAAGGGTATATGTGTTGTGGACCTAATGTGTAGATACTAGTTGTATAATTTCTATTTCTATGAGGGGCAGAAATAGAAATTAAAACATATTGGTTAAAGTTGGTTTTCATTACCTTTCAGTTTTAAAACCAATAATGGTTAATTTATTAATGGTTAATTTACTGATTTTCATTACCTTTTAGTTATGAAAACCAATTACAACCTTTAAAAGGTTATGGTCCCTATTCCTTCCTAAGGTGAAGAAAAAAAATAAGAACACTGTTTTGTTTTTCTAAATCCTCCCAAGGAGAAACATAAGGCACCAAATGAAATCCAATAAATTAACCATTATTGGTTTTAAAACTGAAAGGTAATGAAAACCAATAAATTAACCATTATTGGTTTTAAAACTGAAAGTTAATGAAAACCAACTTTAACCAATATGTTTTAATTTCTATTTCTGCCCCTCATAGTAATAGAAATTATACAACAAGTATCTACACATTAGGTCCTTAACACATATACCATTAAGCCTATTAACTAAATTGAATCACTTAAATTGTAGGCTTCTTATAAATGATAACACCACATTTTATTATGTGGTCCCATTGAGACATTATCTAACAATCTCCCACTAGACCACATATGTATCTTGAAAAATGTGCTTAACTTTAGTGAGCTCAGAAATTTGTTATCATAACTTGAGGGTATCCAAACAATCTTATCCATTAACTATATTAATATAGGATCAAAGCGGTCTTCGTTACATCAATCGTAACTCGACCCACCAATGGTCACGTATACAAATATAGCTAAATGACATAGATCAATCATGGATGCGTAGCATGGAAATTACATGTGATGTGATCCATACATGCCTATGTCCAACTGGTCCTACTTAACTTTATTGAGATCAATACTTCACAATACATAACAGAGCATAATAAACTGAATACTTCATTTCTGCAGAAATTAATCTAATTACATAGATAAAACTCAAGGCTGACATAAAGCAGTAATATAAATACAATCTCCCACTAAACCAGAATGTTCTCAAATAGAACAACACCCATATGAGCAGTGTGGTCATGAAAGACCTTGGGTGGTAGTTTGTTCGTAAGTGGATCCGCTATCATGGAGTTTGTCCCAATGTGCTCTATGGAAATCTGTCCACTCTGCACTTTTTCTTTTACAACTAGGAACTTGATATCAATATGCTTTGATTTTGTCGAGCTCCTGTTGTTATTGGAATATAAAACTGCAGACTTATTGTCACAATATATCTTAAGTAGTCTTTCAGTGCCTTCCAAAATACGCAACCCAGTGACAAAATTCCGCAGCCATATCCCTTGGTTTGATGCCTCATAACATGCTACAAACTCTGCAGCCATGGTGGATGAAGCTATGAGCGTCTGCTTTGCAGACCTCCAAGAAATTGCTCCGCCAGCTAACAGATAAATATAGCTTGATGTGGATTTCCTACTGTCTTGGCATCCAGCAAAATCGGAGTCGGAATATCCAATGGCCTCTAACTTATCCGATCTCCTATATGTGAGCATATATTCCTCTGTTCTCTGTAAATATCGCATAACACGCTTGACTGCTTTCCAATGATATATGCCAGGATTACTTAAATATCTGCCTAACATGCCAACTATAAACGCAATATCCGGACGCGTACATACTTGAGCATACATTAGACTCCCTACAGCTGAGGCATAAGGAATCTTCTGCATTTCTTGAATTTCAAGACTGTTCTTCGGGCATTGGCTGAGATTGAAGTAGTCGACATTAAAGCCGAATCGAAAAGAAAATAAAAGGAATAAACAATTATATTCACATTAAGTTACCAAACAGATAATCTCTAAATAAATTAATTTAATGACAACATCTCAAGATACCTAGCACAACATTAATACCAAGCCTTTGGGTAGTGATATTAACTGTAAGTGGTATTCTTGTTGTAATGATCAAACATTGACAATAAGTTATGTCAAATAACAAATCTATCTTTTGATGGATTTATTATTCACATTAGGTTTCCTTGACAATTGGCACATGTTTATCACCACAAAATGTGTGTGTAATTCTGCCAAGTCTTAATCATGTCTTTGGACCGATAAATACCCGCATGAGATACACAGACATGAATTTCAAAACATTCCATATAAAACAATCTAGACAAGAGAGATCACTTTTGTGACATCTTGTTTGAATTGACTTATATTTAGAACATTAGAAAATTAAATTTCCGTAGACGTTGTATGAAATTACATTAAATTTAAAGATTTCTAAATTTCAGAACATGAAACTTTATGTTTCGGATCATCTACCATGTATATCATCAAGAAATCAAGACAAAATGACATACCTGAATCCATCGATGAACGGTTAAACGGAAGCGTCTGATTGTCAATAAAACCTTGATATTGACTATGTTATTGCCTTCTAATCCTTTCCCCTTCGGTGCCTTATGTTTCTCCTTGAGAGGATTTAGAAAAACAAAACAGTGTTCTTATTTTTCACCTTAGGAAGGAATAGGGACCATAACCTTTTAAAGGTTGTAATTGGTTTTCATAACTGAAAGGTAATGAAAACCAATAAATTAACCATTATTGGTTTTAAAACTGAAAGGTAATGAAAACCAATAAATTAACCATTATTGGTTTTAAAACTGAAAGTTAATGAAAACAACTTTAACCAATATGTTTTAATTTCTATTTTTGCCCCTCATAGAAATAGAAATTATACAACTAGTATCTACACATTAGGTCCATAACACATATACCCTTAAGCCTATTAACTAAATTGAATCACTTATATTGTAGGCTTCTTATAAATGATAACACCACATTTAATTATGTGGTCCCATTGAGACATTATCTAACAATCTCCCACTGGACCACATATGTATCCTGAAAAATGTGCTTAACTTTAGTGAGCTCAGAAATTTGTTATCATAACTTGAGGGTATCCAAACAATCTTGTCCCTTAACTATATTAATATAGGATCAAAGCGGTCTTCGTTACATCAATCGTAACTCGACCCACCAATGGTCACGTATACAAATATAGCTAAATGACATAGATCAATCATGGATGCGTAGCATGGAAATTACATGTGATGTGATCCATACATGCCTATGTCCAACTGGTCCTACTTAACTTTATTGAGATCAATACTTCACAATACGTAACAGAGCGTAATAAACTGAATATTTCATTTCTACAGAAATTAATCTAATTACATAAATAAAACTCAAGGCTGACATAAAGCAGTAATATAAATACAAACTCCCACTAAACCAGAATGTTCTCAAATAGAACAACACCCATATGAGCAGTGTGCTCATGAAAGACCTTGGGTGGTAGTTTCTTCGTAAGTGGATCCGCTATCATGGAGTTTGTCCCAATGTGCTCTATGGAAATCTGTCCACTCTGCACTCTTTCTTTTACAACTAGGAACTTGATATCAATATGCTTTGATTTTGTCGAGCTCCTGTTGTTATTGGAATATAAAACTGCAGACTTACTGTCACAATATATCTTCAGTGGTCTTTCAGTGCGTTCCAAAATACGCAACCCAGTGACAAAATTCCGCAGCCATATCCCTTGGTTTGATGCCTCATAACATGCTACAAACTCTGCAGCCATGGTGGATGAAGCTATGAGCGTCTGCTTTGCAGACCTCCAAGAAATTGCTCCGCCAGCTAACAAATAAATATAGCCTGATGTGGATTTCCTACTGTCTTGGCATCCAGCAAAATCGGAGTCGGAATATCCCATGACCTCTAACTTATCCGATCTCCTATATGTGAGCATATATTCCTTTGTTCTCTGTAAATATCGCATAACACGCTTGACTGCTTTCCAATGATCCATGCCAGGATTACTTAAATATCTGCCTAACATGCCAACTATAAACGCAATATCCGGACGCGTACATACTTGAGCATACATTAGACTCCCTACAGCTAAGGCATAAGGAATCTTCTGCATTTCTTGAATTTCAAGACTGTTCTTCGGGCATTGGCTGAGACTAAACTTGTCTCCCTTAGCAACCGGGGTTTCACCTGATTTACAATTTTGCATGCCAAATCTAATGAGTATTTTTTCGATATAGCTCCTTTGTGATAATCCCAGAATACCCCGAGAACGATCTCGGAGTATTTCGATTCCTAATACAAAGGAAGCATCACCAAGATCTTTCATTTCAAAATTCTTAGATAGAAATCTCTTGGTGTCATGCAATAAGTTTATATCGTTTGTGGCAAGCAATATGTCGTCAACATATAAAACCAAAAATATGTGTTTACTCCCACTGAACTTGTGATACACACATTCATCAACAACATTAGTTTCAAAACCATACGAAGTGAGAATTTGATGAAATTTGAAGTACCACTGATGAGAAGCTTGTTTGAGTCCATAGATGGATTTAGTCAATTTGCAAACCATATTCTTTGGGTCTCCTGACACAAAGTTTTCTGGCTGCACCATATAAATTGTTTCTTTAATGTCACCATTAAGAAAAGCTGTTTTGACATCCATCTGATGCAACTCAAGATCAAAATATGCAACAAGCGCCATAATTGTCCTAAAAAAATCTTTCGAAGAAACTGGAGAGAAAGTTTCTTAATTTATTTAGAGATTATCTGTTTGGTAACTTAATGTGAGTATAATTGTTTATTCCTTTTATTTTCTTTTCGATTCAGCTTTAACGTCGACTATTTCAATCTCTGCCAACATGAACAATGTTCCAATGTTAAATGGAACAAACTTTAAGGACTAGAAAGAGAACATATTGATTGTTCTCGGCTGCATGGACATAGACTTGGCATTAAGGATGCCAAAACCGAATGCTCTCACTACACAAAGTACTCCTGAGGAAACTGTGTACTTTGAAAAGTGGGATCGTTCTAACAGGCTAAGTCTTATGATCATGAAGCGTGGGATTCTAGAAGTTTTTCGGGGTGCAATAACAGAGGATGTTACCGTTGCCGGTGAATTTCTTTTAGAAATTCAAAAGCGTTTTGCTAAAAACGATAAGGCTGAAATAAGCACGCTTTTAGCAAGCTTGATTTCAATAAAGTATAAAGGCAAGGGTAATGTTCGCGAGTACATCATGGAAATGTCTCATCTTGCTTCAAAACTTAAGGCACTAAAGCTCGAGCTATCTGATGATTTGCTCGTGCATTTAGTTCTCATCTCTCTTCCTGCACAATTTAACCAATTTAAGGTCAGTTATAACTGCCAGAAGGAGAAATGGACTCTCAATGAGCTCATTTCATTTTGTGTGCAAGAGGAAGAGAGATTGAAGCAAGAAAGGACTGAAAGTGCTCATCTAGCAAGCACCTCCAAGCATATGGCCAAAAGAACGCATAAGGGAAAGGAAGTTGCTATTCCTCAGGGTCCGGAACCAAAGAAACAGAAAACGCAGGATAGTTGTTTCTTTTGTGGCAAGCCTGGACACAGAAAGAAGGATTGTGCCAAATACGTCGTCTGGCGTATAAAGAAAGGTCCATTTCATGTTTTGGTCTGTTCTGAAATAAATTTAGCTTCAGTACCAAGAAACACTTGGTGGGTAGATTCTGGTGCTACTACTCACATATGTGTTTCTATGCAGGGTTGCCTGAACTACCGAAAGCCAACTGATGCTGAAAGATACATCTTTGTGGGTGATGGCAAGTCAATAGAAGTGCAGGCAATAGCGCACTTTAGATTATTACTGAAAACGGGTTATTATTTGGATTTATTAGACACTTTTGTTGTACCGTCCTTTAGACGGAATTTAATTTCTGTTTCTGTATTGGACAAATTGGGATATTATTGTTCTTTTGGAAATATGAAGTTTAGTATGTCTATTAATTCCAATGTTATTGGTACTGGTTTACTTAATGTGTTTGATAATCTATATTTGCTCGAAACTATTGCATCTTATAATGCAACCTTGCACGTGGAATCACGAGGTACAAAGCGTAAATTAACTAAGGAAAATTCAGTCTCATTATGGCACAAACGCCTAGGTCACATCTCTAAATCTAGAGTTGAGCGCCTTGTGTCTGATGGAATTTTGGACTCTCTTGATTTTTCAGATTTTGATGTCTGTGTTGAGTGTATCAAGGGAAAACAGACAAAAATAAAGAAATATGGTGCCCATAGGACTACAGATGTCTTAGAACTAATTCATACGGACATTTGTGGCCCATTCCCTATGGCGTCTTGGAATGGTCAACAATATTTTATCACATTCATAGACGATTATTCCAGATATGGGTATCTATTTCTTATCCATGAGAAATCACAGTCTTTGGACGTCTTCAAAAGATTTAAGGCCGAAGTTGAGTTACAACTCAACAAACGGATTAAAAGTGTCATGTCTGACCGTGGTGGTGAATACTATGGCAGATATGATGGATCAGGTGAACAACGTCCAGGACCGTTTGCAAAATACCTGGAGGAATGTGGAATCGTCCCACAATACACCATGCCAGGATCACCTAGCATGAATGGTGTATCTGAGAGACGAAATCGGACTCTTAAGGATATGGTAGGAAGTATGATCAGTCATTCTACTTTACCAGAGTCCCTCTGGGGTGAGGCTCTAAAGACAGCAACTTATATCTTAAATCGGGTGCCAACTAAAGCAGCTGCAAAAACACCTTATGAGCTTTGGGTTGGGTGAAAGCCTAGTCTAAAACATTTGCATGTGTGGGGGTGTCCTGCTGAGGCGAGGCCTTATAAACCTCATGAACGAAAATTGGACTGTAAAACCATTAGCAGCTACTTTATTGGCTATGCCGAACGATCACGGGGTTACAAGTTTTATGATCCCACAAATAGGTCAATATTTGAGACGGGAATTGCAACATTTTTTGAGGATGTTGAGTTTGGGGGGAGAAATCCAGTTAGAGGCATTGTCTTTGAGGAGGAAGCAGGAATAATCCCACTTCCTACTACTACTTTTGACCAATCACAGGTTCCTATACCTGTCATTGCTCGAGAAGTAATTTTGAATCCTCAACCAGACAATGTTGTTCAAGATAATATAATTCAAACCCCCATTCAAGATGAGGTAATTGTTCCTGAGGAACAAACTCTACAACCTCAACCTCAAGAATCTGTGCCATTAAGGCGATCCACCAGAGAAAGGAGATTTGCATTTTCAGATGATTATATTGTATATCTCCAGGAACATGAGGTAGAAAATGGAATGTCGAAAGATGATCCAATCAACTTTCGTCAAGCCATGGAAAGTTCCAACTCTCATAAGTGGATAGAAGCCATGAATGAAGAATATAAGTCTATGCAAGACAATAAAGTTTGGGAACTTGTCTCATTACCAGTTGGTGCGAAGCCCGTAGGTTGTAAATGGATATTTAAAACCAAAAGGGATTCAAATGGTAATATGGAGAGGTATAAGGCACGTCTTGTAGCCAAAGGCTTTACTCAAAAAGAAGGAATTGACTTTAAAGAAACTTTCTCTCCATTTTCTTCGAAAGATTCTTTTAGGACAATTATGGCGCTTGTTGCATATTTTGATCTTGAGTTGTATCAGATGGATGTCAAAACAGCTTTTCTTAATGGTGACATTAAAGAAACAATTTATATGGTGCAGCCAGAAAACTTTGTGTCAGGAGACCCAAAGAATATGGTTTGCAAATTGACTAAATCCATCGATATCATCAACATGAAACTTTATTACCATGTATATTTGAGACGGGAATTGCAACATTTTTTGAGGATGTTGAGTTTGGGGGGAGAAATCCAGTTAGAGACATTGTCTTTGAGGAGGAAGCAGGAGTAATCCCACTTCCTACTACTACTTTTGACCAATCACAGGTTCCTGTCATTGCTCGAGAAGTAATTTCGAATCCTCAACCAGACAATGTTGTTCAAGATAATATAGTTCAAACCCCCATTCAAGATGAGGTAATTGTTCCTGAGGAACAAACTCTACAACCTCAACCTCAAGAATCTGTGCCATTAAGGCGATCCACCAGAGAAAGGAGATTTGTATTTTCAGATGATTATATTGTATATCTCCAGGAACATGAGGTAGAAAATGGAATGTCGAAAGATGATTCAATCAACTTTCGTCAAGCCATGGAAAGTTCCAACTTTCATAAGTGGATAGAAGCCATGAATGAAGAATATAAGTCTATGCAAGACAATAAAGTTTGGGAACTTGTCTCATTACCAGTTGGTGCGAAGCCCGTAGGTTGTAAATGGATATTTAAAACCAAAAGGGATTCAAATGGTAATGTGGAGAGGTATAAGGCACGTCTTGTAGCCAAAGGCTTTACTCAAAAAGAAGGAATTGACTTTAAAGAAACTTTCTCTCCAGTTTCTTCGAAAGATTCTTTTAGGACAATTATGGCGCTTGTTGCATATTTTGATCTTGAGTTGCATCAGATGGATGTCAAAATAGCTTTTCTTAATGGTGACATTAAAGAAACAATTTATATGGTGCAGCCAGAAAACTTTGTGTCAGGAGACCCAAAGAATATGGTTTGCAAATTGACTAAATCCATCTATGGACTCAAACAAGCTTCTCGTCAGTGGTACTTCAAATTTCATCAAATTCTCACTTCGTATGGTTTTGAAACTAATGTTGTTGATGAATGTGTGTATCACAAGTTCAGTGGGAGTAAACACATATTTTTGATTTTATATGTTGACGACATATTACTTGCCACAAACGATATAAACTTATTGCATGACACCAAGAGATTTCTATCTAAGAATTTTGAAATGAAAGATCTTGGTGATGCTTCCTTTGTATTAGGAATCGAAATACTTCGAGATCGTTCTCGGGGTATTCTGGGATTATCACAAAGGAGCTATATCGAAAAAATACTCATTAGATTTGGCATGCAAAATTGTAAATCAGGTGAAACCCCGGTTGCTAAGGGAGACAAATTTAGTCTCAGCCAATGCCTGAAGAACAGTCTTGAAATTCAAGAAATGCAGAAGATTCCTTATGCCTCAGCTGTAGGGAGTCTAATGTATGCTCAAGTATGTACGCGTCCGGATATTGCGTTTATAGTTGGCATGTTAGGCAGATATTTAAGTAATCCTGGCATGGATCATTGGAAAGCAGTCAAGCGTGTTATGCGATATTTACAGAGAACAAAGGAATATATGCTCACATATAGGAGATCGGATAAGTTAGAGGTCATGGGATATTCCGACTCCGATTTTGCTAGATGCCAAGACAGTAGGAAATCCACATCAGGCTATATTTATCTGTTAGCTGGCGGAGCAATTTCTTGGAGGTCTGCAAAGCAGACGCTCATAGCTTCATCCACCATGGCTGCAGAGTTTGTAGCATGTTATGAGGCATCAAACCAAGGGATATGGCTGCGGAATTTTGTCACTGGGTTGCGTATTTTGGAAGGCACTGAAAGACCACTGAAGATATATTGTGACAATAAGTCTGCAGTTTTATATTCCAATAACAACAGGAGCTCGACAAAATCAAAGCATATTGATATCAAGTTCCTAGTTGTAAAAGAAAGAGTGCAGAGTGGACAGATTTCCATAGAGCACATTGGGACAAACTCCATGATAGCGGATCCACTTACGAAGAAACTACCACCCAAGGTCTTTCATGAGCACACTGCTCATATGGGTGTTGTTCTATTTGAGAACATTCTGGTTTAGTGGGAGATTGTATTTATATTACTGCTTTATGTCAGCCTTGAGTTTTATCTATGTAATTAGATTAATTTCTGCAGAAATGAAGTATTCAGTTTATTACGCTCTGTTACGTATTGTGAAGTATTGATCTCAATAAAGTTAAGTAGGACCAGTTGGACATAGGCATGTATGGATCACATCACATGTAATTTCCATGCTACGCATCCATGATTGATCTATGTCATTTAGCTATATTTGTATACGTGACCATTGGTGGGTCGAGTTACGATTGATGTAACGAAGACCGCTTTGATCCTATATTAATATAGTTAATGGACAAGATTGTTTGGATACCCTCAAGTTATGATAACAAATTTCTGAGCTCACTAAAGTTAAGCACATTTTTCAAGATACATATGTGGTCCAATGGGAGATTGTTAGATAATGTCTCAATGGGACCACATAATTAAATGTGGTGTTATCATTTATAAGAAGCCTACAATTTAAGTGATTCAATTTAGTTAATAGGCTTAAGGGTATATGTGTTATGGACCTAATGTGTAGATACTAGTTGTATAATTTCTATTTCTATGAGGGGCAGAAATAGAAATTAAAACATATTGGTTAAAGTTGGTTTTCATTACCTTTCAGTTTTAAACCAATAATGGTTAATTTATTGGTTTTCATTACCTTTCTGTTATGAAAACCAATTACAACCTTTAAAAGGTTATGGTCCCTATTCTTTCCTAAGGTGAAAAAAATAAGAACATTGTTTTATTTTTCTAAATCCTCTCAAGGAGAAACATAAGGCACCAAAGGGGAAAGGATTAGAAGGCAATAACATAGTCAATATCAAGGTTTTATTGACAATCAGACGCTTCCGTTTAACCGTTCATCGATGGATTCAAGTATGTCATTTTGTCTTGATTTTTTGATGATATACATGGTAGATGATCCGACACATGAAGTTTCATGTTCTGAAATTTATGTTAACAAGACGTCCTCCCAGATGGCTAGGTGAAAACTTGTCTTCCGCGGATGTCACCTTTCTCGACCGCGGCTGTCAGCCTTCTCACCGGACGTCCACCCAGACGACCGGCAGGACATCCGCCTGGACAACCGGCAAAGTGAATTTCGAGCCAACTTCCTTTTCGGGCTATCAAGCATTGCTCAACTCAAGTTTAAAAGGTCATAGACTGATTAAATCACTCTAAATTAAACCATTTCAATCGGTTTGGTTCGGTTCGATACGATTTGATAGAGGGAGTGGTGTATATCGATGTTTAAAATAATAAAATCAATATTATCAGTTTGATAAAAAAATTTATCTAAATATTTACCGTACCAAACCAATTATATTCTTATTTACGAGGTAGCTAGTATCACAGTACAGTTTCTACATATTGATTGGGTCTCCAATCTTGGTGTGTGCACTCAGCTACCAGCTAATCCAAGCAATCAATGCGTCAAGTTTAGAGTGCAGCTCGGTTGTCTAAACTCAATTTGAATTCTGTTGGGAGTTGTTTAGATCCTCTCAAACTCGAATTGCACTCCGAAATTATTTGTCTACTTTTAGCCTGAATTTTTATTCAAAAAGAAAAAGAAAAAGACTAACCTGAATTAGGTTCAAATTGTCCAAGTTAGCCAAATCAAATCACACATAAAGCCATGCCACTTCTTCATTTGCCTCGGAGAGGGAAAATTATTTGGTGGGGTTTTAACTTGGTAGTTATTTATTACAATAGAAGATTTTAGTAATTTTTTTATATTATTTTTTTAAAAGATAAATTCACTAGTGTCAAGTGGGGGTGGACAAACCTGCGAAGTTGAGTTCAGCTTGCATTATAGTCATCCCAAGTCTAGTTCTAAAAAAACTTCAATTCCAAACTCTTCATTTAACCAATAAATATAAAGAGAATTTTTTTTAAGTTCTTTAATATTAAGATTTTATAAAATAAATGATATACAATATTTTCATAATAATTAAGGTCCCTCAATATTTTTACAGAGAAAATTCAACACAAAAAAATTTTGCCCGACTCAGAGAAATTTCGCTCAACTCAGAGAAATTTTGCTTGACTAAGAGAAATTTCAAAATTTCTCTGAGCCGGATAAAAAATCTTTGAGTCGAATTTTCTCTGTAAAAATATTGAGGGACCTTAGCTAATAAAAAAATATTTTGGATCTCTCCTACTACACAAAGTTAGAGAGGGATGTTTCACTAATTTTTTCTAAATATAAACTAATTTTTTTTTAAATTTAAAACGTTAACAAAATTCAATGGTAAAATAAATATAATTTTTAACAAATATTTTAATTTAAACCTTAGAAATAATATATCCATAATTTTTTTTTTTATATTTTTCCTGCTTTATTTTATTACTAAAATAATATAAAATTTTAATTAATATTTTTTAAATTGGCACACTGGGTTGGGTAGAAATTTTTATCCCAAATCAACCTCCAATATTAAATAGACACAAAATCTTAACTTTAGTTTAGTCTTATAGGCAAAATAATTTTTCTAAATCTTAAAAGAATAATGCTTGGGACCCCCTTTTGGGGGTCACCCCCTCATCCCCTTTGCCACGTGGCGGATGGTAATTGGAGGAGCAGGAAAAAAAAGAAAAAGAAAAAGAAAATGTAACCAATGAGAGAGAGAGGGGGGGTCAAAGGGGGTGGGAGGAAAAGGGGGAATGAATCATTGTTGTAAGGATAGAATAATGCTTGGGACCCCCTTTTGGAGGTCACCCCCTCACCCCCCTTTTGCCACGTGGCGGATGGTGATTGGAGGAGCAGGAAAAAAAAGAAAAAGAAAAAGAAAATGTAACCAATGAGAGAGAGGGGGGGTCAAAGGGGGTGGGAGGAAAAGGGGGAATGAATCATTGTTGTTAAGGATAATATCTAGATAATTCATAAAAAATAATTGATTCAATAATCATTACAGAAATTTATTTGGTGCTCTTATATTATAACAACGAATAACTTCTCATTTTTTTGTTCAAAATAAAATAAAATAAGGGTAAATTACATTTTACTCTAGTATATTTAGTGTTTGATAAAGTTAAAAATCAAGATTGAAAATTAAGTATTAAAAACTAAATGTTAAATTTTTTAAGCTAAAAAATTGTTTGATAAAAATTTATGGCCATTGTAACAAAATAAATCTTGAATTTTTAATTTTAGAACACACCGTCCATAAATCTAAATTTAAATTTTCTTTGACCAAAGATCCACACTCTAAAATACTTTGTCAATAAGGACAACCTACTACAAAATAACCAAACTACTGTTGTGCTTTAAGGCTAACTGTCCTGAACTACCAAAAATCAAACACACAATAATGAACATAAGATTTACGTGGTTCGGCCTCAATGTCTACGTCCACGGAGAGAACCAGAAATTTTCACTAAAAAAAATAGAGATTACACAGAGGAGGAGATTCTCTCACTCAACTCACACACTCTTTATTGCGTTACACTCTCTGGTTTTCCTCTCTCACTCTCACAAAGATATACACTCACTTGTATATCACTTGTTCTTCCATTCCTTGTGTATTCTTCCTCTTGCAAGTTAACTCAAATATATAGAGGGAGTTGAAGACAAAAACTCATACCTCTCCCACGTGAAGGTATGGCTTGCCACCTCCCTATGACTGCTTGTTTCCCTAGCTCTTCTCTCACCATTGTCAATTATCAATGGCTTCTCTACATTTGTGCCAACCAATGTCAACAATGGTTGTTACTTCTATCCACATGGGTGAACTCAACAAATCACCCCCTTCACCTATGTAGGGTGATCCACAATAGCATCTCTTGCCTGAAGTGCCCTGTACCCCCTCACTGGAGTGCCATGCAAAGCTTACTTTTGCAACCCGTTGTGATTGCATCTCTTTCTTCCATGCATTCTTGGAGAGATTGCAATATGTCTCTAATTCAGGAGCAAAAGAAACTCTTTTCTTCCTTGGGACGAGCTCTGTCATCTTGGCCTTTCTGCTCTGAGTTTGCTTCAAGATTGGCCGCAAATGGCTTTATTCTGTGCACCTTCAGACTACCTCCATGCGTTCCTGTACACTTTGGTTGAGCCCTACGTTCTTTCTGCACGCATCTTGTACTTCTTGCCTGGTGAGTGATAGTAGCTCTATCTATCACAACCTCTTCTACAAGCCTGTACAGATTTCCCTCTAGTCGTCCATGCAGCATCACCGTATCTCCATGGATAACTTTGAGATTTCCTTTACTAAATGAGAAGCCGTAACTCTTCAAGGCTAGCATACTTAAGGAAATTAGATTCTTCTTCAGTCTCGGCACGTGTCGGACTCTATCCAACATGAAAATTTTTCTATCTTCTATTCGGAGCTGTATTGTTCCCATGCCAACAATCTTATTCACAGTGTTGTTAGCTGCCCGAACAATAACTCCGTCATTTGCTTTGTAGGTGGAAAAAAGTCTCATGTCCATACATATATGGTATGTACTTCCAAAATCTAAATCCAATCAGGTTTCGTCATACTCGACGAAACTATGAATGCATACTCATCCTTAGTATTCACTATAATAGCGACATTTGATGAGCTCGCATGTTCCTTGTTTGCCTTGTCCTCCATGAGCTTTGCACAGTCTTTGATGAGGTGATCCTCCTAATCACAATAATAGCACTTTCTTGTGTAGCTTGGCCTTGATTGCGAACGCCCTCTTGATTTGGATCTACCCTGTTTCTGATTGGACCTACCTTTGCCCCAATCATCTTTTGATACAACCATGGCATTTCCTTTTGGGTGTTTACCAGTTTCCTTTTTCTTTATCGCCTTATGTGAAATAAGTGTAACAACCACCTCATCCAGTCCAAGAGTATCTTTCCCGTACATTAGAGTAATCCTAAGATGCTCATATGATGGAGGTAAGGAGACCAGCAAGATAATAGCCTTATCTTCCTCATCGGTCTTCACCCTAATAGTATTCAACTCCATTGTGAGCATGTTGAACTCGTCCAAATGTTCTGTAAGGTTCGCTTCTTCTGGCATTTGAATTGTGTGCAACTGTTTCTTCAAAGATAACTGATGCCGCATTTCTAACTTTGCCCATAGCTCTGCCGGATCTTCTTCATTGATGACTTCTCGGAGTGTGTTGTTCCCAAGATATAATTGGATCGTGCTGTTTGCCAGTTCTCTTAACTCCTCCCTCTTGTCATCTTCCATGTCTACCGATTTATTGGACTTTTTGTTGAGAGCTTTCACCAAGCCCTCTTGCGTTAAAATATTTTTTACCTTTCGCTGCCACAAGGTAAAGTCATTATTACCATTGAAAGGTTTTATCATGAAACTTGCACATTTTCCTACCATTTTGATGTCTTCAAAAGAACCATTTAGAATTTGACTATTCTGACCTCACGATTGTGATCGGAACAGTGTGCTTGCCTAGGAACACACTTCCTTCCTCTTCAGGGGCCTAATTGAAAATAACCCCCAAAACTAGGGACTAAATTGCAAATTTCCCAAACAACAGGGCCAAACCGTAATTTCACAAACTATAGGGGCCAAAATAAAAATTTCCAAAAATTCAATGACCAAATTATAATTTTTGAAAACTTCAGGGATTAGATTACAATTTACCAAACTTTCAAAGGCCAATATGCAATTTTTGAAACTCCCTGCTGTAAACGTGTTCGAACGTCCCGGGGAAAATCCTGTTTTGTCCATTGGGCTCACTACAGTTCGGACTCAATGTCACGGTTCTGAATCTGATCTCACAAAGTGCAATGCAAGATCGATAAATCACCAAAGAGTCTAAATCTGGCAAATCGTTTTGAAAAACTGATTTTTAGAAAGAAGTGCCAAACATGGACTGCTTTTTCAGATACAGAGTCGCCACCTAAATATTTTATTTTGGGGAAATTTAGAAACCATGACTCGTGCCTAAGGCCACGTGTCCGTCATCACCCAAGTTGCCTCGGCTCTAGAACTTGGGTACGATTGGGGAAGGTCATGCAATGAGCACCCCCGCTCGCCCGATCAAAGATCGGCCACTACTAAACATGATATCTTGTTTTTGAAAACACATGCGTTCTTATTCCAGTTTATTAGCCTAGAATTACTATGTGATGCGCACAGCATACAAGTATAGTCTAGATCACCTAAGTTGGAACAAAACATCTCATGTTTGTTTTTTAAAGCGGTTTGCTACTCACAAGTAGGCTAAAATGCGGATTTTGCCAACCTCAAGTGAGCTTAGAAAATATGGTGATTTGCCACTCTCAAGTGGGCTTAAAACTCGCAATCAATGAATTGTTCCAATTCAAATAATCCAACCTTCACCCACAGGCATTCAGGCAGTTATATCACATAAGCAGTTAGCCTCATGGCAAGCATGCTATCCTAGCAGTCACTCACACACATGCAAGGATGCTAAAGCATAAACACTCACCGAGTACTCCAAGTCAAAACAGAAACTAGTTAGTAATCAATGCATGATCCTAGTTCATGTTAAGATGGCTAATGTAACACATACAAAATGCAACTAAGATAGGCTCGGCTATTCTAAACATGGCATATGAAATGCAACAGATAACATGTATTCAACTGGGAATTGAAATACAATGCGGTTAGTATGATACGTCGAGCCCAGTGCATGCAAGAAAGATGAATGGATGCAAACATACGAGCATAAGGATGCTAATTGAAATGTGCCCTAAAACTAACCATCGAAAGTAAGTAAGTAAAAGGGAGAAAGAGGTGAGGTTGGAAGACATACATCACACACACGCACATTTATTACAAAATTCGCTCTCTCGACGGAGGGTCCGAATAAATAATACAGAACCAACTAGCTAATCTAAGTTAATCTAATTAAACTAATTATTATACGACGAAATGAATAACAAATCATAGCTAATTATTACACAACACTTAACTAATTAACAAATCAACTAAATTAGCAATTAAATAAGCATGCAAACTATGTGAAATGGGCTGCCTCAGCTCTGCTTTGAATGATAAGGGATGCATGCATGCTTGAGTTGCCTCGTCGGGAAATCCATCGCGATGCCTCGATTTGCCTCTGTTTGCAACTGGTCCCAGAATACTGTACAAAGCTCCAGAAGGCTGAAACTCTACCATGGGAACCTGTAAGGATACTGCCGACCAGTTTTTGCTGCTGGTTTCTGGTTTGCTGTAACAGAGAGCAAGAAAGGGGTATGGCAAAGTATTTTCAACATATGTGTGCATGACCACTCTCCCCATCATTGCATAAGCTCTAGGGAGGGTAGTCCTCGATCCTCGTGCCACCAATAATGCATCTCGATGCATGATGGCCGAGGAGTCGAATTGCACGACTTGATATGAAATGAATGCACATATGAACACAATAAGGCCTAAACTCCATCATGGGTAGTCAAGAGTATCGGCGACTGGGAATTGAAGCACGTTTCGTCACTTTGAGTACGAAACGTCCCTCGTTTCCCGTGTTTGGACTAACTCTTATTCCAAACACGATGCAACACACAATGCACGCACCAATGCAACTCTAGCATGCAACCTAAACGCAATGTGACTAAATGATGCAAACATGCAAGGGATGACATGCAAGGGTGCGACTAGCATAGGCAATGCTATGAACTAAGAATGACATACTCAATGCACATGACGCTACATGGCATACGCAATGCACATATGAAGACTACTAATGAGATGATCAAGGCATACACAATGCAATTGTCAATCATGCAACAACATGGACTATATGGCATATGCAATACAAGATGGACTTAAATCAAGATGGATGGACCTCAGCCACATTCAAATCAGTGGCCATACATGATGAAAATGAAGCAACAACACACATGCAAACATGCACAAATGCAAGGGACCAAACCTAAGGCACAAAGTGCAACTCCACCAAAGCATGGTAAGCATGAAATATGGCATACAATCACATATTTTCCAGCTCTAAAATGACATGCAAGATGGTCCTGAATCATGCAAACACCTCACATAATGCATGCTAGATGGCCCAAATACTGAATCTAGTGAAGTAGATTACACTATAGGCATGCAAAACAATACTCAAATGGCCAAACCAGCCCCAAACAGTCCCTATGTAGGCCAAAATAGTAGCAAATATGGACTAAAATGATGGCTCGCAAAGCATGGAAATGAAACTCATGCAATGGTCCAAAAATGAGGTATTCATGCATAACTCTCAAACACATTTAAAGAGTGGAAAACATGGGAATATGACATACATATAAGCTCTGAAATATGATTCATAATGATGCCAAAACATGGAAACACCTCAAAATACGCATGCAATAGGCTTCAATACTCAAAGCTAGGCAAGGGTATTGAACTACAACCATGCATAGCAAACATCATTCGATCATGAGGCCCAAAAATAGAGCTAAGGCAGTCCAAAACATGCACAAAATCGGTTCAAGGCATGGCCAAAAAGTGCTAGAATCAAAGGTCAAAATAGCATGCAATGTAAGCTAATAAAGAGGATTTGCACTACAAGCATGTGAGGCAATCAAGAGGCCAATAAACCAGCAAAATTTAGAGGTATGACATGCCAAATAAAGCCCCAAAACCCACTGAAATATGGTTAATGCATGCAAGAATGAGATGCTCCTTTGATATGCTATGAAGATGGTTATTCTACACATGCAAGATGGACATCCAATATGGCAAAACAAGCTCTGGATAGAGCCTATGCAGGTCCTAAAACTCATCAAAAATGGCTTGAAACATGGCTTGGAAGCCTGCAACTAAGGGCTCCTTTGTAAGGCCAAAAATGCTAAAAAATAAAATAAGGAGAGAGAGGGTCACCCTTCTCTGATTTTGGCACTCAAAATAGCATGCTAGCCACTGAAAATCCACTGGATTTCAGTGGCTAAAAGGCCAAACAAAGGCCAACACAAATGCTCTAAGGCATGGCTCAAAACAAGGTAAAATAAAGCATGCAAGGGGGTAGATAACCCCCAACGGAAAAATGAACTTAAACAAACATGTTAAGGGCCTCAAAATAAGGCTTTTTTCAGTTTACACCAAAGCTCAAATATGCTTTCAAGTATGGATAAAAGATGGAGCAAAATAAAGCTTAAAAGAGTGAATAGTGTGTTACCCTTGTAGTTTCAGCAAAACCAGCAGCTTCTTGGACCAAAAACCATCTCTTTGAGACCTCTCAAGACCCTTCAAGAACCTTAGATCAATGGTGGAGATGTGTGGCTACGAGGTGTGGTGTTAAAGGCCAAGAACAAACACCCTTTCTAAGCCTAGAATGTACAGATATAGTGAGATATATGTGCTTTTCCTTAGACAAATTTTTTTTTCAACCTCTCTAAAGAAGAGGGAGGCCCTCTCTTATAGAGAAACAAGAGGGTTCAAGCTTCTTGGAGAAGCTAGAGCAAAGGTTCAAGAGGTTCAAACTTACTCAAGAAGCTAAAACAAGGGTTCAAAAGGTTTAAGCTTCCTCAAGAAGGTAAAACAAAGGTTCAAAAGGTTCAACTTTCCTCAATAAGCTACAATAAGGCTTCAAAAGGTTCAAGCTTCATCAAGAAGCTAAAACGAAGGTTCAAAAGGTTCAAGCTTTCTCAAAAAGCTAAAACAAGGGTTCAAAAGGTTCAAGCTTCCTCAAGAAGCTAAAACGAAAGTCCAAAATGTTCAAGCTCTCCAAAAACCGTGCCAAATAGAGAAAGTTTAGCGGTCCCGAACCGAGGCGTACGGCCAACGGCTCCGAAAACCGAAAACTGGTCTCCAAACGGGAACAGTGGCCTACAACCACGAAAAGTAGCCTACGGCCACTGAGAGATGGTCTACGAGACCTCTCCCTCCCTTCGAAAAGAGAAAACAGAACCTGATTCGCAAATCGAGACAAAGCACAAAAGAGTCCCGAGGTCCGGAGGCAAGGCTCTCAGCCGAGACTTTGTAACCTCAGAACGAGCACAACATGCGTCATCACCGAGCGCTCAATCGATGACGTCTGAGTCTTAAGGTCGGTCAAAAATGGGGTGTCTACACCTACTGATGTGGCAAGTTCGCTAACATGGCTGGGACACGTGGTGCTGACTGGTTGATGACCTAGTAGTGAATTGGCGCTGATGTCAACTATACCCAAAAAGAAATAAAATTCTTCAAATACTGTTTATGGGACTTGAACTCCAAACCAAAGACTTAAGACCACAAGCCTTAACCATTGAGCCACACTCACCCTCGTGATATCATTTCCCCCGATAAAGATTTAAAGTATTTGGATTGGCTACAAAATTGTCGTCTTCAACCTCTAGTCGCGAGTGGGACTCTGGTTCAGAGTTGACTTTACGTGCCAAACTTTGACCGGCGTGTGTAGGCCACCCCAACCTCCGTTTTGCCTGTTCTTTCTAGGTCTGGACTCCTCTCGTTGAGACCTTTTTCCCGGTATGCTCAAAAGTGAATTTCGAGAAACTTGATTTGTGTCTATTTTGAAAAACAGAGTATCTGAGCCTCTGTTTTGCCTCATTGCTCAAGCTGAGCTCTGATACCAATTGTTGTGCTTTAAGGCTAACTGTCTTGAACTACCAGAAATCAAACATACAATAATGAACACAAGATTTACGTGGTTCGGCCTCAATGCCTTCGTCCACAAAGAGAACCAAAAATTTCCACTAAAACAAATAGAGATTGCACAGAGGAGGAGACTTTCTCACTCAACTCACACACTCTTTTCTGCCTTACACTCTTTGGTTTTCCTCTCTCACTTTCACAGAGATATACACTCACTTGTATATCACTTGTTTTTCCCTTCCTTGTGTATTCTTCCTCTTGCAAGTAAACTCAAATATATAGAGGGAGTTGAAGACAACAGCCCATACCTTTCCCATGTAAAGGTATGGCTTGCCACCTTCCTTACACAGCTTGTCTCCTTAGATCCTCTCTCACCATTGTTAACAATCGGTGGTTTTCTACATTTGTGCCAACCAATATCAACAATGATGGCTACTTCTATCCACATGGGTGAACTCAACAACTACCCTATATATAAATATATATGTTATACGGTGAAAATCAACCCAACCAAATCAAACCCTCTTTCTTCTCTCTGTTCTCTCTCTTTCTCTCTCTTCATTCTGACGCCACTACCGTCCTTTTCCCAAAATCGTCGTCACGGTCATCTATTCTAAGAATGAGTCGGAGCTTCATTTGTAGCGGTTTCAGTCTATAGATACAGATCGACGTATCGCTGTTGAATCCGACCACAAATCACCGACCATCGCTCTTTAACAATTGAGCAGGACTCTGACGGCGGTGCTAGGTCTAGTTCCAAGAAGTCTAGCACTGCCATCGAACCCACCGCCAAGGCCACTAGCTAGCGTAGTTTCATTGAGAGAGAGAAAGAACACCAAACCAAAGCTTCATCCAGATCCGTCACCAATTTTTCAGATCTGCCGCTTTCTCTTTTTCTCCATTCTGTTCTCCCTCTATATGTATATATATATATCACTCATTCATACAGATTGCACTATATTAGTTAAGCAACTTCGAACGAGATTTGCAATAGAATGTTAGCTGAAGCATATAATCATGGATATATGTAACATATGTAAGCATTTTGATTGTGTGTGTATTTGTAAAGTGCCTTGGTCAATGGTTAAAGCTGCTCATGATGCAGTTAAGGTGGCTGCTTCTTCTTTTTCTATATAATCTTTGTAGACTTTCATATTCATTTCTTGAGATTTGTATCAGAAATGTGTCTAGTGTTAGACAGATTCTTGTAGATTTGTATTTTCAAATTTATGATTATCGTTTATTAATTTGTTCTTTTCGATTTTTTGTTTTGAATTTGCATATTTTGACGTGATTTCTCTTTCTCTCTCTCTCTCTCTCTCTCTCTCTGTGTGTGTGTGTTTTTTTTTAATCTATTTATTGGATTTGTGAAGTTTAACTTTTCTGCTAGTCATATAACATATTGAAGATCTAAATTTACAGTTTGCTAATATGGTTGTTGTCGATGCATATGATGATGATTTGTTATTGTTCGTTCTTCCATTAGAACAATTGAGGTTTAAAGTTTTGAAGTTCTAGATTTTTCTTCAAGAAAAACACAGATTAATGTCGTTACTTAAGTTTGATTATTAATAAATATAGAATTGAACTATCAAAGTAGGTTGGCTAGAGTGGAGAAGTGTTTTTTTTTTTTTTTTGAATAGATAGATATATAATTGAACAGTTAAATAGAATTTAGGGGAAAAAATGAACAATTAAATAGAATTTAGGAAAAAAATTGAACAGATAGATAGAATTTAGGAGAAAAATTGAACAGATAGTCAAAAAAATTGAATAGATAGACAAAAAATTAGAACATATAGATATAAATTTGAACAGATAGTCAACAAAAAGTTAAATAGATAAAAAAAAGTCACGAGCTAAAATTGAAAACAAAATGTCTTCTAGGATTTTTCACCAAATTATTTCACAAAGTGTGGACTTCTCACCAACAAAAAATATTCACTAGACCCAATGTCTTACACCCTTCTTAAATTGGATTTATCATTAATTTTCTCTTAATTTTGTTATTTTAAACCCTAATCTTTTGATTTATTTTTAATCTAAACCATTTGCTTATTTTCATTAAGTAAAATCGACAAAAAAAAAAAAAATTAGTATTTTAGTCATTAAACCAAATGCAAGTGTATATAAAATGTTTAAAATATCATTTTCATTAAGTTTAATGATTAAAACACACTTCTTCTTCTTCTTTTTTGTCAATTTTATTTAATAAAAATAGGCAAATGATTTAGATTGAAAACAAATCAAAATATTAGAATTTAAATAGATAAAATTAAAAGCTCGGGGTTTATTTTGTTACAATGGTCAAACCTTAAGATTTTGTTTTTGTTTTTGTTTTTGTGTTAATTACCTCAAATTTAAGTTCTTAGCTAAAAATAAATTATTTGATAGGTATAAAATCAAATTTGAAATTTATTATTTGCAAATGGTATATTTTAATTTTTATATTGTGATGGTGATAATGATATAGTATGATGGTGGTGGCGGTGGTAGCGGTAGTGGTAACGGTAATGGTAGCGGTAGTGATGGTGGTGGTAATAAAATGATAATAGTATGTATAACAACAACGACAATGATGATAAAGATAGTGGTAGTGGTAGAGGTAGCGGCGGTGGCAATGGCGGTGATAGTAGTAGTAAAATGATAGTGGTGCTTATGGCAACGATCACAATGATGATAAAGGTAGTGATTTGTAGTGATAGTGATAGTGATAGCATGGCAGTGGTGGTCAGTGGCAGAGCCAGGATTTGGTGATTAGGGAGGGGGGCAAAAGCAACGTATTGGGCAAGTTCAAGTGGTTAGGTTAAGAAAAATTTAAAAAGTTTTAATAATTATTAAAATGAATAAATTATTATTAAAAATAAATTAATAAATAATGAAAACACTCTGCAAATGTGTTCTAAGGATTTGAATTTCAATCACTCACCATTAAAATAAAATACAAATTGGCTTTAGTATCACATAATTCATCTAATATTTGAATGTTAATAAGTTACAGATTGCACTTTATACATGAAATTTTAATTTGCATGCCAAAGGTGCATACATTATATCTTTTCATAACTATACAATAATGATTTCTAACAAAATTACAATGGTTCATAACTTTTCTAACTTCATAACATTTTAATGTTCATGATATAATTACAATAATTTTATAACTAAGTCTTTCTTATGAAGCACCCCTTTATAACATAATCACAATAGTTTGCTACTAGTACTATAAAATATCATAACTTTTCTTATGACAAAGGCATGTACCATAATTTTCCTTCAAGTAAAAGAGAGAAATGAAAAAAAATAAAAATAAAAAATTAAGAGAAATTGAAATGATGGGGGGAACTACATATAGATGGGAGAATGGGGTGTAAATAAAAATTTGTGGAGGTGCAAATGTATATATTGGTAATTTTTTTTTTTCTTTTTTCCACCTGTATGTAATTCACCATTGAAATGAATGGAAGAAAAAAAGTGGCCATATGTATTTAAAAAATACATGAATAGAAATATATGACATTGGGGAGGCCAAGTATAATTAAACTAACTAAGTTTTATATACATAATACATATATTCATACAATTTTGTAGCAACTAGGAGGGGCTAGGCCACTGACCCCCCTTGCCTCCGTTCCTGGTGGTGGTGGCTATAGCGTTTAAACCCGACCCATTTGACTTTTGGATTCAGATTTCTTTTCCTTATGTAGTTGTTCTTGCCTTATTTTTCCACTACTTCTTCTTAAGTTTGGCTTTTGGGATGTGTTGATTGCGTATGAAACAGGTTGGTAGCTTATTTTTTTAAACTTTTGTTGTCCAGATTTTTGTTCCTTCGCTCGAGTGGTCTTTGTGAACCTCCAATACTTTTGCAGGTCTGTAAAACTACTAGGAGTTTGTATTCTTTGCTTGAGCGAAGCTTCTTGCACTCGAGCGATGGTGTTCTGTCTTGAGCGATGGTCTACTAGGAGTTTGTATTCTTTGCTTGAGCGAAGCTTCTTGCGCTCGAACGATTGTCTTCTGTCTATAAAACTACTAGGAGTTTGTATTCTGCGCTTGAGCGACACTTATTGCGCTCGAGTAGAACAACTTATTGTGTCTGGTCACTCGAGCGATACATCTTGTGCTCGAGTGAACTATGTGTATATCAGTTCATAAAATCACTTTTCTGAGTCACTTTTTCACCTCTCTCTCTCTCTCTCTAAACATTTCAAAATCCTATTTCCTTTCACTCTCTCTCTAAAACTCACATATTTCTCTCAAATACACCTAGATTCGTCGATCTTTTCACCCATGTGCCTTTGTTAAAAAGGTAGAGCTCGACACGGGCTTCGTTCTAATCGGAGCAAAGTTGGTTTTTGGCATCTATGGGTTTCCCTTACTCTCTCTCTTTCATGTTCTAGCTTGAGGTAGGAATACTTTCCACACTTTTTATGGGTTTTAACTTAGCTATTTGCTATTTCTAAGCCATGTTGAGATTTTTGGAAGATTTGGAATAATCTAGGGTTTTGGGTAAAAATCAAAAGAGGGGTTTTTCAAATGGATCCTTGAGAATGATTTTTATATGGAAAATAATGTTGAATGTTGGGATTGATTTCGGGAGAAAAAGGGGTTTTGCCCTAAATGCCTCAATTATTGATTTTGTATAAATTTTGAGATTTATATTGGAATTGTGAAATTGGGATGATGTTGATGAGTATGGTGGAGTTAGATATGTATTATCACTCACCATTTGAATATTTGGAAAATTTATTTTTATTGATAATTGTTTATCTGTTTAGAAATATCTGTTTTGGGTTATTGGTAGAGGATAGCTATGAGTGTTGTAGAAAATTGGATGTGAATTAGAAGAATTGAAACTATTTTCTCATTCATTGCATTGAACATTATCTCACACTTATACATTGGAAATGTTACCGTTTTGAGAAAATGGGTGAATCTGGGAAAGAAATTATTGTTACATCAAATAAGTTAGCCTATATATCCTGGGTGAAAGTCCCGAAAATCATGTGTATACATGGGTGTCTATCTCGCGGACGAAATTTTCATGAAATGACAATAGTAGTGTTTGTATAGCTTATGTTTACATGGGTCCTAACTTACGATTTTCTTTGGACGAAATTTTCGAAAAAGGTTGTATTGTTTTGAAACTTCTAGAGTTTATGTGATTCACTGCCCAATTTTCTGTTGTAATGGAAATGATTTATGAATTGATATAAATTCTTGGCATTGCATAGTTTTGGAAAGAAGTATAAAAACGTTTTGGTACGAGCATTGCATATGCATTCACCTTATAGTTTTGTTAAGGTTCATATACTGTGATGGATTATTTCTACTGGGCTTTGGCTCACCCTACGTGGGAAAAATATTTCAGGTGCTGATGATATATCTCCGTCAATGCAATAGCTTGAAGGACTTAGAGCGAGGGCTTCTTTTTATGTATTTATTTTGTACAAGCCAAGGGCTTTAACTGTATTGGACTTAAGTCCACTTTTGTTGTAACCAAGCATCGTCTTGGAAAGTTATAAGCCCTTAGGGCATTTCTTATCTGTTTAACTTCTATTCTTTTTCTTTTGTTCGCAACATATGCTATGGATTCAGGGCCAGACATTATGAATGTATATCGCATATTTTTCCCTTTTCTAAACTCAATTGGATTTAATGGAAGATAGTTACTTTATCGTTGTTGTCATTCATTGATATTGTGGATGGATTATTGTATATATATTTTGGAGCGCTACAGTGGTAGTGGTAGCGATGATGGTAGTGGTAGTGATAATAGTAGTAGTAATGATGATGGTGGTGGTAGTGATAGTAGCGGTAGCGATAAATGGTGGTGGTGGTTGTAGTAGTGGCAGTGGCATAATAGTTGTGGTTGTGGCGGTGGTAGCCGTGGCATGATGGTGGCGGTGGTAGTAGCAATAGCAATCATGGTGGTGGCAGTGGTATCAATGGTAACGGTGGCATGATGGTGGTAGTAGTGGTAGTGGTGGTGGTAGTAGTGGTGATGGTGGTGAGTTTATAATAGTTCATATTGATACTTATATTTAGTATTTATAAATTCAGTCATAATTAAGTAGGTTTCATATAATTTAAAATTTTCTTAAGTTTTAACTTACATTTTAAGAGGCACATAAAATTTTAATTGATATCAATTGTAATTTTCAAATGGGTTTAATTGATTATTACTTAACACATTCAGTTTCAAGTGTTTAATTAGGTTATCAAACACCCTCTTAGATGGTGTTTGGTAAAATTGAAAAATGAAAAATGGAGACTGAAAATTAAGTATTAAAAATTAAATGCTGAAAATTTTAAGTTGAAAAATTGTTCGATAAAAATTTAAAAGCTAAATTAAAAATAAGTTATTTTCAAATAGTATATTTCAATTTTTATATTGTGATAGTGGTGGTGGTGATGGTATGATGGTGATGGTGATGGTGATGGTGATGGTGATGGTGATGGCAATGGTGATAGTGGTTGTGGTAGTGGCCATAGTGGCATGGTTGGTGGTGCTAGCAGTAGCGTTGACCGTGGTGGTGGTGGTGGTGGCGGCATTGGCATGGTGGTAGTGATAGTAACAGTAACGATGGTCGTAACGATGCTAGTGATAGTAAATTTATGGTAGTGACAATGAAATTATAATGATGAAGATAGTGGTAATAGTGGTGGTGGCGGTGGTGGTGGCGACAGTGACATGATGGTTGTGGTTGTGATGGTGTTTATAATAGTATATATCTATACTTATGTTTAATATTTATAAATCCAGTTAGATTTGAGTAAGTTTCATATGACTTAAAATTTTCTTAAGTATTAATCTAGATTTTAAAAAATATTTAAAATTTTAATTGACATCAATTGTGATTATCAAATAGATTTAATTCAATTTGAAGTGCTGAATTAGCTTATCATGCACTCCCTTATGTTAACCTTTAAAATTTTCTTTTGCAGAAATTTCAAGACATGGGGTGTCTTGAAAGGGATTTGACTTCTCAAGTTGATATCTTAAATTAAAAGAATGTTTGGACTTGATAGGTTCATTTTGGAATCAATTCCAATAATCTTAACCGTTCTCTTTTTTAAATTCATTGAGCACAATTTTTATGCAAAAAACAAGATGATTGGATATCGGTAATTATATATTTTAATCATATTTGTTTTAAAAAAATGGACGACAAATATAATTTCAAGAATAATCATTCATGTTTTGTAATATAAATTTGATTCAACCATATAGCTAGTGATGTCCGATCATCATCTTTATTTATTTTTGCATTAATATTCTAATCAACGAGTTCTAGATAGTAAACAGTTCAAATTATCAAAACGGAACTTATGATGAGCTCCATGGATTCCTCGAGTTCTCAATGTTGATATCCCAACATAAGAAAAACCCAACTCTTTTAAAAATGTGACAAAGTTTATAAATATTGATAATTGAAATTATAAATTTCTCCATAAATATGTAATAATTTTATACATTTTTCATTGAATAGTAATTTTCCCTTTTTTTGTTTTTCAATTTAGCTCTTCATCTTTCAAGTTTTCTTAATTTATTTTAAAAATTAACTTATATCTTAAACAAAAAATATTATATTGACAGTCATATAACATAAAAATATTTTATTATATATAATATAACTCACTCATCTCTAATACAAGCCTAAAATCTTAATATAATAATATATTGTTATATCATGTGATAGATAATGTGATATTTCTATGTAAGTTTGAACAAAAACTAATTTTAAAAATAAATTAAGAAAAATTTAAAAGATGAAGAATCAAAATAAAATAAAATAAAATAAATTTCAAGAGTTGATGAAATGTGTATCCATAAAATAACTTCCCCTTTGACCAACAGATAATGTTTAACCGTCGGGTGACACACCCTTTTCTTTCTCTTTCTTTCTTTCTTCACTCACCAAGAAAACTACATCACTCCTTTGTTGTGTTTTCTGTTGGGAACTCTCTTGCATGACCCAGAATGGTAGCTACAAATCTCTGAAAATGACCCAACTCAAACCCTAACCAAAACCAAAACCAATGCATATACAAATACAATTCACATATACACTCAAATATATTAATAAATTGAAAGCATCAATCCACTGATTATAAACGTGTGTATATCAGAGTTTTTCATACTCATTCTTCACTACAAGTTACAACTGCTCCTTTTCAACTGGGTTTTTTTAATTTTTTTTAATATTTTTTTCTTCTTTAAAAAAATAAATAAAATAATTTTGGGTTTCAGAGGAGAAGCCATGAACATCATCTGGTGGAGAAACAATGAAGGCATGTTGCGGATGTTGTATGTCCTGTTTCTGGGTCAGGTGGTTTCTTTCATAATGGTGCTTGCAAGCTTCACTTCTTCTCTAGTGGCCAATCTTGGTACTACTCTCTGTTCTTCTCCTCCTACCTCTTTGTCTTTGATTTTATTCATTGGGTTACTTACACAAACACCTCGTTTACTGTCATTCTATACCATTTAACTCTCTTCAACTAACAATTTAGATCCTCTCAACTACAAAAAAATATATATATATATATATAAATAAAAAAAAATGCAATTTTGTCATTCAGCGTGTCCACATGCACGATTTGGGTGTTTTCAATTTGTCGTTTTATGGTTTTTTTGAGTTATTTATCATAATATGTGCTTTTTAAAGCCTTTTAAACTAAAATATTGAGTTTGCTTCATTTTGGTTGCCTTTGATAGAGTTTTGTAAATATGATTTGAGAGTATGAGTTGAATTTTGAGTTTGTGAGTTGTGGAATTATGATTTAAGTGTAGAAAATATGTTTGGTTATGATTTTTGAATAGAGTGTTGAATTGAGTTTTGAATTGTATGTGGAATTGAGTTTTGAAAGTTTGATTTGACATGTGAAGTAAGAAAATTTGTTTAGTGATGAGTTTTGTAAAGAGTTTTCAAAACTTAATTCAAATTGTTATAACTCATAACAAAACACACTACTTTCACACTATTGAAAATTCTGATCGACACTCATAACCAAACTTTTTTTAAAATTCAATTAAAAAAATTTATTATTAACAGAAAATAACATTTTTTTTAATTGAAAATACTACAAAAGAAATAATTTTTTTCAAAATAAATATTCTAAAAATTTAAATCATAAATATTTAAATAATTTAAATAATCTAACAAATTTAATAAGTAAAAAATTAAAATAAATATTCGAAAAATTTGAATCGTAAAAATTTAAATAATTTAAAATTTTAATATTTTAAATTTAAAAACAACTCTACACTCAAATTGTAACAAAACACATAAAACAAAATTCAATTAAAAAATTATTTTTAAAACTCATAACCAAACACATAACTTGAAACTCCATACTACTTTCACAACTCTACACTCAAATCGTAACCAAATACATAAAAAAAATTAAAATATTTAAAAATATTTTTATAAAATAGAGTTTGAATTTATTTTTATAAAATATTTTAAAATTTAAAAAATTAAAATCGCAATATTTTAAAATTAAAATATTTAGAAATATTCAAAAAATTAAAAAAATTGTAACATATTTAAATATTTAAATATTTAAAATCTTAACAAAATTAAAATATTTTTAAAATATTTAAATATTTAAAATATTTAAAATATTAAAATATTGATTTGAATTGAGTTTTAAATTATGTATTTGGTTATGAATTTTGAAAAGTAATGATTATGTTTTAAATTGAGTTTTGAGAAATAGGTGTAGAATTATGATATGAAAGCTCAAAATAAACATCACACTCAAATCAATGAGTGAAACTATAATTTGAGAGGCTTACCAAACGGAGCCTTTGTTTTTTGGTTGGGTTCTTGAACAACCATTAATTGAGTTTCTTGGGGTTTTTGGGTTCATCTCTTTTCTTTAATCATTTTCTTAAATTTGAGGAATTTTCCATAACTAATAAGCTCTCTATGTATATGTATGGGTATTGAGGGGTGTCTGTTTAGTTAATTCTATTTCGTTGTGTTGTTTCTTGGTTTTTTTTGGAGTTATTTTATTGGTTATGTTTGTGTGGATAATATGTGTTTCATAAAGATTTTTTAATTACTTATATTGGGTTTGCTTTATTTTGTTTTTTGGTTGGGTTCTTGAACCAGCATTAATTGAGTTTCTTGGGATTTTTAAATTTTTTGGGTTCTCATTTTTTTATTTATTTTAAATTTGAAGAATTTTCCTATACTAATCAAGTCTCTCTATGTATATAGGTGTAGATACGCCACTTACTTTGTCATTCTTCGGATACTTATCTTTGGCTTTGGTGTATGGAAACATCTTGCTGTACCAGCGTCAGCAATTACTGGTAAAATTGTCGGTTGATTATTTAGTATTTTCGGAGTATGGACATGTGGTGTTCTATAAGGTTCTGATTGGTAGAGAAGAATAGAAGCTCATAATTTATGGTGAGATGGAAAACGTGGGGTTCAGTAATTGATAATTGACTTGGAGTATGACCACATAATATTTCGGGATTATTAATAACTTCCCTAAAATTGTCTTTCTCACTATCACAAAATCTAACACCCGGAAACAGGTCTGTTTTTTATTGTGTTTCATTTTTATTTTTGCTTTTCCTATTTTTAAAAATGAAGACAATGAAGACTTTAAAAACACATGTTTTTTTTTTTTTTTTTTTTTTTTTTTTTTTTTTTTTTTGGTGTGTGTGTGTGTGAAAACAGTTTTTAAAATTTTAAAACAACTTTTTAATGTGTCCTAAAAAATGGATTATTTACCAATAAATCCTACCTTACAAACAAGTATACTAATCAATCCCCAATTTAAACTGTTGAACTGATAAGTCCTATTACTAGACAGATTTGTTCCATTTGATCCCTTTTTCCATTTTTGGTATTGATTTGTGGACGATTGTGCCCTCAGTCTGTTGAGTGGGACGTGTTTCATGGGAGGACGTTTTTTTTTTGGGAATGTTCGACACCATATTTGGTAAGTTGAATGTTACTTCAAAGGATGGGTCAGCCACTTCTTTGTTAGGGTTTGTGGTGTGCTGTCGTAGTGTTTGTGCTGTGACGCCCATGTGTTTCGGTGGCATATGCAGCAGTTCAGACCTCGACAATGTCCGTTGGTTTGCAGCTATGTCATGCTTTTTTTGCGATGTTGATTTATGCGTTTTGTTGATTTGTTTTGTGGACTACATTTCACCAGTACATTGATGTCATGTTACATAACGTTTTGGGCATGTGTATGAATTGGTGTTTGTGGGGTATGGTCAATGCGGGTGCCTGTGGTGGTGCATTAGCAGGGAGATAGGATAGTGGGTTTCGTTTGGGGGGTGGTTTGTCTTTGTGTGGATGTGTTTACAAGGTTTGTATATTGACTGGGATGTAGGCTGTGTGTTGTTGGGGGACTGGGATGGTAGTGATTTCATATGGGTGTTTTGTGTATGTGTACCTGATTGTGTGTTTTGTATTGTCACCATTATTAATTTGTGGGTGAGGTTGTGTGACTTTGTCTTTTTTATTGAATTTCATCTTCTGAATGTGTTGACTTATTTTCTGTTACAGCGGATGGATACACATGTAATGTTGATCTGTTGTTACGGTAATACAAATGCCGCTGTCAATTTAGAAGCCCCATTCCAATTTCAGGACTCGGTGAATCATGTGTACGAAAAATTTCCCGGAGTCACACCTGCCAATATGTGTTTTTTCTTCAAAATGCCAGGTTACAATAACTTCACATTACAGAATGATGTCGATATGCAGAACATGATCTCTCTTGCTCAATCTTTCCGGTTGCAATGCATTGATGTTATCATTAAGGTACCACGTGCGGGATATTTAGAAAATGTTCACTATCCACACGATAATGTACAGATTGGTCCATGTGTGTCGGACATGTTGTCTGACGAGTCGAATATGGATGACGAACAAGATTGTTTGGACAAATATTGTTCCCACGTCGAAAAGGTTTTTTTGTCTGCTCCATAGGCGAACGGGATTCGAAATGTTGGCCAAAGTTTTGAAGGGCGAGCTGCTGAATTTCGAACATTTCTTCGCAAGTATGTGGTGGAGTGCGGATTTCGGTTCAAATATATTAAGAATGATTTTGTTCGGATTACAGCAATATGCATGATGCGCGAATTGAAAGGATGTATGTGGTCCGTACATGCACGTGTGTTACATGCCAATGGATTTTTTTATATATGTAAGTGGAATGGCATGCACACTTGTGGTGTTTCGGTTCGGACACCCAAAAACCCAAGGGTTGGTTCTGACTTAGTGTCTGATGTCATTTCTGAATGGGTGCGTGACAAACCCCTCACACGTCCCATTGATGTTGTGTATGACTTGAAAAAAGATTATGGTTTGGAGGTTAGCTATCGGGTTGCCTGGTTAGATGTCGAAAAAGTCTGTGGTGAAATGTTCGGTGCACACTCAATCTTGTTTGACCAATTACGTTGGCACAGCAATGTAGTTATGACTAACAACCCAGGTAGTTATATCAACATTGAATACGATGAACAACACAATCGTTTTTTAAGGTATTTCATATCATTCAAAGCATGTATTGATGGTTTCGTCCATTGTCGACCAATGCTTTTTTTGGATGGGACGTTTCTAAAGGGGAATTTAATGGGAACTTGCTAGCCGCCATAGCGAAAGATGGCAACCAAGGTATGACGTTTTTTTCTTACCATGCGCAACATGTTTCGCCACATTCGATCATGTCTGTTTATATTAATGTACATAGTATTCTACAAGAAAATACTCGACTGACCTTTTGACAAATTAATTGCATCCAGGTCTATTCCCTTTAGCCATAGCGATCGTTGACTCCGAAAACACAACAAATTGGGCTTGGTTTTTGGGACACCTCGCAAACGTTGTAAATAGCCAAAGAACACTAACATTTTTATCCGACCGACACACAGGCCTGCTGGAATCAATCCCAGTCATATTTCCCACAGCACATCACGCATTTTGCTTAGAATATTTGCAACGTAACTTGCAAGACAAATTACGCTACGTCAATAGTTCATACCGCGCGTGTTTGTTGTCGAAATTCCTATCTTGTGCGTATGCACCAACAGTTGCTGCATTCAACCAAAAATTGGAGGAGTTCATGAAGGCTGGTCCCAAGGTGGCCAGCTTTCTTAAAAGATTTACCGCTACAGTACTGGGCAAATGCGTATTTCTGGTACACAATCACTACTTTTAATTTTACCAAATTTGTATTGTGTCATGATCGCAATATCACCATGTATATTTCTGTCTAACAAAGTCACTGTATATATCCCACCAGCGGTGCGCATTATGGTGAAATGAGTTCCAATGCCGTCAAGTCATTCAACTCATGGATACGGGAAGCACGCCACCTCCCAATTACTCAATTGGTTGACAGTATTCGGACCAAGATTATGCGACAGATGTCCAAACGCCGACTCAAGGCACAATCATGGCCTGGTGTTGTTTGCCCGAAGATGGAAGATCGGTTAGTTAAAGCATACAACAAAGGCAGATCATGGCTTCTAAGTCAGTCCAATAATGAGATTTTTGAGGTCCACTCTTTCCCATCAGTAATGGTTGATGTGGGAAGGCGTACATGCTCATGTTTCAAGTGGCAAATCAAAGGGTTCCCTTGTGCTCATGCTGTTTTTGCTATTCGCAACAGCGGACTTGACCTTTATGATTTAGTCGATCCGTATTACCATGTGTCGGAGTACGGGTATTCTTACACTTGCAACATAAACCCCATACCCACTGTTGAGAAACCACCATTTGGCATTGAAGATTTCATCATACAACCACCAGCTGTCAAACGACCACGGGAAGGCCCAAAAAAAAACGAATG
Organism: Camellia sinensis; assembly: GCF_055761805.1. Taxonomy (NCBI): domain Eukaryota; kingdom Viridiplantae; phylum Streptophyta; class Magnoliopsida; order Ericales; family Theaceae; genus Camellia; species Camellia sinensis. The sequence goes on along the minus strand of NC_138970.1, from coordinate 92,173,749 downwards.
CTTTCAAGGGGGGAAGAAGTTCAACAAATTCGATGCAGCCGTTGCCAACGTTTGGGGAACCACAACAGGAAGACGTGCAAAGAACCAATTTAGCATTATATGCAGCCACATATATTTCAAATACAACATTTTTATAGTCATTATGTTTTAATCAGAATAATCCGATTTGCCACACACCATGACCCGTGAAACTTTTGATGTTTTCACCATGTTTTCAGCTTTGACAACATTTTCTATTGTTATTTTAAGATACGTAACATGCAACGCATAAACCTTATTATTATCCTTTTTCTTCGTTTTACAAGTTGACGTCTAATTGATTCGCAACATTATGGCACATTCACAATTCAAACCACATTACATAACCATAACACTTCCAACATCTTTTTCAAAACAGGCCTTACACCACTCAGATATACAACATTTGTTTCCTACGAGTCCGTCTCACATGTACCATGTACAAATAAACAACCCATCAAACATTACAGACATGCACGTAAAAATCCACACAAACACTGTCCAAACCCATGGTCTCCCACAGATTGCCCACCATGCATTAACACAATCACCACACCTAAAGTCAACAAATAAACGCGCACCCAACAAAACCGACATGCCAACCCGCCCAATAATACCCTGTCGTTTTCATATTATACCATCAAAGATACAAGATCACCACATACATGACTTAAGCCACCTAAAAGCAGTCACACAATAACGCACCACTCAACACAATCAAACTTCACGTACTAATTTCGCTACGTTTCCAAAGAAACTTGGCTACATTCGTCGATATTTTTCCTAAGTCTCATGCACATAACAATGACCGTCAACATACATACATAGCAAAAAACACACAAAATTATTTGTCCAACCAAAAACTTATTTCATTCAAAACTTGTGATAAGTACTGCACAACGAATGTATGTCAACACCAAAAAAAACTGACGTGCAACAACTGCAAAAACCAACAACCAAAACTACCGTTTGTACGCTACTAAATATATGTTTCAAAACTAAATAACTACACGGGAATAAAAACCTTCCTAACAAAAATTTGTCATATGAACATTTGGCACAAATTTTTAATTTAATGATAATGACATCAGCCAAATAAAGCACCAACAGACATATATACTATATCAACCCCCGCACCGGATCATTGACGAAAGGCTTCACCATATTTGCACGCAACACGCTATAGTTAGAACCTTGTAGTGTCCGTTCCACATCGCAATGGTGCACGTACTGTCGCATTATAGCACACACAATTATCCCACAGTCAAGCCTTCATTGAACAACATTTACGTTAAATCACTAAACTGTGCGAAGTTCACAAAACTACTCACCTACACAATAGGTCACCACATTCATAACTACCACACTTACGAGTCTGCTTTTTGCTGTGGGCACCTACTCACAGCCTCCAGCACATGGTCGAAACCACCCTCGATGCTAAGAACATCCATTCCCAACTTAATCAGCGACTATTTTATGACGTTTGTCACCCGTTCCTTCTGCCACACATACAAAACACATACAAGCATGAACACATAAATCCCAGCCACACATCAACAAGCATTACTTACAACTTACCAATAAAAGCGCTTCCGTGTAATGCACGTCTACCCTCTCCATACGCTGCCGCATCGAATTGTAATGCTTCTACTCACTGCTCTCAGTATCGTATACGACAAGTGTCCAATGTCCATTATGGCACATTGGGAAATGAATGAACCGACATATGGTACCGGTAGAAATATTCTTCCGCACAAACTTATCCACGCCTCCCACATCTGCACTTCTTACCATATCCTGCACACATACAACAACCACTCCACGTTATAAATAACCACAACATAATCACTTACCACTCATCCACACCAACTCACCAGGCAAACATTACTGAAAAAATATGATTTGTCTGCCTAATCATCATTTCCAAATAGCTTCAACTGCTCAGTTTTCAACAGCTCTGTATATGCATCAATCATCTGTGTTGCACAAAACAACTGCGCCTCATAAAAAGAAAAAAACCCAAAAAAACCACCACCTCGCATGCTACCACAATTTGCTACATTCATACTCTACAACTAACAAACGCTAAATATAACTCATTTAAGAGAAATTTAAACGTACATTGCCCCGTACACTACTTTGTTTAACTAGTCCCTTCAAATCTGTAAAGTCCACCGTCACGTCGGTCGAATCGTCTGCCCACACAATAGCCCTACAAACAAATTGTTTAAAATCCATACAAAACGGTGATGTACACACAACAACATAATAAAGGGAAAAAAAAAAAAAACTTACTCATCGTCGTTACGATCATATGCTTGTTTGATCTTCGTCTTCTTTTCAAATGTCATCATCTTCCACACCCCTAACTGGTTGTTGATATAAAATCCAGACCATTTTTTTCCTGCTACCTCAACTGCATCCACATCTATAACGGCATTACCACTCACACAGTCCTTCTCTCCTCCAACATTATCACTTTCTGATCCCATCCTTCTATTATGCACCCCCAACAACAGGTACTCATAGTCTGCCAACTTCCGTTCCTTCCTCACTTTGCCTTTAATGTTACGTACCAACGAATTTTGCACGCCCAACCGCGGTACTCCTTCACCCACATATGGCCACACTTCTACTTCCGCATCACACTACTGGACATCCATTGGATCATGCACCTCCACCTCATTCGATTCATTGCCTGCATCCCATGCACAATTGTTGACTACACGTAACGGTGATACATCGTATAAAAAAGACCCACCATACCCACTACACCCCGTGCCACATCCACCAACAACTGCCTTATCTCCAGCGTCACGGAATGCTTGCGTGACAACATGCACGTCACGGTCCTCCAGTTGGTCTTCTAATAATGAAATTTTTTTCTGCATTTCCCCATTTTCCTTCCTCAACTTTTCAAGCTCCTCATCTTTCATCTTCAAAACACACCCAAAACCGCCAACTATGTTCACAGCCTGCAAGTCACTCCTACTCTTCAACTTAGTAATCTCTTCTTCAAGAAGTGATATCATATTGTCATTGTTTTTGTTCTGCAGCTGAAGTGTTGTGATTGCAGTTAACGCTTCTTCTAGTTTAGAATCTACCTGCCTGTAATTTTCATGTGCACTAATCGATTCACAATGTATATCCATCCCAGCGCCGAACACACCCACTGAATGATCACGTACATTACCCGCATGACTCTTGCCAATTTTGTTGTTCCCACGTGCCTCAACCCTCCCATCCCGCGTTCCAACATCAACTGTCTCTTTCATTACATTAACTTAGTCAATAAAATCATCATCACCACCAACATTGTTTGCGCCAATGTCAACAATGTCGGCCACATCTCTATCAACCGCTTCGACATCTAATCCCATTATTTCCCGTTCATGCTCAAGAGATCTCAGACGATCAGTCTTCACCTGTTTACATCACAAACACAATGACATTTTCAAATTACAAAGGTCATTATTAGACTATAACTGACAAACTTCCACAACAACCAGATTGAGAACCAACATCGTGCATACCTGAAACGTGACAGAACTAGCAAAATCTATCCCTTGCGCTTTAGTCAGCAGTGTTCCAATGCCCCACTTAAGAAACCTTGGAAACATGTTTTCGGTTTCAGGCTCCACTATTGTAGAATGTTCACACAACCAATACCGTGACACACACATCACAAAATTCAATAATCCAATTAAACTTACAAAAAAACCCAACCACGCATACAAGACAATAACAACAATGAATTCCGTCACACACTTACCAACAACGCAACCACGTAATCAGTCACCTTCCCCGGCGTTCTGTGAAAATCCTTGACTGACCCCATCAATGTTGCCAATATTGCGCTTGTCCAGTCATACATCCGTACGGTATTCAGATTGTTCAAGTACTGAACAAATGACCAACTTATTGTCTCCCCAGAGTTGGCGAAAAAAAGCTTCCCACAAATGTACAGCGCTAATAGCTTCGCAGCGTCTTCCTCATCTTGTTTGGTATGACCACTAACAGCCTCTAAAAATAACGTCTTCACTAGTTTTGATGTTATGCGTGAAGTTTTAGAACACCTACGTTGAATGAAGTCCGACGCTGGTCTTTGTCTAGGTGACAAGTCCATGCACCTTTTCCCACATTGTAATCCGAAGATTAACCTAATGTCACTGCTACCAAGTTTCACCATTGAACCTCCAATGCTAAATGCATTATCCCGCTCATTGTATGCCCTTATAATTTTACATATTAACTCATCACACTTTCTGAATTCGTTATGGTTCAACTTGTTGATGTGTATCGCCTCTATCATAACCTAGAATGGTGTTCTTTTCAACTAATTCAAGTGTCCCTCCTGCAGGTTTGCCAAACTCACAAGCTTTACTATCCCTGCAATGTTTGAACGGAAGTTCATTCTCGTGTGGTGTTTAGGTTGGCCCACTGTTACAATTTTACCCACAGACCACGCATTTTCACCCTTTCTTATTTTAGCTTGCTTAAATAGAATTTGTCCCTGCATTTTCACTCCAAGGTTGTTCGCATTTGAACCAGTTGGCCCCTTAACACCTTTACGTTCACGTGAACGTTTCCACGGACTCCTTACCCTATCACCATTTGCGAGACAAAACCACAGACATAGTTAGCGTGACACTCATATCACATACATGCCCCACAACCACACACAAAACTCATAACTAAAAATAAACACACAAAAAACCATAACACCCTCCATTTTATGTGACCTGTGGAACACGAACCATTCAGACTCAACAACACACTAACTCACACAACCACATCCAACACCTAACAACAATACCAACAAAAACGCAAACTCATCACAACTTACCACACCCTATGTAACACATTCAAACACTGTCCAGTTAACCCAACACCCTCACGTACACTGTTTCGTTACACACATTCGAAACTCATCTTCCCCTTTAGCCAAAAAACAACACATCCATCTGCACATAATACTCGTACGTTGTATACTTGGTGCTGTTGGTGGCTTCTACGTACACTTCCCCACGCCAACACATTGTACCAAGTACACAAAAGACATCAAAATAATGGCTTCCCTTCTATGTTGTCCCAACTTATGTTCGTCAATTTACGCTACTATTTTGACCCACAACTGTCTGACACAACACCATCCATAACAAACACACAAACCCGTATCCACACAACAACCACCCCACCTCATACAACCCCGATACAAAACAAAACTCCCCATACCAACTCAGACACATAGTAACAACAACACAAAACCAACCAACTACCCAAACCTAATTCCAAAACCGCAAATAAAAATTACAAGGTCACACAATCCACACCTGCGTACCAGAAACACAACATATCCCATTTACTCTATGCAGCACCAAAAAAACTTGAAGACCCCACCCATACATATGCAGAACAAATCATTAAAAAAGTATACATTTTCCTGTGGTCTCAACTGTTGTTCTACAATATATAACATTGACCACAACTGTCAGCCACACAACCATCCAAAACAAAACACACATCATCAAAAAAACAAACCCACAAACCGACGCCCTTCAAAGCCAACATACACTACACACTATCCCAAAGCAAACAAACTACGCATAAAAACAAAACCCACAACCACACTATCCCACCACACACCCAAGACCACACGCCCAACACCCACACACCCCAACACGACATCCACATCGTAAATACCCCTAAAACAAAACACACACCCCAAAAACTGCACGATTGAACATAAAAACAAACGACCACACCGGTAATCGGAACGAAGACAACAAATACCAAAGTAAGACATTACCACACAAGGAATTCAAAAACAATATTAGGTGACATACCCTTTTCGGCCATTGCAGACGTCTGACAAACCAACAAACACAGAAGAGTGAGACTAGGGTCTCAAAATGTTGAACGCCCTACAATGTCACACAAATCTTAAATCAACGTAACACTGCAATCAATCTTCAATATCGCTCCTCCCTCCCCCAAATCACGCAACAGAATATACGGTCAATCGAAATCTACAAATATACGAAATCGCTATATTAGGGTTTCTGCCAAATATCACAGGGGGGTTTGGGATTGTTGCAATACAAATCGGGTCACCATTTCATGATTGTGGGAAATACGAATCGGGTTAGCATTTTATACATGTGGGCATGTGGATGTGTAAAACGGGTTGTATTTCGGTCATGTGGGTAACCCGAATGTGTAACATGTGGCACCACCAAAATCTCTATTACAATTATAAAACCCCTTAGTACGCTTTGCTATTTTGTGACACGCCATTATGTGTCACGTGGCACAACTCAATCAACTTCCCACACCTTACACCCCGCATTGCCCCACGCGCCAACAACACAACCATTTCCATCCACCAACAACGGAAACATTAATATGTCCTTTCACGCAAGACAGGACCAAACGGAACATTAGAATAAAACTTGAGACCAAGTGGATCATAAGATCAACTTATGGGATTTATTGGTAGTTTTCCCCTAAAAAATTGGATGTTTTCAAAAAATATATATACATATATATATGAAATTTGTTTGGTGGGTTTTGCAGGTTCCATGGTATTGGTATGTACTCTTAAGCTTTATTGATGTCCAAGGCAATTACCTTTGTAAGTATCATGATAATTGAGCGCTCTCTCTCTTGTTTCTTGCCCACAGACACACATACCCTTGCACACATACCCCTATTTTAGCTTTGAGCATCTACAAAACTAGAAACAAACTAACCATGTTGATATTTTGTTTGATGTTTCTGCAAAATGACATTATGGAAACATGAGAATGCATCTGGCCTGATGCTTGCTATGTGTAAGAGCATTCTATCTATTCTTAAATTTTGTCAAGAAAAGTCTGAAACCAAAGGAAATGATAATAGTCAGCAATAATATTTGTAGTCTGAAGAATGGAGAAAGAGATGCATATATGAAGAAAAGGGGAAAAACAATTTAGATGAGTTCATTTTGGCTAGTTTGCAAAATTAGTACATTTGTTTCAGCTAAGATGGCCCATCCCTTCGTGCTTGGGGGCAACAGACTTCTAGGTCATGACCAGTGATCAATTCCCAAAGGAGCTCAGGACTCGAACCTGATCTGACTCAATGAATCGCCTCAATTTAGGTGAGCAAACCAGGTCAGCAAGTGCAATGAGGCACATCACGGGTTGGAGTCACATGAGAGGGAACTTCACAAATGCTTGTGTTAAGCACATATTTCATTGGTCTAGTTGATTCTGTCGAGTCTGAGGTCTCTAGTAATAAGATCTACTTAGAGCATTTGTTTAGATTGTGGCATGTCTTGTAGATGTGGCATTGTTCATGGAAACTTGTCAATTCATTAAATTAAAAGAGATGAATATTAGGTCCCCCAAAGAAAAAAGAAAAAAGAGGACGGGATTATTAAGATTTTTCTGAAAATATGGGGATTTTTTGTTTCATTGTCCAACCCCTTGCATGGAAAACACGAACACAAGCAGGAAATTCATATATCCTAAATTTGTTATACTGAACTGTTCTTGATAGTATTTGATCTGCAGTTAATAAAGCATACGAGTACTCATCAATTACAAGTGTGACATTGTTGGATTGTTGGACAATACCATGGGTCATAGTCCTTACTGGGTTCATCATGGCCACAAGATATTCCCTTTGGCAGCTCTTTGGTGCTGCCATATGTGTGACAGGCCTTTGTTTAGTGCTTCTCTCTGACGCTGGGGTGGGTGGTGGAGGTGACATTTTCTTTTCCACCTTCAACATCTGTTCTCTTTGATTTTCTTGGCATGATTGTGAAACTATAATAATCAAGCCCAAACAGAAACACAAGAAGTACATGTTCCCTTGAACTAACAATTTGTGCTTAATTTTGACATTTCAAAATTATGTCTTTTAGGTGGTTCAAAACCGCTTCTGGGTGATCTACTTGTCATTGCAGCTACACTTTTCTATGCAATGAGCAATGTTGGTGAGGTTAGTGAATTTGTTTGAATTTGTTAAATTACTCTCTCTCTCTCTCTCTCTCTCTCTCTCAAGGTTTTAAATAGTGATATCAGGAGACAGGTGTAACAGGGTATTGGAAATTGGGTGATGTGGTCGTGAATTTTTAAAATCATCGATCACAAAAAAGAGCTTTAATTCCAACTGCCAAATTGACTGTATTAGCTGTGAGCTGGCCATATCAGTTGTGAATTGGTTGGTGAATCTGCTATGAATATATATCGCAAACCAGCTGATACACGTGTGATTTTTATTTTCCCACTGGCATACCAAGGTGTATTGGTATATGGAGGCAATAAACCTATACTTACCCGTCTCTAGACGCTTTAAGTTCTCTACTCTGGTGAAGCAGTGGTGATGCTAAAGCTCACCCTCATAAAAAGATTTTGCATATATATTTACTTCAGAGGCATAGAAACAGAATATTTATGTCACAGAAAGTTTATTTACTAGGAGTTTTGTGTTAAGAAGAAAGATCTTGTTGAAGTAATTTCAATGATTGGTGTCTTCGGAACACTAGTGACTGTTTGTGAGGTGTATCCTTTTCATTAGAAAATACAATTAGAGAGATGGAATTGCGATTGCTTAAGGAAAAACGTCTATTGTTATGTTTATTTTTTCTTGAAAGACATGTAAATTATCCTTTAGGTTTACTTTCCAATGACATTATAACATATGAGAGTTTTAGAGATTAAATTTTTTTTTTCTCTAAAAGTGAAAATTTTATTACAAAAGACATTTAGGGACCAATTTCTATCGTTGTAAGGATAGTCGCTAAATGTCGCCCCAAAAAGTAAAAAATAAGACTTTTAGCGACAAAATTTTGACAATGTTACTAATAAATAGACTTTTAGGGACAAAATAATTTGGTCTCAAAATAGTTTAATTTTTGAGACAAAAAATTTGATCCTAAAAAAATAATAATTCATCACTAATGTCCAATTTTCGTTGCTAAAAATATAATTACTACACTTTTCGCAACAAAAATATTTGATCCTTAAAAAATAATTTTGTTCTTAAATTTTGGTATTTAAAACCTTAATTTTTTATAGTGTGACTTGAAGAATAATGTTGCTCCCATCCCATAACCTTCACTTAGAGCTATACTGGAGAGGAAAAGCCCGAAATCGGTGAAGTGGTCTGCAGAAATTGTGAGTAATGAATTTTTTAGTACTTCCATTTAGCCTCCGTTTGGGAAGTGGGTTGGCTTTTTGGCTTTTTTGGCTATTTTAGCCTGGGCTAAAAAGCTTGGTTTGGGAAGAGCTTTTTGGCTTTTTTGACTTTTTTTGTGAGAGAAGAGTGTAATGATTATGGGTTGGATGTGATGTTTTGTTTATTATGGCTAAAATAGCCTATTTTGTCTTTTGTGACTATTTTAGCCCCAATCTTGCTTGCCAAACGGACCCTTAGTGCATTTACCTCTGGCTACTGGCTCATTTAAACAAGCATAGTTTGTGTAGTTCTGTGTAGACCTGTGAGATTTTTATATAGTAATTGGACTTTCATCTGGACAGAATCCTCATAATTACATATCTTTATTCTTTACATGGTGTTTTAGGCATTCTAATTTTAATGTAATTAAAAACGATGCCATTTAGAATGTAATTATCGGGCTAGTTGTCATGTTTGCACTGTCTTATTAGAATAAATGCTGCCGGCAGCTTCTACCGGGAAATTATTCATTATTTCCGGAATATTACGTGTCTGTACTCCTTAATCAATCATCAATGTCACCTCATATTTCCCAATCACCCAACACAATACCTACCTACCCACTCTCTCCACCAATCACAATGCTACGGATTATTGAATAATTACCCGCTTCTATAACTGTGGACAAACAAGAAAAACAAATGTAATCTTAATTGTAGAATAGTTTAGGAAAAATTTCTGTTACAGTTGACGAGAACCATGGTATTTTGTACCCTGATTAGAACTAGGAATAATTTTTTTGATCTGTTCAAAACCACAGGCTTTAGGGTTTATTATGCATTATTATTTGTAATAATTACGGACCCAATAACGTGTAATTTCTCACAGTAATGGTTGCTACCTAACTCCAAAATACATAAATTATTCCTGGTATTCATGTGAAAAAAAAGTTAAAGATCTGTGGCCGACCTTAATGGATGACATAATGAACTAAACTGATTGAATTCAGAGAAATAGATTATATGATTGTGCATTTAAAACTATGTAAGCATTGGATAGTGGAATTGAATAGCATTAACAAGGTAATGACTGGAGTCTCGATGTGTACTAATTTATTATATTAGTGAAATTACCGGCTGTGATATAGGAGGTCTGATTTCTTTCAAAAATTGGAAAGAAAGGAGAAAGAGAAAAGACTATAAACTATCCATTCACTATTCCTCCCTTTTCTACTCTCCAAAGATTTTTTTAATATATACATTATTTTACACATTTTCGGTTTCCTAAATGGACTTTAAATGTGTTCAGTCAGCATGATATATTTTAAGTGTAACTTTATTTTGTTTTCAGATATCAGTTTTCGCGGGCTATGGGCTGTCATTCTTTATGTTCTATAGCTTTGTTCCTTTTGTTCTAAAGGTCAGTTGCTCTTTCATTTACCATTATAGATAAATGGCTTTCATATAGATGAAAATTCATTTCTTTTCAGTTGAATTCATGCAAGAGTTCAATTCAATTCACTCCACTTGGGAAAAATTAGTTGAAGTTTTGCTGCATATGGCTTTTTCTGATTGAAAGAGTAGAGTATGAAATGAATTTCCTTGGTTGTTTTGGTCTAGCAAACGCCTCAATTAATGTAAAATTCTGATCATTCAGTGCCCATTATGATCTTCTAACTTGTGCATTAATTGATCATTCCCAAGAGGGTAAATTTAACTTTACAACCATATACTTTACCTTGAATCCCACTACCTGACTTTTTAATTGTCTCAATCAACCCTCCAAACACAATTGGGCCAATTTATATAACGCTAATTTGAAATTAACCAGAAAACAACTACGTGATAATATTTATTACACTTAGCACTCCTGTGCTTTTATCAAAATCTTATTTTAGTCCTTATCACCTTTATACTTTTATCAAAATCTCACTTTAGTCTTTTTATCAATTTCTTAAACAACATTATATAACTGAGCTCAATTATAACTTGATTCAAAGTCAAGGGGGTGACTGAGACAATTAAAAGGTCAGGAACAAAATGAGAATGAGTCTACAGTATATGGGTACAGGACCTTATCCACCATAGAAAGCAGTGAATCATATTACTCCTTATATTGAAATTGTTCTATTGGAAGGATCAACTCTCTCTAATTGGAGTGTAAATTGCAAACAGATGAGTGGTGCAACGATGTTCAACCTCTCCATTCTAACGTCTGACATGTGGGCAGTTGTCATTCGTATCTTTTTCTACCACCAGCAGGTTCTCTTCTATCATTAGCTACAAGTCGACCACTTCACTATGTAATTGTAGAACAATAGTTGGCTGGCACTTGCTGTTCCTTTGTTATCAGTATCTTCCATAACAAAGCTGACCTTATGTTATCTCCAACTGCAGGTTGACTGGTTGTACTATCTATCATTTTCAATTGAAGTAGTTGGACTCGTTATATATTCAAAAACGTATGTTCTGTCATTTGCAATTGTAGTGGTTGGACATGGCTCAATTTTATATTTCTTAGATACTTGCTATTTTATTTCTTTTAGGGTAAAATGGTATTTACAAACTAAGAATATTTTATGCATAGAAGGGTAGCCTTGTGCATAGTTATATAACAAACTCGGTTACATACATACTTTGTTTAGTACGTGTCCAACTAGATATGTTGGAGACAACTTATACGCCTATCTGAATGTCAAGTGTCCAAAACGGGTATAAATTTCAAAGTCCAAATAACATAGTTTACAGGGATGGGAGTGTGAAGGTTGGTCATGGTTCGTTGGATTATATGTAGTAATGAAGGCATTGCATCTTGTAGGCTCGTCAAGACTAGTATTGTCAACAAAGGATGGGCTGTGGCCAGGGGCGGAGGCAGCATGTGACCAGGGGGTCACGTGCCCCCCCTAGATTTTGGGAAATTTTTTTTTTTTGCAAACATAAAAAAAAAATTAAATAAAAAATTACAAAAATATTATTAGAGTGAAATGTCAATGAGATTTTAAAAATTATGAAAACAATAACGGTTGTTTTGATTGAAAATGAAGAGATTATTATAAATAAACCATATTAGTTATGAAATTTTTTGAATGTAACGACGATGTCATTATTAATGATATGCAAATATAAGTAATCTCCCTATAAAGATATGAAATTTATTAGATTGTTAGTTACATTTGACATGTGAGGTTCATTATTTATGCGTTTATTTACCATTAGTGGGTGATGTTACATACCAGTGATGACGTGGTATTATCATTATATTGAATTTTTAATCAAATTTTGTATCAAAAAATAATTTATCATTACATAATTTATTTTAAGGCTTATATCCATATTTTTTTTTATATTGTCCATGATACACTAGTTACAAATAATTTTTTTCTTGATGTTTCCTGAAATCAATTGTAAAAAATTTACGTGAAATATTTTTGTAAAAATTATTATAATTAGTAAGTGCCCTCTCTAAATTAATTTTCTGGCTCCGCCACTGGCTGTGGCTTAACATCTTTCCTACCGCTGATTCGAATTACTTCATGAAAATGACTACAATTTGAGCCAAAATGGCATTTTGATTGTTTTGACATGTTAAAATGTGTTAGAAAGATTTGTACCTCACTTGTTACTTACCCTTCTTTTGGCTTTGTTTAACAGTGAGAAGGATCCCATTCCTGCACAAGCTCTCGTAGATGGAAATCTCGATGCACAATACCAAGTGCTAGGTGAAGAAAGTGCAGAGTCTACAAATGAGGTCATAGCCTCCTGAAGGCAAATAATTCATGGTAGTGCAGAGGGCACTTCTTGGCTTCACATGCTAAGAATACAGTGGTAATTATTATTTGAACCTACACATTATTACTGGATTTCATAATTTCCTTCGACCTTTAGTCATGCATAAAAGCCTGCATTTTGTCTCAGAATTAAATCCAATAACACATGCATAAAATATTAATATATGTTCTCCATGTATTTCAATGTGTTTAACAAGCCGGGGCAGCTGTTGGTTCTTGGGCAAAAAGAGTAGTCTCCTTCATTGTTAAATATCTGATGTTGAATGTTTTCCTCATTGTTTCATGTCCATTTTAATGTTTCAAGTATATTAGTACAAGTGTATAGCACCTACTCACAAGTCTAGTTCTATATTTCTGAGCTTATGTAATACAGGATTTTCATCGAAATGGTGGGAATTTTCTGACAACCCCCACTTTTTAAAAAACACCAAAAAGTTATTTTTGAATTTTTTAAAGCTGATTTTCACACAAAATTGAAAACAATGGAAGTTTCTGAACGTTTTATCTTCTTTTTATTTTATTTTTTTTTGAAAAATTCCAAAAAGAAAAAAAAAATGGTAATACAAACCAAACAGGCATCCATTTATTTCCACTGCTGTTCTATGCAGTCAATAGGATCTGCTATTCCTTATTAATATTGGCTTGGCAACTCTACACTATATTAACTTCATTACATGATTAGACAGTTATGATGGGATTAGGAAGTTTGTAAATTGTTTGGGATTTTTATTTCCTCTGGTAAAATGGGCAAGGAATTTGATTGGCTATATAATCACCACTGAATTTTGTAACTGAGAATTGGCAAATTGTTTTGGTCATCATTAGAAGAACAGGGCAATAATGTTGTTGTCCAATTGTTTGCTCAATATAATTTGCAGGTTAATGATGTGAGAATATATTGTGTATATATGGCATTGTGTGTATATATGGTACGTATTAGGCAAGATTGTTTTATTTCCTTTTTCAGTCATTGATTTAGGGCTCTATAAATTGATGAACTCTTTGTAAACAAATACAATTTGGAATACACAGAAATATTCAGAAACTTATATGGTATTAGAGCTCAATTCGAAACCCTAGGTGCTTCAATTTTCACCATCGTGGTTCGTCTTCGCTCACAGAAATATTCAGAAACTTATATGGTATTAGAGCTCAATTCGAAACCCTAGGTGCTTCAATTTTCACCATCGTGGTTCGTCTTCGCTAGTCGAGGGGTCATCTATCTTGACCTATCTTTGGTTCTTTTGGTTTGTGACCATCATCAACCCTGAGTCACGACTTCTCTAGTTCCTATCAGCCCTCTCTAGTTCGTCTGGTTCGTCACCATTAGAATCGCAACTTCTCTCTCTCTCCAGACTCCTATTCGTGGTCGCGAAGCCTCTCTCTCTATCTTGCGAAGCCTCCATCTCTGGTCTGTGGTTGTGAAGTCTCTCTCTCGTGATCTCTGTCTGACCCCTCCTCGGTTTGGGCTTGGGCTTCAGACTCTCTCTCTTGGGTTTTCCTCAAACTCTGGCTTATATGACTGAGTCATTCAAATTCTAATATTTGTGGGTGTTAGGGTAAAAAAAAAAAAAAATCTGAGTGGTATATTTGGACTACACTTGGTTATTATTTCATTTGTGGGTTTGTTGGATAACTTTTTTTGCTTATTACAGTTTGATCCCTCTGGTTTTGATTTTGGGTTATTACACTTGAACCCCTGAGCTTTCTGGTTATTACAATATCTCTGGCTTTTAATGAATGTGACTTCTGTCATCGGAGGGGTCATTGGAAGTATCACTGTCTGGCTCATCTTCTCAGCAGTCTCGAACCTAGTTTTGCCCTTCTTCTCTAAGTATTTTTCAGGCTTCTGCTGGTTCTACTACATCTACTCCAACTCCTGATCCTGATTTGGCTTCCTTGAGTGTTCAGATTAATTAGTTTCAGCATACACTGTCTACCTCCTAGCCATCCCCATCTGTCTCCATTGTTTCTTCTCTTCATTTAGGTTTGCTTAGGTCTTGTTCAGGTATCTCTTCGTCTATCTAACTTTTTGACTCTGTTGCCTCTCATTATATGACTCATCATCTCTTCTTACTTCAGAATTGTACTCCCCCTCCCTTTCCTATTACTGTTAATGCTGCTAATGGGTCTGGTATGTCAGTTATATCTAGTAGGTCTGTTCTACCGCCTACTATGTCTGCAGTCTCTATTTCATCTATCTTATATGTTCATCAGTTATCTGTCAGTTTATTATCTATTAGTCAACTTGATGTCTCTGGTTTTGATGTTATCTTTTCTTCTTCTATCTGTTTTGTGCAAGATCGGATGTCCAAGCAGCAAATTGGGACGGGCCATAAAGTTGGAGACCTTTATGTGGTGGAAAGCTTGCATCTGCCTATGACTACCTCTCCGACTGTCTTTTATTCTTTTCAGTTAGATTCTCTGTCAAGTCCTTTCTATTTATGGCATTCTAGATTAGGGCATTTGTCTGCTGACCGCTTACGGTCTTTAGCTCAGTCAGGTATATTGGGTAAAGTTTCTCAGTCAAATAATCGAGTGTCAAGGGTGTAAACTTGCCAAAATGACAGCTTTACCTTTCCATAAAAGTATTTCTATATCTGCTACACCGTTTTCTTTAGTTCATACTGATGTTTGGGGCCTTTCTCCTATTCTTACCAAAGGTGGTTCTGTATACTATGTATCATTTGTTGATGACTGCATCCGTTACACTTGGGTTTATCTTATGACTCATAAGCCCGATTTTTATTACATATACCATACCTTTCAATCTATGATTAGTACTTAGTTTGGGTTTACAATTAAAGTGTTATGGTTTGACTTGGGTGGGAAATATTTAAAAATGAGTTCTGTGATTATTTGGCCAATTTGGGTACCATTCACCAAACGTCCTGTACAGATACACTTGCCCAAAATGGTCGAGTCGAGCGTAAACACCGTCATCTCCTTGAGACAGCTAGGTCTCTTCTTCTCTCTGTTTCAATTCCGGCTCCATTCTGGAGGGAGGCAGTTCTTATTGCTGCTTTTCTTCTCAAGCACATGCCTACTCCTCTTCTTTCTAGTCGGTCTCCTTATGAGGCTTTGTTCTCCTAAATTCCTAACTACTCCCTTCTTCGTGTGTTGGGGTCTGCCTATTTTGTCCTTTTTCCCCACAAAGATAGGACTAAACTTAGTGCCCGGTCTGTCCTCTGTGTCTTTTTGGGTTATAGTCCTACTTAGAAAGGCTATTGGTGTTAAGACCCTATTTCCCGTCGTCTTTATGTCTCCCGTTATGTTTCTTTTCTTGAACGTCTACCTTACTTTTAGATTCCTCCTCTCAACGCCCCAATTTCTAAAGAGGATTTGGTTCATATTGATCTGTTTCCTTCCGAGGTCTTGTCTGATTAGTATATCTCGACAGTTTCTCCTGAGCTTGTTCCATCTTCTCCTCCTGCTTCACCTTTAGTTGTTACTCCTCCTTCGGTTTATTCTCATTGCAAGGCTCCTCTTCCAAATGTTGTCTCTACCCCTGTTGTTGATCCTCTTGCCGCTACCGACTCTAATCCTGCTGCACACCGATATCCTACTTAAGTACGTCATCCTCCAAACAAGTTGGGTTGGTCTAATACATATTTTTCTACTTCCTATCGTACTTTTTTGTTTGCTATTCACTCTTTTTCAGAACCTCAGTCTTACACGGAGACTTGTCAGAATCCTCATTAGGTTCAAGCTATGAATGATGAGTTGTCTGCTTTATAGAAAACTAGTACTTGGGAGTTAGTTCCTTTGCCTGCTGGTAAGAATCTGGTTGGTTACAAATGGGTCTATAAAGTCAAGACTCATTTTGATTGTTCTCTTGAGCGCTACAAAGCTCGTCTGGTTGCCAAAGGTTTCTCACAAGAGTATGGTATTGATTATGAGGAGACCTTTGCTCCTGTTATCAAGATAACTACCGTCCGTAATTTGATCTCCGTCGCTACTGTTCATTCTTGGCCTCTTTATTAGATGAATGTTAATAATGCTTTTCTTAATGGCCATCTCACTGAGGAGGTTTACATGTGTCTTTCCCCTGGCCTTCACCATTCCTTTGGACAGGTTTGTCACCTTTGGCGTGCTTTGTATGGTCTGAAGCAGTCTCCTTATGCTTGGTATGATCGCTTTCAGACTGCTGTTACTGAGCTTGGGTTTTATCCTTATGCCCAGGACTCTACTTTATTTCTTCTCCACACCTCTGTTAGATTTGTTACGTTATTACTGTATGTGGATGATATGATCATCACTGGTTCTGACTCTTCACCAAGACTCACACTACCGCTCGATTTCAATTTCTTCTTAGCAAACTCTCAGTGTTTTCTGCTAAAACATCTTGAGTTTGAGTTTGAGTGGGAGTGTGAGAATATATTGTGTATATGTGGTATTGTGTATATTAGGAATTAGACATGTATTAGGAAAGATTGTTGTATTTCCTTTTTTAGTCACAAATTTAGGGCTATATAAAATGATGGACTCTTTGTAAACAAATACAATTTGGAATATACAGAAATATTCAGAAACTTGCAGTTCAAACTTGGTTTGGTCTTCTCATTACTGTAAAGTTTATCTTACTTAAACATATAAAAATAAAAATCACTTAACTATGAGGGACAATCTATAATGTAATGGAAAACTTTAGAGAATGGAATAACATGGCATTGGTGTTTTTGTAGATAAAATACATGTGGATGATTTTTAGGTTTATAGTGCAACGGAAAACTTTAGAGAATGGAATAACATGACATTCGTATTTTTTAAGATAAAATACATGTAGATGATTTTTAGGTTTTGAAATGATAAGCTCGTAACTCAATACATTATTATGTATATATTTTGTTAAAAAAACATGTCGAAAGTACACATTTCTAATGAAACTAGCAGTATATATTTTGTTAAAAAAACAGGTTGAAAGTACACATTTCTAATGAAACTAGCAGTTTAAAAAATAAAAGTAAAAACTGTCCAATTAAAAAATCATGTTGAAAGTTTTACTCACCTGCATCATTTTTAGCAAAAAAGTTAGGGTCCTAAAATTTGGAACTCAGAATTACCCATAAATAGGTATGTGTGGTGGGGATTTGGGGTGTCTGTGTGTAGACACTTCATTTTTGACCGCCCTTAAGACTTGGGCGTAACTGATAGTTTACTTGGTGATGAAAGATGTACAGGGCAAATGTTCGATTTCTTCGGCAAGAGGGGAGTCAAATCCTAACCTCACACCCCATTTTGGACCAAAGCTATTTTGGATGGTTTTTAGACCTTAAAACCCTCTTTTTCAAAATATTTTTGAAATAAAGTTCCTACGATGTTCTGAGGCTCGCATTTTGTTAAATGTTGCGCTTTTCGATAAACCGAGCAAGGACAAAGTGGAAATGAATGAAAGAGAGATGAAATCTTTGAAAAATCTTTCAAAACACCTTGTTTAGGGGTTTGGAGTTGAAGAAAAGAGGAGTGGAGGGAAGAAACCTAGTTGAGGAAGAAGTTGGCCATGAATCACTAAGAGAGAGTCGAGCAGTCCTCGCTAAATCAAGCCTATCTGTCTATACACTTGGATTTAAGCTATGAGGCCACCACCATTGGAAAGAAGACTTATGGGGATTCATTTTACACTCAAGAATCTCCTAAAGCCGAGTCGGGATAGGGGAGATATGATTGGTTGAAGTTGGGCATCATTCCGGTTGAGCTGAAACTAAGTAGTCTTCACTAAAAGAGGCATAACTTTTTTCACACTTGGAATTTTGATTCAAGGCTGCCACCATTGGAAATATTACTTCCAAGGCTTCAATTTGGACACAAGAATGACCTGCAAAGGAGTCCAGATGAAGGAGTCATACCCATTTGAAGTTGGGTTTGAAAAGAAGATTTTTGTGGCCGATCGGCCAAAAACAGTAGCAGATCGACCATCACAAGTAGCAGATCGGCACTAAAGATGGCCGATCGGCCAAGAGTGACCCAAATTCATTTTTTTTGAAGATATTTCTCCTCCAGCTGTTTCCAGCAAGCTCCAGCTGTCCCAACTCAGATATTTTCGACCAAAAGCTCTTGAATTGTTATTTATGAACCTATATCTCCCATTTTTGCAAGGACAGAACTTCTTAAGCAAGTTTTGAGAGCTTCTCTCACTAAAACTCCCTCTCTCTCTACAATTTTCAGAGCTTGATCTCTGCCTCTCTCTCTAATGCCTCTCCCTCTTGCCTTTTGTACATGCAAGTAGAGAAATACCTCTCTTTTGCCTAGACATCCTTGATGAAAGTGGTCCATCTATGGGTTAAGGTTGCTTGAAGCTTACTTGGAGCCTTGTTTAAGCTCTAAAAGGAGGATTAAAGCTTGGTTTAGTGCCTCTTTTGTGCCTAGGGTGTGCTTTGCTTCAAAGGTATACAACTTACCCCATTTAAGCTTGTCTTGCACTATTGTTTTGCCATCTTTCTACACTATTTTTGGGGTGGTTTTGAACTGAGAAAATATCTATTTTTTAGTCCTAAAAATGATGGTTTAAGCCTTGTTTGGCTAGGGGGTTGTCTCTCCCTTTTGTTCCTTAGCTTGTATAGCTTTTGAGCCATCTTCCAAGGCCTTTCAAAACAAATTTTTGTGCCCTTTTAACCACTGAAATCCAGTGGATTTTCAGTGGTAAAAATCTTATTTTGAGGTCCCAAATAGGAGGGGGTTGTCCCCCTCCTCTTCTCTCCATGCCATGCCTTGTTAGCACTATAAAGTAGCATCTTTTTGTGGCTTATGTTAGCTCTTTTTAAGCATGATTTTGTGACTTTTAGGACATGATATAACTCTGTTTTGGGCTGGTTTGATCACCTCTTGCATGCTTCATGTACTTGTAGTGCAAATCTTGCTTACTAGCCTTGTATGCATGATGTTTTGGCTCATTATTCTAGCATATTTGGCTATGCTCCAGCATGATTTTATTCATATTTTGGGCTGTTTTAGGACTGTTTTGGGCTACCATGGTCATATGACTCATGTTTTGTATAGCTATAGTGCAAATGCCTTGACTAGTCTTGAGTTTTGAAGCCCCTACCATGCTATACTTGTGATGTTTGCATGTCTTGGCATCATTTGGAATGATATTTCAGAGCATATAATGTTGTTACACTTCCATATTTTTCACTCTTTAAGTGCTCTTGAGAGTTGTACCTTTATGCCTTATTTGTGAGCCATTGCATGAGTCTCATTTTCTTGCCTTTCTAGCCATCATCTCAATCCATTTTGGCTATTGTTTTGGCCTGCATAAGGTCTGTTCGGGGCTGGTTTGGCCATTTGAGCATTGTCTTGCGTGCCTCTAGTGTAATACACTTCACTAGCTTTGATGCTTAAGCCTTGCAACATGCATCACATGAGTTGTTTGCATGATTTTAAGTCATTTAGCATGACATTTTAGTGCTGGAACATATGCCATTGTACTCCACGTTTCATCCTTTCAATGCCTTTGGAGAGTTGTGTCTTGTGCCTTAATCTTGCATTAACATGTATGCATGCTTGGCTAGTCCTTGGAGTCTCCATTTCAGCATGTTTTGCCACTGTTTTGGGTATGATGTAACTCTGTTTTGAGTTGGTTTTGATGTTTGAGCATTGTGATGCATGCTTATAGTGTTATCTTCTTCACTAGCCTTGGTGTTCTTGGCCCCTTAACATGTTGTGTATGAATGTTTGCATGATAGAGTCTTGCATACCATCTTAACATGTCAAGATTAGCATGAGTGTTTTGCATGTCATGTTGTATGTGTGCATTGCATTGTGTTCAACACGGTGTTGTGTTTGAACACAAGGTGAATTAGCTCATTTCATACTTGAAGTGATGAAATGAGCCAATCCCCCTTTGTCTCCATTGCCTTTGATTATCCATGATAAGGTGATGGTCCAAATGTCTTGTTTGTCATGCATTTATTGAGTTTGTGCAAGCTTGACTCTTTGGCCATCATGCATCGAGATGCGTGATTGATGGCTCGAGAGTCGAGCACTACACTCCTTTGAGCTTTAGACATGATAAGGAGTGTGGTTGCACACACATTTTCTTGCAAATACATTGCCATGCCTTTGTTAGTGTTCTGTTGCAGCAAAAGGAGAAGTTTGCAGGAAGAAGTGGCCGATCGGCTATAAAGTGTGCCGACCGGCTATCAAAATTGGCCGATAGCCTTAAAATTTGGCCGATGACTATTACACATGGCCGATGGCCATTCCTCTTGGCCGAGCATCTCTCAGTTTGTTCCTAAGGTGGGTCAGAAGCACTATGGAAGTTGGCATAATTTTCAGAGATACAGAAGAGTGCAAACAGAAGGAACACGAGGCACGGCAGTGGATTTCCGAGCGAAGCCGACCGAGCATGCATGCATCTCTCGTCATGAGGCCATTTCAGTGCTTTTGATAACTTAGAATAGTTATTTGTTTCGATTTGGTTGTGTAACAATTAATTAGCTTGTTAGTTAGTTAATTTTGGTTTGTAATTAATTAGCTTAGCGTAGCTAGTTAGTTGATTTATTCGAACCCTCCGTCGAGAGGGCGAATTTTGTAATAAGTGTGCATGTGTGTGATGCATCTCTTCCAACCCCCATTTCTTTCTCCTTTTTATTTAACCACTTTCGATGGTTAGTTTAGGGTCATATTTCAATTTGCATCCTTATGCTATACATGCGTGCACCCATTCATCTGTATTGCATGCATCGGGCTCGGCGCATCATACTAACTGCATTGTATTTCAATTCCAATTTGAATACATGTATGAATTGTCACATCCATATGCCATCCTACGTAGCCGAGCCTATCTCAGTCGCATTTTGCCTGTGTTGCATTAGCCATCTTAACATAGCTAGGATCATGCATGATTACTAACTAGCTTCTGTCTTGGTTCGAAGTACTCGGCGAGTGTTTATGCTTTAGCATCCTTGCATGTGTGTGAGTGACTGCCATGATAGCATGCTTGCCATGAGGCTATTTGCTTATGTGATATAACTGTTTGAATGCCTGTGGGTGGAGGTTTGATTTCCTGAATTGGAACAACTGAATGATTGTGAGTCTTTAAGCCCACTCGAAGTGGCAAAATCATGTTTTCTAAGCCCACTTGAGGGTGGCAAATCCACGTCTTAGCTTACTTGCGAGTAGCATCTTCAAACCATTTTTGAAAACAAACATGAGTTGTTTTGTTCCAATCTGCGTGATTGAGTCTATACTTGTATGCTATGCACATCACATAGTAAGCTAGCTAATAAAACTAGAATAAGAACGCATGTGTTTTCAAAAACAACATATCATGTTAGTAGAGGCCGATCCTTTGATCGGGCGAGCGGGGGTGCTCATTGCATGACCTTCCCCTCTCGTACCCAAGTTCCCGAGCCGAGGCAACTTTGGTGATTACAGACACGTGGCCTTAGGCACGAGTCAGGGTTTCCTAAATTTCTAAAAATAAAATATTTAGGTGGCGACTCTGTATCTGGCAAAGCAGTCCATGTTTGGCACTTCTTTATTAAAAATCAGTTTTCCAAAACGATTTTCCGGATATGGACTCTTTGGTGATTTATCGGTCTTGCATTGCACTTTGCAAGATTAGATTCAGAACCGTGACATTGAGTTCGAACTGTAGTAGCTTAAGAACAACGATTTCGCGTCCTCGCGCGCAGAGCGGAGTTCCGGGCGGTCTACACTGTGCCCTAAACACAATAGTAGGAGGCACTGCTATGCTATTTTATGGCCTCATTTCGGGATTCATTTTGATAATTTGAACCGTTCACATTTTAGAGTACATCGAGTAGAACATACCTGCAAACAATCAAGTTAATCGGATATCGTTAACCCTTTCATCCAATCACATTTGTATCTACAAAAATAAATAATATTGTCATTTAGAGTATAAAAATGACTACAAATGTGAGTGGATGAAAGGGTTAATGATATCCAATTAAGTTGATTTTGTATAGGTATATTCTACTCGATGTACTCTAAAATGTGAACGGTTCATATCATCAAGACAGACTCCGAAATAAGCCCATAGGGCAGCACAACAGCACCCGAGATCCGTGTGGTGGAGAATGAATTGATGAAGTATGGGGTCTACATATGAAATGAATCTGAGCCAATAATGTGAAATTCTGAGTAATTTTTAGATTTTTATGTTTGGGTTCGTAGCATTACTATATTTTAAAACAATAAGTGGAGTTGTTGAATAGAGAATTTTACAAATAGTTTAAAATTGACTTATTTATCTTTCGAATTCATTTTAAATAAATTTTAATTGAGTCAATCACGAGTTGAATTTGAATAGTTTGAATTTTTTATAATGCATAGAATTAAGGTCATAGCTTCTTTCCAATCCGAAATCGGACTGAACGGTGCTGTTGGGTTGTGGTGGGCCCAAATAATCCAAATTGTTCAATGTATAGAGCTTGTCGATTACATCATTCCTACAAAAAATCACGTTGATCGGATTTCGATAGCTATTTGATTAGTTTGCATTTGTTTCAACAGTAATTATATTTTTAAAAATAAATTGCAGACACAAATATATACTGATCAAGTGGCTATAGATATTTGATTAATGCGATTTTTTTCATATTTATTGTCACAGCCCGAATATACAAGGTCTGGCCCACATGAACAAACCCATAATCGATAAATAAAAACGACGATAAGAAATAATAAAATAATATCTCTCATGTGAATGAACACAATAATGTCATACAGTAAGTGCATTTTTCCAATTTCATACATCCTAGATACACCGATTAAGTGGAATGGATGCTTTTTAAATAAAACATACAAGGATATTACATCATATACAAAGGATGTAACCTTTACAGGAATGGCACACGGCCTAATAAATTAAACAAATGGCCCAAGGCCTACAGATAAGGGAGCACTCATACTCAACTCCAATATATCCACTGTTTCATTCCATAGTCATGCACGCAACACACCTGAAAAATATTTTCAGCCATGTAGGGTGAGCATAAAGCCCAGTAGAGAATATTTCAAAAATTAAATATGTTCTACTAGCATAAATGATCATGAATGTTATGCATATATACAATATGCTCCAATGCTTTTTCAAAATCTATTTGATTTCTCAACAAAAATCATTTCTTTCCAATCATCCAAACCTTTCCATTTATTCAAAACATTATTTCTGAAATCAAAACATTTGTTTGATAAAACTCATTTCCAAAATAAGTTCGTAAATCACAATATCAATTAGCAAATACATTATTTATTTCCAAATCAAGAATCATTATTCTTTAAAAAAAAAACAGAAGGACATGGCGGCAAATATAGACACTGGAATCTCTAGGCAAGTGTATCAAACTATCGTTTCACAGATATTTTGTCCCCAGGAAATCGGAAATCGACACCCATGTAAACGTAGGCTATACAAGCACTACTATTTTCATTTTACAGATATTTCGTCCGCAGAATCGGCATCCATGTATACATGCGGATTTTTAGACTTTCACCATGGACACACATGCCAACTTAATTTAAACATAACCATACCCCTTACCCAGATTTCACCCGCTATTTACCCGGTTAAACAAAACAATATAAATGTTTTCAATACAATCTTTCCAAAACACTTGATTTTGAGTTCAAAATCCATGACATGCATAATGATATATATGATTTCATAAATATTCCAGTTTACCTAGTCCACATGTAATTTCTAATACACGACAATGCTATTCTCTACCGATAGCCAAAACAGTTATCTTTAATGCAATAATTAAAAGATAACAAATGAATATACAATTTAGTACTGGAAATAATCCATATTCCACATTTCAAAGAAAACTCCCAAAATCTAATACAATTTTCCAACCAATTTCTTTATGTGGAGAAGTGGTTTAGAAATACTCTTCTAATCCTGGGGGACGCTCGTGATCCTCAGCTAGTCACCTGAAAAGGAATAAACACTCTGGTCGGGGATGCCGGAATTAGCACTCCGACGGACAAGTTAGTCTATGCACTCAAGATTACTTGCATTCTAAGTTAAGCATAGCAGTTCTCACTCACCTTTTCTTTGACTGTCGTTCCTTTATTTGTACTCGTTTCCAGGGCCTCGGGGCCTGGTCCACTTTTCGCTCACAATCTGCTTACTTATTCGGCCCCATAGTTCAATAGTTACTCGGCCTATTTATTATACTCGGCCTCTTAATTGTGCAGGTTAGAGCCGAGTAACGTCTTCCTTCCGGAAGCGTACGCTTTCGATTCTGCTCAAAATTCGGCTCCCACAATTGCCCCCCAAACTCCCCGTTGACGGCAGTTAATTGGTGTGTTTGGTTTCGAATTTGAGAAGTCAAGAGAAATATAAATTAGGTGGCCTCACCTATCCCAATGTGAATGTCAGAATACACACGCCTTTCAGTCATCATTATTCGTTCCCGCCTCATTCGTGCATCTTTTGCATTTATTGCGATTTGAAGCGCCAGTCTCTTCGAATGCATACTTTTTGAATATTAGAACCTCCTAGATTGCTAACCGGCTTCACTCCTCTAACCCGCGTCTTCTGCAACTTCTTTGCCTCTCGTAATTTTTCTTATCTTCTCGTTGTAATCCTATTTTTCGTGTTCATTTTTGATTTAGAATACCCGAATCCTTACTAAAATGGTTAAGCATTTGAAAGACCTCCTTTCCGAGGGTTGTATTTTTGGGTTTCAGAAACATTTTTCTATCCCTGAAGATGTCCATATATCTTTAGTGACAGACAATACCCTTGATATGGAGAGGGAGGACCAAAATACCATCGTTTTCCTCTCCTATCCATTGCGGAGGGCGGGGTTCGCTTTTCCTTACACCCATTTCTTAGGGCCGTCCTCCGCTATTGGGCCTGATTCCTTCCCAACCCAATGTGAATTTCTTTCGAATCATAATGGGAATCATAGAACTGAACCGGCGCCTTAGGATCAACCTTGGTATTCCGGCGATTCAGCACTGCTACGCTTTAGCCAAATCCTCCGGTCGACTCGGGCGCTACTTTCTCAGGGCTAAGGACACCGACCATCATTTGATAACCATGCTTGCCAGTTCTGGAAAACGAGTTGACGATGTAATGGTCAATGTCCGAGGCAACTGGGAATTTGGCGAGGGCGAAGATCGCCTAGACCCTGTTCCCAGAAACAGGGTTGAACCAGGTTGCCGTGTAACTCCTTGTGTTTATTCATCTTGCTTTTATTCGGCTTTTTTTTCAAGTCTAATCATTTGTTTTTGCAGGCAATAAGTTGAAGAAGATTTTGACCTCGGCTGACAACGAAGTCCTTGCGGAAATTAAGACCTCACTTAAGTATTTTGGCCGTCCAAACGTACAGAAGCAAGGGAGATCCGCCCATATTCTCTTGCGGTACGAGCCTACTTACACTACGTTCTCGACCGCGAACGATATTCCGATCCCATCCGGCGAACAACACCTTACGGCCCTTATCTTCCCCAGCTTTAAGACCCTTAGGTAAATTGGTTTCAAAGCTTCTGATTCGGAACAAGACTTAGAATCGGTGGTCGAGGAAATTGTCGAATCCACGAAAGAGTTTGCTACAGAGGTCGAAGAGGTCGACGAGGCTCTAAACTTGGCGTTTGAGGCGGTCGGTCTTAACCAACCTAACTCACCGTCCACTTCAGGTCGGGCGGAATTTTCCTTCAGAGATATTTTTACAAATTTGGAAGACCTACCTGGCGATTTTTCTGAAGGTATGATTGGGGAAAATCTCACGCAGATGGTGCGAAAGAGAAACGCCGAACGAATGGCCGCCCGGAAAAAAGCCAAGGCCGCCCGTTCTGTACCTGATCCCAAAAAAAGCCGAGAAGAAACGACTCAAGTTGTTGTGACCGAGACAGGGAAGGAAGTTGAACAGCAGATTATAAAAGAACAGCTGATTCCAGAAGAGCGGGGCGAAAAACGTACCGTCGAAGGAGCGGTCGGCTCGGGGGAGAGCCTTGCTAACAAAAGGCCTCGCTTAGAGGAGTCGGATGTGGTTGTTCCTTTCGTTGTTCAACCAAGGATAAAAAACACGCCGATTTCCTCTGAGGCGTCCGCCATGAAGGATCCAGCTATAGCGTTGAGCTTGGCCACCTCAGTCTCGCTGTTGACTGACAAGGACACCTTTCGATCAGAGCCGGATTTGGTAGCTATTGCGTTAGCTGCCCAGTCGGCCCTTCTGGTATGATTTGATATTTTTCTCGTTTGGTTCGGTTTGCATACGATATTTCTTGGTATGTGATGCTCCCGACTATTTGTTTTGCAGACGGTTGGAAGGATAGCCGAAGTAGGCCACCGCCAGCATGATGCCATTGAAAGAATTGGTCGTTTGAAGTTTGAAGCTGAAGGTGAGAGGAGCAGGGCCGAGTTTGAGGCGATGAGAGCCGCAATGGAAAGTGCTCGAGCCAAAGCTAAGAAAGAGAGGGCTCGGACTGCTGACCAGCTTGGATCCGATGCCGAGGATAAGGTGAACGCGAGCGAGGAATCGCTCAATTTAGCCAAGGAGGCGCTTGCCAAGGCGGAGGCCGAGTTAGAAGAGTTGAAGAAGGCCAAGGAAAAGGCCGACTCTGAGGCTTCTACGACGTTTGAGGCTGGAAGGAGCGCCGCCTTTAAGGAATACGTAGATGAAGTCCCCAAATTTGAGAATCAGGGATTCAAACATGGATGGCTCAAAGCCCTTGTTGCCGCTGGAGTTACATTGGCCTTGCCAATTCCATACGAGCAAGTGGACGTTGAGCCACTTAAGTTTGATCCCGAGGATTGATTTGGGAGACACTCTAGTTTTATTAAGTATTTTCAATTTCGATGTACGCTTTTGTTTAGTGGATTTTTGTTAGTTCAAGGTAATTTTCATGTATAAATTAGCTACTATCTGCATCCAATTTATTAATGAAAATTTCCTTTTCATTTTACTATTACTTGTACGCAGTTTTTGATATTAATGAAGAGTTTTGCCTTTCACTGCTTTAGGTAAAATGATTATTGTCTGTTGTGCTTTCTAACTATCGATCCGATAAGAAGTAGGATCATAAGATGAGTAGATTGAATATCCCATTGCATAGCTACCGATTGGATAACAATGTAATCTTGGCAATTACATTAACCTTAATTTATTCGAACAAGTAAATCGGATTAGTTCATGGGTGTTGTACTAGTAAATCGATTCATGGAGCGGCTGGGGCATACATGCCGAATAGATTGATGAATCTGCCTTTGCCCCAGCTGGTTCATGAACATAAGATACCGAATATCAAGAGCTTATGAAGTACTGATGAATCAATTCATGAAGGGGATGGGGCACTCAAGCCGAATAGATTGATAAATCTAACCTTGCCCCAGCCAATGTATGAACTCTTGGTGCCGAATAGGACTAGTTCCTGGGTATTGTACTAGTAAATCAATTCATGAAGCGGCTGGGGCACTCATGCCGAATAGATTGATAAATCTGCCCTTGCCCCAACTGGTTCATGAACATAAGATACCGAATATCAAGAGCTTATGAAGTACTGATGAATCGATTCATGAAGGGGCTGGGGCACTCAAGCCGAATAGATTGATGAATCTGACCTTGCCCCGGCCAATGTATGAACTCTTGGTGTCGAATAGGACTAGTTCCTGGGTATTGTACTAGTAAATCGATTCATGGAGCGGCTGGGTCACTCATGCTGAATAGATTGATGAATCTGCCCTTGCCCCAGCTGGTTCATGAATATAAGCTACCGAATATCAAGAGCTTGATAGGGCAATTGGGGCATTTGACCGAATCGGCGCCGGGCTGTTCAGGTTTTGGTATTAATGAAATGCTGCCTCGTAGATATTGCCCTCGTAGGGAATAAATGAGCGAGTACGTTGTGAACGAAGGGCCTATTTATATGCTCAATTAGCAACTCAGTCCAACTCTTTGTGGAAAGTTAAACAAGTGCGAATGTCAAATAGACTTTTCTTCAACAGCAAGAGAAAAGCGCGGACACTAGCTGAGCTGGGAGGAACTATGAGTCGAACTGGTGAACCGTCGCGCACGGGAAGTAGGACTTCGAGGGATCGGGAGATACACCAATCTCCTCATCGTCGAAGTAGATCGCCCAAGAGGGATAAGCAGCCTCAGGGTAGAGCTCCTCAACCTAGTTCTGGAAGGGAGTCCAACACGACTCCGTGCCCATTGAGTTTTGCGGTCTTCGTGGGGAATAAACCAACGACAGAGGCAGACTCGATCGTTCGAGATCCAAATGTGGCAATCAAGTTCACCCGATAGATTTTTCTATCCGAAGTCCAGCAGTCGATGGTAAGTCGGCAGGACTTCGAAGTGTTTCACGAAGGCGTTCATGGGGTGGTGAAGAGGCTGTACACAGCTTATGAAATCGGCATGCATCTTTCCGCCGCTCGGCGTGATATAGAGCAAAGAGATGAACGCATTCGGAAGTTAGAAACTCATGTGGAGAAGGCCGAGCGCCAGCTAAGGAAAATCAAATTTGCCGAGCCTCAATCAGCTAGTCAACCCAATCCGGTTGTTAAAGAGAGGGTGACTCAATGGTTGATTAGTGATGCTATTGCCGATCGAAACACGGTTAGCATGTTCGCGATTGAGACTGCGAGGGGCGCGGCCTATCAAAAAGGTTTCCAGGACGGCCGAAAGGTCGGTATTCAGAAGACCAAGGAGAAATTCACCGAAGAGGTTTGCCGATGTGAAAGTCGTGGCTTTAAGCACGGTTGGATCAAGGCATCTCAAGCCGCGGAAGCTCTCCAAACGTCGGGCATTGATTCGGCATTGCCACTCTACCAACGTAATCATTTTTCGTTTTCTGCCTTTGAAGTCGAGAAGAGTGAGGATGAGGGCGATGCCGTATAAAAATACTATGTAATTATGTAATTATTGCCTGATTGAATAAAACGTCCTATTTTAAATGTTTCATTGTAATTTGCATTCGGCACACACGTGTTTGCATGTTTTGTGTTTCATTGTATAAACATTGACCGGCCCGAGTCAACTAGGCATTTAATTCCGAACGGTTATATGCTGGCTTGTCATGAGCATTCTTCATTAAATATATATTTGGCATACGTGTCACGCACGGTCAATGTGCCGATGAGGCTCTGAATTCGGAAGCTTTTATCGGCCCAAAGGCATCATGCGTCGATGAGGTTCCGAATTCAGAGGCTTAATCGGCCCAAAGGTGTCATGCACCAGAGGGGCTCCAAATCCGGAGACTGTCAGCCCATCTATAATTGCCGTTTAGATAATTAGGCCATTATCAATTGGCGTCCGTCTTTTGGAGTTCAGTGTTAATGAAATCGCCTCGGGGTCGTTGCAAGGATTAGAAATAAATCGCCTCGGACTCTTTGCACCAGTAACTTCACTTACTATGTTCAGACTCGATTTAAAACAATTTTGTTGCGTGGTGTTAGATAAGTGTGAATGTCAAATGGAGTTTTCTTCAACAGCAGAGGAGAAGCTTGAACTTTAGCTGAGCTTGATACTGCAATGAATTGCAGCAGAGAACCCACCCATGCGAGAGGTAGGGCGTTCAAAGAACGGGAAAAACGTTAGCCTCCAAGTCGTCAAAGCAGATCACCCCGAAGGGAGAAACAGCAACGGGAAAGTTCTCCGCAACCGCGACCGGGAAATGAGGTCGATATAGCGCCACCACCGTTGAGTTTTACTATTTTCATGGGGAATTCCTTTCTTGTCTTGGATCTTGGCCTTGACATTGTCTATGGTGTCAGAGCTCTCCACCTCGAGGGTGATTATCTCGCCGATGTGAACATCGTGGATTCAAGCGCGGTCAGATCAAAGCATTTCAAGCTGCGGATGCTCTCCGCGCAGCGGGCATTGATTCGGCACTGCCACTGTACCAACGCGATCACTTCCCCTTTTTCGCCTTCGAAGTTGAGAAGGGTGAGGATGAAGGTGACACCGTATGAAAATAGATATTGTAATGCTCGAACGCGGATTGCGTTTTTGTAATTACTATTTAATCAAATAAAATGTTTTATTTTAAATGTTTGTATCTCATTTTGAATTTTTATATGCTTAATTAAGCATCTTATTTCGAATGTTGGCCCGTTTTGTTTTGTTCATGCGGTTGTGCCGGCTCAACTTACATGTCCCTGCTTTGATGTGTAAATGCTTTTTCATTCTGGAGGGCGCTCCGAATTCGGAATATTACTTGGCTCTTGAGCGTCGCCCGGTGGGACACTATTTGGTCAGCCGAATTTAGAGGCTTTATCGGCCAAAGACGTCATGTGCCGATGGGGCTCCGAATCCGGAGTTTATTTGGCCAATCGTGATATCCACGAAGGGGCCTCCGAATCCGAAGGCTATTTAGCCAATCGTGATATCCACGAAGGGCGCTCCGAATCCGAAGACTTTTTCAGCCCAAAGACGTCATGCACCGATGAGGCTCCGAATCCGGAGGCTTTTTCGGGCCAAAGACGTCATGCGCCGATAGGGCTCCGAATCCAGAGACTTTTTGGCCAATCGTGATATCCACGAAGGGCGCTCCGAATCCGGAGGCTTTTATCGGCTCAAAGATGTCATGCGCCGATGGGGCTCCGAATCTGGAGACTTTTTGGCCAATCGTGATATCCACGAAGGGCGCTCCGAATCCGGAGGCTTTTTCGGCCCAAAGACGTCATGCGCCAATACGGCTCCGAATCCGAAGGCTTTTTTCGGCCCAAAGACGTCATGCGCCGATGGGGCTCCGAATCTGGAGACTTTTTGGCCAACCGTGATATCCACGAAGGGCGCTCCGAATCCGGAGGCTTTTTCGGCCCAAAGACGTCATGCGTTGGTGGGGCCTGAATCCGAAGGCCTTTTTCGGCCCAAAGACGTCATGCGCTGATGGGGCTCCGAATCCAGAGACTTTTTGGCCAATCGTGATATCCACGAAGGGCGCTCCGAATACGAAAGTGGTTTAGAAATACTCTTCTGATCCTGGGGAACGCTCGTGATCCTCAGCTAGTCACCTGAAAAGGAATAAACACTCTGGTCGGGGATGCCGGAATTAGCACTCCGACGGACAAGTTAGTCTATGCACTCAAGATTACTTGTATTCTAAGTTAAGCATAGCAGTTCTCACTCAACTTTTCTCAGACTATTGTTCCTTTATTTATACTCATTTCCAGGGCCTCGGGGCCTGGTCCACTTTTCGCTCACAATCTGCTTACTTATTCGGCCCCATAGTTCAATAGTTATTCGGCCTATTTATTATACTCGGCCTCTTAATCGTGCAGGTTAGAGCCGAGTAATGTCTTCTTTCCGGAAGCGTAGGCTTCCGATTCTGCTCAAAATTCGGCTACACTTTATTTTCCAAAACAAATCATTTTCCGAAAATCCATCCAACACCCAAAACAATATCATTTAGGGTTTTTCACAAATTCGGGCTTTTCCACTTTTAGAAACCCACATGCAATTTTATATACTAAAAATAAATTTAATAGCAAAATTATAACCAAACAACCCCCAATTTAAACAAACCCTCAACGCATAAATCATAATTTCAAAACCAACCCACAACTACACAATATATATATATCAAAATAGACTACAAATATACCACCGAACTCACATCGAGATTAAGAAATATACCATACCTCTTGAAACGAAGAGGAGACAAGCCGAAAAAACTGTCGATGATGAAAAAATGATCCGCTCAGATTAAAAATGAAACCCTCGCTGAGCTCTACATCTTGGTTTATGGAACTAGGGTCTAAAAACCACTCAAACTAGATGAAACCCATGGGTAAAGAGCTTGGAAGCTTGGCTATGGCAGACAGGAGAGAGAAAGGAGAGAAAATATCTCAAAAAGTGACTTTTTCAGCGCACTAATGATTTATATAGAAGAACCATCGCGACCACAGTCTAAAACCTTACAGGCGCGGACTTGCCAACTCACTAAGTTGCAGGCGCGACCTTTCCTATCCTGGGCGCAACTTGCTAGCATGCCTGGTTGCGAGCGCTACCACTCTTTTGTGGGCGCGACCGCCCTATTCGTGGCCTGACACCGCGGCCCCTTGCGGCCTACACACTCCTCCTCTCAGCCATCCCACCTGAAGGCCACATTTGGTTATGGCCTGGCCGCAACCAACCACGGGCGCGACCTCCGCTTCACCAAATAGCGAGTGTGACCGGCTTGACCCAGCAACACTATGTTACTGCCGAACAGCTAGCCCGAAGCCCTCCCACAGTCAAATCTACCCAGAATGGTCCACGTTACTTGCGACCACCCTGTGTCCCACCCAAAAATGAAAATGGGTCAGGTTAAACTGACCTAGCCTACTACAATCTCCCACACTTAGGAAATTTTGTTCCTTAAATTGAAGAAACGCCAAAACCAAAAAGGCCACCCAACCATACTGGAGAACATAACACCAACCGATGCTTAGATCCATTTTGGGATAAGTTCCTGGATTCTAGTCCAATACCTTGCGACCCCAAATGCACCCGAACACTAAGAAAAGAGCATGAATGCCTCTTCGACCTACAAAACTCGTTGGGATCTATGAGACAAGAAACCATAACCATAACAACACGACCACCTGGACTTAAAGACGTCAACCATGCCTCAATCACCAACAATACCCAATACTACCACCGAGTGCTTAACACTCGAATATAGAGGACAAGAAAACCACTCGCACACAAAGCTCTTGGTCAATCTCACAAAAGAGAAGCCCCAACACACAACACGATCACGGGACAACAAATACAACATAACAACCCCGACAATTCTAAGTTCATTGCAAAATAAACATATAGCACATAACTAGCTACTTAGGCTAGATCACAATATAACTTCACAATACAAGATAAAATACAACCCATTCAAGTTTAATAAAAAATTTCTTTCTCTATTTTCCTCAAAACACAAAAGTTGCCCAACCTCATACAACCCATAACCAAAATATATTTTTGACCTTTCAAAACAAAATTGAAAGATTTAAAAAAAAAAACCATTTTTCGAAAACCATAAGTGTTATTCATAACACAAACTCCCATTATTTTCAAGATTTGTTAGATTGAGCTTTTTATTAAACTGAAAACTTACATTTCTGATTAAAATCGAAACAATTCTAGTTCAATAAGATCATCCAAGGCCACAACACCAAAAATAAATTTGTTTTTCCAGAAAATCATTTTCTCGGCATTCCTTTAGTGAACCATAATGGCCACCCAACACCCATCACACCCATAGTGAGGCCACAACACCAACACAAAATTTCTACGATAATAATCCCTAGAAATCTTCCAAAGTGCCAACAATACAATAAAACACAGAAAATAAATTTCACAACCACCAATCACATAATGGCGCAAAGTGCTTACAAAACCAAAGTTCCCACCTGTAACGCCAATCCAATTACCACAACTCACACTAACTTTCTGTATGACATAAACCGAGGTGCCGACTCCAAATTTACTACTCACTCCCAAAACATCTCTATACAGAGATAAGCACACAACTTGGGATACTCAACAAGAGCACCCATCATCAAGACACTCACATGTTACAATCAACGCGACCAACTATTCAAACAAGCACGTCAAGACTCCATTCAACCCACGTAACATCTACTACATAACACGTAACACATAATCGAGCTAAGTCTACAAAGATAGTTAGTTGTTCCAGCGCTCCCTTAGAATTCCTATTAGAAACAACGTCGACCAAGCGCATTTCCAATAAGACGTCCAAGTTGGTTAACTAGACCCAAAATAATATCTATGAGTCTCAACACCATGCCCACATAAGATACAACACATAATCACGTTATCACTTAGCACACAACATGCAAATGTTCTCACCGAGCATGATAAACCCATTACGGCTAACCACTTCCCGCGAGCCTAAGGTTTCCAAACCCAGTTAGCTCTGATACCAAGTTGTCACTCCCCGGATTTACAAGGTCTAGCCCACGTGAATAAAACCATAATTGATAAATAAAAACGACGATAAGATATAATAAAATAACATCTCTCATGCGAATGAATACAATAACTGATGCGTCGTTTTACACACCAAGAATAAATACTAAACTGTACCAAATTCCTTAGAATAATAGTAAGTCCATGTATCGATCCACATGGACAAATGTTAAATTAAACTAATTTAATTGTTAAAATTCCTAAATGAATTTTGATCAAAGAGATGATTGTTCATAAACTAATGATAATTAAAATAAATGAAGAGATTAAACTAGCTATTAAAAGTAAAGATAAAGTTATGATTTTGGAAAAAAACCTAGGGTAATGAATTCACCAATAATTACATAAATAAGGTCTTAATTTGAAAATCAATTATGTTACGGTTTGAACTAAATAACACTTCACAACTACAAGTCCGAAGTATTGATCAAGAGAATTATCGCATTCAATGTATAGGCACGAACCATCTCAAGTAGCACGAGTCATTCGCTCTAAACTAGCGTAGCAATATGACATGTCCCTTGTAGTATGGCTCGTCTCATACCTTGAATATGAAAGCAAAGAAAACCATTACTGGAAAGCATTCAACAATCACAGAAAATAGAATACTTGAAAGAAATAATATACCATACAACTTGTTCAAACAATTACATAATCAAAACAAAAAAAAAACCCTATTTACTTGGCTAGGGTTTCATCAAAACCCTAGAAATAGAAGAACTAGCCATTCATGGAGGAGTGGGAAGAGGTAGAGGAAGAGAGCACCACCATGGAAGATTTTCTTGAAGCTTAGAATGCTTCCCTTCAAACCCTAGCCCCTCCTCTCTTTTGAAATATTTTGGAACCCCCGAGCAGCCTATTTTTCTTCTTTTTATTCTCAGCAGAATGAGCTCAAAATTTTGGGCACGTGTTCCTAGGTGAGCCGCTCGAGCACCCACAATTTCCGCTCTAGCGGTGGTGAGCCGCACGTGCAATGAGGTGGTAGGCTGAAAATTTTTACTACTTGCGCAGAAAATCTGCTTTTGTGCCACTTTTCGCCTGAATTTGCGTGTTACTTTCCAAATCTATACAAGTACACAAAACCCATCACCTTTGCCAAATAAACAAAATTCAAAGACTATAAATGTAACTTAAACGGCGTCAATGTGGTACCTTTCGGCCTACATCAATAGCGTCATACAGTAAATGCGTTCTTCTGATTTCATACTTCCTAGATACATCTAAGTAGAATGGAAGCTTTTTAAATAAAACATACAAGGATGTTATACAAAATATTGTAGTGCCCGAAGGCTTACATCATATACAAAGGGTGTAACCCTTACAAGAATGGCACATAGCCTAATAAATTAAACAAATGGCCCAAGGCCTATAGATGAGGGAGTACTCATACTCATCTCTAATATATCCACTATTTCATTCCATAGCCATACACGCAATACACCTGAAAAACATTTTTAGCCATGTAGGGTGAGCATAGAGGCCAATAGAGAATATTTCAAAAACTAAATATGCTCCACTAGCGTAAATGATCATGAATGCTACACATATATACAATATGCTCCAATGTTTTTTCAAAATCCATTTGATTTCTCAACAAAAATCCTTTCTTTCCAATCATCTAAACCTTTCAGTTTATTCAAAATGTTATTTCTGAAATAAAAACATCTGTTTGATAAAACTCATTTCCAAAACAAGTCCATAAATCATAATATCAATTAGCAAATACATTGCTAAACCAAAAGCAAATACGTTGCTAAACATTTCTTATTTCCAAATCATGAATCATTATTCTTTAAAAAAAAAACAGAAGAACATGGCGGTAAATATAGACACTGGAATCTCTAGGCAAGTGTACTGAACTGCCATGTCATGGATATTTCGTCTGCAAGAAACTGGAAATTGGCACCTATGTAAATGTAGGCTATATAAGCACTACTATTGCCATTTTACGGATATTTCGTTCACGAGATCGACACCCATGTATACATGTGGATTTTTGGACTTTCACCATGGACATACATGCCAACTTAATTTAAACATAACCACACCCCCTACCCAGATTTCACCCGGTATTTATCCCGTTGAACAAAGCAATATAAATGTTTTCAATACATTCTTTCCAAAACACACGGTTTTGAGTTCAGAATCCATGACATGCATCAGATATATATGATTTCATAAATATTATAGTTTACTTAGTCCACATGCAATTTTTAACACACGGCAATACTATCCTTCACCGATAACCAAAACAATTATCTCTAATGCAATAATTAAAAGATAACAAATGAATATACAATTCAATACTAGAAATAATCCATATTCCACATTTCAAAGAAAACTCCCAAAATCTTATACAATTTTTGAACCAATTCCTCTATTTTCCAAAACAAACTTTTTCTGAAAATCCATCCAACACCCAAAATGATATCATTTAAGGTTTTTCACAAATTGGGGGTTTTTTTACTTTTAAAAATCCACATGCAATTTTATATACTAAAAATATATTTAATAGCAAAATTATAACCAAACAACTCCCAATTTGAACAAACTCTCAACCCACAAATCATAATTTCAAAACCAACCCATAACTACAAAATCTATATATCAAAATACACCACAAATATACTATCGAACTCACATCGAGTTTAAGAAATAGACCCTACCTCTCGATGGGAAAAGGAGACAAGCCGGAAAAACCACCAGTGACGAAAAGACGATCCACTCAGATTAAAATGAAGCCAAGGTTTCAAAAAGTGGTGTTACGTAACGGTTGCAGTGATAAGCATTACTTGTTATACCCGTTTTTGTAGTGTGACAGAAATTCATATTTGTAACGGCCATTTCAGTGTTTTGTAATGGCTGTAGCGGTACTGTAATGGCCGTAACGGCCCATTACACACCGTTACAGTATTATGAATAACTTTCTTTTTTCTTTTTTTCTTTTTTTCTTTTTTTAAAAAAAAAATCTTACAAAAAAGGAACGAATACTCAAGGGATCTAAACCTAAAAAAAAAAAAAAAACCTTGTTTGAAAATTTTTTATTTATAATTTTTATTTTATTATATTAGCATATAAAATAAAAAAATATATAAACAGTGGCTTTATTTACTTTTATAATCAATTCATTTAATATTTAATTGTAAATATTTTTCATTTTCTTACTATAATTTGTTTTCTAAAAAATGTCTTTAAAAAAAATAGCTCAAAAATAATTTTTGCTTATGGCACAATTTTTATTTTTATAATCATTTCATCTAATACTTAATTGTAAATAATTTTATTCAGTTAGTTGTAAAGTTGTTAAAAAAAATCATTAGGTCAATTTATTTATTTATTTATTTATTTATAATAATCTCATTTAATAATTGTAAATATTTTTAGTTTAGGTAGTTCAGGTATTGGTCAAAAACAATTTTATAGACATTTAAAATCAATTATTCTTAAAGTCATTAACTATTGAAATAAAATATAAAAAACTCATGTTATAGTGATTTAAAAATATGAAATATATTGGATCATACTTAAAAACTAACAAAAATTGATCAAAATCTTTTTTAAACCCTAATAAATGTGATTTTGAAAAGAAA
Organism: Camellia sinensis; assembly: GCF_055761805.1. Lineage (NCBI taxonomy): Eukaryota > Viridiplantae > Streptophyta > Magnoliopsida > Ericales > Theaceae > Camellia > Camellia sinensis. The sequence goes on along the minus strand of NC_138970.1, from coordinate 92,135,293 downwards.
AAAAAAATTATCACTATATTTCAAATTGTGTGAAAAATTAAAGCAATTCATGATTTTGGTTACCGCAACTGTTACACTATGGCCTTTACACTCGCAGCCGTTACTATGCCACCGCAACTGTTACGGTGACCATGACTGCTTTCGAAACCTTGAATGAAGCCCTCACTGAACTCTACATCTTGGTATATGGAACTAGGGTCTAGAAACCACTCAAACTAGATGAAACCCATGGTTGAAGAGCTTGGAAGCTTGGCCATGGTAGACGGGAGAGAGAAATGAGAGAAAATATCTCAAAAAGTGACTTTTTCAGCGCACTGACGACTTATATAGACGAACCATCGTAGCCGCAGTCTAAATCCTTACGGGTGTGGACCTGCCAACTCACCAGGTTGCGGGCGCGACCTTTCCTACTGTGAGTGGGACTGGCCAGAATGCTTGGTCGCAGGTGCCACCACTCTTTCACAGGCATTACCGCCCTATTCGTGGTCTGACACCGCAGCCGCTCGTGGCCCATGCACTCCTCCCCTCAGCCATTCGACTTGAGTGCCACATTTGGTTGTGGCCAATAGCAGGTGCATCCTTTACTCCACCAAATCGTGGGTGCGACCCACATGGTAGCGAGCGTGACCGGCCTAACCAGTAACACTAGGTTGCTGCCCAGCAGCTAGCCCGAAGCCCTCCTACAGTCAAATCTACCTAGAATGGTCCACATCACTTGGGACAACCCTGTGTCCCATTCAAAAATGAAAATGGGTCTGGTTAAACTGACTCGACCCACTACAATTATTAAAGCTTGTCATTATCCTTTCAAAATTTCAAACCATAAGAATGTTAACTAGTAATTTGCTTTGATAAATGGACAATTCCTAATGTCAAACTAGAAACAATTTATAAAATCATATTATTTGATTTCAAAAGCAAACATATCATAAAAAGAAAAGAAAAGACAATAACTTTGGAACATAATGATGAAATAATTAAGTTATTTCAAAATAGAGATTTTGCACCATACTTTAAAAAATATTAGTATATTCATATAGGGTTGGTTCAAGTGGCCTTTAAACCTTAGGTATGATTCTATCTTTAGGAGATTAACTTCCATACGTAAATCAGCTATGCGAACTAGTTTAGTTGATTGAGGCGATGATTGCATGCGATTCGTTAATTCATTCATGCTGTAATTGTCTATTAGTAGAAATTATTCGGTTTTAGCTTTATGTGCTTCAGAATAGCAAACTTCAAGCATTTTAAGTTTCATTTCTAGGTCTTAGATTTTATCTACTAAATCAATTGAAGATTTTTGATTGTCTGTTAAGACATTAATACTTGGGCCTTCAATATTGAGACCATTCATTTCTACTATTGCTTTCCAATAGTTGTTTTCTAGCATAGAACATTGATTAATATGGGAGTACGCACATTTTGGTTGCTCATCATTTGATGATGATTCAGTATCTGAATATTATTCTGCTAAGTCATTATCACTCTTAGATATTATTTCAGATTTAGATGAATAAAGCATTATTTTATATAATTGCTACTTCAAGCCCTCATCAATGTTAAGTTCTTTTAGTTTCTATTTAGTTCTGCATTTATTGGTATAATGTCCAATTTTGCCACACTTATAGCACTTAAGTGGAGTGAATAATTTCACTTGTAATATTCTTGTCTTGGTGGTTTGGCTGAGTGGGTTCAATTATGCTATCATATTGTTTTTGTCCTTAGCCAACGATCTTTTCCTTTTCTTTTCTTTTCCTATCTTGTTCAATTATGCTATCATATTGTTTTGTCCTTAGGCAACGATATTTTCCTTTTCTTTTCTTTTCCTGTCTTGTTCAATTTTTTCAATAATAATCGAGGTAAGAGAGTCCCAAAAATCTCCAAGAGTGGCTCCCTCCTCTGGATCTTGAAATTCTACTGCTAATGCTAAAAATACATTGTCTTCTTCATCCTGGCTAGTTACAAATTTCATGGAGACATCGTCTCTGGATTCTAAGTTAATAGACTAGAAGAATTGCTCTTTCATAAAATCCATACTCTTAACCATTAATTCAGTTTAAGATATATCAAGGTGTTGTTTCTTGTGTACAAATTGAATTTGGATAAATGGATTTTTTGATGCTGGTAGCAGAGGTGTGTTTTTAGGAGCTAAGTCCCAACAACCCTTGGTATTAGGTTGAATTTGCTGAATTAATTCCGATTGTTTTGGGTCTATACCCTTGGTCCACCATTTATAAAAGAAAACTCTTTTCAAATGGGGAATTTTATTTTGGTAATCACATTTATAATCCCACCTCCAAATCCATGGGATACTGAAATTGACCATAAAGGTTACAAAGGATTTGGACATAGAGATGGAAGTATTGCCAGGTGTGCGTGCATATGCTGCTTGCCACCAATTAAATTCTCATCGGATTGGTCCTGGTAAAAAAATCAAGGGAATGACCCAATTTATCCCACCAAATGTAAAACCGTTTGGTATACCTGTTTGTAGATTGTTGGCAAACTTTAAGAAATCAAGAATGATTACAGATTGAATTCTGGTAATATAATGCTTTTGAAAAAGCATCAACATAGTCAAATAACTATATTTCTGGTCATGTTGGCCAATACTGAGAATTCTGGTGGTATGAAAATGAATACCCCATTTGGCAATTGGCATAATATTTTTGATAATAACCTTACTAAACTTAATTGGGGTATTAGTTCTGTTTTCGTCAAAAAGATGACCGGTAAATTCTACTACTGCAGTATCTTTGAGAATATTCTTATAGATATACCTATACTCATCAAATTGAGGGGGAAATTGTTGTGTCGTCAAATAATGACTCTTGATTTCCCAAGGATCTGCCATCCATTTGGCATTCCCTCCCTTCAACTTTCATCAACTATCCCATTTTCCCCAAACCCTAACCCTAACCCCAATAGCAACCATAACAGACCGTGTTAGTAACCTTAGCATTTGACGCACTTGTCGTGTCAGCTTCACTCTCAAATGTCGCTTCCTCATTCTTTTTCTTCTTCTTCGCCACAGTTTGTTCCTCTATTTTCTTTGTCAGCTCCATCATCCATTTCAGCGCCTCTGGACCAAAGGGTGGTGGAATGGCCATTGGAGTTCTTGCTCACCACCTAACCCCTCCTCTTCCACCCACCTCCTTCTTATCTCTCAACCCTCCATCTTTTCTCCACCAGTTTGGCGGCTTAGCTCAAAATGCAGCCAATGCCCCTGACTTTGTCACCCGTGCCACCACATCATAGATCGCGTTCTTGTTTCTTTGACTAGTTTGCCTTTATATATATGTGTGTATATATATATTGTATTTGAATTTGTATAGGTTTTATTGTTTAATTGTATATGTATATAATCCAAGCATGATGCATTTTCAATTTGAGAAAATTTGAAATTGAATAGCAATCTTAGATGGTTTTACCTAGGAGAAAAATCATTCAAATATTTTTTAGATATGAAGTTACAATTACTGGATTGATGAGAAGGGTATTCGTCAAGTGGAAAAACTTACCAACTAACTTGTACGCCTGATATAATATAATATAGGGGAAATTAACTAAAAAAAATCCTAGAGTTTGGCTCTTATAACAAATTAAGCTCTGAATTTTAAATTTTATCAATTTAAATTTTAAAGTTTTAATTTGATTTCAATCGAAATCATTTTCCCATTTCCGTTAGTTAAAATCGATGAAAAAAAGTAATATTTTAGTTATTAAACTTAATAAAAATGATATTTTAGACATTTTATGTATTTCTACATTGAGTTTAATGACTAAAATACTCTTTTTATGTTGATCTTACTTAACAAAAACAAGCTAATAATTTAGATTGAAAATAAATCAAAAAATTGAGTTTTAAATTAACAAAATTGAAAATTGTTTATTTTCTTATAAGTCTCAAATCTTGGGATTTTTTTTTTTTCCCCTTATGATATAATAGAATAGATAGATAGATAATTGGATAAATAGATAGAATAGATGTTTAGGAACTATTCATATGAAAACACTCACACATGCATATATAGTATATATGAAACTATTTATAGTTTCCTTGAGTGTTTGTTTGTATGGACTAGATAAAAGGGGAATGGAATGCAATGGACAGTTTGTCTTGAGATAAATAGTCTATGGGATTATTTCGTTGAGAATGAATTGTATTTGACTATTAGTCCAACCTTCACTTTTCAAACCAAATGATGAAATCTTTTGGACATGGAGTCCAATTTCATGTCTCAATCCTATGAAACAAACGTCTACTCTAATTTTTGTTAAGTATGTGTACAATGAGTGGGATTGTTTAAGTGGTATTTGTGTTGTTTGTTGTTTGAAATATATGGGTGAGACATCCTATGCAAGGAACTCAAGGAATGGCATCCATAAGGTCATTTGGTTCGGGCCATCCATCGCGACGAGGTGGAATTGCTGTAGCTCATCATCAAAGACCATCTGTTAGACCACAAACTGCACCAAATAACCAGTCCTCTACTTCACAAGTCAGTACTGAGTTTTGAAATTTAAGTTCTTAATTCTTTTTGTTGTGTACTAAATCCCTAGAACTTCAATGATGATAACAAACTATATGGATTGTTCTATAATTTAATGGGAGGCGCATAATTTAGGGCAAGTATGGGTAGAAAATTATCGGCTAGGACTTTTGAATTGTTGCAGAAATGCCCTGCTAAGTCAATGTTCTTTCTTTTGAAGATTGTGAAGGAAAATATAGTAGCTATGTAAAAATTGCACAGAGTGTTTAATGTACTTGAAATTTTATAAATTATTAAAGACCCATTTCAATAGTTATCTAGATGAGCTTTGTGCTATTAAATTTAAAGATTAAAGCACAAGATGCTTTGATATAGTTGAAGGGCATATTATAATCTTTTTGGCATTTAACAAAGCTATTAGATGATCTCCATGTGCCCATACTAAAGATTTCTGGTTTCTATTATTAAATCTAGTCTATGCAATTATATATGTGTAATTAATCCCCCTTTTTGCAGAATTTCAAGGACATGGCTTGGTAAGAGTTTCAACAATTGGATCTCCAAGACTCATTAAAACATAAGAAAACAATTTAGACTAAGTGAAACATAAGTAAGTGAAAAGAGATTTATGAATAAATGTCTCTAATTTTTATGTATTCATTTATATATATTGGATAAATCACAAATATACTTCTAAGGTTTACTTAAAATATAGATTGCCCCTATAGTTTGAAAAATTACAAATATTCTATTGTCAGAATTTTTTATTTGACAAAATTAACTAAAAAAAAAATTTCTAACTACTCTTATATACAATAATAAAATTACTTGAATTATTAATTGAAATAAGTTTTTGACATCATTAAAAACTATTAATTGATTAGATGATTTATTAACAAAATAAGCTATTTATTATGAAATTAAAATTTTCAAAGAACATGATATAATTTTCAGAACCACCAGGGAAATTTATATTTTAAGTAAATCTTAGAATATGTATTTATAATTTTTTTCGGGTACATATTCGTTGTTTTCATTGACTTAAATATCGGTGTCATGTATATGACATTTCCTCCATTCCAAAATATTAGTTCCTTATTCCATTTTTTATTGTCTTAAAATATTAGTCAATTTTAAAATATTAGGATTAAAATAACACAAATTTCCTATTTTGTCCTTCTTTCAAATTCATTAACAACTCAAAAAGTACAATTTTGACAATTGATATTTGAAAAAAAGTGTACTATCAAAGGGTAATTTTGAAAAGTTAATATTTTTAGAGAGCTGTTATTAGCACCTACCTAATTTCTTTGAACCTCTCATTTCTTTGAACCCCCACCTTAAACTCTAAATTTTAATAAGATTTCTTTGAACACTCCACTTAATACCAAATTTACCCATATTCATAATATCATCACACTCAAATGCACACCACCTAATTTTGCACACCCCTTTTCTTCTTCTCTCAGTAAACAATGAATGATTGAGAACAACAAATGATTGAGAGACGAATCGATTGCTCCTCTCTACTCCTTCTTTCATAAATGATGGTCGCTTTCTCCTTATCACTGTGAATGATGGTATCTCAGCCAAAAATTTTGTTAGAAATCTCTTTGACGGTCTCTTTCTTCTTCTCTCAGGTAACTACCAACTCCCCATTACATACATATATATATTTGTTTATTTCGGGCAAAACCCTTGATATAGGGGATTTTAGATGGAAAAACTCTTATAAAAACTAGAAATAAGAGAAAAATCCTACAAAATGGAACCATTCGACATTTTAGTGCCGAAAAAAATGTTTATGTTTAGTACTATATTATTGAACTAAATGTTTAAGTTCAGCACTGTATTACTGAACAGAACCTTAACAGTCGGTAAACTAGTACCGAACCAAAAATGACCGTAAATATAAGATAAACTTACTAATACAACGCCAACCTCATCAAAGTTGTTGTAATCGTCCTCCATTACTTTATAAGTATCAACGAATAGTGAAAACGACCTCAAATGTAGAAACTCAAAGTCTGTAATAGGATTGTTTGCAATATTAACTAATTTGGAACACCAAACACATTTGAAATGACTGAACAAAACATTAATTGATTAGGTGGTTTCAAATGTTTTTCATTAAAAAGATGAATACGCGGGTTTAGAATGGTGATAAAGAAAAACACGATTATGGTTTAGATTGGTAAGGAATATGTATAGATGGGGATAGATGTGGGTATACAATATTGTAGATTGTCATTCTAATTGTTTTCATTTGGTGGGTGGGTGTTTCATTAAAAGTTGTTCTTTAATATAATTTTACTTTAGGGTTTAATTATAATAATAAAAAAAGGTGAGAATTGCGGGGTCCAAAGAAATTATGTACGTGCTAATAGCAGCAATCTATTTTTAAAGTTTAATAATTGTACTACAAAAAAATGGAATTCTCCAAAAGAGACTAATATTTTGGAACAGAGGGAATACTTGGGATCTAGGCATTGGGGACACATTTGAGCATACAACTCAGGAGGTTGGGATATTCCATGAGAATATTTGAGCAGCTACAAGTTTTCTATCAAATAAGATCCAAGTTAAATATGAAATTCTTTTTTTAAAAAAAAAACTTAACGTCGAAATTGACATAAAATTAACATTTTACTCTGTTTAACAGTATAATGTTACTTTATTTCACTTGATTTCGAGAGAGAACTTCGATTTCTGAGGATTCCATTGATAAGAAACTGAATCTCTGTGATAAATAGGGTTTAAACAACGCAGAGAGAGAGAGAGAGAGTGTTTGCGAGTGCATCGGTTCAATTTGAGAGTTGAGATTCTCAGATTTGAAAAAGGAAGCGCATGAGATAACACGCATTTGAAGACGTTTATAAACGCCTCCTATTCATAAAACGGTGCCGTTTTAATTAAAGAAAAATAAGATGTTTATAAAACGTCGTTAAATATTAGAAACAGTGGCGCTTTAAAAAATGCCGTTAAAAAAACGCCACCTAATCCCATATTTCCTGTAGTGGTTCTTTCATTACAAGTGCACAGACAAATCAACAATAATTAACAAACAACAATTCAAATCAACAATAATTAAACAACGAATCAATAATATAATGGTTGCGGCGTGGACCCGTTCTTTTCCATGTTCTTAGATCCAAAATTTCATATCTTTAATCATTGTTTATACCCTTTGCATCTTGTTGTTAGTTGAGTTTGGTTGTCGGAAGTTATTGGTTGCATTTGAAACTGGTTGAGAGTTGGTTTTTCAAAGGAGTTGTAGTCCATTTCATTTCTTGTTCACTCGAGCAGTGCTTTGGTTGCTCAAGTGGTCTTTGAGATCTTCCAGTATTTTTGCAAGTCTGTAAAACTTCTGAGAGTAGGGTAATCTTTGCTCGAGCGGTCTTTCGCAAGTCTGAACTTCTAGGAGGGGGTCATTATGTGCTCAAGTGGTGTCACTTATTGGGTTTGACGCTCGAGTGGTGGTTTGGTCACTCGAGCGGTCTATGCATATATCAGATCGGGGGAAAGTCTTTTTCAGTCACTTTTTCATCTCTATCTCTCTCTAAAACACTTATAAACCTAATTTCTTCACTCTCTCCCTCTAGTTCTTGCCTAAGTACCTCAAATACATCCAAATCCGTTGATTTCTGCACCATAGTTCCTTGGAGAAAAATGTAGAGCTCATTGAAAGCTTTGTTTCGGAGAAGATTTTGTTTTGGGCTTTGTCAAACTTTTACTCTTGCTCTCTTCCTCTTCTATTTTTGAGGTAGGGTTTTCTTTAACCTTTGTATGATTCTTAGCTTGGTTATTTGTTCTTTAAAAAGGTTTAGGGATTTGGGGACTTTGGGTTTAAATCTAGGGTTTGATTTTGAAATGTAAAATTTTTCAAAAGGAATCTTGAGAAAGGTGGTGGGTGTGTAAATATTGTTGGGTTGTGTTGAAATGTTGGAAATTCCTTCCTTTAAAGTGATCTTTGAAAGTAAAGGATGTTTTATTGGAAAATCATTGATGTTTGATTTATGAAAGAAAGGAAAAGGTGTTGTGTTTGAAAAGATAAGATAAATGTATTTGTTGATAATGAGAGTGGAATTGGATATATATATATATATATATATATATTCGCTCCCATTTTTGAAATTTATGAGATTATATATGTTTTTGGAAAATTGTCTATTGAGTAGAGATATCTATTTTGAGTTATTGGTGGAGGATAGCTTGATTATTGTAGAAATTGCATGAGGATTAGGTTAATTGAAACTAATTACTCATACATCTTGCCTTGAGCATCGTTCCATACTTAAACATTGCAAATGTATTGTTTTGAGAAAAATGGGTGTATATCTTGGTGAATCTGGTTAGGGCTTGTAGTTGTGGTTTATTATGTTAGCTTGTGTATCCTTGGTGAAAGTCTTAAAACCCGCGCGGTTAGGTTCCATTCCTTCCAGTTAGTACCGGTAAAATGGCTTTAGTAGTACTTGTATAGCCTACTAGCAAACATGTACCTAGAGATTCCCAGTATTTTGTATCCACTACCCTGTTTTTTGATTTAAAAAGTATTATTTTAAGAATTGGTATGCATATAATATAAACATTGCATTGTTTTAAAAGAGATAGCATAATGTTTGGTAAATGATATGCACATGCATTCACCTTATGACTTTGTTTAGCTTCATACATTTTGTTCAAGTATCTTAACGCCTTAGCTCACCCTACATAGAAAATAACTTTCAGGTGCTGATGACATGCCTCCACCAAGGACATAGCTTGGAAGGACTTGAAGCTGAGAGCTTCTTTTGTTTCTTTTTGTGTAATTATTTTATGCAAGGCTTAGACTTTTTATGTATTGAGTTTAACTCACTTTTGTTGTACCCAAGCAATGACTTGGAAAGAGTAGCCATTAGGGCAATAACTTATTTGTACTTCCTTTTATTACCATTCATTTACACATGTTAAATGCTACAGATTCAGGATCTAGGGTTTATGAATGTATATATGCACATGTCATCTTTTGTACGCTGAAATAGAATCAATGAAAGGTTAATATCATGTAAATTTATGTTTTTCCATTGATTATTATGCGATACATTATTGTTATTATTTTGGGGTGTTATAACTTAGTATCAAAATAATTGGGCTTAAATACTTTGGGATCATGAGATATGGTTTTTAACGCAATGGGTTTATTATCTCGCTAGATAATATGAAAAGTAGACCTGGTATGCTATGAGATACCATGTTTACATGATTAGATGAGTATGGGAATTGCTTTCTAAGATATTGATTGGGTCTACGAGTATTTAGAAGTCCTATTAGAAGAGCACTTGATCACTACTTATTTTAATTGGAACTCTGGCAATGTCGCGAAACAATTATTATCTAGAAATGAAGTTTGTTCGTAATTATGTGACTCGGTGCTTATGTGGAATGAATTAATTGTTGTCCGTTGTATTAAGATGTGAGTGAACTAGTTTCGACACATTATAAATGTGCTAAACTATTGTGTTACCTTTATTAGAATGTCAGGACGAGGACGTGGTGGTGGTAGACGTGATAGGCCTAGGCGACAGGAGGTGCTGATATCAGATGAAATTTCGGCGCATGAAGAGGGAGTTGGTCAGGCCAACGTGATCAAGCTAGCAGGTCAACAAGCTATAAGCACCTTAGTCCACAAAATGACAGGAGAATTGTTGGAATCCATGGACATTCTCAGGGCTAAGAATCAAGTCCAGGCCCATGTTGCAGAAATAGGCCATATTTTCTGAAGAGGGAGTTTTTTCAGTCGAATTCGGACGAGTTTGTTAGGGATCCGAAAGAGCCACTGAAAGCCAACAAGTGGTTTGAATATATGGTGAAAACGTTCGAGATACTTGGCATTGGGGACGATGAGTTGAGAGTGACCTTGGCATCTTTCCAACTGAAAAGGAGATGTGGGTCAATGGTAGAAGTATGTATGAGGGCATATTGGGGTGACTTGGGAGGCTTTTGACCTGAGCTGATTGGGTAGGCTGATGGCTCTATATCTGTCTCAAACCAAACGCACCAGGTATGCCACTTGCCTAAGGGCAAAACCTCCTCAAGTGTCCCGACTACCCACAATGATAACAGGTAGACGGTTGCCCTCTTCCCTGCATCTGGCTTTGTGAACGAGCCCTCGACGGTGTAGACTATTGCCCTCCTCCTCTCTATGGGCAAACTAGAGACTTGTGACCCAACTAGCCACACTTAAAACAAGTGATTCCACCTTAGCTTCCTCTCCCTGAACCAGAACTCGGTACAAGGAAAGTGGATCTGAACTATGCTACATGGGACTACTGTGGGGTAGAACCCCTCTGCCTCTTGTTGTCCCGTGTCTCCCCAGAACTTCCTAACTCCTCTGCTTAGAGCTCCTTATCCTCTCCTTCTCCGCCTGAATCACGGTCTTTAAGTGAGCCACCGCCTCCACAAGACGATCGTAATCCCTAACCATACATCCAGCCACCTTGAATAGGAGCCCAGTACTCAACCACTTCTCAAACTCCACATAACGGTGTTCCTCAAACGCCACCAACTCTGGTGCAAACCTAGAGAGGCTAGTAAAAGCTGCCTCAAACTCAACTATAGGTGTGTTCAGTTGCTTGAGCTTTACGAACTAATCCCTAAACTTCTCGCAAGTAGTGAGAGGCAAGAACTTGTCCTAGAAGGCATTGACAAAGGCCTCCTAAGTCACCCAAATGCGCCCACGGGCATACTTTCACCACTGACTCATATCTTCCTTCAACTGGAAGGATGCCAAGGTCACTTTCAAGCTGTCGTCCTCGATGCCCAGTATGTTAAATGTCTTCATCATTTGCTCTAGCCACTCATACGCCTTCAGTGGCTCTTTAGGATCCCCCAAAAACTCATCCGAATCGACCGGCAGAACTCCATTTTCAAAAAAGATGGCCCTGTCTTAGCAACATGGGTCTGGACTTGATTCTCAGCCCTAAGAATATCCATGGACTCCCGCAAAGTGCCTATATCATGCTGACCTGTTGGCTTGGCCACGTTGGCCTGACCAACTCTTTCCTCTTGCGCTGAAATTTCATTCGATAATGACATCTCCTGCCATCTAGGCCTATCACGCCTACCACGACCACGTCCACGTCCCAACATCCTAATAAAGGTAACACAATAGATTAGCACATTCACAAATGTGCCGAAACTAATTCACTCACATCCTAATGTAGTGGACAACAGTTAATTCACTCCACTTACGCACTTAATCACATAAACACAAATGAATTTCCTTTCTAGATAGTGACCGTCCTGCGATATTGCCAGAGTTATAGTTAGAAATAGCAGTGATCAAGTGCTCTTCTAATAGGACTTCTAGAAACTCGTAGACCCAATCAATATCTAAAAAATTAAATCTCATATCCATGTAATCACATAAGCATGTTATCACATAGCATACCATGTCTCTTTCTAATATCATCTAGGAAAAAAACACATTGTGGTAATAATCACTTCCCACAATCCCAAAGTATTCAAACCCGATAGGTCTGATACCAAGTTGTAACGCTCCAAAATTTATAACATCAACCCATCTCATAATAGTACTATAATTGATTAAGCATTTCATATCTTCTATTCATTATATTTGTGATCATTACAAAAGATGGCATATGTAATATATATTCATAAATTCTCGATTCTGAATCTATAGCATATGACATGGATACAAGAGTAAAAAGGAAAATAAAACAATTACAGAGATGCCCTAATGGCTACAACTTTCCAAGATAATACTTGGTTACAACAAAATAATTTTAAACTTCATACATGTAGAGCTCGAGGCTTAATAAAAAATAATTACATAAAGAAACCAAAAAGGAAGCCTTAAGCTCTGAGTTCTCCCAAGCTATGTCTTTGGCGAAGGCATATCATCAGCACTTGAAAGTTGTTTCCCACATAGGGTGAGCCAAAGCCTAGCAGAGATACTCTAACACAATATATGAATCTTAGCAAAATCATAAGGTGAATGCACAATGCATGCCAGTTTCCAAACATTTCACGTTTTTCGTCTCAAAACAATGCAATGCCAGATTATAATTCAATTCATGAAACTAATCCTTTTTATAACAAAAAACAAGCCATGGATACAACACACTGGGAATCTCTAGATACATGTTTGCAAGTAGGTGTAGGCGCTTCATTCCGAACACCCGATGATGAAGCATTACGTTATGCAATCTTTCGAATCTTCAACAAAGGAATTCGGTTTTGAGCTTCAAACCCAAACCATGCACCCCTTTTTGACCAAAATCTTTTTTTTTTCTAGCCTAACCACTTAAAGAGCAACAGGCCAATTGATTGGCTCATTTCCTTTGGACTGACCGTACAATTGTTTGGTCAACCGGCCATGTTTAGTGTCAGATTTTGTATTTTCAACTGTGAGGCCATGAAATATCCCGTCACAGGGATTGTTGGTGAGATTCAACAAAGATAGTTCCATGAACCTGCAAGAGATAAATATGGTTGATCCCACCCAACTAGGGTTACCAGTTGGGGACACTCCAATGATGAAATTAGAATCCATAAATGAAGATTATAGATAGTCAAGAGTGTTCTGTGTGAAGTGTAGAGAAAGATCATACCTATCTGCCATGAGGTGCCTTCTTTTTATAGACGGGGGTGGGCCAAATAAGCCCAATAGTTGGACCCTTGGCAGGCCTCGTTTGGGTTAGACCAATAAGTTGATATATATTATTTTTTGTCTCCCACAATTGCCCCAAAACTTCCATTGTCTTTTGTAGAAGGAATGAGAGTTTTTATTGTCGAGTTATGCTGTTCAAACAGATGTTAGGTCCTTTGACAAAGAATACATTTGATAATTAAATAACATAAATGAATGAGTGGCTGGATGAATGCATGTATGTATGAATGTATGTACGAATATATGTATATAAAGGAGAGAGGTGAGCTAAAGCCTAGTGAGTAATACTATCTCTATAACGGTGGGCCACGGTATTATAACCCTCGGGCAAGGGTGTAGGTTGCGATATTAAAATCTCGAGCAAGGGTGTAATATATTGCCGAGTGCAAAGATTGCTTCCAAATATGAACTTTCGTGCCGAGCTAAAAATATTTCTATATGCCGAGCACGGAAATGATTGCTTGAACCAAAGAAGATAGATTAAATAAGGTAGATATATTAGCCAAAATATGGACCACGGTATTATTACCCCCAGGTGAGGGTGTAGACTTGCGGTATTATAACCCCTGGGTGAGGGTGTAGGCCGTGGTATTCTAACCTCCGGGAGTAGGTGTAGGCTGCGGTATTCTAACCTCCGGGCATAAGTGTAGGCCTTTGCTGATGGCGCTCCGTGTTCAGTGTGAAGATTACGCTGTGCTCGGAGACTTTTACTGATTTTAAGTGGCGACCAAGCACTAATATGGCAAGGACTTTAAAGAATGCATCATGTGTCAGTGATAGCTAGTATCGAATGAGGTAGACGTGTTAATCACAAAGAATATTGCTCCACTTGTAAGGAATGGCCAAGTAGATATTGGGCCAACTATTTAATTGCCGAGTAAATTTTGGACCAATTAGCATTGTTCGGTTTGCGTTTAGTCCAATGTAGACTTGCCACATTGCTTTTGAATGACAGGCGTTAGTCAGAAGGAATGCAGATTGGTCTTGCCCCATTGCCCTATGTGGCGGGGTAGATTCGGCTTTGGTAAAATGATGGCGTGCAAAAATATGTGAACTGCCGACTACCAAATACGAATGGTCGACTGCCAAGTGTGTAATGTATTGCCCCAAAACTGGTGCTTGTTTGGAGTGGTGCGAAAAGGAGCTGGAGTTTGTAACTAAAGTAAATTTTGTTGCAATGTTTGTACCATGTTGGCCTAGTATGCATGCATAAGAGAGGTACCGAGATGATGATCGGCTGATTAATGGCCAAGGTAACGCAGGTAACATAATGAATGATCAGGGAAGACGAAAGATTATATCCTTGCCCCAAGATACTGTTGTTGAAATTGCATGCCGATCAATTAACGCAAGTAACATAATGAATGATCAGGGAAGATGGATGATTATATCCTCGCCCCAAGATACTGTTGCTGAAATTGCATGCTGATCAATTGAACTACCAAGTGGCCGAATTGAAAACGCCAAGTAAGAGTTGTTCAGTGAGTTCGGCGATAAGCATTAAGTCGATTAAATTGTACCATTGTCATGGAATTAGATGGAAAATTGATTCCATTATCGTGAATATGTAACATTGGATTGTCGTTGCCCCATTGCTTGCGAATGATGTTAGGTATTCAGAAGAAATTCAGATTGGACGTTGGCCAATATTGACGAGAAGTAAACAGAGAACAAAGTATAGTTGCCCTACTGCGCTCGAATGAGTGGTTATTCCAAAAGAATTCGGAAGACTTGAGCCAAAATAGCCGAATGATGCAGGTTATTATAGTGGCGAGGAGACGCCAAAATTGCTGAATGCGGCATTGATCAAATGCCAGACTTGGCAGCAAAAGTATTGTTTGAGTTGCGATGGATATTTTCTAGTTATTGAATTTGTAAAATCAGATCGTACGGATGTGTGCAGTAGGCTCCAAATAGTTGGAAACAACTGTTAGATCATTAGAATTGGGCTCCAGGTGGCGTAATTGTAGCCAAAATGAATATAATGGCTCGGATCGGTTGAAAATTATGAGTGGTTGAAATCTGCAAATTTAGGGTATGGAATTTGCAAAATCGGGCCGTACAGATGTGTTCGAAATGTCCCAAATAACTGGAAATGACTATACCAGTGTAATTTGCATGTTGCGGAGCCGAAAGTAAAACAAATCCAAGTGGGTCTTACCCTAGTAGGCGGCATACGGCCAAGTGATGAATGAAGGATCGGCGAAGATGGATAATTGTTTCCTAGCTTCATGAGCCTTCTGTTAAAAATGCATGCCGATCAGACACGATCTGACTGTTGATCTATCATGTAACGTTCCCGAGTTGCCAATTTATTGATCCTAATTTGAGACTCAGAATTTGCAAATTTGGACCTCAAAAATGGATTCTACACGGCAAAAAACTATAAGGTAGGCATCCTCGAAGTTATTGGACCATCCGATTAATCGGAATGTAGTAAGATGCAACGAAGCACTTTGTGCAGAGAAGCGCAGGATAAATCCTTATTTCATCATCTTCATCTTCATGCTGCATGTCGTGGAAGGCATAATGGTCCAGTTTCGAACTCGTGACTTTGAGGCCCTGTATCTTCTTCGTTTTAAGTCTGATTTTGACGTGGTCTGTTGTGTTGGACTCGTCTCAATGAGTGCTTCACACTGATATAGTCAAAACTAGCTTTCGGTAACTTTTAAAATTTTAGTTTTCTGTAAATTTGGTCCGTTTCGCAACTACCAGCGAACTTTGTTGACCTTTTGGCTGGGTTTGGACTCCTTGAGTTGACACGAATCCTTTGGTATATTCAGATATTGATTTCGACAAGCCGAGATGCTAGTTCTATGCCGAGAGAGAAATGCCGATCAATATTGCTACTGAGAAATCATGAGATTCGTGCCGAAGAGGTAGGTGAATTGATAGTGTTTGTTTCGAGTTCCCAATGCTATGGAACATGTTGCCAAGATGCTACTCAAAGAGAATAACTAAATTTGTTCTCGGCATTGCGGTTGAGCTGTCGAATTTGGTCGAATTTGTGCGACTAAATTTTGACAATCGGAGGTATTGTCTTCTTAAACGACCGGTTAACGCAGAATGGTTGTCGAGTAGAACGTTCATGCATGGACATGCCGAGTAGCTTTCCGCAAGTTGTGTTGCCACTACCGGGTTGTTTAGGTACCAAGTAACAATGGGCAGCTTGGGTGAGCTGTAGTGATGCCGAGAAGGGTAATAGCTGCCAAACAGCCTTATAGGGTTGCCGAACATCTCCATTGTCGGTTTGCCGAACAACCTTTGTTGAAGAACTTGTGATTCTAGTTTAAACCAAAATGATGGGAAAGCTAAGGAACTTAAGTTGTGTGCCGAGTAAGTAGCGCCAAAACAACTGGATCCCTCTCGTTTATAATGTGATGACTTCGCCGAGAGCTTGGTCAGCATCACTTAGGGCTGCAATTGTAGCTACCATGATTATGTATACTTGAACCAATGAGCGTGGTGACAGAATTGTGGTGCCGAGCATCCAGAAATGGTTGAACGGCTGCACAAATTTAACAAGGCGGTGGCCGAATAACTTATGTTTGGCCGAGTAATGTGATGTAGGAGATGGGAATTTTTGAATAATGTTATCGACTAAGCAACTTGATAAAGTTGCCAAATACTGTTACTACTGTAAAAAAAAAAAAAAAAAAAATTAATTATATGTATATATATAATCCCCAATAGTGTTCTCTACAAACTGATATATATAAAATTCCTAATCATGGTCTCGGCAAAAAGGTAAGGGTTATAAGGGGAACAATGTTTTCGGCAAACTTCTAATACCATTATATATATATAATTTATTTTAATAGCCGAATTGATTGTGCCCACTGGAATGCTCCCTGGAAAGGTAGGTGACAAAAGTTAGTTCCCAATTTTTAGAGAGAGAAAGTAAAGACCCAAGTTTGGAGTCCATAGAAATTGTTATTATAGATATATATATATATATGTGTGTGTATGTATATTCTAAGAAGAGATGAAATTTCATCAATCAACTTGAACAGTGTGAAGTGCACTTGCATAAGTTGGTAAAGTGCCAACTAACAGCTTTAACAGATTCAACAAGAAAATTTCATCACTTAGCTTTAATATGCTGAAAAGATGCTCTCTTCAAGAAAAGTGAAACCTATTTGTAGAGAGAGAAAAAGGAGATGCAAAAGATTCACAATGAACAAAATGCTCTATTTTGTAAACATAAACATATATATATCCAATCCAAGAACCAATCTTAAAATAATTTTCAGAGAGCAAATAAATCAAAAATGTTGTTAAATTTGTACTTACAAGAACATGTTTGTTGTGTTCTTCATTGATCTCATTCAGTCATTCCCACAAACAGCGCCAATTGTGAGGCCATGAAATATCCCCTCACATGGATTGTTAGTGAGATTCAACAATGATAGTTCTGTGAACCTGCAAGAGATAAATATGGTTGATGCCACCCAACCGGGGTTACCGGCTGGGGACACTCCGATGATGAAGTTAGAATCCATGAATGAAGAGTATAGATAGTCAAGAGTGTTCTGTGTGAAGTGCAGAGAAAAATCATACCTATATGCCATAAGGTGCCTTCCTTTTATAGACGGGGGTGGGCCAAATAAGCCCAATAGTTGGCCCCTTGGTAGGCCTCGTTTGGGTTAGCCCAATAAGTTGATTTATATTATTTTTTGGCTTCCACAACAGCACAGGTTGCTCCCATGCATGGGATTTGGCTAGTTATCTTCTTTTGAAGATATTTTCGACGTGAGATGATGAAATTCTATAAATAGACCACCTCCCCTCAGAGTTTAGGGTTAGAAAAATTTTCCCAAAGGCTTAGAAGATTGCCCAAAGAATTTCTCTACCCTCTTGAATATAGATACACTATAAATACACCATTGAAGCTCAAACTTAAGCCTTTTACTGAAGTTTTGAACCTTATTTCAGATGCTTGAGGATGCTTAGATTAAAATTTGCTAACTAAGAAGCTCTTCTTCTTTCCAAGAGGTTAACCTTTGAAATCCTTTCATCACCTTTCTTTTATTCTTTTGCTCTTCATTTCTTGCCATAATACACTGATTTTCAAAGTTATTTTAGGCTTAAAAATGTGATTGAGCGTTGTCAAAAGTGGAAGGGCTAGCCACCCTTCCATAGGCTAGTTGTAATCCCTTTATGCTCTTTCATCTTCGCTTTTTTTTTTTTCTTTTTTTTTTCCACTTTTTTTAGTTACTTTTCAGCACTGTTTTAGGTTGTTTTTTGTGTGATATGAACTGAATATGGGCTTGTAATGGTCCTCACGGATTTGGTGTGTTTAGGATATAGCTGCCAATCCGTTTGAGTTAATCGCTTTACTTTTATT
Organism: Camellia sinensis; assembly: GCF_055761805.1. Taxonomy (NCBI): domain Eukaryota; kingdom Viridiplantae; phylum Streptophyta; class Magnoliopsida; order Ericales; family Theaceae; genus Camellia; species Camellia sinensis. The sequence continues at coordinate 92,116,782 of NC_138970.1, read as the reverse complement.
CTTATAGCTTTCCATATGTATATTGGAACCTTGTGGTCATGGGAGGTTTAGAACTTAGCCACCCCGCTACAAGTTTGATTAACTAGTTGTAAATCTTTCACTTTCATACTATTGTTGTTCACCTCGAAGCTAAGTGATAGCTTCATTTTCAAAAGTGTTGAAAAGCTCTATTCTTGATTATTTTTGGAACATGAAAATGGATGTTTCATCCTTATTCCATGAGTAGGAATAGGAGTTGTCAACAATTTTGATGAGTTGTGTGTTTGAGCTTTAGTAGGTAGCTTGATTTTGATTTTCCCTCTTGTCTTCTTTAAAGTGTTGTAAACTCTCTTCGAGTTCCATTTTGAAGCTTGGATATGGGTGTCTCATCCTTATTCCATGAGTAGGAAGATGAACATACAACAACTTTTTATAGCTTTCATTTATTTGCTTAGTTTTACTTTTATTTTGCTTTGAAGCCAAATGAGAGCTCTTTCATCGAAAGTATTAGAAACTCTCTCCTAGTTCCATTTTGAAGCATGGAAATGGATGTCAATCCATGTTCCATGAGTAGGGAGAAGAGTCTATACTTTCTTTCTTCAATGAAGTAATCTCTTGTTTATAAGCTTCCATTTAAAAAATGGTTCTCATTAACCTATTCTCTCTAATTCGAGTACTTATTTACTCTTATTCATTATGAGACGTAGTAGGTTTGAACCATTTCTTCATTTGAAGTTTCAAGCTTTAATTCTCATTATTTGTTAGATCTTTTATCCCGTTGCTTCACTAATCATCATGTAATACCATTAGGATGTTTGATGATTTGAGAAACAAACCTATTTCCTTCTTCAATATCTTCATGATAGGAGGGAACATGAAGGGTAAACATCCTTTGGAAATCCTTTGTTTGCTTTGTTCCAATTCTGTTCCAACAGGTTGTCCAGAATCAATGGTCGGCCGACCATTCAAGTGTATGGCCGACCATTTCATCAGGCCAGCCGACCAAATTTTTTGTACAACAAGTGTGATTGTTTAGCCAAGTAGAGCAGATCCTGAGGATAAAACAGAATTGTATTCACGAACAAGGCAATTTCTGGTGACAAGTAGAGAGGTTTCTGAAGGATGTTCTCATTTGCACACATACAACTTCCCTCCTTTCACTGCTTAAAAATTTATATTTTAATAATTAGTTAATTCATTTGTGTTTGTAATAATTAGTTAATTAGGACATTCGGACCCTGTCACGACCCCATTCCGCCCCTAGTAGAATGGTGCCATGATGGCCAATAATCCGAGATTACCCAAGGCCAACTGACAAAGATTCACACACAAATAGAGTATACATATGGGCCTTACATGTGCAGAAGCAATGAATTTAAATCTAATTAGTCCACAAGAGCTGTGCATAAATCAAATGAAATGACATACATAATACAGTTTTACATCTTGGATACAAATGAAATAGAGTACATAATACATCTTGATCAAAAGGCTTCTCAAGCCGACATATACAAAAGACATAAGTGCAAAGCTAAGAAGCATAATCTTCAAGATGCTAGCAAAAGTGGGAATCCAAAACAAACTTGCAAACAAACATCTAGGCGTCACCGCCTTCCTACTCGTCACCTACATATATATAGAGATGGTGAGCTTGGATACTCAGTGAATGATATTAGTAATAAAGGGTTGCATGAATGATATACGAGATCATTATAAAAACAATATCAAAACAACACATAGCATATCTAGTACAAAATCAAGGGATGAACCAAGTTCATCTATCAAATCTTTCAAGCTTCAAGGGATGCTTACAAGCATCAATAATACAAGGGATGACATTAAACAAAGGTGCAACAAAAGCCTAGAGTCCTCTAGCACGTAAGGACTTGTGCTACAAAGGCTTAAAGTCCACTAGCACGTACGGACTTGTGCTACAAAGGCTTAAAGTCCACCAGCACGTACGAACTTTCAAAATAAGGGTGCAGTTGCATTATAGTCCCCTGACACTAAGGACTTGTGCTACAAAGGCTTAAAGTCCCCTAGCACGTACGAACTTGTGCTATAAAAGTTTAGAGTCCCCTAGCACATACGGACATTTAAAGAATGTCATCCAAAACAAAGCTAATACTTGACACACAAAATAGGGATATCATTCATGCTTACAAATACTTTTCCAAACAAGGCAAAACAAGACTTTATCAAAACGTTATAACATAGCTTTATTAAAAATACCACTCACATAGTTCTTCGAGTGTAGGGCTTAAGGCAAGGATCCAAGACCTACAATCATATAACAAGGTCTACTGAATGCACATCAAGAAGACAAGAAGAGATGCTCAAAATGGATACGAAATGCATTCCCAAAACAAGCTTCACATGCATGTAAATGATCCCGGCATTTCCTTCAAGACTAGATCAAGACAAAGCAAAACATGTTGGGAGTTAAAACACTATTTTTTATCCCGGCAAACATGCTGGGCACTAACCAGGTCTTGGTCGAGGTCTCACAGCTCCTTGCCGAGGTGTGGTCCCGATGGCCACATTCAAGAGAGTGAAGTCGGAAAAATCTGGGTTTCCCTTCAAATAACATGAAGAACATGAACATGGAGAAGATGAAAAATATGAATGCTAAAATCATAACTTCTTTATTCAAAATCTGAGATTTCATGCTAGGAGTTCAAAAACATGGACCTGAGTACCCGTACTTGGAGATTCCATGAAAACAAACACGAAAACATAAAACTTGATATAAGCTTTTGGATCAAAACTTGGTTTGCTTTCAAGAACACGAGAACACCATTTTGTCTTTCTAAAACCAAATTTAAATCAATGCATGGCTTGCAAATCGTGCTCGATCTTACAATGCAGCTAAATAAACAATAAGAACGACAAGTGTGGATTAAGATTCTAACCTCAAGGCACGAATCTAACGGTTTGAATCCTAAGGATCAAGCTTGGAAATCTACTTCTCTCTCAAGAAATCCTTCTTCCTCCTCTAGAGCTTCTCTCTCCTCAAGAACAAAGACATGTAGCAAATGATATATTTTCCTAGGTCTGCCGGCTGACTTAACCCTCTGCAGGGCACGTGGCACTGCCGGATTGGTTCTCCTCAAAAAGTTGATTGAAAGACAAGACATGTGTGAGACAAAGTGTATAAAACAAGCTAGATGGCAAGGACACTCTGGCAAGCAATGACATCGGCTAGGAAAAGGTTTCAGCAAGTAAGGTTGCAATGATCTCGGCTAGGAAGGACAACACTTGACTTAGCTATGCCACACCTTGGCCTAGATGTGCCACACCTCAGTCTAGGTCGTACCAATCCAGGAACAAGATCACTTGGGTTCAAAGATAACATCTCGGCCTAGATAATACACATCTCGGCCTTGGTGATGCACACCTCGGCCTACATAGTGACATTTCGGCCAATATGCAAGGGTGAAGGTGGAGGTCAACCAAAGTGGTTCCAAGATGGTCCTAGGTGTAAGAGGTTCAAAGGCGACCTAGGCTTAAGATGACCTCGGCTACGCTCACCAAGCAAGAAACAAAGCATACAAGCAACACTTAAGCAAAACAAGACAAGATTTGCAATGCAAACTTAACAAGACAAAATCATATAAATGCATGCGAGCATGACTAAGATAAGGTGAGGGTTGTTACATCCTACCCTCCTTAAAGAAGTTTGGTCCCCAAACTTGAGTTACCTTGCCCCAAAAACAATTCCGGATGTTGGATCCTCATTTCTTCTTCCATTTCCCATGTAGCATCCTTGCCGTAATGCTCCTTCTATTCAATTTTCACCATCGGTATCGACTTACTCCTCAACTGTTTCACTTGCCTATCAATAATCCGTATCGATTTATCCTCGTATCCTAAATCTTCATTAACCACAATCTCAAAATGATCAATCACATGTAGTGGATCCCGTATATACTTCCTCAACATCGAAATGTGAAACACATTGTGAACTTGACTTAGTTCTGGTGGCAAAGTAAGTCTGTAAGCAACGGGGTTAACTTTCTCAAGAATTTCAAATGGCCCAATGTAACGAGGTGCTAACTTACCCTTCTTTCCAAATCTTGTAACTCATTTCATCGGCGAAACCTTCAGGAATACATGATCCCCGACTTCAAATTCTAACTCCTTTCTTCTCTAGTCAGCATAACTCTTCTACCGACTCTAAGCAGTTTTGATTCTTTGATGAATGAGCTTAATCTTTTCGGTTGTCACCTAAACTAGTTCTGGACCAATCAGAGCTTTGTCTCCCACCTCAGTCCAACATATCGGCGATCTGCACTTCCTTCCATACAAAGCTTCATACGGCGCCATGCCAATGCTAGCTTGATAACTGTTGTTACAAGCAAATTCCACTAATGGTAAGTGCACTTCTCAACTTCCCTTGAAGTCCAATACACATAGTCTAAGCATATCTTCAAGTGTTTGAATTGTTCTCTCTGTTTGCCCATCGGTCTGGGAATGAAAAGCTGTGCTAAACCTTAACTCGGCTCCTAAAGCCCTTTGTAAACTCTGCCAAAATCTAGAAACAAACTTCGGATCTCGGTCTGACACAATGGACATCGGCACTCCATGAAGTCTAACAATCTCATTCATATACAACAAAGCAAGTCGATCGGCGTTAAAGGTAGTCTTACCAGGCAAGAAGTGTGCTGACTAAGTTAATCTATCCACGATAACCCAAATTGAATCCATACCCTTTTGTGTCTTTGGCAAACCAACCATAAAATCCATGGAGATGTGTGTAGACACCCCATTTTTGACCGTCCTCAAGACTTGGACGTCACCGCTTGAACGCTCGGTGATCATTCATGTTTGTGTTCGTCTTGAGTCCCTGGAGGTCTCGGATACGCGCCTTACCTCAGGACCTCTCGACTTGACTGTTTTGTGTCTGGTTTTGCACCAAACACTTGTGGTTTGCCTTGGAGGGGCAGGGAATAGCTTGTGAGCCATCCCCACACTTCATCGGCCATGGCTTGAGGCCACTGGCTGTATTTTGTTGCCACCGGCCAAATGTTTGGCCGACCGGCACTATAGATGGCCGGTCGGCTATCTTTTTTTGGTCAATTGCATTTTTGGCCGGCCGACTACTGTGCATCTGCTTTTGCAGATATTTTCATGCAGTTGGCATGCACTTGGCTCCCCTCCATACACGTGTATGGAGGGATTTCCCTCTTAGCTAGCTTGTCTTGTAAGCTTACAAGATTGAAGCTTTATAAAGAGGGGCCTCTTCTCCCTTGTTCTAGGGTTAGACAACTTAGAGAACATTGTTAGGGAGCTCTGGTTTTAGGTTAGGATTTGTATCTATCCTATATCTATATCTCTCTTCCTTTTGTGTTTTGTGTGTGTATTTAGCCTTAGTTTTACACACAAACACCCACCATCACACCTTTTCTTGGAGTTAAGGCCCTTGAGGGTTGTTTTTGGAGTTGTGGAGCTGGTTTGAGCTTGAAGAACCAGCTGGTTCACCATTGGTGAAGAGGGTCTACAAGGGTAAGAAACTTGTCCCTTTATTTTCCATTTTTGCATTGCATTTTTGCCTACCTTGCATCTGTTTTTGAGCTTTGTGTATAACATATAAAAGTTCTGATTTTTAGTGCTCTAAATAGTTTGTTAAGGGTGTTTTAAGCTTTGGGGTTGTTTGACCCCTCTTAAGGCTTGTTTGGCCCTTGTTTTGTGCCATTTCGGTTGAGCTCCGGGACCATTGTGTTTGGGCTTCCTCACCACTAAAATCTTGAGGGATTTCAGAGGTGAGGATGGTGCCTTGAGGTCCTAAGAAGGAGAGGGCCACCCCCTCTCCTTGTTGTCCTTGAAAAGGGTCATTTTTGCCTCTTGAGGGAGCATCTATTCTAAGTGTGTGTTGGCCATGCTTTAGCTGATTTTTGTGCTTATTATGTCATAATATAGCTCTGTTTTTAGTTGGTTTTGGTACACCATGCTTGCTTAGCATACATGCCTTGTAATGCCATGTTTAGGTCTTAAAATGCTTTTGGTTTTGATCCTGGTTCTAGCATGATTTTGGCCAAGCTTTGTGAAGTTTTTGTGTTTGTTTTAGCATGCTTAAGCTCTGTTTTTGGTTGTTTTGGTCGACCATCACATGCTTAATATAGCCACCTTGCATTTTGGCTTGTTAGCCTTGGGTGTGTGAGTGTGTAACATGTATTACTTGCAGTGTTTCAGTGGTTTGGAACCACTTACCATGTTATTTCAGTCCTTATAATATGCTTGCATGCTTGCATTTAATGCTCCTTTGATGCTTTAAGAGGTTGTGTTGTATGCTTCATGTTTAAGCATTTGTGCATGCCTCCATGTGTAGATCATTTAGATGCCATCTAGGTGGTTTTTAGGACTTGCCTTAACATGATTTAGGACTGTTTTGATCTATTTTGGTCATTTGCTTCATGTGTCATATGATCATGCTTCAGGTCCTTGGACCAATTACATGCTTTGCTTGCTTTGATTAGTTGTTTAGCACCTCTTTTCTATGCAGTTTCAAAGCTTAAAGTGCATGTCATTTGTCCATAATAGCATCCTCTTAAGTGTGCTTGAGAGTTACTTTTGATGTTTAAAGTTTTAAGCCATGTTTGCATGCATGCTTATATATGTAGATACTTGGCTCATGACACATTGTTGCACACTTTTGTGTTGTTGCATTTGGCATGCTTTGTATCTAACATGTTGTCCATATTGCACCTTGCATGTGTGCATGTTGTTGTTACACTTTGCATGCTTGATTAGTTGCATCTTTGCATTACTTGCTTGCATGCCCATATTGCACACTTAGGCTCACATGCTTACGATTGCATTGCATTGGTATGCATGCTTCACCTCTTGATCAAGCCATGATAGAGGTTGAAAGCCCCCTTGGTTTGTTTATGTGCATTGCATTTCATTTGAAATCGAAATGCACACTTGATTCTTTGGGCCATCATGCATAGAAATGCACGATTGGTGGTCCGAGAATCGAGGCCCATCCTCCTTTGAGTCATACATATGATAAGGAGTGTGGTTGGTGCATACATTGCTTGAAATACATTGCCATGCCAAGTTCTGTCCTCTGCTGCTGTCAGTTGCAGGTTTCAGCAGGAAGAATTGGCTGGCCGGCAGTGTTGGGTGCCGACCGGCAAAACATGTTTGGCTGAGAGCATATTATGCGGCTGGTGACCATTCTCCACGGCCGGTGACCATTTCCCTCAGTCGGTGGTGCTCCACAGCACTCAGAGAAACAACCCTGGGACTTGTACAATTTTTAGAGGAGTAGAGCAGGGAAAACAGAGGCAAACTTGTGCATGGCGTTGGATTTCCGAGCAAACCCGAGCACGCGCGCATTGGACCCTCTTTCCGAGGCTGTTTACTACTTTCTTAGATTAGTTAATTTGCTTAACTAGTTTAACTAGTTTAATTTGTCTGTAATAATTAATTAGCTTGTAGGTTAGTTAATTGTATTATTCTTTTGGTCCCTCCGAGCGAGGGCAAATTTGTAATAAGTGTGGGTGCGTGTGTGCATGTCTTCCAACCTCCACTTCTTTCTCCCTTTTACTTACCTGCTTTTGATGGTTAGTATTAGGACATGTTTACTTTAGCATACCTTATGCTATGCATGCGTGCATCATTCATTAGTCTTGCATGCACCAGGCTCGGCGCATCATGCTAACTGCATAAGTATTTCAAATCTAACTTGAATACATGCTACTTGTGCATTTTCACATGTCATTCTTAGATTAGCCGAGCCTATTCTAGATTGCATTATGTATGCGTTGCATTAGCCACTTAACATGAGTTAGGATCATGCATTGATTACTAACTAGCTTTTGTTTTGGCTCGGAATACATTGTAAGTATTTTTATGCTTTAGCATACCGCATGCGTGTGAGTGTTGCCATAATAGCATGATTACCATGAGACTAGCTGCTTATGTGATATAACTGCTTGAATGCCTGTGGATGAAGGTTAGATTGTTTGAGTTGGGATAACTCGTTGAAATCCGTATTTTAGCCTACTTGTGAGTAGCAAATTCCAAAGCGTTTTCCAAACAAACGGATATGCAATGTTTTGTTCCAAATTAGGCGATCTAGTCTATACTTGTTTGCTGTACGCATAACATAGTAATTCTAAGCTAATAATCGGAATAAGAACACATAACGTTTTCAAAAACGGATATCACGGTTAGTAGAGGCCGATCTTCGGATCGGGCGAGAGGGGGTGCTCATAGCTGACCTTCCCTAATCGTACCCAAGCTCCCGAGCTAAGGCAACTTTGGTGATGACGGACACGTGGCCTTTGGCACCGAGTCAGGGTTTCCTAAATTTCCCAAAATAAAATATTTAGGTGGCGACTCTGTATCTGGCAAAGCAGTCCATGTTTGGCACTTCTTTTCAAAAATCTGTTTCTCAAAACGATTTGCCGGATTGGGACTCTTTGGTTCAAATTAAGAACCGTGACAATTTGAGAGTCCGAACTGTAGCAAGCCCAAAACGAACAGAACGGGGGACTCGTCCTCCCGGGGCGTTCGGAGACATCTACAGTTTCTGGCGACTCCGCTGGGGATTTAGAGAGCTTGACTCAAACTCGTGATATCCTATTTTGATTTCATTTATGTATCTCTTTGCATTGCATGTGCATTGGTGCGCCTAGGACACCGTGTTTGCCATCTGCCATTCCTGAACGGTTTGCCGAAGGCTTGACTTTGTCAAAGCATGCCATAAGGCTGACTGGTTGTGGGCTCTGACAGTATGTGAACACAAACCCCGGTTTTACCGGGGCACCCTTTTCGACCATTCGACCTAGTGCATATCAAAATCCATAGTGACTATTCCAAACTAGGACAGGTTGCTTACCCGATGTTAGGTTGTTTGAAAACGGCTGCGTGCATAGCGAAACCCTAGCTCCTGACAAAATAGGACAGGGAAACCCTACCCCTCCATAGGGGTGTTTTGGCTCTCTTTACTTGCTATGTGCTTTTAGAGTGCATCTCTACAGGGAACGTACATATCAGTTTGCAAGTTTGAGTATCAGGCCTGAGGGCACCAGTATCAGTTTATGAGAATCAGTTATATCTGTGGGTATCCGATTTAGTATTTTAGGGGCAGTGATTTCGGGCAACAATGGTCAGCAGTAGAGTACAGTTGTTCGGCTACATCTGTGTTTGATCCATTTGGGCTGAAACGCTGCTTGTTTTTCCTTTAGGTTCAGAGAGTTGATACAAAATAGCTAGTGTTCCCCCTTGCTGAGGCAAGACAGATATCTAATCCGTCAGTCACCGTTCAGTACGGCGGACTTATCATGACGCAGAATTCAGAGGAGGTTGTGGTTATGATGGCCGCATTAGATCAAGGAATCACTCTGCAAAGCGAGACCAATGTCGATGTACCGCATCCACCCAGGACGCCTGTCGCGCACCCTGTCTGGACCCCCCAGTTGTATCAGGCTCGTGAGCCCACCACATTCGAATTGATGGGAATGATAGGCGACCTCCAGAGGTCCGTGGCGGATCTCGCTTACGGAATGTCAGCTTCGCCACCAGCCGCACCGTATGCCAAGAATTTTGTACCACAGGAGCCCCCCACTGTTGGGACGGATTGTGATCGAACTTAGCCAACCCGAGGTGGTCTCCAACTATAACAATGACGTATCAACATCAACCCAAACCCTCGATCAGGATGAGGCCAGAGGCAAGAACAAAATGAAGACAGATGCCGATCCCATTGAACAACTGCTGTGGGCAGTCGAGGCTTTGAAAATCGAGGGGATGAGTAAACAACAGGTATTCGCAGTCGTAGCTAAGGTTGTGGATGATGTTTCCCCACTCCAACCGAAGGCAGTACAAGCCAGTTAGAAAATCGGGATAGGCCCCGTCATGCCAGAAAAGTTCCTTCCACTCCCAACCCTGCACCTGGGAAAGATCAGAAAGCCAAGGCGGCGCCTGCCGACCCTTTCGCTAGTGCGTCTAGCAAGAATACTCAACCTTCAAAGTACCTACCCCGAGGGCGCAGGGTCTTTCACGCTCTCTATATGCCATTGTCAAAGGCACTTCAGATCCTTGTCGAAAGGGGGCATCTTAAACCCTTGGAGCCTCGGCCTCTCCCAAAGAATCTCTCTACTACACATGATGCTGCCTTGTACTGTGCGTACCACCAGCAAACCGGTCATGCTACCGACAATTGTTTTCGCCTCCGTCATGAGGTGCAAGACTTGATCGACAACGAAGTTATCCTCCCGCCCACCTCAGCCAAGTCCGTTACTGCCCAGTTATTGGATTTTGAGGATACTGATACTGCAAGTATGTAATCAGGGAGTGAACCACCTGCGGGCGGCGCTCGGCGTATTTTGGATGTGGCGTCTGGCACGCATTTTTGGAGCATCTGCGAATACTAGTTTTTTAAATTCTGGCTTGGGTATTGAGTCAGTCTTTTGTTTTGTTTTGAGTCCGTCTCATTGTCTTGAGTCAGTCCTTTTGCTTATAGGTCTGTCTTATTGTAAGCGAGTCAGTCCCCTTTGTATAGAATGTTGGGTGATTCCGGAGCTGTTGCCTTGAATACCGTTTTGTTTTGTAATTACCCTTTTGCTTTCTTTTGAGTCTGTCTCTGTTGTGGAGCCAGTTGCAACTAGGGAATCTGAATGAAACAGCTGCGGCTATCATGTTTCCATGCTTACTACTATTCTGAACTAGTTGTGCCAGGGGACTTGAATGGAACAGCAGTACATTCCACCTGTTCTCTTGTGCCCTGAAAATCATTGCATTGACCTAAGTTTTTCATAGCTTTTTAAACACTGCGGTGAAAACAAAGAGGAAGGAATTCCTCGGGTTTTGCAAACTTTGATCAAATTGAGAGAAAGAGAGGCGTGCTAAGCCCTTAATGAACGAAATCATGCTTGTCAGCGTGAGTACTAAGAAGGACCCTGGCTTGATCCAGACTGGTTCCACACTATCTTCAGCGTGAGCGATTTGTCGCTTCTTTAAAAACTTTCATAAACAAAATGTTGTGCGCGATCTTGCGAAGACCTGTGTGGAATCACTCTCGAGATTGTGCAGCTTAGGATCGCTCTCAGCCTCAAGACTCGAGCCCTTGTTTTAAAGCCTTGAACCAGAATTCGGAGCGTTCAACGATCGACCATCAAGAGAGGCCTGTGTGGCCAGATTGGAAGCAGCCCTCGAACAAGAGGCACCAAAGTCAGATCAAGAAGATCAGATCTCATCAGAAGAAGCCTGTAAAGCTAGAACAGAAGCACCCCTCCAAACTAGAGGCAAAAATGTCCGATTTGCTCGAAGAGCCGAAGTTGGGTCCTTCAGTAAGTCAATGCAACAGCCACTCTCCTGGATACGGATGGCTTCAAAACCCTAAAACCGTTTGGCATGGATTTGTTACACTTTTACCCTTTGAGCGGCTCGCTGGGCCGAAAATTCGGAAGGGCAACCCAGGCAAAAGTTAGAGCAAAAGAAAATATATGCAAAAAAAAAGAGAAAAAACATACAAAAGAAAGAAAAATACGAAAAAAGAAAAAATAATAATATACAAAAGAGAGGAAAAAAAAAGAAAGGGAAGAAAGAAAAAGAAGAAAAGCTCGCAAGGTCGAAAACCCGCATCGGGCGCCTTGGCAAAAGTTAGAGCCTAAAAAGTGAAGGTTAAAATACCCGAGTGTACCTTAACCGGAACTACGTAAGGCTTGATACCCATGTTTGGGATACGTAGGCAACTTCGTCCTTAAGTCCAGCCCCCAACGCTCTCATAGCACCTCAGTCCATGTAATGGTTTTGATTATTCTTGCCCTCCCCGAATCCGATAGTTCGGTTGTGACAACCGGATACGTAGGCAACTTCATCTCGAAGTCCAGCCCCCAACACCTTCAAAGTGACTGTGTCCATATATTGGTTTTGACCATCTTCGTCTTCTCTGTATCCGAGAAAGTTTGGTCGTGATCATCACTGGTGAGGACTGTTTACAATATGCTGCAGCATCATCCAGACAAGGGGCAACTTTCTGTTGCCATGAGTCGCCGTTCAAACCAGGGACAACTTTCCATTGCCGTGCAGGGATTCAAACAAGGGGCAATTTTCCATTGCCTCCGATCCGAGGTTGTGCATCTCGAGAGTGAGTTCCGCGCTCGTTGGGCGGCGGCCGTTTGCCAAAAATAGTTTTTGAAAATTTTTACTGAGGTTGACTATTTTTTCAAAACTTAGACCATTTTGGACCCAAAAAGGAAAATTTTCAATGCTCATAGCCTGACTTGTATGGTTTTCAAATCAAAAATCGAACAAGTATGTTAATCTAACTCTCACATTGGTCAAAATTGTTTTAGTAGAAAACCAAAACAAAAAATGGTCATAATGATGAACTAGGGGCACAGTTGAGTCAGGTGTTCTGTCTTTCCCCGTCGTCAACATACTTGCCAAGAAGGGCACTACTGAAGTTGTTATTAAAGGGCTGAAAGCTCTCTTAACCTCCGAGCAACGAGGTATCGAACCAAGTGCGAAGCACGAATCTGAAGGGATCAAGGTACTCCGTTTCCTTACCTGGGGCATCGACCAAGCACCACCGGAAGAAACAGCCGTGAGCTAACCATGTCGGGCGTGAACCCACAACTTCCTATTCATCCATTAGAAATCCTGGGGAGGGATAAAAATGAGAGAATAAAGAATAGAGAGGTGTAAGTTGAGAGAAAAAGTGAGCAAAAAGGGTTTTGAGAGAAAAACCGAGCTTGAGTGCCAGAGTGATGTGAGAATCACAAATGAGAAAAGGGTGGGAAACAATACCCAGAGAAACTGGCTCCTCGTGATCTGAGGTCCCCCGTCTTTGTTAACGCGTCTGTATGTCGTGTCTTTTGTTTTGTTTACCTCAACCTTTGTTTTGAGTCTTTTTCAAGTGTGTCTCGTTGTGTTTAGGGTGTTTACTTTTTTCTCTCCGCTGTTGAGTCGTTCTCGCTATGTCCAGTTGTAGGCTCACTACCCCTGGTTTAAAAAAAAAAAGACCCTTCTTCAATTTCAAAAATTAATCGTTTTGTGCTCAGAATGCTGTGTCATTCTCCACATTTGTGCAAAAACATGATTTGGTTCTTTCATACAACTGCAGGGCCCACCCCCGATAAGTGTGAACAGAAAAAACTGGGCCTCTTTTGAAGCTTCTGGGTTTCAGATCGCATCTGAGCGTGCTTCAACTTCAGTAGATTCAACCTTCATGGTCCGTCTTGTCAGATTTGGGCTGTTTGTTCAAAATCCGCTATGTGCAAAATGAACCAAGCGCTGTGTTATGAGCTGTATGCAGATTAATCCCTAGTAGAGTATGAGCCGAGTGTTCAGAATGTGAAGTGGTTGGTATGGGTTGTTTTGCTGTTGGCTGGTTCGTTATCTGATTATTACAATGCGAGTGCTCAATTTTCAGACAACAAATCAATTTCATTTACATTGAGGTGCAACATGATGCAATGCGATGCAATATATGAAATGTACAAATGCAACACTTTTTCAGACAAAAAGTTTGTTTCATTTCATCATCTTTTTCAAGTACATGGTTTTGGAAATAAAAATCTGCCTGCGGCAGTACAAGGTACTCTAACTACTAGCAAAAGGTACAAAAGAAAAAGAAAAAGAAAAACAGTAAAAATCTGGATCAATGACAAAGGATCTCAGGCCTGGGAGTCCGTCCTAGTCCTCTTCCTGGACGAAGGTCCAGGAGCATCATCAGCGCTGTCATCTGAGCCCGAGTCCGAGCCGTCTCCAGTCTCCTCCGACGATGACTCTGCCTCCGTCTTCGCCTCCGACTTCTCGACATCATCATCAGGGACTGGAGCCCACGAGCTACTCCTGACGTGAGTGCGCCCCGCCTTGGTGCGGGGGTATACTCTGCCATCTCCTTCGATAGGAACAGAAGGTCCAGCTGGAACACCTCCCACAGTGGAAATCTGGAAAGGAGGCTGAAAAGTATAAGAGGCAAACACATCAGTATGCCGTAAGCAGTTTATCAGTACAGAATGTAGTGTATGAATACAGTGTGCGAAAACTATGAGCAGTGTATCAGTGCAGAATGCAGTTGTATGAATACAGTGTGTGAATACTGTGAGCAGTGTATCAGTGCAGAATGCAGTGGCATGAATATCATGTGTGAATACCGTGAGCAGTGTATCAATGCCGAATGTAGTGTATGAGTACAGTGTATGAATGCCGTGAGGGCAGTGTATCCAGTGTTGTGTTGTGCTTCAGATTGTGTGAAATAGTTTATGTATGGTTTGAGACCGCAGTCAGTGGAACATACCGGAATGTTGTAAATCGCCGAAAGGTCGAGGCTCTGCTGGAGCATCCCCATCACAGAGGCAGTCAGCTCTAGGGATTGGCGAGTGTACTTAGAAGAGGCCTGCGAAAGTATTAGATGTATCAGTATTCTGCGGAATATCGATAAACTGAAATAAAATGACAATGCAAGATGCAAGATGAAATAGTACATACCGGAGGTAAGTCATAGAACCCGACCAACTCATGATCAGCCGGAGGGGGAGCAATGGGAATCTGGTATGTCGCCCCGCCCTGTCCTCTGCATGTCATCGTCGTGGGTAGCGCTGGCCAGCTAACCCCCCGACCCCTCTGAGCCCCACTCCTGCCACGGACATGAGCTGTCCTCGACATCCCTGCCCCTGCTCCCGCTCCAACTACCGGTACCGCAGGCCTCTCCCTCTCAGCTCGACGGCCACCGCTCAAAGGCCGCATAATGTACGTCCGAACATACTCTGAGTAGTCACCCTCGCCCCTAAAGCCCTCCGTGTCCCAGCCGATCATGTAATCGGCCATCTCCTCGGCAGTGCACCTCTCGGTGTCCCTCATGTGGGTAGGAGGCAGACCCGGAACTATCTGCTCCGGAAAACCCAAGGTCTGGCATAGGAAACGCTCACCCAGGTACCAAGCCCGACAGACCGGGCCCTCCAGCAAAATCCTGAAACGTGCAGTCTTCTCTGCACCAGCAAATCGATCTCGAATCATCGCAGGCAATGGAGCCCAAGGCTGCCAAGTGATCTGTACATGACATGCAGCTTGTTATCTACTGTTATTGAAAATACAGTGTAAAGCCAAGCCAAACAAAACTCTAAAAGTTGAACATACCTCCGCGGGAGTGATGGTATCGAAGTAGCGATGGAAAAAGATAAATGTCTCCTGGGGCCTCCGCACGCACCTCACGTCAAAGCAGCGCGAGAACGGAACGACGAGAGGGGTCTCTACGTCTGGCACTGGGGCGAGTCTCGGAAAGTAGGCGTAGACCCACAACTGCAGAACAAATACCAGCAGGATCATCAGATAAAGCAGAATACAGAATAAAGCAAAAATTACAGAACCGTGTATTGTGCAGTGTATTGTGCAGAGTGTACAATATGTGCAGTGTACAGTCAGTGTAAAATAGGGTATATGTGCGCCGTGTGTGCAGTGTACATTCAGTGTGAAGCAGACCGCAGTGTGTGCAGTGTACAGAGTACAGAAAATGAAAGGCAGAAATGTAAAACAGAGAAAGAGGTATACCTCCCAAGCTCGCCAGTAACCCCCGAGTAACTGCCCGCTGCAACGGGAGGCTGAGCTCATGTATCCGTATAGAGTGGCTAGAGCAGCGCCACCCCAGTCAAAGCGCAGAATCCGTGTGATGTGCACCAGTGCGCTCAACAAACAGAGGGGCACGGTGTTCGCCCGATCGGTGAAGATAGTCGTCCCCAATAGAAACATGAGGAAGCCGCGTGCGTACTGCTCCTCCCTTACCTGAGTGGTCGGCGCCTGATCCCGGAAGTGGCTCTCAAACCAAGAATATCACACATATCCTGCCCGAGTGAGTGGCGGCTGAGTGCCAAGCAAGTAGATCTGAGCGGCCTCCCACTCGTCCATGTCTGTGTCGAAAGGGATCGGATCACCCCCTACCCCGATGCCGGTGAGTATCGAGAAATCATAGGGAGTCATCGTCATGTCTCTCGCTACAGAAAAGTGGAACGAGTCGGTGGTGTCCCACCACCTCTCCACCAGAGCGGCGATAAGAGGCTTGCTCGCAGTAAGCCGGGAGAGTCCCCTGCAGAATGCGCCGAAGCCGGCCTGATCCACGATGTGGCGAACTGCGTCAGGTAGCTCCATGTACCAATCCCTGGCGGTGACATTCCCATACCCGCGGACAGTATGGGAATCTCCCTGTTCAAAAGCAAATAGTTGCGAAACAATATTCAATGTACAGTTTTGAAGAACAGTAAAAAATTGATACAAATATAGCGTGTGTGCACGTTTTCAGATTCAAACAAATATCAAGTGTCAGCGTACTCGAAGTGAATTACGGCATATGACGTGTCAGTGTTTCCAAGTGGTCCAGTATAGATACAGCGTAAGTATGCATTTTCAGGTTTGAGCAAACATCGGGTGCCGGTGTGCTTATAGTGAACTACAACATGCGATGTGCCAGTGTGTTTGGGTGGTTCAGTGACAATGCAACGTGTGTGCACGTGTTCAGATTCAAACAGACATCAAGTGCCAGTGTGTTCACAGTCAACTACAACATACAGTGTATCAATGTATCCGGGTTAAGCAGTTAAAGAACAAAATCAACTATGGCAGTTAAGTGTTCTACATTGCGGAAAACAAAACGGGGAAGAATATACCTCGAAAGCGCCATATGATAGGTGTGACTCCAGCTCGCGCAGAAGGAGCTCTGATGACACGCCTCTCACAAAACTCCGGAACTGGCGAAGCCCGTCGGGAGGCAAGACGTGGACCGCCAGCCGGTAGGTCGCCGGGTCGAACGGGCGGACGCTCAAGGGAAGGAGCTCGGCCTTTGGGTCCATCTCGTGATCCGGGGGAGTCCCGTCCCGTGGAATATCATCTGCCATCTCAGAGAAAATGAGAAAATGACCGGGAAAGTGGAAACCGGATGAGAATACGAAAGGTCAACTAAAAAAGTCAACCCCGAGAGGGTGAAAAATGTCCGGAAAAGCCGAAATGTGGAAAATGTGATGAAATCAAGGAAAACTTGGGGGAAACAAACCCCAAGAGGCGGAAATCGAAAAAACTACACCGAAACGAAGTTTCGATCGGATGAAAGTGTTCGAAACGCGATGAACTTCGCGAATCAAACAACTAAATGGGCCCTAAAACCGAGGAAAGCGGCGAATGGGAGAGAGGAAAATACTCTAGAGAGAGGGGGGAAGGAATTTCGGCCAAGAGAAAGTGAAAAGAATAGGGCTAGAGGCCCTATTTTATAAAACCCAAGGCGAAAGGACAAAACTACCCCGATTCAGCAACATTTGTCCGGTCGGCTACATTTTTGGCCGGTGAGATGTTTTGATGGCCGATGGATGGCCGGTGACCTTCCCTGATGGCCGGTGAGCCTCCAACCACCTTTTTTTGGGTCAGGTGTATAGTTTGGGGTATTTATTGCTCAAGATAGTGCAAGAAATGGCATTTTCAAAGCTCGACCGGCCTCCGTTTTGACCTCGAACCGTGTCTTCTGTGCGTAGCACTCGAATATGTGCAAGGTGTATCCTTTTTGTATCCTTTTGTCTCTTTTAAGATTCGAAAGTTGCCCCACATGTGTTGTTTTGCAAACACGCGTTGAGTTATATGCATGTTATGCTTGCATTGTTATGCATTCGCCATGGTCTGGCGAGACCTTAAATACGCTCGGTCTAGGAGACCTTAAATCCTCGGAAGGTGCAAGACCTTTGGTGCATTGATATGCACAGATCATGTGCACTGTCATGCATTTCAAGCGGCTCGCGTCATCGCGCATTCAAATTCACAAATATGCTTTGTCATGCATCTTCTCTATCATGCATTGCCATACGCACTTATCTCGCATTGTCATGAGCATGTCATGCTTGCATTGTTATGCATTCGCTATGGTCTGGCGAGACCTTAAATACGCTCGGTCTAGGAGACCTTAAATCCTCTGAAGGTGCAAGTCCTTCGGTGTTTGTCGTGCCCGAACGACTTTCGGTAAGTTGCATTGTACATCTATTTCAAGCGACTCGCGTCGTCGCATATTCAAGTTCACATGCATTATCATGCATTTCAATCGATGCGCGTCGTCGCGCATTCGAGTTCATAAGCATTTCGAGCGACGCACGTAGTCGCACATTCAAGATCATTTGCATTGTCATGCATATCACAAGACGTGCGTTGTCACGCGTTTACATCAGCATACATCAACATGCATCATTTGCATTTCAAACAAAACCAAAAAAAAAAAAAAAAAAAAACATGCATATGTCATGCATTTCATCGTAGATAGTGCATATGTCATGCATCCCTTGTATACATTGCATATGTCATGCATTTCATTACCAATAGTACATATGTCATGCATCACTGTAAATATCGCATTTACATCCATCCATTGCATATTGTAGATATTGCATTGTAGCTTGCATGCATTCATTGCATCACTTCTATCTAGGGTTTGCACCTTTCCTTGTTGAGCTTGGTCTGATATGTGCCCATACTTTTCACGTCTATACACTTATAGTTCTGTATGACCGTTCTATGTTAGACGTGGTTTGTTTGTGTACATGTCTTTCCTAGGCAAGATTTGGTTTGGCCCGCGTGCCTTATCCATTGTATATATTCCATTCCAGTGCATGTTGCATTATAGCTTGCATGTATCCACTACATCACATCCATCTATGGCTTGCGTCTTTCCATGTTGAGCTTGGTCCGGTATGTGCCCATACTTTTCACGTCTATATACTCATAGTTCTGTATGACCGTTCTATGTTAGACGTGGCTTGTTTGTGTCCATGTCTTTCCTAGGTAAGATACGGTTTGGCCGTAGGCCTTAATCAACATGCATATGTCATGCATTTCATTGTAATATATTGCATATGTCATGCATCCCACTATATCCATTCCATTGCATATTGTAGATATTGCATTGTAGCTTGCATGCATTCATTGCATCACCTCCATCTAGGGTTTGCGCCTTTCCTTGTTGAGCTTGGACTGGTATGTGCCCATACTTTTCACATCTATACACTCATAGTTCTGTATGACCGTTCTATGTCAGACGTGGTTTGTTTGTGTCCATGCCTTTCCTAGGCAAGATTTGGTTTGGCCCGCGCGCCTTATCCATCATACATATTACATTGTAGTGTAATTTTTGCATCCTGCATTAGGATCATGTTCTTTCGTTAGCGGATCATTCTCCACTTGTGTCATTCCACCCAATTACTTGTTCTTGTGTCCGTCTACATCACTCATAGTTTTGTGTGACCTTTTCTATGGTAGACGGATTTGTTACCTCCATCAATCTATTTGACATTTGTGTGGTTTTGAACTGCTCAGGATTTGATCATGATTCAATTGCATTGCATATCGTTTGCATTGTTTCAATTGCATTGCATTTTCATTTGCATTGTTTATACATAGTTTTGTATATATTGCATATCGTTTTGCATTCATTTTGCATTGTTATGCATGTTGCTAACAATATTGTACCTGTTAAGTTTGCTTTCTTTTTAGGCACGATATTGTATGTACAGTTCATTTGAGGCTGGTGCAACCAGACGAACCGGACTGGTATTGTATCCTCTGCGTGAGACGTATCGAGAATTGCATAATTCTCTTACATCCTTTCTGTATTGTAGTGTAGTTTGGTATATGCTAGCTTAAAACTGTCGCATGTTATGCTTCGTTACAGTTTTCTTTGCATGATCATAAGTTATGTTCGGCCTTGTGCATTGTCTTGCATTTTGCCCCAGCCTTCAGGCGCATATCTTGTTTGTCTTGCATGTTTGTCTAAGTCTTCGGCCTTGTCAAAAATGGGTCGTCTCTGGGCTTTGACATTCACTCCCGTCATTGTTATGACTTTCGAGTTCTGCCAAAGAGGGGCAACTGTAGACACCCCATTTTTGACCGTCCTCAAGACTTGGACGTCACCGCTTGAACGCTCAGTGATCATCCATGTTTGTGTTCGTCTTGAGTCCCCGGAGGTCTCGGATACGCGCCTTGCCTCAGGACCTCTCGACTCGACTATTTTGTGTCTGGTTTTACACCAAACACTTGTGTTTTGCCTTGAGGGGGCAGGGAATGGCTTGTGAGCCATCCCCACACTTCATCGACCATGGCTTGAGGCCACCGACTGTATTTTGTTGCCACCGGCCAAATGTTTGGCCAGCCGGCACTATAGATGGCCGGCCGGCTATCTTTTTTTGGTCAATTGCATTTTTGGCCGGCCAACTACTGTGCATCTGCTTTTGCAGATATTTTCATGTAGCTGGCGTGCACTTGGCTCACTTGTCTTATAAGCTGACAAGATTGAAGCTCTATAAAGAGGGGCCTCTTCTCCCTTGTTCTAGGGTTAGACAACTTAGAGAACATTGTTAGGGAGCTCTGGTTTTAGGTTAGGATTTGTATCTATCCTATATCTATATCTCTCTTCCTTTTGTGTTTTGTGTGTGTATTTAGCCTTAGTTTTACACACAAACACCCACCATCACACCTTTTCTTGGAGCTAAGGCCCTTGAGGGTTGTTTTTGGAGTTGTGGAGCTAGTTTGAGCTTGAAGAACCAGCTGGTTCACCATTGGTGAAGAGGGTCTACAAGGGTAAGAAACTTGTCCCTTTATTCCCCATTTTTGCATTGCATTTTTGCCTACCTTGCATCTGTTTTTGAGCTTGTATAACATATAAAAGTTCTGATTTTTAGTGCTCTAAATAGTTTGTTAAGGGTGTTTTAAGCTTTGGGGTTGTTTGACCCCTCTTAAGGCTTGTTTGGCCCTTGTTTTGTGCCATTTCGGTTGAGCTCCGGGACCATTGTGTTTGGGCTTCCTCACCACTAAAATCTTGAGGGATTTCAAAGGTGAGGATGGTGCCTTGAGGTCCTAATAAGGAGAGGGCCACCCCCTCTCCTTGTTGTCCTTGAAAAGGGTCGTTTTTGCCTCTTGAGGGAACATCTAGTCTAAGTGTGTGTTGGCCATGCCTTAGCTGATTTTTGTGCTTATTATGTCATAATATAGCTCTGTTTTTAGTTGGTTTTGGTACACCATGCTTGCTTAGCATACATGCCTTGTAATGCCATGTTTAGGTCTTAACATGCTTTTGGTTTTGATCCTGGTTCTAGCATGATTTTGGCCAAGCTTTGTGAAGCTTTTGTATTTGTTTTAGCATGTTTAAGCTCTGTTTTTGGTTGTTTTGGTCGACCATCACATGCTTAATATAGCCACCTTGCATTTTGGCTTGTTAGCCTTGGGTGTGTGTGTGTAGCATGCATTACTTGCAGTGTTTCAGTGGTTTGGAACCACTTACCATGTTATTTCAGTCCTTATAATATGCTTGCATGCTTGCATTTAATGCTCCTTTGATGCTTTAAGAGGTTGTGTTGTATGCTCCATGTTTAAGCATTTGTGCATGCCTCCATGTGTAGATCATTTAGATGCCATCTAGGTGGTTTTTAGGACTTGCCTTAACATGATTTAGGACTGTTTTGATCTATTTTGGTCATTTGCTTCATGTGTCATATGATCATGCTTTAGGTCCTTGGACCAATTACATGCTTTGCTTGCTTTGATTAGTTGTTTAGCACCTCTTTTCTATGCAGTTTCAAAGCTTAAAGTGCATGCCATTTGTCCATGATTGCATCCTCTTAAGTGTGCTTGAGAGTTACTTTTGATGTTTAAAGTTTTAAGCCATGTTTGCATGCATGCTTATATATGTAGATACTTGGCTCATGACACATTGTTGCACGCTTTTGTGTTGTTGCATTTGGCATGCTTTGTATCTAACATGTTGTCCATATTGCACCTTGCATGTGTACATGTTGTTGTTACACTTTGCATGCTTGATTAGTTGCATCTTTGCATTACTTGCTTGCATGCCCATATTGCACACTTAGGCTCACATGCTTAGGATTGCATTGCATTGGCATGCATGCTTCACCTCTTGATCAAGCCATGATAGAGGTTGAAAGCCCCCTTGGTTTGTTTATGTGCATTGCATTTCATTTGAAATCGAAATGCACACTTGATTCTTTGGGCCATCATGCATAGAAATGCGCGATTGGTGGTCCGAGAATCGAGGCCCATCCTCCTTTGAGTCATACATATGATAAGGAGTGTGGTTAGTGCATACATTGCTTGAAATGCATTGCCATGCCAAGTTCTGTCCTCTGCTGCTGTCAGCTACAGGTTTCAGCAGGAAGAATTGGCTGGCCGGCAGTGTTGGGTGCCGACCGGAAAAACATGTTTGGCCGAGAGCATAATATGTGGCCGGTGAGCATTCTCCACGCCCGGTGACCAATTTCCTCAGCCGGTGGTGCTCCACAGCACTCAGAGAAGCAACCTTGGGACTTGTACAATTTTCAGAGGAGCAGAGTAGGGAAAACAGAGGCAAACTTGTGCATGGCGTTGGATTTTCGAGCAAACCCGAGCACGCGCGCATTGGACCCTCTTCCCGAGGCTGTTTACTGCTTTCTTAGATTAGTTAATTTGCTTAACTAGTTTAACTAGTTTAATTTGTCTGTAATAATTAATTAGCTTGTAGGTTAGTTAATTGTATTATTCTTTTGGTCCCTCCGAGCGAAGGCAAATTTGTAATAAGTGTGGGGGCGTGTGTGCATGTCTTCTAACCCCCACTTCTTTCTCCATTTTACTTACCTGCTTTTGATGGTTAGTATTAGGACATGTTTACTTTGGCATACCTTATGCTATGCATGCATGCATCATTCATTAGTCTTGCATGCACCAGGCTCGGCGCATCATGCTAACTGCATAAGTATTTCAAATCTAACTTGAATACATGCTACTTGTGCATTTTCACATGTCATTCTTAGATTAGCCGAGCCTATTCTAGATTGCATTCTGTATGCGTTGCATTAGCCACTTAACATGAGTTAGGATCATACATTGATTACTAACTAGCTTTTGTTTTGGCTCGGAGTACATTGTAAGTATTTTTATGCTTTAGCATACCGCATGCGTGTGAGTGTTGCCATAATAGCATGATTACCATGAGACTAGCTGCTTATGTGATATAACTGCTTGAATGCCTGTGGATGAAGGTTAGATTGTTTGAGTTGGGATAACTCGTTGAAATCCGTATTTTAGCCTACTTGTGAGTAGCAAATTCCAAAGCGTTTTCCAAACAAACGGATATGCAATGTTTTGTTCCAAATTAGGCGATCTAGTCTATACTTGTTTGCTATACGCATAACATAGTAATTCTAAGCTAATAATCGTAATAAGAACACATAACGTTTTCAAAAATGGATATCACGATTAGTAGAGGCCGATCTTCGGATCGGGCGAGAGGGGGTGCTCATAGCTGACCTTCCCCAATCGTAACCAAGCTCCCGAGCCGAGGCAACTTTGGTGATGACGGACACGTGGCCTTTGGCACCGAGTCAGGGTTTCCTAAATTTCCCAAAATAAGATATTTAGGTGGCGACTCTGTATCTGGCAAAGCAGTCCATGTTTGGCACTTCTTTTCAAAAATCTGTTTCTCAAAACGATTTGCCGGATTTGGACTCTTTGGTTCAGATTAAGAACCGTGACAATTTGAGAGTCCGAACTGTAGCAAGCCCAAAACGAACAGAACGGGGGACTCGTCCTCCCGGGGCATTCGGGGACGTCTACAATGTGTTCCCATTTCCACTCAGGAATCGGCAAGGGTCGAAGAAGTCCTGCTGGCCTCTGGTATTCTGCTTTCACTTGTTGACAATACAAACATTGGGATACGAACTCGACTATTTCTCTTTTCATATTTGGCCACCAAAAGGTCTGCTTCACATCTTGATACATCTTGGTGTTCCCTGGATGAACAGCAAGTCTAGAACCATGGACTTCTTGCAAAATTTTTCTTTTCATCTCCGGGATGTCGGCCACGCACAATCTTCCCTCGAACTTAAGTACTTGATTTTCGATAGTGTACCCTGATCTCAGCTTTGTGATAATCTCATCGGCTATCTTCATGAAGAATCCATCCTCCATTTGTCTTGCCTTAACTTCCTCAATAATAGTCGACTCCACTAAAATCATTGCTAGACAGGCCAAATTTCCAACTATCTTTTTGCTTAAAGCGTCAGCTACGGTGTTAGCTTTACCTGGGTGATACTGAATTTGCATGTCATAGTCCTTCAATAACTCAAGCCATCTTCTCTGTCTCATATTCAATTCTTTCTGAGTAAACAAGTACTTTAAACTCTTGTGGTTTGTAAAAACTTGACAAGAAGCTCCATACAAGTAGTGACGCCAAATCTTTAAAGCAAATACTACAACTGCCAGTTCTAAATCATGGGTAGGGTAATTCTTTTCATGGGGTTTCAACTGGCGGGATGCATATGCTATAACCTTACCCTCTTGCATTAATACACAACCCAGACCCTTATGTGAAGCATCACTATAAATCTAAAATTCCTCATTACCTGTTGGTAGTATGAGAACTGTTGCTGTGACTAACCTCGTCTTCAGCACCTGGAAGGCTGATTCCCTATCCTTGGTCTATTCGTATGCCGCTCCCTTCTTAGTCAATTGTGTCAATGGAATTGCAATCCTTGAGAAGTCCTTCACGAACTTTCTATAATAACTTGCTAAACCCAGAAAACTACGAACCTCGGACACATTAGTCGGCCTTGGCCAATTCACAACAGCTCCAATCTTACTAGGGTCAACCGAAATACCCTTTTCATCAATTACATGACCCAGAAATGAAATACTAGAAAGTCAAAACTCACACTTGTTGAACTTAGCATACAATTTCCGGTCCCTCAAAACTTGCAAGGTAAGTCTCAAATGATTCTCATGCTCAATTTTACTCTTAGAGTAGATCAATATATCGTCGATGAAAACAACTACAAACTCATCCAAGTACGGCTTAAAGACTCTGTTCATCAAATCCATAAATGTTGCGAGAGCATTAGTTACTCCAAAAGGCATTACTAAAAATTCGTAGTGGCCATACCTTGTCCAGAAAGTAATCTTCTCAACATCCTCGGCTTTAAACTTAAGCTGATGGTAGCCCGACCTAAGGTCAATTTTTGAAAAGACTCGTGCTCCTTGTAACTGATCAAACAAATCATCTATCCTCGGCAATGGATACTTATTCTTGATGGTTACCTTGTTTAGCTCTCGGTAATCAATACAAAGACGAAGTGTACCATCCTTCTTCTTAACAAACAAAACTGGCGCTCCCCAAGGTGAAGTGCTCGGCCTAATAAAACCCTTATCTAACAACTCTTGGAGTTGCAGTTTCAATTCCTTAAGCTCGGCGGGGGCCATTCTATAGGGTGTTTTAGAGATAGGCTTGGTTCCTGACATAACTTCGACTGTAAGTTCTACTTCTCTATCAACTAAATGGCCAGGCAAGTCGTTTGGAAAGACGCCTGGAAATTCATTAACAACTGGGACATCGGCCAATTCAACATTTCCTTTCATATTACTTAGTACACTACATAAATAACGCTGACACCCTTTTTGAATCAACTTATAAGCTTTCATGGATGAGATTAAGTACGGTGGGGATACTACTCCTTGACACTGAAACGTAACCTCTGCTTGGTTTGAGGGTTTCAATGTGACACTTTTGGAAACACAATCAATGGATGCATGATTCGTTATTAACCAATCCATTCCCAATATAACATCAAAATGAGTCATGTTCAACGGCATCAAATTAACTAACAGTTCGACATTCTCAATCACAATAACACATGCTCTATAAATGGATGCAACAATCATATTTCTCCCAGATGGAGTAGACACACATAACACATAATCAAGGGGTTCTAGTTCTCTATTTAACTTCTCGGCAAACTTAGCAGATACAAATGAATGTGTAGAACCCGAATCAATCAATATATAAGCTTCTTAAGAGCAAATGGGGAGTATACCTGACACTACTGTCTCGGCATTCTGAGTGTCTCCTAGCACTAATGCAAAAACTCTGCCCTGCCTCATCTGTCCTTTCCCGACATTACTTTTCTACGCGGAACCCAAGGTATTCCCGTCTTTCTTGTTATCATTAGTTTTTGTCTTGGGGCAATCTTTCACACGATGACCTACTTCACCACATTCAAAACAAGCTCCAGACGCCCAACGACAAACCCTGAAATGTGGCTTTCCACAACTTGAACACGTCGGCTTAGCGTTACCCTCCTGATTCGAGTTGCTGGAATTACCCATACTTGCCTTCTTCTTGGCTCCATACGACACTCGGCGATTGTCATAGTTCGGCCTCTTTCTTTGGTTTTCTCCTGAATTCTGGTACCTGTTTAGGTTAGTTTCTGCCAAGATGGTTTTGTCCAATACTCCGGCGTAAGTCAGCATGTTGGGCATGCTAACTCGATCTTGTATCGGTCCACGAAGCCCACTTTCAAACTTTCTAGCCTTCCTATATTCATCGTTGACCATGTGAGGTGCGTACCTCGCCAATTCGGTAAAAGTACAGTCGTATTCAGCCACTGTTCTGTTGCCCTGCATCAAAGTCTAGAATTTCGTGGTTTTGCGATCTCGGACACTGAGGGGAAAGTGCTTGTTGTAAAACAACTCCAAAAATCTGGCCTAAGTTAGACCTGGATTGCTTTCTCGGGTCATCATCCACCACCTACAAGCGTCGTCATCCAATGTGAATGCTGCCAATGACACCTTCTGAGCGTCGGTGCTGGGAAAAACCTCGAACAACTTCTCCATCTCAAGAACCCATGCTTCGACTTTCATCGGCTCTATACCCCCAAGGAACCTCGGCAGTTTCATTTTCTTAAACTCTTTAATCAAGGCTATCGTGCCGTCCCCATACAAGGCTGGCTGTAGGGGCACTTGTGATACTGGAGGAGGTGAAGGCGGAACTACATTTCGGCCGTTTGTCTGCTCGGCCTAAGTGGAGGTGGTACTAGTGTCTTGTGGCCTAGGTTGTCTCAACTCACGAACCAAACCTTCGACCAATCTCTCTAATCTGTCCAATCTATCCTCTGGATGATCTCGGCCAACTGGAGGTCTACCCCTTCTCATGATGCTAAGAGTATGCAAAATGTGGCTTTAAACAAAATGAGCAAATAGACATGTATGCAAGTAACAAATAATCATGCCGAGAGGATGCACATCTTGTCAAGTAGCAAGCAATATGATGCAATCCTAAGATCATTCTAAGGGAAATCCTATACTCTTTAGGACTCAAAGTGTGTGAATAACATACTATAAGGAATTTGTGCTCTAATACCAATCTGTCACAACCCTATTCCGCCCCTAGTAGAATGGTGCCATGATGGCCAGTAATTCGAGATTACCCAAGGCCAACTAACAAAGATTCACACACAACAGAGTATACATATGGGGCTTACATGTGCGGAAGCAATGAATTTAAATCTAATTAGTCCACAAGAGCTGTGCATAAATCAAATGAAGTGACATACATAATACAATTTTACATCTTGGATACAAATGAAATAGAGTACATAATACATCTTGATCAA
Organism: Camellia sinensis; assembly: GCF_055761805.1. NCBI lineage: Eukaryota > Viridiplantae > Streptophyta > Magnoliopsida > Ericales > Theaceae > Camellia > Camellia sinensis. The sequence goes on along the minus strand of NC_138970.1, from coordinate 92,089,396 downwards.
AAGGTTTCTCAAGCCGACATATACAAAAGACATAAGTGCAAAGCCAAGAAGCATAATCTTCAAGATGCTAGCAAAAGTGGGAATCCAAAACAAACTTGCAAACAAACATCTAGGCATCACCGCCTTCCTGCTCGTCACCTACATATATATAGAGATGGTGAGCTTGGATACTCAGTGAATGATATTAGTAATAAAGGGTTGCATGAATGATATACGAGACCTTTATCAAAACAATATCAAAACAACACATAACACATCTAGTACAATATCAAGGGATAAACCAAGTTCATCTATCAAATCTTTCAAGCTTCAAGGGATGCTTACAAGCATCAATAATACAAGGGATGACATTAAACAAAGGTACTACAAAAGCTTAGAGTCCTCTAGCACGTAAGGATTTGTGCTACAAAGGCTTAGAGTCCACTAGCACGTACGGACTTGTGCTACAAAGGCTTAGAGTTCACTAGCACGTACGGACTTGTGCTACAAAGGCTTAAAGTCCACTAGCACGTATGGACTTCCAAAACAAGGGTGCAGTTGCATTATACTCCCTTGGCACTAAGGACTTGTGCTACAAAGGCTTAGAGTCCCCAGCACGTACGGACTTGTGCTACAAAAGTTTAGAGTCCTCTAGCATGTACAGACTTTCAAAGAATGTCATCCAAAACAAAGCCAATACTTGATACACAAAATAGGGATATCATTCATGCTTACAAATACTTTTCCAAACAAGGCAAAACAAGACTTTATCAAAACGTTATAACATAGCTTTATTAAGAATACCACTCACATAGCTCTTCGAGTGTAGGGCTTAAGGCAAGGATCCAAGACCTACAATTATATAACAAGGTCTACTGAATGCACTTCAAGAAGACAAGAAGAGATGCTCAAAATGGATACGAAATGCATTCCCAAAACAAGCTTTACATGCATGCAAATGATCCCGACATTTCCTTCAAAACTAGATCAAGACAAAGCAAAACATGCTAGGAGTTAAAATACTATTTTTCATCTCGAGAAACATGCTGGGCACTAACCAGGTCTTGGCCGAGGTCTCACACCTCCTTGCCGAGGTGTGTTCCCGATGGCCACATTCAAGAGAGTGAAGTCGGGAAAATCTGGGTTTCCCTTTAAAGAACATGAAGAACATGAACATGGAGAAGATGAAGAATATGAATGAACTTCTTTATTCAAAGTCTGAGATTTCATGCTAGGAGTTCGAAAACATGGACCTGAGTACCCGTACTTGGAGATTCCGTGAAAACAAACACGAAAACATAAAACTTGATATAAGCTTTTGGAGCAAAACTTGGTTTTCTTTCAAGAACACAAGAACACCATTTTCTCTTTCTAAAACCAACTTTAAATCAATGCATGGCTTGCAAATCGTGCTCGATCTTACAATGCAGCTAAATAAACAATAAGAACGACAAGTGTAGATTAAGATTCTAACCTCAAGACACGAATCTAACGATTTGAATCCTAAGGATCAAACTTAGAAATCTACTTCTCTCTCAAGAACTCCTTCTTCCTCCTCTAGAGCTTCTCTCTCCTCAAGATCAAAGACATGTAGCAAATGATATATTTTTTTAGGTCTGCCGGCTGACTTAACCCTCTGCAGGGCACGTGGCACTACCGAATTGGTTCTCCTCAAAAAGGTGATTGAATGACAAGACATGTGTAAGACAAAGTGTATAAGACAAGCTAGACGGCAAGAACACTCCGGCAAGCAATGACATCAGCTAGGAAAAGGTTTCGGCAAGTAAGGTTGCAATGATCTCGGCTAGGAAGGACAACACTTGACTTAGTTGTGCCACACCTTGGCCTAGATGTGCCACACCTAGGTCTAGGTCGTACCAGTCCAGGAACAAGATCACTTGGGTTCAAAGATAACATCTCGACCTAGATAATACACATCTCGGCCTTGGTGATGCACACCTCGGCCTAGATAGTGACATCTCGGCCAATATGCAAGGGTGAAGGTGGAGGTCAACCAAAGTGGTTCCAAGATGGTCCTAGGTGTAAGAGGTTCAAAGGCGACCTAGGCTTAAGATGACCTTGACTACGCTCACCAAGCAAGAAACAAAGCATACAAGCAACACTTAAGCAAACCAAGACAAGATTTGCAATGCAAACTTAACAAGACAAAATCATATAAATGCATGCGAGCATGACTAAGATAAGGTGACGGTTGTTACAGACCCTCTTGTAACGAAGGCGAATTTGTAACACTTGATGTATGTCTTCCAACATCTATTTCTTTCTCCCTTTTTATTTACATGCTTACCGTGGTTGTATAAAGCATCACGTTTTCCTTTATCATTCCCATGCATCGTATCCATTTTTGCATGTATTAAGGTTCGACTCATCATACTTGATGTCATTATCATTTCCTACTTGATTATGTGCGCCAGCTCATGTTTTGAGTTGATTCACATGTCATGTTAATAGCCGAATCTAGTAGTTACATTTTGTATGTGTTGCATTAGTCATGTGCATTTTTAGTGTGTCTGTTGTTACCATGTTGAGCATACTACCATGGGGCTATTTGCTTATTTGAAATATCTCTATGAATGTCTATGGATGGCGGCTATTTTGCTTAAATTGGAATGACTTTGATTGTTATACATATGAGCTCATTTTTCCTTTGAGTTGCACATATTGTAAACTCTTTCAAAATCACATGAGATCAAAGCATTCTAAAGTAAGTGACGCGGTCTATACTTGTTTGCCTCACATAGTAATGTTAGCATATTAATAAAATAGAATATAAGCATATAATGTCTATAAAATTCACATTATGACTTAGTAGAGGCCGAACTGAGACAACTTTGGTTATGACAGACAAAAGGCCTTTGACACGAGTCACATGATTTTTAATTCTCCCAAAAATATTAGGTGACGACTCTGAAATCTGGCAATGTTGTCCATTTTTGGCATCTTTGGTGATTAATGGATTTTTCTAAGATTTGTTGGATATGGACTCTTATTTGTTTTTCTGTTTCACATTACACTTGTGAAGCCAGATTTAGAACCACGAGAGTTCGAACTATAGGGAATCGTATCCGAGGAGACAAAACACCTCTGAGGAGCGTGAAAAACCAACTACAGTTTCTGGCTACTCTGCTGGGGATATTAGAGAACTTGACTTGAACTTTATGATGTGAACTTTTATCTACATATATATGTTCTTTGCATTGCATTTGCATGGTGCTCTTAAGTCACTGTGTTTACCACCTGATATCTTGGAGAGCTTGCTAGAGGCTTGCCAAAATGTTGGTTGAACGTAGGCAATGTCACGTTAGGAACACAACCCTTGGATCTGGGTTACTGCTGTACTGCTTGATCCTCCTTTTACTTTTCAGTGTTAGTTGTAAGAGGTATATTAGGTAATCTTGTTAAGGTAACCTTTTGACTAATTGGCCTAGTGCATGTAGCTAGTGACTTTCAAATTAAGACAGAATACTCTCTAATTTTTAGGATGTTGTGATACTGCTTGTTTGAATTAATGAAACTCTATATCATTCCAAAGCTAGGACAGGGTAACCCTACCTCCTTATAGGGGTGTTTTGCTCTCTTTACCAGATATGTGCTATATAGTGGATCTATACAGGGGTTCCTAAATTCATATCAGTGGTTCAGTTATATCATTTTGTGGGGCAAAATTTAGTGGGAGTACAGTCATTCAGTTATGATCATATCTGTTCTAGTGAAATTAGACTGAGGTGCTATCTGATTTTTTATTTTTGCTTTTCTTTTTATTTCTTTTGCTAGATAGTCTTGTAATCATAGCTTCGGAAAGACCTGAAATCCCCTAAGTTTTGTGGACTCGCACCAGTAGGCTTTGCAAGATCAGATATCTGGTTGAAGGCCAGCCAGTGTTAGTCTCTCTCCCGTTGGTTGTTTGAAGAACGAGAATCAGGCAGTTGTCGCCAGTATAGAGCATTCACTAGTCACCTATACATTCCCACGCACTCCGCTCGCCAATAGCTGACTCTACCATATCCGTAATGGCACAAAGTCCAGAAAAGGTTGCAGTCATGATGACGTCCTTTCAAAAGGCCATAGATACACTAAACTAGAGAATCGCCATGCAGATGAGACCATTGCTGAAATGCGACATCTATCTGGGGCATCTACTATACATCCAGTCCTAGCCACCCAGCCGAATCCCGACCCACCTCCGCTACTAAAGATTTGTAGGGTCCAGATCCTCAAGAAGGGTTAGCATAAGCCCGGGTTTTTAGACCTCTGGTACAGCCTAATAAGGGACTTTTCCCTCTTGATATTAATGATTTCAATCCTACCATGATAAAAATCTCCAAGCTTGAGAAAATGCTCAAAAAATCTCAAGGCTTTAACTCTATTCCGGACATCGAGGATAGTTACACTGAGGCTTCTGTAAGGTTGCCAGAGAAGTTTAAGATGTTGGATATTGACAAATTCGACGAAAGTGGAGATCCGATCATCCACACCCGTCTTTTCTCAGATGCTTTAAAACCAATGGGCCTAACGCAGGCTCAAAAATTGTCTTTGTTCGGAAGGACTCTATTAGAAGTGGCAGCCATTTAGTATGTCAAACTAGAGGATTCGACCAAGCAGAATTGGGAAGAATTAGCTGAGGGATTTGTTGATCAGTATTCCTATAACACTCAGATAGAGGTGACAATTAGCTAGAGGTAACTTCTCAGAATCCCAAAGAACCCTTTATTGACTTTGTTGCCAAATGGAGAGCAAAGACCGTCCAAATGATGAATAGGCCTTTAGAGAAAGAGTAAGTCCGGTTGGTGGTTCAGAATCTTAAACAAGACATGCTGCAAAGGATGATAGTCTCTCCACTGTCCACTCTCACCGCTTTATATGAATTAGGGGTTCAGATCGAGAGTGCATTAAAAAAGAGGATCATTTAGAGGACAAGCGAACCTGCAAAAAAGGCCATTTACCAGGGGTTCCAATGCTAGCGGTAGCGCTATTCCTAGGTCCGCTGAAGTCAATGTCGTCACCACCACAACAAAGACAGCTGATCCCTTTGTTGGTGTAAACCCATAAACCACCTGCTCGACTCAAACCCAACTCAGAACCTTTACCCCTCTTCACATGTCTGAACCATGCTTTGAAGGTCCTGACAGAAAAATGGCACCTCAAGCCTCTTGACCCTCGTCCTCTCCCCGACCTATTCTTGGCTAGGCATGACCCTACCCAGTGCTATGCTTTCTATCAGTAGGATAGCCATCATACTGACCATTGCATCCACCTTCGTCATAAGATTCAGGATCTTATTGACGATGAGATCATAGCTCCATCCAAAAAATCCTATACCACCACTAACCCATTACCTCTACACCTTAACCTAATCCATACACTGCCATCTACCTACAATCCCAGTGTATACATCACCCTAGACAATTTACCCAAGCCTGAGGCGTTCATTCTAGAAAGCATGGACTTGTGTATGATGGACGCACTTGAACTCCAATCACCTCAAACCTAAAAATTGAACTCCTTAATAGCCCAATTCCAATCCAACCCACTTCAAAGAGCCTAGCCCAACCAACTCACCAAGACCAAGTCGGTTCAAATACACCGCAAACACTAATGGTCAAACCTACTACTTCTAAGCTGATGAGCATGATTGAAGATCTTAAGAGAACTACGGCAGATTTAGCCTTTGGGGTCTTGGCTCCATCATCAACTACATCACATGCCAGAAATTTCACGTCAAAAAGCTCCCCAATCTTGGGGCAAGCTATAATTAGAAAGGGCCAACCCGAAGCTATCTCAAGTCTGGGTGATGACATGTTAACAACAAATGGGACTCGCTCCGATATAGCCACCTAATCCCTTGGCCAAGCTGAAACAAGTGCAAGAACAAGGCCGAGGCAAGTATTGATCCCTATGTACATCTTCGGTGGGCTATTGAGACTTTGAAGGTTAAAGGGCTGAACAAGCAGCAAGTACTTGCAATTGTTGCAAAGACTATGGATTACACTTTTGTCGCTCAAGTTGGGGGCATTTTGAATCAGGGGGTAAGCCATGAAAAAGGATGCCTTACTAGAAACACCTTTTTCAGCTCTAATCCTACACCCGTAAGAGATCTCCAAAGCCAATCAACACTTGCTAACCCTTCTGTCAATACTTCTAGGACTGGTAGTCGCCCCTTCAATACCCTTTACATGATCTTGTCCAAAGCTCTCCAAATCCTTATAGGGCAAGGCCATCTCAAACCCCTTGACCCTCGGCCTCTCCTTGATCGCTTTCCAGCCAGACATGATGCTGGCAAGTATTATGCCTTCCATCAGCAACCTGGCTACGACACTGACCGTTGTTTTCATCTTCGCCATGAAATTCAAGACTTGATGGACAACAAGATCATCGCCCCACCAGGTCCTACCTAGTCTATCGGAGCTGGATCAATGAACTTGGGGGATAATATGAGTAGTTATGTGATCGGGGATGAACCACTTGCTGATGGCACTCATTTTACTCCTATATCAAGTGGCTATTAATATCTAATCAATATAATTTTTTATGAGAATAAAGTACTTGACGAGTCTTACACATTGAATAGTTTGAATCGTTGAGATGTACTCAAAATGGGCCCATACTGAGCCAGACTATACCATCTAATTGACTAGCTCAACTGGAGGCAGTTCAAACCCTTTAAAAATTGTTAACCAATATTATTAGGACATTTGTTAATAAGATCATTTTTTTTAGTGGCCCACTTTTAAAAAGATCTCCCATACAATAAAAAAATTCTACCCTAGAACATAATACAAATTTTACAAATTTAGAAAAAGGTCTTGGTCCATGTAGTTTATAAATGAAAAGTAGCTATTATATTTTTTTAAAACTCCACATATTTTGAAAAAGACTCACTTAAAAAGAATAAAAAATAAAAATCTCTACCAATTTAAAATTAGTTGAAGTTTAGTCTTTAATTATTTTTTTTTTCTAGCATAGGCTACATTTTAAATCCATAAGCGCTAATTATTAGATAATCTTCATAAAAGCATTAAATAAAGGGAAAACTACAAATCATTGTAGTTTTTCAAAAAAAATCAAATTATTGAAAAACTATATAAACATTAATGATTAAATTTATAAATTTTTTCATTAATTTATAAATATTTTGTCCAATTCTCACTTATGTGTAATTTTTCCTAAAATAAATCATAAAATTAATAACATTTTCGAATAAGGCACTCAGCCCCATAAATTCAAATTTGATTTTTTTTTACCAAAACGCTAAACTATTACGTCTATAAGGAGATTTTTAAGTGTATAAGGACACCATTCTCTATCTATACAAATAAACACATCCTCTCTCTCTCTCTCTCTCTCTCTCTCTCTCCGAATAATCGAATATTCGCCATTATTCTCAACGCCGGCGATCTCAAATTTGAACGAGTCATAACTTAGGATCTGATCATCAAACCTTCATATCTCACAGAATTCGGTCGACGAGTCAAATGAAACTTGCACCAACTCAATGACATCTTCATCGCTCATCGTCATGTTCAATAGAGGAAGACCAAACTCGTCATCAGAAGCTTCAATAAGGAAACCTAGATCAGGTTGAGACTCACTAGAATATAACGTCAAATCCACTACTGTCACAGGTGGTGAAACGATTATCTTTACCTCAAAGCTCTTCATAAAGGAGTCCAGATCTAGACTTGTTGTGCACACATCTAAGTCATCAAGATTGCAAAGGAGATCATCTCTGAGCCTCTTCACCTCTGATGAGTCAGATTCTAACTTGTATGAGAGAGAGAGAGAGACGGATAGATAGATAGATAGATAGAGGAAATAATATGTAGGTTTATAGAGAGAGATAGGTTTTAGAGATAGCAAAATATATTTGATTCAATGTTCAAGAACGTCTAGCCTATCATCGTTGGTTATTGATTTAGGCTGGGGGATACTGAAGACACACTAGCTAATTCAAATCTGAGTAGGGTTAGAAACTCAAAGGAAATACTCTAATGAAATGGGTTTGTAAAGAGAGAGTTGGATTTTGAACAGATAAAAAAATATTTTGACAGATATAACCCCGCTCTCTCTCCCTCTCTCTCTCTCTTCTCTTTATATATATTTGTATGTGTATGAGAATTTGAACAGATAGAATAAAAAATTGAACAAATATGAAAAAACAAGCTTGGTGAATTGCAATAGATATGGAAAATAACCTTGGTGAATTTCAATAGATAGGAAAAAATAGACTTGGTGAATTTTAATAGATAGATACAAATTTGAACAAATAGGCTAAAATAAAAATTTCAACAAATATGTGGTAATATCCTTTTAACCAACAAATGTCCTTATCACCAAAAAAGATTTTTCTTTAGATCTAATATTATACCTTCTTTAAATTAGACTTTTCACAAATTTTCTCTTTCAAATTTATATTTAAATATTAAAAAAATCACTGGTATTTATTGTAAGCACTATTAAGTGCTAAGTTGGAGTGTAAATTTGTTTACACACACCTTCTCATTGAATCATTTTATATTTTTTGTGAGACCATCTCATTGGTTATTATTATTATTATTATTTTTTGGTAACCCTTAAACCCTCAAGGCCGAGCCCTTAGGACCCGACCCTATAAGCCAACTCAAGAGAGGATGTCGAGGACCTTACCCCTCACCCCCTAATTTCAGTCAAGGGCTATAAGAAGACTAGTAGAGGTTTTAAACCCTGAACTTATCGTCATGCTGGCTGATGCCTTACCATGTTGGTTTTAAACCCTGAACTTATCGTCATGCTGGCTGATACCTTACCATGTTATCCAACCTTGGGATATCTCATTGGTTATTTATTGGTTTAGAAAAAAGAAGAGAAAGTAATTTGTATTTTTGTGAACAAATTTTCTATCGTAAAACCAAGCCCTGCTACACTTGTATTAGGGTTGGATATCGGCCCGTTAACCTGCCTAACCTAGCTCTATTTTTCTAAGGCTTTGGAAGGTTACTTTACTCCATAGGGCCAGGCTGGACCAACATTTTCAATTCGAAATATTAATAGGCTGGGCTTCAGATTTATACTTTCAACCCAACTTGGCTTGCTAATTAATTAATTAATTATTTATAATACATTAATATATATATATATATATATTTGGGATCTAAACTTTATCTTTATTAATTTTATTATAACTCACATTTTCGGTGACGTATGATTGAATTTATTTGAGAAATCCTTCAATCTATATTCAAAATCTTTCAAATTTATAATAATGTCAATATATTTATTTAAGAAATATAATGTGTGATTAAATTTAATTATTGAATGTTTTAATTTTTTTTAATCACATAGCCCGATTTATAGATTTAGGATTTATAATTATTTTTTAAATCGAATTTAGACAAATATAAAGTCTCGATGTTAAGGCCTAACCATACTTAGATAGGCACAAAATATCTTATTACGGGTTTGGACCGGCATTTGCCCACCCTTAGGGCTATTTTGGGAAGAGGGCTAAAAGCCATCTTTCAACTTTTAACTCATTTTAAATCATAAGGTGATTTTACTTACACAACTACTTTACCTCTTTACATTCTCTATATGAGTTTTTCCCCCTCCCAATTTTGTCCATGTGTGAAATTACCTTTAAGGACAAAACACTAAAATTAAATTTATTTTGTTATCTCCTTATATCCCTTGGTCTTCAATTCCCACTCCTTTTTTTTCTTTTCTTTTACATATCTCTTTTCAAAAAGTGAGAATCATAATATTTTGATCATTAAAGAAAATAATGAATGAAGAAACAGTGGTGAAGAACCATCAAAAAAAGTAAAATGGTGGGTTTTTTTTTTATTTATTTGGTAAGTTTTTATTGCGTTTTTCTAGACTGGTGTTCGACTTTCGTTCAGTGATTCGAAATCAAACAAAATAAAATAGTTCAGCAGTACATTGTCGAACAAAAAATATAAGTTTGGTAACCAACTACCAAATAAAAGATACATTTTCGGTAACCCCAAATCGAATTTTTTTAATTTGTTCGGCTTCTCATTACCATATATTTTCAGTTTTATTTTTTTATATTTTTAATTTTTTTGCCTGAAATGATAATATTTATATTCATTGCAACAACGCAAGTACTTCAATATTAGTGGACACTAGTCATGAATTCATTACAGACGAAATTTGTTAAGTCTTTTTTTTTTTTTACAAATATAATTTTTTCTTATTTTTAATTTGTATTGAGTTTTATTAATAATTTAACGTATAAATGTATTATCTTTAGATTTTTTGTAGTCGTGAAACATGAATTAAATAGGCTTCTGACGTTGGGAAAAAGACTAGATTTATCATTGTTATAAAGACATCAGATGCGGAAGGCAATGGCAGAAAACTATGACTTACACTTGTTTGTAAAAGAAGTGGTTATTATAGAGATAACATGAAGATCAAGGGGGAACGATTGAGATTGACAGGCTCTAAAAAGTGTGGACGTCTATTTCTATTAAGAGGAGAAAAATTACCTAAAAATTATCAAGACGAATTGTGATAGCATGTTTGATTGATAGATGCAAACAATGACAGATTTTATGGATACTTTATGGATATTCGTACACTTAATGTTTTTATGAATAATTTTATGGATACTTTTTATGTATGATTTTATGGATGCGTGTTTGATTTATAAATTTTTTTATGGATGCTTCAAGAAAAAAGTAAATCTTTCAATGTACAACGACAAGGGCCTAGACAATTCTATTGTAGTTTGGCAACATAACATTATAATAATCCCATTTGTATAACAATGTATCACTGAACATGCACTTCACAAGTGACCCAAATTAATTTCTTATTATCATCTAATTGGACGGCAACATAATGCTGGGAAAAAAAATATTATCCGATAACATGGCACTGGAGTAATTTAAATTAATTAGCGTTGTATTACCGAACAGGCCCACCACAAATTAAAAAATCATTGTTTGAAAGAAAGTGTCTCTGTAAATGTATAACAACAAAATATTAGAGAGATCTATTTTTCCCAACAATATAACACCGAATAATATAAATTGTTTAGTATGGTGTTACCAAAATTAGTGGTGTAAAAAGATAAAATAATTAATTTAGGTTAGTTTTGGTAGTATATTGGGGGTGTAATAAGAATTACATTTTTTTTAGTGGTGCAATGAGATGAAAAGTATAAAAAAGTTAAATAATGGTGTAAGTACAATCACCCTAAATCATATCATCTCTCATATCTTTTACATAATTTTTTTAGAAAAAAACAAAAAAAATTAACTTTTAGGTCAATGATCAAGTCGCATATGTTTGTCGTTCTCTTTTGACATTACCTATCCAGCAGCGATCAAGTCCGTTGTAATGGTTTACCAGTAGGATTGCAAACGAAACGAACTGTTCACAAACAAGCTCGAACTTGGCTCGATTAGGCTCGACTCGAGTTTGGTTCGATTACTTAATAAACGAGCTCGAGCTAAAAATTTAAGCTCATTTTATTAACGAGCCGAGCCCGAGCTTGGTAAGGCAAGGCTCGGCTCGGTTGGGCTCGCGAGCCTGTATGTGTGTATATATATATAACAAATATATATATGTGTTATGAAATTAGGGTTCAGTCCTCATATTTGGAAGCTGCTGTGTGGTTTTCTCTCACCCAAAAAAAAAAAAAAACTTGTTTCCTTCCGTCGAAGGTTTTCCTGATTCGCATAAGTGTGAGAGATTTGGTCTCATCTCTATTTCAAGAAACGTTGTTCTACAAGCTTTGTCTGGTACTCCTGCTTCCTTATTTTCTTATTTTTCATCTCTATTTCAAGAGATTTGGTCTCATCTCATCTCTCTCTGCAGACAAATTTTGGGGCTACCTACGGTCACAAACCCTAGAACTCCTCACTCATCTTCATCGCCTTTCAATTTCTAGAGAGAGAGTGTATGTTTACAGATCGGAAATGGCGGAGACCGAGACGTTTGCTTTCCAGGTTGAGATCAACCAGTTGTTGAGTCTCATCATCAACACTTTCTACAGCAATAAAGTGATCTTTCTCCGTGAACTCATTAGCAATTCCTCTGATGTAAGTCTCTCTCTCTCTCTCTCTCTTACATGTTGATTATTGTTATTATTATTGATTTCAAGATTGATCTGGTTTGAATCGTTCGTTTTTTGTTCTCTTTGATTTAGATCCTCCTTTGTTTATGAAATTTCAAGATGTGTTGTATAGAAATCAAAGATCTATGATTTTGTATCTCATTGTTTTTGTTTAATGTTTCAATGGAATGGAAAATATGAAAATAGAATTGATATATATGTATATATATTTTGTAAAAAATGTGTACTAATCTCTAGGCATTGATGTTTTTATTTATTTATATTTATCTCCCACTTTTCATGTTGTTGCACCTGGTGCTTTAGATTAATGGTATAGGTTGGTGTTGTCTATATATATATATACATATATACACGGTAGATTGACCATTCTATAACAATATGATGATCCACGTTTGATTTGAGTATTTATTGTTTTAGTGTATCAGATCACCTATATTCATTTTGGGTATGGTAGTAAGATTTGTGCTTGTTTATTTGGTGAATTATTTAATATATAAGAACAAGTCTGAAAGATTCAATTGTGATTTGGATTTGATTTTGGCAGATTTGAACAAGTCTATAAGAACAAGGCAGATTTGATTTTGGCTTTGTTCATAGCTTAATTTGTTTGTGTGTTCGAGCTCGAGCTCGAGCTCGTTCGTTTGTAAACGAGCTATGTCGAGCCAAGCTCGAGCTTTATAAATATCTAGCGAGCCGAGCTCGAGCGCAACTTTCATAACTCGACTCGAGCTCGAGCCGAGCCCGAACATTATCAAATTCTATCGAACCGAGTTCGAGCTTCACAGAACTCGACTCGACTCGGCTCGTTTGTAGCCCTATCTACCAGAGCAGCTGAGCTTACAAAGTGCCTGTTTGGCAGAGCTTAATTACAGCTTATTTCAGCTTTCAGCTTAATTTAAGCTATTTTGATATGTTTAGTTTAGCTTATAGCTTATAACTTATAGCTTTTTGGAAGTCAGAAATCAGCTTATTCTTTGAGTGGGGCAGGAGATGCTTTAAGAATAAGCTGGAAATCAGCTTAAGCTGAAAGTTATAAGCTATAAGCTGTTGAGGCATAAGCTATAAGCACTTTCCCACAATTCTACCAAACAGGGCCAAACAAAGCTGACAAAAGGTTTGATTTATTAATATAATTCGGTAGCTCCGAAATCTGAACCCTGCTAGTAATATTCCTCTCGATTCACAGTTAACAGTTAATGGCATCTGGGACCCCCAACGAAATGGGTTCCGGGAAACTTGTTCGTGTGAAGATCATAATCGATACAGATCCTGGTATTGGTATGTTCTCTCTCTCTCTCTCTCTCTCACCACTGCATAATTGTTTTCCCATTTTATTCCTTAGCTACCTGTTTCAGTGTTGAGTCAATTGGGCTTCACATCATCTCTTTCAATTCTCTCTCCCATATACCCTTTTGATATGTTGTCCCCTACTTGCAAAAATAGATAAACAGTTCAATGTGGTAGGAGTTTTTTTTTTTTTTTTGTGTGTGTGTGTGTGTGTGTGTGTGTGTGTGTGTGTGTGTGTGTAATATAAGTGGTTTAAGTAATAAATTGATAGTTGATTTTAAATGGAAAATTTTTTTTAACAGAGCATTCTATGTCAGTGGAATTCTTATATATTTCCAGTTTTTTAACTGCTTATATTATTGGGCACGAGATTTTATTTATTGAATGATTATTTTTTAACAAGAATCGATCATAAGTATTTGCATATGTGGTTGTGACAAAAATTAATCATAAACATATTATTTGACCCCAAAAAAAAAAAAAAAGCAAAAAGAAAAAAGAAAAAGCAGTGTCCACTAGCTCAGTTGGGATATGTGGTGGGTGCTGTCACCGCACTTGTGCCGTGACACCTCATGGGATTTGTCCCGAACTTGTTTTCATAATCTGAACCGCTTATAATAGGGTTCGTCAAACATCTTATCCATAAAAAAATTAAAAAAAATAAAAATAAAAATAAAAGAGAGATTAATCGAATATGTGTAGCCTCATGATCAGACTTTAATTTTTTTTTTTTTTTTTGTTAAATGAAATTTTATTACCACAACATCAAGAAGATGCCAAAAGAATACAAAACCAAGGCCCGCAAAACGGGAGCCTAACCAACTACATTATCAACAAAATCTAAGAGAGCAAATAAATCTGGATTCGCCTTTCTTGACACCCGGTTGTACAAAACACCCAAAAACCAAGCCTCTAACCGTGCAATGGATTGAGCACTATCCTGAAAAATACGTCGATTTTGCTCACCAACCACATCAAACACAAAGGCGCAATCGCCAAACCCTTCTGCCGCTGCTTCCTAACTCAACCACCCCCTAACACCACAACACATCCATGACCCGCCTAGGTTGAACCCCGACCACACCAAACAAAGAGAAAACAAGCACCCGCAAGCGAGAAGCAAACGGGCAACGGAGCAGCAAATGGTTCACTGTTTCCGCATTAGATTTTAATTGTTCTCCAAAAGATATGTCCAATTAACCTAATTTTTTTCATGAATGATTTATTCAATGAACCCTATTATATGAATGTTTTGGATCATCGAAATAGGTTCGAGACATGTTCCCATGAGCTTCATAACATGGTGTTGTGCCTATAAGGGCATCTCCAACGGTTCACCAAATATTTCATCAAATCTGAATAAAAAAAGCACGAATTCCTTTATCTAATATCAGCCACTCTGACGGTGCTGTCATCAGAACATAGATCGACCGGGGGGATGACCGGGCTGACGTCCGGCTGATCGACCGGCAACTGTTCCAGCTTACAGAGGCAACATTCATCACTATTCTAGTCTGTGGAAACATCAACCTCCTCCTCTGTAAAGAAAGAACCACCGCGAACATCCATTGATGTCCTTTTCTTAGCAGTCTCAACCCTCATACTCAGATCAATATCCATATTCAGTTCAGTTGCCAGTGCTCTCTTACTAATCTCTGACCTTATGGCTTCCACTTCAATCACATCATCACAGAGGCACCAAAGTATCTCAATTCTTACTACTGCTAGTTGTTTGTAATAATCACTCTCAAATAGCTTCAAGTATCTCAATTTTAACAAAGAACTCTTCGTTGATGGATACTTTTCAATCAGAGAGAGAGAGAGGTGCTTTGATAATGGAGGTTGTTGAAGAATGTCCAAAACAGAGCATAAGTGAGAGAGACAGTGAGAGTGTTCTTGATATGTGCGAATGAGTGAGAGAAGAGAGAGACATTGATGGAAGCACTTTGAAAGTCAGGGGTGAGTTTATGAAAGCACTTGAGCCTTTTATAAAAGTGCCTCATCAACCATCACAACCACCTCCTCCTCTCCTTCTTCCCCCTTCTCTTCTCACTCTACTTCCTCCCTCTCTCCTCCCTCTACCTCCTCTTCTTCTTCTTCTTCCTCCAATTACCCTTTTGGCTCTCCTTACTCTTCTCTCTCTTCAGAGCCCAAACCATTGGAGATTTGGGGATTTCTCTTCCAGGCTGAACATAAAGTGGTGAGTTGGGGATTTCTAAAATGGGTCATCTTTAAAAAGTGAAACTTTTTGTTGTTGTTGTTGTTGTTTTGTTTTTGGGGTTTTGAAGCTCAGGTCTTTTTTGTGTGAGCTCTCGATTGTGTTTTTACCAAAATCTTTGAATATTGATTAAGTAATCTCTGGAGAGGCAAGTGGGTTTTTGAAATGAAAAGCTGTTTATGAGCTCAAAGCAATTCCATCTACTGTTCTTGGTCTGGCATTGGATTTAACTCCAACAATCCATGGTCGAAATGCTCGATCTTACGCTCCGAGGGCTAGAAGGTAATGTCACTATCATTTCTAAGCTCAAAGCATTGAAATAGCTTGACCTTTCATATAATAACTTACATGGATCAATCCCACCTGCTTTTGGGAATTTGTCTGAGCTTGAGTGTCTTGATTTGTCTTCAAATAAGCTTTTAAATTCAATGAATTGTTCAAGGAAGAGGATGACCAAGGGGGACATCTGGCCGGACATTCGGTGGGTTCCATCCTCAACGGTCATATACAGTATAATGGTGAAAGGTTCCTAGATCCTCAGTTTGATGAAACATTTGCTATTTTTTCAATTTGATACATGTTTGGTGAAACCATTGGAGCATAAAAAGAGCTACTTTTTCACCAAATTTGAATTTGATGATAGATCTGGTGAAGCGTTGGAGATGGCCTAACTCCACTTCGAGCTCAGTTGGCCACTACTGATAGGGTTAATCATTGCCAAAAGTGAAGATTGATTATTTTTTCACTATTAGGGTGTTTTTCTTTAGTTGTTTATTTAGTTCCTATTATGGGGTTCTTTGTTGTAGTGTTGTAATGATTGTTGGTGTTGAGCTTGTGGATGTGTTACAGATATATGTTGTTAGACATTCTTACATAGTTGATTGCCCAATTTGATATAATTCTCTAGAAAATTGTGAATAATCTTCTATTGATTGAAAAAAATAAAAAATGGAGTGACGTATAGTCAAGGTAATCTTGTTTTTCTTTTCTCTGAACAAGTTTTTTATAAATAAATGTGACTCTTCTTGACAACAAATTGAGGTGGCATCTTAATTACTTTTATACAAAATTTATCACAATTACATGGTTGTGAGAGTCTTGAAAATAAACACCATGTGTTTGGATTCTCTATCTTAAAATCATAGATTCAAATTCAATCATATTGTTCTCTATCCAATTACCATATATATTTTATGTTTGTATAGCATTATTGTAATTATGTTTCACATCAATTTATGTTTTGAAGAGAAGGCATATAATAAAATCTCACATCAGTTTGTAAATTTTGTTTGTGTGTTTATATAGCATTTCTTGCTGTGCCATTATCCTTGGTAGTGCTCACATTCTCTCTTTCATAATGTAATAAGATTCCTATTTCATAGTGACAAAAAGAAGGGGAAAAAATTACTTAATTGTCATGTGTGAGATGTGAATGGAATCTTCATTGATCTACACAGATGATAGCGTCGCGATCTTCATGGCATTCCAAACCCCACAGCTGGAGGTCTTAGGTTTAACAACAATATTTGGTAATGTTACTACAGAAGATGCCACTCGCAATGCTTTGATCCTTGTATGTATTAATTAGTCGATTCTAATTCTAATTTCCTATACAGTAAATATAATTTTTTCCATAATTTGCGGTCTTTGATGTTTTTGGAACATTTTCATGATTATTTTTGATGTGCAAATCGATAGGGTTAGATTGCAGGATATCCTGATGTTCCTGTGGCAGAGGGTAGCCCTGAGCCTCTAAAGGTAACTTCTTTTTATGAGTTTATCTATAATTTTCTGCACAGTTGCACTATACTATATCAAAACACAGGCTACATGTGCATTTAATGTATTTTGGAACAGGGTGGAACACCAGATGTAGCATACTTCATTCACGGTTCAGATGGATTAGGGAACACAAATTTACCTCCTCCAAAATCCAAGAAAATTGAAAAGACTGCATCAGAATTTTTGGTGGATATGGTTTCTGAATATCCTGGCCAAGTATCTATACTGGCACTTGGACCATTGACAAATTTGGCTTTGGTAAGTTTCAGTATCCTTCCCTTCCGTTCACTGTGGTGCATATCACATTTATTTCCAAGTTTTATCAATCTTAAAGATGCATTTTGTTTTGATCAGGCTGTCAAAAAGGACTCATCCTTTGCAAGCAAGGTGAAAAGAGTGGTCATCCTTGGCGGATCTTTCTTTGCATTGGGAAATGTCAATCCTGCTGCTGAAGCAAATGTAAGTGCTCAGCTGGAATTAAGAATTTGGTCTGATCTCCACTCACTTACTCTTGTAAATAATCAGTTGCCGATAAAAAATCATCTTTGGGTCTTGCATTTGGTCACGGGTGATGCACCTGATTTTTGTGATTCCAAATTTTCCATATCAGAACTGCCCAAAGATCAAATTTTCTTAAATGACAAGCATAAAGAACCCCCTCCATCTGTTGTAAATAAATCAGTTGGCTGCTAGTCAAAACAAAAGTGAAGAGGCTGACTAGAGGTCAAAGGTTCATTAGAGAGTGGCAAAACACATCAGACACCAAGGACTTAGAGGACATCTGGGGAAGAGACATGGTGGTCCATCCATTTGAGAGAGAGAGAGAGAGAGAGAGTGACGCAGGGGAAGCTTATGTTGCAAAATGTACTTCTATTTATAGAAGGTTAGGCATGTGACCATAATTAACTATCAAGATTTCCTAGAATTCTGTTAGGATTTGGTAGAAATATATTTAATTATTAGGATTTGTCCAAATCTCAATTACCGAGGTCCCATACATAGTTTTTTGTGATGTGGTCTCTCTCTCTCTCCAGAATGCCTAAGTCAGCTTTGCTCGTGAGTGCATAGTGCTAAGGCAGAACGCCCATCTTTAGCCTCTAAGTCACAAGACCCCCCAGAGTCTTGTGATGAACATTGAATACTTTGGCATGCCTGAACCTTGCCTACTGGCTTAGGCACTTGAGCGGGCATTGTATACTCCTTGGAGTAGTAGCTCGTGCAGTTCAGACATGTGAAGTATGAGTTCTGTTGCTATGTTACATGGACTATGGTGTAGTTGTTGCTTGCCATGCGGATATGTGTCTTTGTGTCCTCATCTAATTATTATGTCGAAGGATATGAGGACATGACAACATATTTCTATTTCTATGTACTTGTCTTATTTTCTTGAGTAAATGGTGTTAACAAAACTGAAAAGTTTCATTCAGTGATAATTTTTCCATTAAAGCCTCATTTGGCAATTTCATTTTTTAGTTTAAAAGTAAAAAATTTACTAAAAAAAATCAAAAAGCCAATAATCTATAGCAAAAAGTTAAAGATTTATTTCTCTCTTTTTTTTACACATCTTTTTGTAAAAAAATAAAAAAATCATCTCAAACATGCTAATTTTTTTATATCATATTTTAGTTAAAAAATAAAAAAATTACTAAAAGAACTTGTTCCCAAATGAAGCCTAAATCCTACTAAACAAAACTACTTACACCATTAGGTATACATCAATAATAATTAGTTGTTAACACAATCAAAGGATATCAATCTCTATTTCATAGGATTTAGACATGTAATCTCGTTGTATACAATGGTACTACATATATAATTAATAGACCAAACACCTCGATTCCATCATTTTGATATTAAGGAAGTAACCTTGTTTGCTGTTGCGAAAATTATTAAATAATCCTGAAATACCCTGTGATCATACTTTCTCACTCATTACTCATTGTACCCTCTCATATTCCTTAATCACCCAATACAAAATCATAATACCCTCATTCTCCACTAATCATACTATTATGAAGCACCATGTGACCATACTCCCGAACTATCATAGTGATTATTCAGTAGTCCGAAAATATGGCCACGTTGTGCTCCATAGTAGTATGATTGGTGAAGAAAGTGGTGTATTATGATTTTGTTTTGAGTGATTAAAAAACAAGAAGAAACATAATGCATAATTGGTGAGGAAGCATGACTACCTGATATCTCAAAGGTATGTAATGATTTTTCCATTTTAAGTGTATTTAGATTAAGTGTATCTAAAAGATAAAATTTATGTAAAATATTTTTAAAAATTCACTAAAAAAAATACGAAAAATAAAAAATTTAATTTTTTGAAAAACGAACTCAATTTTATGGAACCAAACATGGAGAATTGACATAAAAAAATAAAAAATAAAAGCGTGGTCCCTAGGTGAACAATGACTTTGCCACGGTTACAAGAAAACTAATTAAATACATGACAGCAGGTGCCCCTCTCCCGATGATTATTTACACATGAAGAAAAATAATTAAATACATGACAAGACCAGTCTAGACTTGCTAATAGCCAAAAATCAAAAATGCTGTTACCATGCTCGCCAAAGGAACCGATATGTTATCATCCACCACCTCTGTAATTGGGAGTGACTCTACAATTGTTGCCACCAAAGAAACTAAAGCAACTCTTTCCACCGTCCAAATCCAATCCAACTGGAAGTATCAGAGGGCTGAAAAGCAGTAGAACATCCTATCATATGAAAAAAAGTCGTGAGTCAATATCAAATTTCATACGGGGTAAGCTAATCTACCGTCACGTGTTTGATTGCAAAACAAAGTTTCCAAAACTCACCCAATGGAGATCAAGAAACCAAATATAAACATTGAGATGCTACCAACCCGACTCTTCTTTTTGTAGGTGCTAGTAACAGCACTCAAAAATAAAAAAAGGGCAAATTACCTACCAGTCATTTTTTAAAAGTGTGTATTTTATTTAATCCCAAAATTTTTAGATAAACGAAAAATTCTGTGCCCATTATTTTCTACTCTTTCTCTGCATCTTACTTCTTCTCTTTATATCTATTTCTTTGAAATCCGGTGACGACCACACCTTCCTTTTGTTATTTTTCTTTCTAAAGTCACTAGCGACCAGCATTGCTTGGGGTTCACCGTCAACCACCAAGCACCGACTCCATGCTTCATGCTCACCGATGGCGAATAAGATAAGTTTCCGACGAAGAAGATGAGCAGATTTACATTAGATCTAGCTAGATTTAAACCAAAAATAGTTTTCGTAGTGCAAGCCTCTCTCTATATCTGTCTCTTTTCTTCGATCTCTTAGTTTTTTTTTGTTTTTTTTTTTATTTTATTTTATTTTATTTTACCTTTTTTGTACTTGATGAATTCTAAAATGTGAATGGTTCAGATTATCAAAATTGGGCAAAAAAAAGGGCCCACTAAACCAGACTAGACGGTCTAATCCAATAGAGGACTGGAGACAATCCAGTCCCTTTTATTTATCTCCGAAAAATGTACATGCACATACCGGTTTCATCCATTATATCTAATAAAATTAATTTAAGCAATTGATATAGCCACATTAAATCATAACTAACAGTAATTAGACTTGCAATAAAAAAATTACTTTAATCATAACCAAAATACAAATGGGGGCGATCGCAATAGATTATAACAAATATTATTTTATAACAAAATCAACTATCATAAGTTCTTTTATTTGGGTAGAATTTTACAAAATCAAATACAATTCTTTCCAACGGGAGGTAGGATTCGAAAAAATGGTAGGAGATGATTGTCCAATTTTACGATTGAATTAGAGGGTTACTATTTACCCCTACCTTATTTTAGGGGAGTACACGGTTCGGATTGGTTCGGTTCTGAGAAAATTCAAGAACCGAACCGATCTTAACGGTTCTGTAATTTTGAGAACCAAACCAGACCATTACACTTGTAAAACCGGACCAGAACCAATCCGAAAAAATGGTTTGGTTTCGGTTTGGTTTACGGTTTCAAAAATTTCTATTTACAAGAATAAATTGTTAATATTAACAAAATAATTACTCAAATTAATTACATTTAACTCATGATAAAAACTAATAATATTAAGGTATTACTCAATATTACATATCTATACCATCCTAATATCATTAAAATTATAAAAAAATAATTAATAAAAATAAAACTTGATATTATATATATATGTATCTTTTAAAATTCGGTTTAGTTCAGTTCGGTTTGAACTGCAGTTTTTTTATAAAATCCATCAACCGAACCGTTTTTGTAGTTCTCATTTCTTAATCCGAAACCGAACCAATTCTTAATAGAACCGAACCAAACCGTATGATTCGGTCTGGTTCGGTCCGGATTACCGGTTTGAACGGATCTGACTGTTCAAGAACAACTCGTTGGCCGAACTTATCGATCCATTACCTACTAAACTGTTCGGTGAGAATCCAAAAGAAAATTCAAACTTAACGAGCCTGACTCAGTTGACAAGAAAGAATCTGACTTAGGAGCGGGGGATAACACGTAATGCATAGGACTTACAGGAGCACTGGAGAAATAGCTGATGGCGGGGCAGCCGCAGCCGGGGCTTGAAGTTGCGGAGACGTAGGGAGTGGAACATGTGCTGTTGATTTCTTCGCTGAGACGGTGGCTTTTGTGAGCATCGTTGGTGTCGCCATTGTTGGAGGAGTGACGGTCGACGTTTGGTTCGCCATTGTTAGGGTTTGAAAAGAGCACCATTGCTGTGAATTCGAGAGCAGAAATGACAGAGGACCCCCACAACAACAATCCCCACAGAGACATGTCAGTGATGAGTGACCGGAGGGAAAAAAAAAAAAGCAAAAGCAACCAATTCCAATACATTGAGGTGGTGGGGTTTTTGCCGCTTGAGAGAGTTTTGGGGTGGGTTTAGAGACTAAAACGGGTCTGACTAGTTTATTGTACACGCAATAATTAGATAGAGAGCTCTGTGAATGAGGAGAGAATGCATACATGGTTATGCATTGTGCTTCCAATAAATATTGGAATTTAATTTTTTTAAATTAATTTTTTATTTTTTATATGTTCTTATTTGGAAAAATTATTCAAAAATTTTATTTCAGAAAATGTTGCTTCATTTAGTTTTGGATGTTTTCTTCGAAACTAATTATTCAAAAATTCCATTCCATTTCAGAAAATTATTTATGGTATGTTGTTTTGGTTTAATTTGGGAGTTTTGGAGTTTACTTTTTTACTTTTGGGTGTAATTTTGGTTTTAATTTTTTATTGGTGTTGTGGTGAGTTAGTTATGGTATAGTGTTATTTTTAATTTTTTGTGGGGGATTGTGTGGAGCGATTTAGAGGATTAGTGACGTTACCCATTTGGTGTGGGTTTGTAATGTAGGTCAACATATAATATGGTCGGGTTTGGTGTTGATATGTTACTATTTTATTGTATGTATGTATGTATATATATATATTAAGGAAAAGGGGACTTTCAACCCCCAAGTCTTGTGGAAACTCCAATATCCCAATTTAAATTTCTTGAATTTTTTATTTAAAAAAAAAAACCTTAACATTTATTAACTTTTCCCAACCCCCAAGCCTTACTCTCAAAATAACCCTTTAATGCATTAAGAACAAGCATAAAAAAAATTCCTTAAAAAGTCTTGAAAAAGGTACTGTAATAACTATATACGGATTATATTTATAATTATTTGTATGAGGGGATTTTAAATGCTGATTAGGGAATTTTGACCAAATCAATAAATACAGGCATGTGGAAAGACATGTGGATTGAAAAAAGTTAATAAATGCTGATCAGGGAATTTTGACGAAATCAATAAATGCTGAGTTTTTTTTTAATAAGAAATTTAGAAAATTCAGATTAGGATATTGAACCTCCCACAGGCCTTGGGGTTAAAAACTCCCTTTTTCCTTAATATATAGCATAGATATATATATATATATAAAATAAAATAGTAACATATCAATACCAAACTCGACCATATTCTATGTTGACCTGGATTAGAAACCCACACCAAATGGGTAACATCCCCTAAATGACTTCACACAATCCCCACAAAAAATTGAAAATAACACTATACCATAACCAACTTACCACAACATCAATAAAAAATTAAAACCAAAATCACACCCAAAGGTAAAAAAGTAAACTCCAAAACTCCCAAATTAAACCACAACAACGTACCATAAATAATTTTCTAAAATGGAATGGAATTTTTGAATAGTTGGTTTAGAAGAAAACATCCAAAAATAAATGAAGCAACATTTTCTAAAATGGAATTTTTGAATAATTTTTCCAAATAAGAATATATAAAAAATAAAAAATTAATTATTAAAAAATTGAATTCCAATATTTATTGAAAGCACAACGCATAACCATGTATGCATTCTCTCATTCACAGAGCTCTCTGTCTAATTATTGCGTGTACAATAAACCAGTCAGACTCGTTTCAGTCCCTAAGCCCACCCCAAAACTCTCTCTCAAACAGAAAAATCCCACCACCCCAATGGATTGGAATTGGTTGTTTTTTGTTTTGTTTTTTTTCCTCCTATCACTCATCACTGACATGTCTCTGTGGGGATTGTTGTTGTGGGGGTCCTCTATCATTTCTGCTCTCGAACTCACAACAATAGTGCTCTTTTCAAACCCTAACAATGGCGAACCAAACGTCGACCTTCACTCTTCCAACAATGCCGACACCAACGATGCTTACGAAAGCCATCGTCTCAGGGAAGAAAGCAACATCATATGTTCCACTCCCTATGTCTCTGCACCTTCAAGCCTCGGTCGTGGCTGTCCTGCTGTCGGCTACTTCTCCAGTGCTCCTACAAGTCCTATGCACTACGTGTTATCCACCGCTCCTAGGTCTGATTCTTTCTTGTCAACTGAGTCTAGCTCGTTTGAGTTCGAATTTTCTTCTGGGTTCTTACTGAACGGTTCAGTTGGTAATAGATCGATGAGTTCGCTCGACGAGTTGTTCTTGAACGGTCAGATCAGGCCGATGTCACCACTACGAGCAACACAGTTCCAATGCCAAGAACACGAAGAAAATGAGGCCTCTCATCATCATCATCGCATTCTGGAGTTGGAAGATTCTGAGAACAAAGAAGTTGAAACTCTGTTGATCGAGACAACACCGTCAGGCTCTGCTTCGTCTTCAAGGTCTTCATCGTCTGGAAGGACCTTGAAGAAGTGGATATTGTTCAAGGATCTATTGTATAGAAGCAAAACCGAAGGTAGAGGTAACAAAAAGAAGTTCTGGTCATCGATCACGTTCATTTGCTCATCATCTTCAAGGGACGAGAAGGAAAAGAATCGCAAGGAAACGCAAAAAATAGATCTCCGGAAAACTAGTGAACGGCGTCAGAAAGCGTAGGGTTCCGCTGTCGGTTCACGAGTTGCATTACACTGCGAATAGAGCACAAGCGGAGGAGATGAAGAAGAAGACCTTCTTGCTCTACCGGCAAGGATGGCTCGGATGTCTAGGGATTAGCGTTTGCATTTTTGAGTAATTTTATTTGTTACCGTATTATGGATTGTAATTTAAGCTCTTGTATAGTAGAAACAGAAGCCTTTGTTCCAGTCACCATTGATGATTTTGCTTCTTTAGCTATGAAGATATTATTGGATTCTTTAGCTATGAAGTATAAATAATATATTTATTTAAATTATTTTAAATAATTTCACTGTACTACGGAAACTATTTTTGGTTTAAATCTAGTTGGATCTAACGTAAATCTATTCATCTTCTTCGTCGGAAACTTATCTTATTCGCCATCGGTAAGCATGAAGCATGGAGTAGGTGGTTGGTGGTTGACGGTGAACCCCAAGCAATAGTGGTCGCTAGTGACTTTAGATTAGAAAGAAAAACAACAAAAGGAAGGTGTGGTCGTCACCGGATTTCAGAGAAATAGATATAAAGAGAAGAAGTAAGGTGCATAGAAAGAGCAGAAAATAATGGGCACAGGATTTTTCGTTTATCTAAAAATTTTGGGACTAAATAAAATACACGCTTTTAAAAAATGACTTGTAGGTAATTTGCCCTTTTTTTATTTTCGAGTGCTATTATTTGGTAGAAATATATTTAATTATTAGGATTTGTCCAAATCTCAATTACCGAGGTCCCATACATGGTTTTTTTGTGATGCAGTCTCTCTCTCTCTCTCTCTCCAGAATGCCTAAGTCAGCTTTGCTCGTGAGTGCATAGTGCTAAGGCAGAACGTCCATCTTTAGCCTCTAAGTCACAAGACCCCCCAGAGTCGTGTGAGGAACATTGAACACTTTGGCATGCCTGAACCATGCCTACTGGCTTAGGCACTTGAGTGGCATTGTATACTCCTTGGAGTAGTAGTAGCTCGTGCAGTCCAGACATGTGAAGTATGAGTTCTGTTGCTATGTTACATGGACCACGGTGTAGTTGTTGCTTGCCATGTGGATATGTGTCTTCGTGTCCTCATCTAATTATTATGTCGAAGGATATGGGGACATGACAACATATTTCTATTTCTCTATATACTTGTTTTATTTTCTTGAGTAAATGGTGTTTACAAGGTGCAATTATAGCATTCATGTATAATATGGGCACTTTATACTTTGTTTCACAATAAATGTGAATTACTAAATATATCTGTTAGGTGAATGTTTAACTAAACATGCCAGACACACCTCATATCCTTACCCATGAGTGTCAGTGTCCGACAAATGTACTTCATACACACCGAAGTGTCCATGTAATGATTCCTAACTACAAGGGATGTCAGGTTGGCGAGGCTTGCTAAAGATGAAGTCTTAGGACTTAGGCACATTTGAGATGCTTATCAGTCCTTTGATCCCTCTCAGCTTGGACTGACCATATGGAAGCTAGTTTAAGTTCTCATTCTGTCAAATTACACCACTTGCCTTTTCCGACTTGCAGATTTATGGGGACCCAGAAGCAGCTGATATTGTGTTTACATCTGGGGCAAATATTGTTATTACTGGCATAAACATTACAAGACAAGTCATAATGACAGGTCCTGCTTCGCCTTTTTAGTTTTCTTTGTTAGTGTTTTTGTTTTGTATCATGCTTTAACGAATCTATTTCTCCCCTAAATCAAAGATATCTTGCGGTTTCAGATGCTGACCTTGATGAATTGAGGCAGTCTGAGGGAAGACATGCTCAATTGTTAAGCACTATGTGCAAATGTTACAGAGATTGGCATGTTGAGTCTCTTGGAGTCTATGGTAACTTCTGTTCATAAATTGGGCAATATTAAAGTTGTGCTGTTTTGATTGTTAATCAACGTAGTCAGTTATAAACATTAATCAAAATAACAAATTGAAGTTAACAAATGTAGGGATTTTCCTCCATGACCCAGTCAGTTTTGTGGCACTAGTTCGACCCGACCTCTTTACATACAAAAAGGGGGTTGTGCGAGTTGGAACAGAGGGGATATATATGGGGCACACACTCCTGGACCATGAACAAAAGTACGTTTAAAAGACCAAGGATACTCTGTTCCCAAATCCCTATGCCTCTATGTCCTAATGTCATTGATGTTTTGTGGGAATTTCAAGAAATGATCGGGTTGGGAGTGCATTGGGATAGAGTGATAGGGATTAGGGGAAAGAGGGTTCCGTGCCCATTTCAAGTAAAATGCATTTTTGGGGGTGTATTTTGGTCTTTTTCATTATCGTTTCTAAATTTATCTTAATAATCTGATACAGATGGGATTCAAGCAACCCATGGTCAGGAGCCTGTTTCAGTGGCGTGGACGGTTAATGTGGATGAAGTTCTTGATTATATTAAGAAACTGTTGATGGAACCATGAAATCTTTTGAAGTTGTGCTCGACGCCCACTGAAGATGTCAAATACTTTGAAAATAAATGTTGGGTTGTCTTCATTTTCTACTTGAGATCCCTTGCACTGTTAGTGACAAACCAAATTTTGGGGGTTGAGTTCTAGTTTGCCGGTCTCCCATAGCTGAAAGTTTGCTGTAATATATGAAATATATAAACGCATTTACTTAATATACATCAATCAAAGCAAACATTTTACGAACATATACCTTCATGAGTACGCACTGTTTTGTAAACTTTTGAAGTTGTGTTGTTTCTTTATACATGGCTTTGTTTTCTTTTAATCTATATTTTGCATGCTTTAATTTATGTTTTGTTTGCATTCATCGGATATATAGTTCCTTTGTTGCATTATTTCTTGTATTAGTTTTGTGTACATCTCTGTTTCATTGTTTTTGTACTGTTTAGTCTTCCAAATTCTGATTTGTTGCATACTATGTTGATTTTATTGTTTTGTATTATGCAAATTTGGATATAGTTGCATTTTACTGTTACATATTAGTTTGTTTCGCCTTCAAACCCTGAGCCATCATAATTTTGTTTATTAATTTAGACTACACTAGTCTACATATTGAAGGTGTAGTTGATATTAATCTTAAAATTATGACCTGAAAAGTGCAATTATATATGCTACTAGCAAGTTGGTCTCTGCTCAGTTCCCTTCATCTCCCTAACCAAAAAGGAGGTGATTATGGTCTTGTTTGGTGTAATTTTCTGAAGCTAAATGTTGATAACAGCAAAAAAAACAAGATAAACACACATTTTTCTAACTTTTAGATAATCAACTCTTTTTTTTCCCTAGCTTATTTAATCCATTTCTGCCTCATAAATAATAATTAGGTGCTATACAAAAAAATTCTACACACACACATATATATATATATATATATATATAAAATAATAAATTATAAGCAACTCTAATAAATTAGGTCAAACAAGACCGATATATGTTTGAAGTCATCTTGATGGAGATTTGCACCTAACCTCAACTTTGTCTTTTATTCCCTTTCTTCCCTTCCTTTCCTTTCCTTTCCTTTCCTTTCCCTTCTTTCACCCAGCAAACTTCTCCCCTTCTTTTCTCCTAAATTAACTCGACGCACCATGTTACTTTCGGTTGTGGTAGGTGCTTCAGTCTTTGACCTTCGTAGTTGTTTGTTGAGCTTTTTATTTTCCGTTTCTTTTTTCTTGGATAAGTTTGCATTTTCATCAAAATCAAAATTATTAGTAGAGGAATAACAGCCCCTTAGACGTCTTCCTTAAGTATTATACATGTTAAAAACTGAAGGGGTTACCCTCAAGTGGGGGTTTGTATCAGTTTTATTTTTACATGTTCATGGCATTGAGTCTCTTTTAAATACACTATAACTAGAATATCATTCGTGCTATGCACGAAATAATTATAGATATTTATATTTGTTTTAGATGTTTTTTAATATATAAATTATATTTTTTAAGATTTTTTATAAAGATAATTTAACAATCTTATCACTAACCATAGTATATGGGAGAAGTTGAAAATGATGCTGCAATAACTATACACGGATTTTATCTATAATTATTTGTATGAGGGGATTTTAAATGTTGATCAGGAGATTTTGACCAAATCAATAAATGCAGACATGTGGAAAGACATGTGAATTGAAAAAAGTTAATAAATGCTGATAAGGGGATTTTGACCAAATCAATAAATGCTGATTTTTTTTTTAATAAAAAATTTAGAAAATTCAGATATTGAAACTCTCACAGGTTTTGGGGTTAAAAGCTCCTTTTTGCTTAATATATAACTAGCATATCACTCGTGCTATGCACGGATTATGTTTACAATCTATACTATATATTAAGCAAAATGGGATTTTTAACCCCAAGGCCTGTGAGAGTTCTAATCTCCTAATCCTAATTTTCTAATTTTTTGATTTAAAAAAAAAATCTCAGCATTTATTGACTTCTCCCAACCCAACTTCAGCATTTATTAACTTCTCCCAACCCACAATCCCTTTTGACTTCTCTCATAATTATTGTAACACCCTTTTTAATTTCTCTCATACACTATGGTTACACACAAAAATAAAAAAATATATAATAATTTAGCTATAGATCTCAAAAAGATATAACATCTAAATTTGAATTATGATTTAATAATATAATTATGTAATTTTTTTTTATGTATATCTATCAAAATTTTAAATCACTTAATAGGACAAATTAATCAATTTTTCAAAATTATTGATTTTTAATTTACAAAATAGATTTAAAAAAAACTATTGACTGATTTACTTATTTTATAACAAAAATATTTCATAGTCTCTCCCTCCTAATCTCTCTCACAAATTTTCAAAAAAAAAAAAATTAAAACTTGCATTCTTTTTCTCTTTCCCAAAAAATCAGATAATATTTTTTATTAAAGTTGTAGATATCTACCTATATTTTATATATTATATTATAACATAACAAAAAAAACTAAAATACTAAAAAAAAAATCTTTAAAGTTTATCTAAATAAACTTTAACTCAATAAAACTCACATGTCTATCACATATCTAACTCACGTCATAACCTACCTAAATAATAATAATTAAAAACAAATAGAAACCACAAATAAATTAAATTTAAAAAAAAAAAAAGATACCCACAACTCTATCTTAAATAAATTGAAAAAAAAAAATACCTGAATAGAAACCACACAAAAATAAAAATAAAAATAAAAAGATATATCTATCTATCTATATTTATACTATATATTAAGTAAAAGGGGGTTTTTAACCCCAAGTCTTGTGGGAGCTTCAATCTCCCAATCTAAATTTCCTGATTTTTTGAATTATATAAAAAAAAAACCTTAGCATTTATTACCTTCTCCCAACCCCCAAGTTTTACCCTCATAATAACACTTTAATGCATTAAGAACAAGCATAAAAAAATATTATTTGAAATCCAACACATATGAATTCCTTGAAAAGTCCTAACAGATATGATTATCATCCCTTATAATAATACTTTAATGCATTAAAAATAAGCATAAAAAAAAATTATTGAAAAGTCAAAAACATATGATTATTATCAAAATATTAAACTTTAATATAATATAATAAAAGAAAGAAGACATTTAATTTCTTGAAAAGTCAAACACATATGATTATTATCAAAATATTAAACTTTAATATAATATAAAAAAAGGAAAAAAAAGACATTAAAAAAAAAGACATTTAAAAATCGCAATTCACATATATAAATAATTGTAAATATATTAAGAAAAATGGGGTTTCTAAACCCCAAGCCTTGTGGGAGCTCCAATCTTTCAATCTTAATTTTTTAAATTTTTTATTTAAAAAAAAAATCTCAGCATTTATTGATTTGGTCAAAATTTCCTGATCAGCATTTATTAACTTTTTTCAATCCACATGCCTGCATTTATTAATTTGGTCAAAATCTCTTATTAGTATTTAAAATCCCCTCATACAAATAATTATAGATACAGCCCGTGCATAGTTACTGCAGTAGTTTTTTTAATTTCTCCTATACACTATGGTTAGTGATAAGATTGTTAAATTATTTTTATAAAAAATCTTAAAAAACATAATTTATATATTAAAAAAAATTAAAAAAAATATAAAATATCTATAATTATACCGTGCATAGCACGGGTGATAGGATAGTTATCTATATATGTGAATTGCGATTTTTAAATGTTTTTTTTTTAAATGCCTTCTTTTTTTTCCTTTTTTATTTTTTTTAAATGTTTTTTTTTAAATGCCTTCTTTTTTTTCCTTTTTTATATTATATTAAAGTTTAATATTTTGATAATAATCATATGTGTTAAACTTTTTAAAGAATTAAATGTCCTTTTTTTTATTATATTACATTAAGGTTTAATATTTTGATAATAATCATATGTGTTAGACTTTTCAAGAAATTTTTTTTATGCTTGTTCTTAATGC
Organism: Camellia sinensis; assembly: GCF_055761805.1. Classification (NCBI taxonomy): domain Eukaryota; kingdom Viridiplantae; phylum Streptophyta; class Magnoliopsida; order Ericales; family Theaceae; genus Camellia; species Camellia sinensis. The sequence goes on along the minus strand of NC_138970.1, from coordinate 92,058,251 downwards.
ATTAAAGGTTATTATAAGGGATAATAATCATATGTGTTGAGACTTTTCAAGAAATTCATGTGTTGGATTTTAAAGAATTTTTTTTATGCTTGTTTTTAATGTATTAAAGTGTTATTATGAGGGTAAGACTTGGAGGTTGGGAGAAGTTAATAAATGCTAAGTTTTTTTTTTTTTTTAAATCAAAAAATCAGGAAATTTAGATTGGGAGATTGGAGATCCCACAAGACTTGGGGTTAAAAACCCCCTTTTGCTTAATATATAGTACTAGCATATCACCCGTGCTATGCACGAGATTAAATTTAAAAAAAAAAACTATTTATATTATGTTAAACATATTTATAAATTGTTAGCATAAAATATATGTAATTTTAAAAGAAAATGTTGGCATTGCATAATTAAAGTAATAAAAATAATAATTTATTACATTTGTTCGAAATTCATTGAATAAGTAAAACAAAAAAACAACTAAAATCTAAATTGTTGTGAGCATTCCATCAGCATTCCTGCATTGTCAACATGATAGTTAGGTGGTGTTTGGTTATCATATTTGGCTAAATAATCACAAAAAGACAAAAAAAAAAAAAAAAAAATCCACTATTCCAAAGCTAAAAAATCAAAAATCCAATCAAGAATACCAAACAAACAAACAAAAAATTCTCAGGCTAAAAAAGTCAAAAAGGCCAAAAAATCAACTAAAAAAGTCATTGCCAAACAAAGGCTTATAATTAATGAACAATACATATATTATGTATTTATAAAATGTTATAAAGTAAAAATGTTATACTTACATATTTTTTTTTTAACCTTCTGAAATGTATAGACATTCTTCTGACCAATCTACATTTAAAAAAAATAACTGTTGAACAAATTACAATCACATTTTTCTCTTTGTGAGTGTTTATATTTATCTAACTTCAATCATATTAAAAAATTAAATTATAATTTTTTTTTGGCTAGACCAAATACAAATAAAAAAAATGAGATAACTTCAATCATACAAATCAAAAATATTTTTATGCTACCTAACTACAATCATATTTTTTTCATAATAAAAAAATAATTATAAAGAAGAACCATTAAAGCAGTAAATAAAACGATTAAATCACGTTAAAAAAAAATCATTTGAATAAACTACAATCACATCACATTTTTCTCATAATAAAAAAAAATAAATGAAAAAAAAAACCATTGAACTAACTACAATGCAATCACATTAAAAAAAAAGAACCATTGAACAAACTACAATCATATCACATTTTTCCCATAATAAAAAAAATAAATGAAAAAAAAAGAACCATTAAACTAATCACAATACAATCACATTAAAAAAAAAGAACCATTGAACTAACTATAATCACATTAAAAAAAAAAGAACCGTTGAACTAACTACAATCACATTTTTCTCTTTGTGAGTGTTTACATTTATCTAACTTCAATCATATTAAAATATCAAATTATAATTTTTTTTTTAAAAAGGAGATAACTTCAATCATACAAATCACAAATATTTTTATGCTATCTAACTACAATCATATTTTTTTCATAATTAAAAAAAATAATTGTAAAGAAGAACCATTAAAAACAGTAAATAAAACAATTAAATCACATTAAAAAAACCATTGAACAAACTACAATCACATCACATTTTTCTCATAATAAAAAAAAGTAAATGAAAAAAAAAAGAACCATTGAACTAACTATAATACAATCACATTAAAAAATAGAACCATTGAACAAACTACAATCACATCACATTTTTCTCATAATAAAAAAAAACAAATGAAAAAAAAGAACCATTAAACTAATTACAATACAATCTCATTAAAAAAAAGAGTCATTGAACTAACTACAATCACATTAAAAAAAAAAAAAACTATTGAACTAATTACAATCACATTTTTCTTTTTGTGAGTATTTATATTTATCTAACTTCAATCATATTAAAAAATCAAATTATAATTTTTTTTTTTACAAATCACAAAAGGAGATTACTTCAATCAAAAGAACCATTAAAAGAACTATTAAAATAGTACACAAAAGAAGAAATTGCTAAACCAAATACAAATTATAATATATATTTTTTTGGCTAGACCAAATGCATCAAAAAATGAGATAACTTCAATTATACAAATCACAAATATTTTTATGCTATCTAATTACAATCATATTTTTTTTCATAATAAAAATAATAATTGTAAAAATAAAACGATTAAATAATTATGAGGGGGTTTTAACCAAATCTCCCAAAAGGCATGGGGATTGAGAGAAATTAATAAATGTTGAGTTTTTTTTTTTAAATCAAAAAATTAAAAAATTAGGATTGAGATATTGAAACTCACACAAGACTTGTGGGTTAAAAATCTTTTTTTGCTTAATATATAGTAAGTATAGATAGATAGATAGATATATAGATATAGATAGATAGATAGATAGATAGATATAGATATAGATAATATAATATAGATAGATAGATAGATGTGTTGAAATTTTCAAGGAATTTTGTTTATGCTAGTCTTTAATGCATTAAAGTTTAATTATGAGGGAGTTTTGACCAAATCTCCCAAAAGGCATAGGGATTGGAAGAAATTAATAAATACTGAGGTTTTTTTTTTAAAAACAAAAAAATTAGAAAATTAGGATTGCAATATTGGAGCTCCCACAAAGCTTGTGGGTTAAAAACCCCCTTTTGCTTAACTAGCATATCACCCGTGCTATGCACGGGATTAAATTTTTTTTAAAAAAAAAACTATTTATATTATGTCAAACATATTTATTAATTGTTAGCATAAAATATATGTAATTTTAAAAGAAAATGTTGACATTGCATAATTAAAGTAATAAAAATAAGAATTTATTACATTTGTTCGAAATTCACTGAATAAGTAAAACAAAAAAATAACTAAAATCTAAATTATTGTGAGCATTCCATCAACATTCCTGCATTGTCAACATGATAGTTAGGTGGTGTTTGGTTATCATACTTGGCTAAATAATCACAAAAAGACAAAAAAAATATTCAAAAAATCACAGAAAGTCAAAAATCACAAAAAGACAAAAAAAAAATCCACTATTCCAAAGCTAAAAATCCAAAAATCCAATCAAGGATACCAAACGAACAAAAAACTCTCAGGCTAAAAAAGTCAAAAAGGCCAAAAAGCCAACTAAAAAAGTCATTGCCAAACAAAGGCTTAGTATTATAATTAATGAACAATACATATATTATGTATTTATAAAATGTTATAAAGTAAAAATGTTATACTTACATTTTTTTTTTAACCTTCTGAAATGTATAGACATTTTTCTGACCAATTTACATTTAAAAAAAATAATCGTTGAACTAACTACAATCACATTTTTCTCTTTGTGAGTGTTTATATTTATCTAACTTCAATCATATTAAAAAATCAAATTATAATTTTTTTTTGACTGGACCAAATACAAATAAAAAAAAATGAGATAACTTCAATCATACAAATCACAAATATTTTTATGCTATCTAACTACAATAATATCTTTTTCATAATAAAAAAATAATTATAAAGAAGAACCATTAAAGCAGTAAATAAAACGATTAAATCACGTTAAAAAAAAACCATTGAACAAACTACAATCACATCACATTTTTCTCATAATAAAAAAAATAAATGAAAAAAAAAGAACCATTGAACTAACTATAATACAATCACATTAAAAAAAAGAACCATTGAACAAACTACAATCATATCACATTTTTCTCATAATAAAAAAAATAAATGAAAAAAAAGAACCATTAAACTAATTACAATACAATCACATTAAAAAAAAAGAACCATTGAACTAACTATAATCACATTAAAAAAAAGAACCGATGAACTAACTACAATCACATTTTTCTTTTAATGAGTGTTTATATTTATCTAACTTCAATCATATTAAAAAATCAAATTATAATTTTTTTTTAGTTAGACCGAATACAAATCAAAAAAGAAGATAACTTCAATCATACAATTCACAAATATTTTTATACTATCTAACTACAATCATATTTTTTCATAAGAAAAATAATAATTGTAAAGAAGAACCATTAAAACAGTAAATAAAAAAATTAAATCACATTAAAAAAAAATATTGAACAAACTACAATCACATCACATTTTTCTCATAATAAAAATAAGTAAATGAAAAAAAAAAGAACCATTGAACTAACTACAATACAATCGCATTAAAAAATAGAACCATTGAACAAATTACAATCACATCACATTTTTCTCATAATAAAAAAAACAAATGAAAAAAAAAACCATTTAACTAATTACAATACAATCTCATTAAAAAAAAGAATCATTGAACTAACTACAATCACATTAAAAAAAAATTGTTGAACTAATTATAATCACATTTTTCTCTTTGTGAGTATTTATATTTATCTAACTTCAATCATATTAAAAAAATAAATTATAATTTTTTTTTTTTTTTTACAAATCACAAAAGGAGATAACTTAAATCAAAAGAACCATTAAAAGAACTATTAAAATAGTACACAAAAGAAGAAATTGTTAAACCAAATACAAATTATAATTTTTTTTTTGGCTAGACCAAATACATCAAAAAAGGAGATAACTTCAATCATACAAATCACAAATATTTTTATGCTATCTAATTACAATCATATTTTTTTTTATAATAAAAAAAATAATTGTAAAGAAGAACCATTAAAATAGTAAGTAAAATGATTAAATAATTATGAGGGGGTTTTAACCAAATCTCCCAAAAGGCATGGAGATTGAGAGAAATTAATAAATGCTGAGTTTTTTTTTTAATCAAAAAATTAGAAAATTAGAATTGGGATATTGGAGCTCCCACAAGACTTGTGGGTTAAAAACCTCATTTTGCTTAATATATAGTATATATATATAGACAAATATAGATAATATAATATAGATAGATAGATGTGTTGAAATTTTCAAAAATTTTTGTTTATGCTAATTTTTAATGAATTAAAGTTTAATTATGAGGGAGTTTTAACCAAATCTCCCAAAAGGCATAGGGATTGGAAGAAATTAATAAATGCAGAGGTTTTTTTTTTTAAAATCAAAAAATTAGAAAATTAGGATTGGGATATTGGAGCTTCCACAAAGCTTGTGGATTAAAACCCCCTTTTGCTTAATATATAGTATAGAAGTATAGATAGATATAGATAGATAGATAGATATATCTTTTTATTTTTATTTTTATTTTTGTGTGGTTTCTATTCAGGTATTTTTTTTTTTTCAATTTATTTAAGATGGAGTTGTGGGTATCTTTTTTTTTTAATTTAATTTATCTGTGGTTTCCATTTGTTTTTAATTATTATTATTTAGGTAAGTTATGATGTGAGTTAGATATCTGATAGGCATGTGAGTTTTATTGATTTAAAGTTTATTCAGATAAGATTTAAAGTTTATTTAGATAAACTTTAAAGTTTTTTTTTTAGTTTTTTTTGTTATGTTATAATATAATATAATATATAAAATATAGGTAGATATCTACAACTTTAATAAAAAATATTATCTGATTTTTTGGGGAAGAGAAAAGGAATGCAAGTTTTAATATTTTTTTTTGAAAATTTGTGAGAGAGATTAGGAGGGAGAGATTATGAAATATTTTGGTTATTAAATAAATAAATCGGTCAATAGTTTTTTTAATTTATTTTGTAAATTAAAAATAAATAAATCAGTCAATAGTTTTTTTTAATCTATTTTGTAAATTAAAAATCAATAATTTTGAAAAATTGATTAATTTGTCCCATTAAGTGATTTAAAATTTTGATAGATATACATAAAAAAAAATACATAATTATATTATTAAATCATAATTTAAATTTAGATGTTATATCTTTTTGAGATCTATAGCTAAATTCTTTTTTTTTTTATTTTAAATTTTGTGTGTAACTATAGTGTATGAGAGAAATTGAAAAGAGTGTTGCAATAATTATGAGAGAAGTCAAAAGGGATTGTGGGTTGGGAGAAGTCAATAAATGCTGAGTTTTTTTTTTTTTTTTTAAATCAAAAAATTAGAAAATTAGGATTAGGAGATTGGAGCTCCCACAGGCCTTGGGGTTAAAAATCTCCTTTTGCTTAATATATAGTATAGATATATAGTACTAGCCTAGCACCCGTGTTATGCACGAAATAATTATAAATATTTATATTTATTTTAGATTTTTTTTAATATATAAATTATGTTTTTTAAGATTTTTTATAAAAATAATTTAACAATTTTATCACTAACCATAGTGTCTAAGAGAAGTTGAAAAATGTACTGCAATAATTATGTAAGGATTGTATCTATAATTATTTGTATGAGAGGATTTTAAATGCTAATTAAGGGGTTTTGATTAAATTAATAAATGCAGGCATGTGAAAAGACATGTGGATTAAAAAAAGTTAATAAATGTTGATCAAAAAATTTTGACCAAATCAATAAATGCTAAGTTTTTTTTTTTTTAAATAAAAAAATCAAGAAATTTAGATTTGAATATTGGAGCTCCCACAAGGCTTGGATTAGAAACCCCCTTTTCCTTAATATAGAGATATAGATTAAAGTTTAATATTTTGATAATAATCATATGTGTTGGACTTTTCAAGAATTTTTTTTTATGTTTATTCTAAATACATTAAAGTGTTATTATGAGGGATACTAATCATATGTGTTGGGACTTTTCAAGGAATTCATATGTGTTGGATTTCAAATAAGTTTTTTTATACTTGTTCTTAATGCATTAAAGTGTTATTATGAGGGTAAGACTTGGGAGTTGGGAGAAGTTAATAAATGCTAAGATTTTTTTTTAAATCAAAAAATTAGGAAATTTAGATTGGGAGATTGGAGCTCCAACAAGGTTTGGGGTTAAAAACCCCCTTTTGCTTAATATATAGTATAGACTAGCCTATCACCCGTGCTATGCACGGGATAATTATAGATATTTATATTTGTTTTAGATTTTTTTTAATATATAAATTATTTTTTTTAAAGATTTTTTATAAAAATAATTTAACAATCTTATCACTAATCATAGTGCATGAGAGAAGTTGAAAATGGTACTGTAGAAACTATACACAGATTGTATCTATAATTATTTGTACGAGTGAATTTTAAATACTGATCAAAGGATTTTGATCAAATCAATAAATGCAGGCATGTGAAAAGACATGTGGATTGAAAAAAGTTAATAAATGTTGATCAGAGGATTTTGACCAAATCAATAAATGTTGAGTTTTTTTTTTAATAAAAAATTTAGAAAATTCAGATTGGGATTATTTAGAGCCATTGAACAAACTACAATCACATTTTTTTTTGTGAGTTAACTTCAATCATATTAAAAAAATCAAATTATAAACAAAAGGAGATAACTTCAATCATACAAATCACAATTTTTTTAATGCTATCTAACTACAATGACATTTTTCTCAAAATAAAAAAATATGATTGAAAAATAATAACCATTAAAATAGTAAATAAAAAAGATTATTTAGAACTATTGAACAAATTACAATCACATTTTTCTTTTTGTGAGTATTTATGTTTATCTAACTTCAATCATATTAAAAAATAAAATTATAAACAAAAGGAGATAACTTCAATCATACAAATCACAATTTTTTTAATGCTATCTAATCATCATCAATAATTAAAAAAATCAATCACAAATTAAGTCAATTGATAATTAAAAAATACAATAATTTATTTTTCAAAAAACATAGTGAGTTAAAAAGATCCATTACAATTTTTTTTTGTCAAAATACAATCTAATCATCATCAATAATTGGTACATTATGTGATTCTAATGAGTACAATCCATTTTGTTTTTCAAAAAACACAGTGAGTTAAAAATCAAATCACAAATTAAGTGAATTGATAGTTAAAAAAACACAATAATTTTTTTTTCAAAAAACATAGTAAGTTAAAAAAATCAATTACAATTTTTTTTTCAAAATACAATCTAATCATTATCAATAATTGGTACTTTAAAAATCAAATCAGAAAAAAATAAATCAAATCACAAATATTTTTATGCTATCTAACTTCATATTTTTTCATAAATAATTGTAAAGAAAAACTATTAAAACAGTAAATAAAAGATTAAATCACATTAAAAAAAAGAACCATTGAACAAACTACAATAACATCATATTTTTCCCATAATAAAAAAAATAAATAAATGAAAAAAAGAACCATTGACTAACTACAATCACATTAAAAAAAAAAAAATCATTGAACTAACTACAATCATATTTTTTTTTATTTGTGAGTGTTTATGTTTATCTAACTTCAATCATATTAAAAATAAAATTAAAATAGAAAATAAAAAGATTAAATAACATTAAAAAAATAAAACCATTGAACTAACTACAACAATCATATTAAAAAAAAGAGCCATTGAACAAACTACAATCACATCACATTACAATCACATTTTTTTTCTTTGTGAGTGTTTATGTTTATTTAATTTCAATCATATTAAAAATAAAATAAAATAGTAAATAAAAAGATTAAATAACATTAAAAAAAACCCATTGAACTAACTATAACAATCCTATTAAAAAAAAGAGCCATTGAAAAAACTACAATCACATCACATTTTTCCCATAATAAAATAAATAAATGAAAAAAAAGAACTATTAAACTAACTACAATTACATTAAAAAAAAAAAGAATCATTCAACTAATTATAATCACATTTTTCTCTTTGTGAGGATTTATATTTATCTAACTTCAATCATATTAAAAAATCAAATTATAATTTTTTATTCGCTAGATAAATCACAAATATTTTTATGCGCTATCTAACAACAATAGTAAAACAGTAAACAAAAGGAAAAGTCAAGAAGGAGAAAACAAAAATAACTTTTTGATTTTTTGGCTAAAAAGGAGAGTTCTCAAACGAGGCCTTACTGTTTGCATACGTGGTCACTAAAGTTGAAAGTGTAGAAGTGAGAAGTCAAGAAGGAGAAAACAAAAAGGAGACTCACTGTTTGCAATAAGTATGTGAAAAATTAAAAAGAGTGTGTATATTGGAGAAGTTAAAAAGATTTGGAAGAATTTAATAAGTGCTAACTTTTTTTTTTTTCAAAAAAAATCAAAAAAATTAATAAATTAAGATTCAGATATTGGAACTCCCACAAAACTTGTGGGTTAGAGATAGATATAAATAAATAGATAGATATAGATATAGATATTTATATTTGTTCTAAATTTTTTTTAATATACAAATTATTTGTTTTGGAAAATGTACTACAGTAATTATGAGAGAAGTCAAAAAATCTTGTGAGTTGAGAGAAGTTAATAAATGCTGAGGTTAAATTTTTTTTTTAAAAAACAAAAAATTAGAAAATTAAAATTTACATATTGGAGTTTCCACAAGTTTTGGGGTTTAAAAACTCTCTTTCGCTTAATATATAATATACATATAGATAGATGTCCACCAATGTCTGTTTATTATCATTACTGCAACCTATTGATTCCAAGATTATCAACAAACGAAGTGTTGAGTCACTGATCAAATTTTGAAAACAAAAATTCAGAGAAACCGCTCTGATACTACAACTGGTGAGTTCTTTTAGAAATAAAAATTAATTTATTTAAGGAAACACTGACTTGAATTAATTAGATAATGCCAAAATAAATCAAATCAATTAAGTTCAGCTGAGTTAGAACATGCATCCACCATAAGAATAAGCCATCATGCATAAGAGACAAGGATTTGCCATTTATAATGGGACTTCCAATTGAGAAGGTAAAAAAACTCATTGTGATGCAATTCAATATGGTACTCAGAGATGTACAAAAAACTAATATGGTTTTATTTGTCAATTATGTATTTTAGTCAAAAAGTCATTATAAGTTGTCACATTGTTCTCTCTACTTTTTTGTATATTTTTTCGTAAAAAGTCAAAAGTTACTGAAATAACATGTTCCCAAACGAGACTTACAAGTCTAAAATTAGCTTTTCGGTGAGAAATGGACATGTCAAATGGCTCAAAATGTTTTTTTTTTAATTTTTTTTTAAGTGAAATGAATTTATAAGCCAGCTTATGAGAGCTGCCAAACAAAGCCTAACTTAATCAAATCAAGTTGCATGACTCCATATTCAGACAAAGATTCTTCCTACTTACATCCCAGAGCAGTCCATACTTATAAATGTTTTTCCTTATCCGTGCCAATTTCTCTTAAACTTCGCTGATTTACTATCCCTTGCTAGCACGCCATTGTCAAACTCTAGCTCCAAGTTACCTGATCGACATAACTAATTTATGTGCAATTGTGTGTGCTTTAAGCTTGTACATTGTGTCAAGGATTTGCAACTCACAAAGAAATTCAAAACCCAATCCCATTGATTATAAACCACATATAACACTGAGCATTCAACCCACTCAACCTTTAGAATGAAATTTTCAACACAAAAAATAACCAATTGGTACATAGACATTTTCCCTCACTACTTGTGCAAATCATGTTGACAGATCGGCTTTCTCAATTGTAGTTCTCAAATGTGTCTTACTGTTAAAATATTTTCAAAATATTTTAAAGTTGTTTGTTCTTTGGGTTTTTAAAACTTCCCTTTTTTCTTTTTTTTTTTTAAACCTACTTCTATAAAATCCAGTCCCACATAAGAAAAAGAGGACAAAGTAATGCCTTAACAAATGAATTCATGAAAGATTCTCTTAATTTAAAGAGAATCAAAGGCCATGCTAGTGTGTATTTATATGTTCCATCGATGGTATTCGCACATGCGCGTGCGCGAGTAGTTGGAAGCATTGTAGCGCTTTAGAGGCGCACTTAGACACTGGAAATTATTTAATATTTCCATAATATTATGTGGTTATACTCTTAAATTGATCATCAATTATTTAATCTCATGTTGCTCCCCCATCTCCAAAATAAATTATGGATTCTTACGCCTCTACACTAATCAAAATCTTATGAAATATCACGTATCCATACTCCGAGAGTACTAAATAATCACCCCTTAAACACATGGCAAGTGTGCATGTGACAAATGATCAAAGATTGTTGATTTTTTCAATTCATAGTGGGTGATCATTGAATGTTTTACTTATGTCGTACTAAAAAATTATTTTAAAATTTAAAAGAAAAAATAGTTGGGATTATGTCAATAAATTGTTTTCATTTAAATTGTAATGGGTAATATTTTATTTTAGGTATTAACATCATCTTGTGATCGATCTCTAACATTTAGAGCAAAAAAAAATTAAGTGAATTATAAAAAGAGTTAATTATACTTAGCACCACTGTAGTTTTATCAAAATCTTATTTTAGATCTTAAACTTTCTATTATGATAGTCAACCCTTTATACTTTAAGTCAAGTTGCAATCTTGTATTTCCATTCATCTACCGTTAACAAAGTTGTAATTTGTCATTTGAATCATGTATGACATTTTTGTTGTCTCATTAACACTCTTACACTTTTATTAAAATATTACTTTAGTCCTTACACTTTCTCCGAAATCTCACTTTAGTGCCCCCACTATCAATTTCCGTTTGCTTTATTGACGGTAGATAAATGGAAGGATGTGAATGAAACTTGATTTAAAGTGTAATGGGTTGATTGTTACAAAAATCAAAGTGAGATTTTAATAAAAGTACATTAGAATTAAATATAAGTTACCCATTATAAAAATTACTTTTAGCATAAAAGATAAATATATATATTTTTATTTCATATTTTCTCCAATGACATAGCAACTAAAATTTTTAATTCACAATTAAATATTGAAATTTATTTAAAATTTGTTAAAATTAAAAGTAGATTGGAGAATGAAATGGAAATTTTTTGAAGAGTAGCATTGACCTCTTTTTCCGATCCTTCCCAGATCAAGTCCTTCCTAACCCGTATTAGGCTTTACCTCTAAATCATTTTACTTCCCTTGTTAACCACTTGTAATTAGGGATGTGTGCGGTGCGGGTCGGTGCGGTTTAAAGGAAAAATAGAAACCGTATGGCGGGTGGCGAATTGATAAAATTATCATTAGAATTTGCCATTTTTATTATCAAAAACCGGCGGTTCGGTTAGCAAATAATGTAGGATTTGCCTTGGCGGTTCGGGCGGATTGGCGGTTTATAAAAAATGTAATTCAAATTATAAAACTTGAATAAAAAACATTAACAAACTAGTAAACTAAAAATCCAACACTTTAAATAAATTATACAATAACAATTTAGCAAGACAATAAATACTAGAAAAAGTTCAAAAAAAAATTCTAAAGTTAATCTAAGTTCAACATAGTTCACAACAATCCAACATAGTTCATCCAATATACAACATCCAACATAGTTCTAAAAAAGGTTCTGAAAAGTTAATGATAGTGCACAAACAATCCAAAAGTTCGAAAGTTAATCTAAGTCCAACATCCACCATAATTCTAAAAAAAAATTTCTGAAAAGTTAATCAAAACTCACAAACAATCCAAAAATTCAAAGAAATTAATCTACTAATCAAACTCCACAATAACTTCAATCCTTCACAGTTGCTTCAACCAAACTCCAAAAACTTCATTAATCTGTGGACATAAGCAAAGAAAACATAAATAAATAACAAAAAACTATCATCAAAATCATTAAAAAAAAATTTTAAAAAAAAAATTATAACAAAATAATATTCAAGAGTAAGAATTAAGTCTAACCTCAAGAACTTTAAAGCCAAACTAACTTAGAGACAAATTAGTCCTCAACAATAGTTGCTTCTTGTGTAGTAGATGATGAAAAAAATTCTAAAAAATAAAAAAATATTTTTAATGTTATTCAAAATTACATAAAAGCTAAAATCAATATTGAATAATCTTTTCAAAATAAACGCATATAAAAAAAATTACCTGACTCAATTTCTTCATATTGTTCAACATCATCCATACATTCTCTAAGATTGATTGGAATTGATGAAGACCGTAACCAATTTTGTGCACAAATTAGAGCCTCCACCATCTTTGGCGTCAAAGAACTCCTAAATGGATCAAGCACACGTCCACTGGTACTAAAAGCTGACTAGGCCACTGTAGAAACTGGAACAGCCAACACATCTCTTGCTATTAGAGAGAGAACCTTATACTTATTGCCATTAACCTTCCACCAATTCAAAATATCAAAGTTTGGAACTCTTGGGTCTACACAATCATCAACCAAATATTTTTCCAACTCTAATTTGTTCTCCACACTTTTTTCTGACTCCAACTGGTTAATATATTGAGAGGCAAAGAGTGTCATGGGATTTTCTTCTTCCTCTTCATCAACTTCCATCACTTAAGGAGCTTGACTTGCATATGAAGGTGCAACATTACCAACATTGTTCTTCTCAACATAATGATCAAACAAGCGCTCCAATGTTGCCTTCACCCTCGCCACTAAAATTTCTACCTTGTCATTTTCATACACTTTATTGAATGAAAATTTAAGATATGTCAACTTGTAGCGAGGGTCTAACACAACGGCAACATATAACAAGAAATCGATATTATCGAGATTTTTCCAATATTTGCCGTATTTTAATTTCATCTTATCAGCCATGTTACTCAACACTGCATCTCCACTTTTACTCAATTGAACTAATTTAGATTGCACCGATACAAGTTGGTGAAAAAAAACATTAGATGTCACATGCAAAGACCCTGAAAGTTGCAAAGTCACATGATAAAAAAGTCTTAAAAATTTCACAAAGACTCTAGCTACCTCCCAATCTTCTTCTTTAGGATATGAGATGAATCTTTTTCCTTTCCCTTAGCCTCTTCCACCATCATTCTCATTTTCAGCATCATTCTCCATGAAAAATAACTTGAATCGTGGGTCATCCTCTTCTAAACACTCAAAAGCTTTTTGAAATTTCTCGGCTACCTCCAACATCAAATAGGTGGAATTCCACCTTGTTGGAACATCAAGGCATAACAAACTTTTAAAAGTAATCTTTTTATGCTCCACACAATTTTTAAAAGTTTGTAGCCTAGCTGGAGATGACTTTACATATTTCACAGCTTTTCGAATCTTGGCAATTGAGTGATTTTGTTCTTTTAAACCATCACAAACAATTAAATTTACTATGTGTGCACAACATCTCATATGCAAAAACTCATTTGCCAAGATAGTGGAAGGCCAATCTTTCGTTCTTCTCTTCAAAAATGTAATAGCACCATCATTACACTACAGGAAATCAGGGATTTAGCAGCGTTTAATTAAACGTCACTTTTTCTAATTTTTAACTACGTTTTATAACCGTCGTATATTTTTTTTAACCAAAACGGCACCGTTTTCTATTTAAAGGCATCTAAAAGCGCCTCCAAATGCGGTAGATACACGCGCCCCTTTTTTGAAACCCTTATTTTTTAATCTGAGCCCTCTCTCTCTTATACGCACACCTCTCTCTTATCTTATACGCAGACATCTCTTTCTCTCTCTCTCAGCGACGAAGAAGGCGGAGGACATAACTTTACGAAGAAACTTTGTATCTCGAAAGATCAATCGGCTGTTTAGAGCAATTTCGAAGTGATTTCAAAGATTCAGATCGATATCAATTGGCTGTTCAAAACGTTTTCGAAGATTCAGATCGATTTCGAGATTCAGAGCGATTTCGATGCTCCGTCGCCACCGTCATCTGCACCGGCGAGGTAGCGAGCTCCACCGTCTCTCTCTCTCTCTAGATCTCTCTCTCTAGATCTCATACTGATTGTACCTTTATAAGGGTTTCTGGCTCTGAGTTGGTTCAGAAGTATATTGGTGAGGGCTCTCGAATGGTTAGATAATTTTTTGTTATGGCCAGATTTGTCTGACTTCATTGATAACATTGTTATTGCCAAAAAATTATAATATCTTGTATATCAGGTTAATAAATATTTTTAGTCTACAGAAGTGTTATATAGTTCCTCTTACATGTTTTTATGTGTGATTTATTTTTGTTTATGTTGCATAGGGAGCATGCTCCATCAATCATCTTTATGGATGAAATCGACAGCATTGGATCTGCTTGAATGGAATCTGGATCTGGTAATGGTGATAGTGAAGTGCAGCGGACGATGCTGGAGCTTCTCAATCAACTGGATGGATTTGGGCATCATTCTCTTAAACTAGCAACATGTATGTGCACTTATGTTCCTTTCTGATTATATTTCTAAGGAGATGTAGTGATGTTGAATGAACTTATGTAGGGGTTGTTTTGTTGAATGAAGCCCTCATCTAATTAAGTGAGTAGGTTTCATCTTCAACTGCCTAGGTGGGATGTACTTTAAGACTACCATTAAAGACTTTGAAAAAGAGCCTATTGAAGAAAGTTTAAAAGAGAAACACAAACTAGGTTCCATATTTCTTTAATTGGCCAGGTGAGCCGCCTTATGTTAGGTTGGAACAATAAGAACATTCAAATGATGTTCTAATAAAGAGAATTTTTTAGATTGTGTTTGGTCCTTGGATTTATAGAGAGATTTGTGGAGGGAAATAGAAAATGGGATGGAAAAATGAATGAAATAGACGCTAATTTTTATAAAATTATCAATCTTAAAAGCTTTTGCCGAACAGGTCAGATTCAAGTTTCCCTAGAAATTCACCGATTGTCACATTGAAAAGGTTGACTTGTGATAATAATGTCAATCTTCATTGTTATTGGATGACCTCTGGACAAGCTTTAGCAAACAGAGGACAGTGAAGTTTAAATGTTTGGGGAAATCAAATTGTTGGGGTTAGTATTTATGATTTGTTTTGTACACTTGTTTTGGAATATTAATCATCAAAAGAACAAATCACTAGAAAACAAATTGTAAAACTTTTCTAACTTGGTGGATTTTGGCAAGATGAACCACTAAGGATAATTAATGGGACAGTGAGTTTTAAATCAATTAATATGATGCTTATCAGTTGTTATTGTCAATTTGTCATTGCTTTCTTTTGCAAGTCGTTTGATGCTAGAGAGTAGATGGAAGATGATCAAAACATAGGAGAGAAAAGCTACCTATAGCTAGCCAGAATTTGGAGCCTACATGCAAGGACTTGGTATATAAAGGATAGTATTCTCTCTAATTCAATTGAATATCTAGTTTAAATTTTGTGAGAGGGTTACAAACTATTGATGTGTTATAACCTTATATATTGAAATGGACAATCTTCATTCAACTATGTAATGGGGAGAATCTAAATGTGAAAGATCTGTTTCATCATGTATGATATTTAACTTGGATGTAGAATTATACCTTTGGTCGGATTAGAGGAGAAATGTAGGCCCACATGTCCCCTTGAAATTGTTTTGACATTGTTTAATTGGTTTTTGAGGAGTATGAACAATTTCATGGGAGTTAAAAAATGATTCTCACTTTATCTCATGTTATATTTTTCTAATTAACATAGTATGAGTAGTCTCATGCTATTACTAATCTTGTTCATTTATGAAATTATCATTTTATTTAAATTTACAAGAAAATTATAGTAGTTATTAAAAAGAGCATAAGAGAATCTCTAACAGATTCTTTAAAAAAGCTTAAATTAGGAATTTTGGCTAGCATTGATTCAGTTGTAGTCCTCCAACATTCTTTGAAAGTATGTTATTTTGATTCATCCACTACAAACTCTCTACATTCGAAGAGCATAACAGTATCTCCAATAATGTTTTTTTAATTTTTTCTATAATAGGGAAAATACTTAATTTTTTTAAATAAAAAGTAGGGACTTATTTTTTTTTAATTTTGTCTTATATGTAGGTAGGGAGTCTGTTAGAGTGAATTTTGAAGATTTATCTTAGTTTTTTAATTGCCTCTGCCAATTGTTTCTTGCCTGTATTTTTGAATAACGATAGGTAGCATGTCCAGTGTAGGTGTAAAATATGTTGTCTATCATTGTTTCTATTAGCTGTTTTTGTCTTGATGCTGGCCAAGATATTTTTAACTTCTATACTTGGCTAGAGTGTGATTGGAAGTAGATGTGGAGGCATATTATGATAGTGACATTAGTTTATTGAATGTGAGCATGCCCAATCACTGAATCTACCATTACTTGAATCATTTATCAATTTGTGCCAGTTAAGCTCCAAGGCCCAATATGAGAATCTAAGTTCATTTTGTTTTTTGTAGTTCCTTGCTATTCAAATGTTGAGAGAAGACATGGTGCCTCACCCTTAGTCATTGTCATAGGTGGTGGCTTTGTCGGTATGGCAGCTGCTCGGGCCCTTCATGATGCTTCATTTCAGGTATTTGTTATAGTTATTTGTGTGTCTCTGTGTGATGCAATAAACTGGAATTTATTTACAATAGTAAACTGTTCTAGATTCAATGTTGTGGTGCTTTAATATAGTTGATAGTGAATTGTTCTAGATTCAATTTTCTTATTTTTGTTAAAGGTCACACAATTGGCATTCCATTAATAGATGATCAATGTTCAAACTACTCGTATTTTGTAAAACAATTACGATGGGGAACATTCAATTTTTTGCACAACAATCTCATGCATTTTCATCTCAAGAGGTGAGCAATCATTTAATTAAAGCTTTTTTGACAAATACAATATCTTATTAATTACAATACTTGTTCTTATTAAATATAGGTTCACCTTTCAAAGAAAGAAAAGAGGAGAAGAATAAAAGGAAGAAGAACTAACAAGGTAAAAGTACTAACATCACTAGTTTTAATTTCTCACTAACATTACACTGCATGTTGCAGCCTGTGATTTATATGCTCTGATTCGCCCCCAATCCAAGATTGATCCAAATGAGATTAGGGCCCGTGCTAAATAGGTTGTGCAAGATCAGCGCTGTTTGAAGGTTGGTCTTCCTCTCTTGGACACTTAAAATGAAATAGATCAGGATAATTATGGATGACAAACTTTTAGTCTACAGGATGCATGTATAAATAAATATGTATGGATGGATGGATGGATGTATATTAATATTATATATGTATAAATATTATATATAAATATATAGTGAGGAAATTGGATGTATGTATATAAATATTATATATAACCATTTATCAATTTGGTTCCCCTTTTAGATGTGCAAATAAAAACTGGGGAAATTGAACATACTGAGAATTAGGCATGCGTTTGGCTGCCGAGAAAATACTGAGGAAATTGGAAAACAAGAAAGCTTCCATGATTTATTTTTATTTTTATTTATTTATTTATTTTATAAATGGAGATTGCTTATCCAAATAACCTTCTTTGCTAAACTTTAGTTGAGTTTTTGTTTCTAGAGGGAAAATCAAGGGACATTTACGATGCAAATCGTTCATATGGTTTTTCCCCCATTGTATATTTTTAAGCAACCTAGCAGATTGTAAGAAAAGGTTCCACACTTCTATACTAGTGCATGATCTTTGTGCTAATTTCGTGGAATTGAAAAGATTTATAATCTGTATCATCAATTAGTTGATTGTATTGATTGTTTTAGGGTTATCTATCTATAGGATTGGAAGACTGAAAGATACAAAGAAATTATCAGATCTGGGACTGTAAGTACAAATTTTTGTATTCTTCGTTTATGATTACTTGTTAGTTCATCTATGTGGGTGATTACTCTGGATGAGTGATTGTGAAGAAAATGGATTTGAGTTAATGGGCAGGTGGAGCCCAGACCTGGAGTATTGAGATTGATGGATGCAGCCAAGGATGCTGTAAGATGAACATTTTACCTTTTAAATGCAATTATCACTTTGTCACGGTTCTTAAGTTTTTTGTTGAATTTGCATATGTTATCCACATTTAATTAGGTTATAAAACTACTATTCTTTCCAAAGTTGTCAAATTCCATGTCCTTTTTCATACATGAAGAACCCTACTTGTCTATGCTTCCCTCTGTTATCATATTTACCTTTCGGCTGATGGTTATAGGGTAAAAAATTAGCAGTCTGCTCTGCTGCAACTAAAAGTTCTGTTATGCTCTGCCTTGAGAACCTTGTCGGAATTGTAAGTCCTTCTTAGAAATTTTTTATTATTTTTTAATTATATAAGATAGGGTAACCTATTTAATGTTGTCTTCATTTTTTAGGAGCACTTCAAAAATCTTGATTGCTTCCTTGGAAGTTGAATCAATTGAGTTGGCCAATCTGTATTTTTCAGAATGCTCTGTTCAATTTGTAGGGTTATGCAAGTAGTTGATCCCTTTTCATCCATCAGTGTCCTTTTGATTTCTAATTATTCTTTACTTGTTATTTGAGATTTTGTCACTTATAATTAAGATCTCCTTATGCTCATAATTTATTATCATTCTTGATTAAGCTTTCATTTCCATATATATTAACCATAAATTTGCATTTATCTAGAAATTCATTTCACATGCAAATTAGGATAGAATTTGGATCTTTGAGTTCCATTCTAATGACAAGGACACATGCTATGCCCTTTACAAATGAACATGCTTGACAAATCTCTGATGTTCTCCGTTAGGCACATGCAAAACAAGGAAGACACATCATATGTGAACCATAGTTTATTATATAGTTCAGATTTACTAACCACAAAATATATTTTGAACCATAGTTTATTATATATAAATATATAGTTTATTTTTTGCCAAGCAATAGAAAAATCTCTAATCTCTTGATCACATGTTTTGAACCATCACCCATTATCAACTGAGGTCTTTTCTTTTTAGTTCATCCCCGGGCCACGAAACTGATAGATCACTGGTAATGTTGCAGCTACGTTGAAGACACGTATTTTAAGGTTTCATAATTACTCAAAGTTCTCATTTTGGTACTGTATGTAGCCTTGATTGGTTAGTCTTCAATTTCATTGTTCTTTATTATTTGTGTTATTTAGCCGGATCTAGAATGAGACTTGGTTGGCAAGCCTTTTCTACAAACCTTGCAACTATGAGTTATTTGTCAAGCAATCCCTCAACATGGAACATTTTTCTCTACTAAGCCCATAGAACATTTTTCTCTCTAATTTATCTCTTTTCTTTACTCAGCATATAAGTAATTGATGACAATGAAAATGAAAACCCACTAAGAGAAGAGAGAACAGAGCAAAATTCAATGCACAAACTTGAGAGTCCATAGATCAACAACACACATGTCAATGGCAGAGCAGCTCAACGTTGATCGCATGGCTTGCATGCGAGTGTCAATCGATTCTTGTTCTCATTGATGGAACAAGATCACACACAGACAAATCAAGGAGTAAAAAAAAAGTCAGCCATGGAAGCTAAAGAAATTTAGGAGACTTTTCCATTCTCTGAGTTTCAGGTAACATTTCTCATCATTGAGTCTAATTCTTAAGATGATTTACTTTTTCTGATTCTCTACCTTAAGTTCTAAATCTGTGATTTGCAGTTGAATTTATCGAATTTGGTCATTATGCTGAGGAATAGATATAGAGCAGTGACGACCAAGCAAGCTCTAATGGCGGACCAGAGCTCTCTAGCTTCTCTCCCACCACATCACACCATACCCATTTCTTCTTTCTGTGGTTCTCCAAGGTTTTTCAATGGCTTTCAAGCAATGGGTCACTCTGAAACTGAAAAAATGAGTCCTATTCCTAGTTCAATTCCTGACATCAAACCATTCTCCCCTGTTGGCAACCAATTCCCCAACAATTTCTCAGGAAACAAACACTCTTGGGAAATTTAAACTTGAAAGGCATTGGTCTTTCATAGTACTAGTATGTATAATTAGTTTGAATTGCATCTTTTGTGCCGATCTGTTTTGTAATAACTTTCAACTTAACATATTTTGTTCAGTTTAATGGGCTTCTTCACATTTAAATTGACATGCAAGGTTTTGCTCTTATTGTTTTGGTCTTTATTTCTACATTTGTGCCACTGTGTTGCAGGTATCAAGCATACAATCACGAGATGACCTTTTGTCAATGTTAGTTTTTGGGCATGAGACCACTGGTTCAGTGTTGACTTGGACAACATATCTTCTGAGCAAGGTATTGCATATAGTACCTTTTATTTTAATGAGTGTACCTTTTATCTTAATGATCTGTGTCTCCCTTTTCTGTTGTTTACCATTGTAGATTCTATACTTCTTGAGGATTGGCTTGATGTTGATTCAAGGGCTAGTATTTTTTTCCTTTTCAATTTCCTTGAGTTAAACATTGTCATAGTTCATCCCTGTGATAAATTTTGTCCTTGTGTATTTTCTTTTCATTTGTTTTTACTTTGAATTACTATAGGATGTCTTGTAGGCTGTAGGATTGTTATTATTATTTTATTTTTGGGGAAAAAAGGAGGAAAAGTAGCTATTTAGGTTCTATTCTTTTGATTGATTGATTTTTAACGAATTATTTCTGTGTTGTCATTATTTTTGGGCATTGTTGTTAGGGTTGTGGTAACAGTCCACTATCTGCTTGTAAATTGCACTAATTACCTGTCTTTTGCATGTTTTAATTTGTAAACTCAATGTGTTAATGTTGTAATTTGATGATAAATTTTGAACTATTACAGACATGTATTTGGAATAGAGTAGTACTAGTAGAGTTCAAAATCTGCTTTGTGGAACCAGGGATTGCAAAGTTTAATCCTTTTGATTGTGAATTGGCCAGAACCAAGTTTTACATTCATTCTTAGATTCAGTAAATGCTTATATACAGAGAATTCATCATGGTTCAGTAGTTGTCTACAACATCTCTGTTTCTGAAGTTTGATTTTCTTCACTCTTCTGCTGCTGCTTGCTATGTTTGAACTTACCATAGAAGTAGGAAACCCAATTCTCTGCTTGAAATTTGGATGGGACTCTGGCACTTTTCAGGTTATGTGGGTTTGCCTTGTAGAGTGAATAATGCTCATTCATGTCATGCTTTCTTTCTTCTAGGCCATAGCCCTCTTATCTGCTGCCTTGGCTATTGCATTCTGAAGCGAGGCATTGGAGTTTATGTCAAATGGTGTCACTATGCATTTATGTGATGTTTGTTGTTTGAACCTATTCAGAACACAGTAACAGTTTTTACTAATATTCGTTCATATTTATAATGTGGGTCTGACCTTGGTTTTGGCTATAGATGATGTTGCTAGATCTGTTTC
This sequence comes from Camellia sinensis, assembly GCF_055761805.1. Classification (NCBI taxonomy): domain Eukaryota; kingdom Viridiplantae; phylum Streptophyta; class Magnoliopsida; order Ericales; family Theaceae; genus Camellia; species Camellia sinensis. The sequence goes on along the minus strand of NC_138970.1, from coordinate 92,036,286 downwards.
TTCAAGTTTTATTTTATTTTTTCTAAAAAAACAAAGAGTGGTCTTTCTTTCTTCCTCTTCCCTCACAGTTCTTTTAGTTCTTTCTCTTATATTGTGTACAACATGACAAATATCTAACTACCAATCTAGTGCATTTTTCACTATTTAAATTATAATCACTTGTACCCCTCACGAATAATTCCAGAACAGCATCTATGTTTTAACTCTATTTTGCTTCGTAGGCTGTATGTGTCAGGGTATCAGTTGAACCAAAGAAAGCAATTCAAAAGCTCCCTAGAGTCCAACATCTCTATGCCCCGATTGACGGGGAGGTTGAGAAGTGAAGATGATGAGGTGAAGTTCAACATGTCAAGTAACTAAGTTTAGCTTTTATTTTAATAAATAAGATTTCCAGTTCAGAATTTATCTGTACCGTCTTCTGTATCGGAAACCTGTTACGTAACCATCTAAAATTGTCTTCCTTAACCAATATATTGTGAACATTGATGTTGTTTCATATGTGGGTGTGTATGTATATAATTATTTGACTTTAGATTTTGAATGTTTCATATGTTGATAATGAATGTCTAGTTGACTAGTTTCTCTTACACGATTGCTTTGTTACAAGTTTGAGGTATTGTCTTCCCTTCATCCAACTCCAGCAGTTTGTGGGTTTCCTACAGAAGAGGCACGTGTTTTAATTGCAGAAACTGGTACATGTATATTGCTATATCATTTCTGTTCTGCAATCTATGTTTTATGGCTTGTTTACATCGACGTGAAATTTTTAAGATGAGACATAATTCAATTCTTGACTGAAGTTGAACAAGAAAGGAATCAATGATTTAAAGAAAGTATACATAGTTATCTTGCCTAGACGGAATCATATATCATGATTTACACTTGCCTGTAATGCTTATGTGTTTACTGTCCATTTAGTGCGACTCGTCTAATTTGAAGTACATATAACAGTGATAAGAATTGCACTATTAATGAATTCAATCTTTACTCTAGAACACTAGATTTAGGCTGACTAACATTGGTCATATTATTGTCCTTATGGTTTTGGTTCCACTTCCTGATGTGTTTTGGCAAAAGACCTCTGGTTTATTTTCAGTAATGATGCTCAATTACTAACTGATGCAGCAGATGATCGACTTGTATCAAGTCATAGACAAAAAAATTTAAGGTGGTATCTGAATTTTTACTTTGACATAGACAAAGAAATTTAGGTCAACACTTTGAAGATGGAATGTTGAGTAATCTAAAATTTATGAATGTTACAAGCAAAACTAGTTCAGGTTGTAAACTGCCACACTTTCAAGCACAATCTCAAGCACAATCTCATATAACTATTTATTATTATTATTATTATTATTATTTTCTCTTACGATGCAGTTACCAGTTGATGCAAATGATGCTGAGCTTGAATCCATTGGTTATAAATTTGCAGTGCACTTTCTTATTATTATCTTCCTACTGTCCTAATACAATGGTATCAATCAAAAGGCAAACCAATTGCCTTGGGTAGTTCAGGATTTGTAGTTCTATTTACAGCTTAGCTAATTTTGAGTGTATTAGATTGCTTTGACAACAAACACATTATGTTTTGTGCCAGAATAAAATTTAGTGGAGACTTGGTTACTGTAACTCCTGATATTTTTCAAGTTCCTCTTAGCTCAGATGCAGAATTTATACTATTAGCATCTGATGGCTTATGGGATTACATCAACAGGTTTGTGGTTTCCTGTTTGAACCTTGTACTTACATTCTGTAAATTATCTTAAGCTAGCATGATAGTTATTTATTTAATATTTTTCTCAATTAACCACAAGATGAGTATTATCTCGTCAACTTTGCTATTGTTTCAGCTCAGAAGCAATTAATTTTGTTAGGAATCAGCTTCGGCAACACGGAGATGTTCAGGTAAAAATTTTTACTCAATTCTGGTATACCAGTGTTATGGTTTACAAAGTTTTAATTTCTTTTATTATGATTTTTGTTAGCTTGTGAGGCGCTTGGAAGAGCAGCTCTGGTAATGGATGCATAGATGTTTATTTTTCTTGCACAATGCTTGATCATACTTGTATTGCTTGGCTGTTCTAATTACCTGCAAATTTATGTATATTACAGGACCGACGTTCACAAGATAATGTTAGCATCGTCATTGTTGATTTGGGGTATGCATTTGGATGCATTAAGTTAATTTAATCTACTGTTTTCCATTCTAATCTAATGTGTCAATCTATTGTACTGATATTAACCTTTCTAATTTGGTCCTGGCTGTGACTTTTTGCAGGAGGATAGATTGGCAAAGTTTGCCTAGTCAGAAAGAAAATTTTGTTTATGAACTGGGCAAGCTTTTGCTACTATTGGTATTGTGTCATTAGGAATATGGATGTCTTCTCTGCTTTCTACATGAGTTTTCAAGCCTGCTAACTTTGTAAATAAATCCTCACGAATTTCCAATATATTTTGTAATTGTACATGTATCACATCTTATTGCATTATTTTTTATTTTGTTTTCAAGCTTAGTTTATTTATTATTTTAATAAACATCAATTATTAGTTCTTAATAATTGTTTATGACAGGTATTTTTTTAGTTAAACTATATAAAATTAGCACAACTTCAAAAATAAAAAAAATAAAAAAAAGGCTATGGTGGCGTTTTTTAAACGTCACTATATCCCTACCCAACGGTTAGATTTTTAAAATATATAAATGTCTATGACGGCGTTTCCAAAACGTCGCTAAATGTCATAGTGACGTCATAGTACAGTTAGGGTAGTATATTTGGCGGCGTTTTTAAAAACGCCGCCTATACTAATTTAACGACGTTTTTCAAACGTCATAAAGCTATAGCGACAGCCACGTCATCGGCGTTTGGTACTAAACGTCACAAAAAGAATTAGCGACGTTTTTAGTATCTATAGCGATGTTTTTAAAACGCCGCTAAAAGTCGATTTAAGTGTATAAGGACACCATTCTCTATCTGTACAAATAAATACATCATTTTCTCTCTCTTTCTTTCTCTCTCTCTCTCTCTACCCAACAAAACCCTTAAACATAATCACTCTCACACTCACTCTCTTTCTCTCTCTTCGAATAATCGAAGAACCCGTCTAATGGCACATATTCGCCATTATTCTCAACGCCGGCGATCCCAAATTCGAACAAGTCATAACTTAGGATCTGATCATCAAACCTCCACATCTCACAGAATTTGGTCGACAAGTCAAATGAAACTTGCAGCAACTCAATGACGTCTTCATCGCTCGTCGTCATATTTAATAAAGGAAGACCAAGCTCGTCATCAGAAGCTTCAATAAGGAAACCTAGATCAGGTTGAGACTCACTAGAATATAACGTCAGATCGACCACTGTCACAGGTGGTGAAGCGATTATCTCTACCTCAAAGCTCTTCATAAAGGAGTCTAGATCTAGACTTGTCGTGCATACATCTAAGTCATCGAGATTGCAAAGGAGATTGTCTTTGAGTCTCATTACCTCCGATGAGTCAGATTTTAACTTGTATGAGAGAGAGAGAGAGAGAGAGATAGAGATAGATAGAAAGATAGATAGAGAGAAATAATATGTAGGTTTATAGAGAGAGATGGGTTTTAGAGATAGCAAAATATGTTTGATTCAATGTTCAAGAACGTCTAGCCAATCATCATTGGTTATTGATTTAGGTTTGGGGATGCTGAAGACAAGCTGGCTAATTCAAATCTGAGTATGGTTGGAAACTCAAAGGACAGACTCAAATGAAATGGGTTTGTAAAGAGAGAGTTGGATATTGAACAGATAAAAAAATATTTTGACAGATACAACCTCTCTCTCTCTCTCTCTCCCACTCTCTCTTTCTCTCTCCTCTCTATATATATTTGTATGTGTATGAGAATTTGAATAGATAGAATAAAAAATTGAACAAATATGAAAAAAACAAGCTTGGTGAATTTCAATAGATATGGGAAACAAGCTTGGTGAATTTCAATAGATAGGAAAAAATAGACTTGGTGAATTTTAATAGATAGATACAAATTTGAACAAATAGGTTAGAAAAATTGAATAGATAAAAAAGAAAGAAAGATTTGGATAGATAGGTTAAAATAAAAATTTCAACAAATAGGTGGTAATATCCTTTTAACTAACAAATGTCCTTATCACCAAAATAGATTTTTCTTTAGATCTAATATTATACCTTCGTTCAATTAGACTTTTCACAAATTTTCTCTTTCAAATTTGTATTTAAATATTAAAAAAAATCACTGGTATTTATTGTAAGCACTATTAAGTGCTAAGTTGGAGTGTAAATTTGTTTACACACGCCATCTCATTGAATCATTTTATATTTTTTGTGAGACCATCTCATTAGTTATTATTATTATTATTATTTGGTAACCCTTAAACCCCCAAGGCCAGGCCCTTAGGACCTGACCCTATAAGCCAACTCAAGAGAGGGTGTCGAGGACCCTACCCCTCACCCCCTAATTTCAGTCAAGGGCTATAAGAAGACTAGTAGAGGTTTTGAACCCTGAACTTATCGTCATGTTGGCTGATACCTTACCATTTCATCCAACCTTGAGATATCTCATTGGTTATTTATTGGTTTAAAAAACAAAAAAAAAAAGGGAAAGTAATTTGTATTCTTGTGAACAAATTTTCTATCGTAAAACCAAGCCCTGCTACACTTGTACTAGGGTTGGATATCAGCCCGTTAACCCATCTAACCCAGCTCTATTTTTCTAAAGCTTGGGAAGGTTACTTTACTCCATAGGGCCAGGCTGGACCAACATTTTCAATCCGAAATATTAATAGGCTAGGTTTGAGATTTATACTTTCAACCCAACTTGGCCTGCTAATTAATTAATTAATTATTTATTTATAATACATTAATATATATATATATATATATTTGGGATCTAAACTTTATCTTTATTAATTTTATTAAAACTCGCATTTATGGTGATATATGATTGAATTTATTTGAGAAATCCTTCAATCTATATTCAAAATCTTTCAATTTATAATAATGTCAATATATTTATTTAAGAAATATAATGTGTAATTAAATTTAATTATCGAATGTTTTAATTTTTTTAATCACATAGCCCGATTTATAGATTTAGGATTTATAATTATTTTTTAAATCGAATTTAGACAAATATAAAGTCTCGATGTTAAGACCTAACCAGACTTAGATAGGCACAAAATATCTTATTACGGGTTTGGACCGCCATTTGCCCACCCTTAGGGCTATTTTGGGAAGACAGCTAAAAACCAACTTTCAACTTTTAACTCATTTTAAATCATAAGGTGATTTTACTTACACAACTACTTTACCTCTTTACATTCTCTATATGAGTGTTTCCCCCCCCCCAATTTTATCCACGTGTAAAATTACCTTTAAGGAGAAAACACTAAAATTAAATATATTTTGTTATCTCCTTATATTCTTGGTCTTCAATTCCCACTCTTCTTTTTCCTTTCTTAATTTTTCTTTTCTTTTACACATCTCTTTTCAAAAAATGAGAATCATAGTATTTTGATCATTAAAGAAAATAATAGATGAAGAAACAGTGGTGAAGAACCATCAAAAAAGTAAAATGGTGAGTTTTTTTTATTTATTTGGTAGGTTTTTGTTACGTTTTTCTAGACTGGTATTCGACTTTCGTTCGGTGGTTCGAAATCGAACAAAATAAAATAGTTTAGCATCACATTGCCGAACAAAAAATATAAGTCTGGTAACCAACTACAAAATAAAAGATACATTTTCGGTAACCCCAAACCAAAATTTTTTTAATTTGTTCGGCTTCTCATTACCATGTATTTTTAGTTTCATTTTTTTATATTTTTAATTTTTTTGCCTGGAAGGATTATACTTATATTCATTTCAACAATGCAAGTACTGCAATATTAGTGGACTCTAGTCATGAATTCATTACAGACGAGATTTGTTAAGTTTTTTTTTTTTTTTTAATAAATACAATTTCTTCTTATTTTTAATTTGTATTGAGTTTTATTAATAATTTGACGTATAAATGTATTATCTTTAGATTTTTCGTAGTCGTGAAGCATTAATTAAATGGACTTCTGACGTTGGAAAAAGCCTAGATTTGTCATTGTTATAAAGACATCATGCGGAAGGTAATGGCAGAAAACTAAGACTTACACTTTCTTGTAAAAGAAGTGATTATTATAAAGGCAACAGGAAGATCAAGGGGGAACGATTCAGATTGATACGTTCTAAAAAGTGTGGACGTTTATTTCTATTAAGAGAGGAAAAATTACTTACAAATTACCAAGACAAATTGTGATAGCATGTTTAATTGATGGATGCAAACAATGACAGATTTTATTGATACTTTATGGATATTCGTACACTTAATGTTTTTATGGATACTTTTTATGTATGATTTTATGGATGCGTGTTTGATTTATGAATTTTTTTATGGATGCTTCAAGAAAAAAGTAAATCTTTCAATGTACAACAACGGGGGCTTAGACAACTCTATTGTACTTTGGCAACATAACATTAGAGTAATCCCATTTGTATAACAATGTATCACTGAACATGCACTTCACAAGTAACCCAAATTAATTTCTTGTTATCATCTAATTGGACGACAACATAATTTTGGTAAAAAAAAATATTGTCCGATAACATGGCACTAGAGTAATTCAAATTAATTAGTGTTGTATTACCGAACAGGCCCACCACAAATTAAAAAATCATTATTTGAAAGAAAGTGTCTCTGTAAGGGATTGTTTGGGATGTCCTAAATAAGTACACTTTTTGAATTTTTGGACTAAAAAGTTGAGAAAAAAAATATGGTTGTTTGGATTAAGTTTTTGACTTTTTATGGGAAAATGTGTACTAAAAAATTGTATAAATTAGTGTGTAGAGAAAAATTAAGATTGGGAGTTGTGCAGCCGTACTTTTTGACTTTTAGTAAATAGTGATAACTTTTTAACTTTTTGAGTAACTTTTTGACTTTTTAGCCACATGCCAAACTTGGCCTAAATGTATAGCAACAAAATACTAGAGAGATCTATTTTTTCCAGCAATATAATACCAAATAATGTAAATTGTTTAGCACCATGTTACTAAAATTAGTGGTGTAAAAAGATAAACTAGTTAATATATGATTAGTTTTAATAGCATATTGGGGGTGTAATGAGAATTATATTTTTTTTTAGTGGTGCAATGAGATAGAGAATATAAAGAGGTTAAATAGTTGTATAAATAGAATCACCATAAATCATATTATCACTCATTTTTTACATAATTTTTTTTAATTAACTTTTAACTATCTCTTTATGGTTTAATTGGTTAACGATCAAGTCACATATGCTTGTCGTTCTCTTTTGACATTACCTATCCAGCAGTGATCAAGTCCGTTGTAGTAGTCTACCAGAGTAGCTGACCTTACAAACAAAGCAGACGAAAGGTTTGATTTATTAATGTAATTCGGTAGCTCCGAAATCTGAACCCTGCTAGTAAAATTCCTCTCTTTTCGATTCACAGTTAACAGTTAATGGCATCTGTGACCCCCGACGAAATGGGTTCCGGGAAACTTGTTCGTGAGAAGATCATAATCGATACAGATCCTGGTATTGGTATGTTCTCTCTCTCTCTCTCTCTCTCTCTCTCTTTCTCTCTGTTTTCACCACTGCATAATTGTTTTCCCATTTTATTCCTTAGCTACCTGTTTCAGTGTTGAGTTAATTGGGCTTCACATCATCTCTTTCAATTCTCTCTCCCATATACCCTTTTGATATGTTGTCCCCTACTTGCAAAAATAGATAAACAGTTCAATGCGGTAGGATTTGTGTGTGTGTGTGTAATATAAGTGGTTTAAGTAATAAAATGATAGTTGATTTTAAATGGCAAAAAAATTTTAACAGAGCATTCCATGTCAGTGGAATGCTTATATATTTCCAGTTTTTTAACCGCTTATATTATTGGGCACGAGATTTTATTTACTGAATGATTATTTTTAAACAAGAATCGATCATAAGTATCTGCATATGTAGTTGTTACAAAAATTAATCATAAACATATTATTTGACAAATAAAAAAAAAAGAGAAAAAAGGAAAAAGAAAAAGAAGTGTCCACTAGCTCAGTTGGGATATGTGGTGGGTGCTGTCACTGCACTTGTGCCGTGACACCTCATGGGATTCGTCCCGAACTTGTTTTGATAATCTCAACCGCTTATAATAGGGTTCGTCAAACATCTTATCCATAAAAAAATAAAAAAAATAAAAAAAGAAATAAAAGAGAGATTAATCGAATGTGTAGCCTCATGATCAGACTTTAAATTAATTTTTTTTTTTTTGATAAATGAAATTTTATTACCACAACATCAAGAAGATGCCAAAAGAATACAAAACCAAGGCCCGCAAAACGGGAGCCTAACCAACTACATTATCAACAAAATCTAAGAGAGCAAATAAATCTGGATTCGCCCTTCTTGACACCCAGTTGTACAAAACACCCAAAAACCAAGCTGTGCAATGGATTGAGCACTACCTTGAAAAATACGTCGATTCCGCTCTAACCAAACCAACCACATCAAACACGAAGGCGCAATAGCCCAAGCCTTCTGCCGCCGCTTCTCAACTCGACCGCCCCCCAACACCACAACACATCCATGACTAGCCTAGGTTGAACCCAAACCCAAGGTTTTGAAAACCGGACCGGACCGGCCGGTTCGACCTGTCGGGGTTCCGGTCCGGATAGACCCTCTAAACCGGCCAGAAATGAAATCCGGCATTTTTAAGGAGAACCGGAAAAACCGGCGGTTGGACCGGCGAACCGGTCGACCCGGAGCCGGTTCGCCGGGTTGATCCGGATCGATTTTTTTTTTTTTTTTTTCTTTCTTTCTTTTCTCTTTCTTTCTTATTTTATATATATATATATATATATATATATATAAAATATAAGAAAATTTTAATTTGAAACTCTTTTTCAAGGGTCTCTTCTTGTGAGGAATCCCATTAAGAGCTTGATGAAATTATTGTGAAAGTCTTCACCTATTTATAAGAGAACAACTCTTTCAAAAAAATTCAAGAAATCCATGTGGGATTCAATTAAATGTATTGGAGGGAATATTGAAAATTTGACATCCCTCCAAAATTTTTGCTCTCCTTTCAATCAAATTATTTGAATTAAAATCATATGGAGGGAATATTAAATATTTGATTTCATCTTCCAAAATTGAAATTAATAATATTTTAAAATATATTATTATATTTTTCAGTAAAAAAAATATTAAGACAAATATTTAAGATAATTTAATATTTTTAATTTATAATTTTATTACTTATATTTTTAATTAAATATAATTTTAATATATTTATTACGTCACGGTTCGATTCCGGTTCAACCCGACGGTTGAACCGGTGACCCGTCCACCCGATCTCTTTTCCGGTTCGCTCACCGGTCCAGTTTTTAAAACATTGCCCAAACCACACCAAACCAAGAGAAAATAAGCACCCACAAGCGAGAAGCAAATAGGCAATAGAGCAGCAAATGGTCTACTGTTTCCGCATCAGATTTTAATTGTTCTCTAAAAGATATGTCCAATTAACCTAATTTTTTTCATGAATGATTTATTCAATGAACCCTATCATATGAATGTTTTGGATCATCGAAATAGGTTCAAGACATGTCTCCATGAGCTTCATAGCATGGTGTTGTGCCTATAAGGGCATCTCCAACAGTTCACTAAATATTTCATCAAATCTGAATAAAATAAGCACGAATTCCTCTATCTAATATCAGCCACTCCGACGATGCGGTCATCAGAACACAGGTCAACCGGGAGGATGACCAGGCTAACGTCCGGCTGATCGATCAGCTTACAAAGGCAGCATTCATCACTATTCCAGTCTGTGGAAACATCAACCTCCTCCTCAGCCAAGAAAGAACCACCGCAAACATCCATTGATGTCCTTTTCTTAGCAATCTCAACCCTCATACTTTGATCAATATCCATATTCAGTTCAGTCGCCAGTGTTCTCTTACTAATCTTTGACCTTATGGCTTCCACTTCAATCACATCATCACAGAGGCACCGAAGTATCTCAATTTTTACTATTACTAGTTGTTTGTAATAATCACTCTCAAATAGCTTCAAGTATCTCAATTTTTACAAAGAACTTTCCTTTGATGGATACTCTTCAATTAGAGAGAGAGAGAGGTGCTTGATAATGGAGGTTGTTGAAGAATGTCCAAAACAGAGCATCAGTGAGAGAGATAGTGAGAGTGTTCTTGATATGTGCGAATGAGTGAGAGAAGAGAGAGACATTGATGGCAGCACTTTGAAAGTCAGGGGTGAGTTTATGAAAGCACTTGAGCCTTTTATAAAAGTGCCTCATCAACCATCACCGCCACCTCCTCCTCTCCTTCTTCCCCCTTCCCTTCTCACTCTACTTCCTCTCTCCTCCCTCTACCTCCTCTCCTTCTTCTTCCTCCTATTACCCTTTTGCTCTCCTTACTCTTCTCTCTCTTCAGAGCCCAAACCATTGGGGATTTCTCTCCCAGGCCAAACATAAAGAAAGTGGTGAATTGGGGATTTCTAAAATGTGTCATCTTTAAAAAGTGAAACTTTTTTTTTTTTTTTTTTTTTTGTTTTGTTTTGTTTTTGGGGTTTTGAAGCTTAGGTCTTTTTTTTGTGAGCTCTCGATTGTGTTTTTATCAAAATCTTTGAATATTGATTAAGTAATCTTTGGAGAGGCAAGTGGGTTTTTGAAATGAGAAGCTGTTTATGAGCTCAAAGCAATTCCATCTATTGTTCTTGGTCTGACATTGGATGTAACTCCAACAATTCCATGGTCGAAAAGCTCGATCTTACGCGCCGAGGGCTAGAAGGTAATGTCATTATTATTTCTGAGCTCAAAGCAATGAAATGGCTTGACCTTTCATATAATAAGTTCCATGGATCAATCACATTTGCTTTTGGGAATTTGTCTGAGCTTGAGTTTCTTAAATTGTCTTCAAATAAGCTTGGAAAGTCAATGAATTGTTCAAGGAAGAGGATGATCGGGGGGACATCTGGCTGGACATTCGGTGGGTTCCATCCTCAACGGTCATATACAGTAAAATGGTGAAAGGTTCCCAGATCCTCAGTTTGATGAAACATTTGCTATTTTCTCAATTTGATATATGTTTGGTGAAACCATTGGAGCATAAAAAGAGGTACTTTTTCACCAAATTTGAATTTGATGATAGATCTTGTGAAGCGTTGGAGATGGCCTAACTCCACTTTGAGCTCAGTTGGCCACTACTGATAGGGTCAATCATTGCCAAAAGTGAAGATTGATTATTTTTTCACTATCAGGGGGGCTTTCTTTAGTTGTTTATTTAGTTCCTATTATGGGGTTCTTTGTTGTAGTGTTGTAATGATTGTTGGTGTTGAGCTTGTGGATGTGTTACAGATATATGTTGTTAGACATTCTCACATAGTTGATTGCCCAATTTGATATAATTCTCTAGAAATTGTGAATAATCTTCTATTGATTGAAAAAAAAAAATAAATAAAAATTGGAGTGACATATAGTCAAGGCAATCTTGTTTTTCTTTTAACAAGATTTTTATAAATAAATGTGTGACTCTTCTTGACAACAAATTGAGGTGGCATCTTAATTACTTTTATACAAAATTTATCACAATTACATGGTTGTGACAGTCTTGAAAATAAATACCATATGTTTGGATTCTGTCTTAAAATCATAGATTCAAATTCAATCATATTGTTCTCTATCCAATTACCATATATATTTTATGTTTGTATAGCATTATTGTAATTATGTTTCACATCAATTTATGTTTTGAAGAAAAGGCATATAATAAAATCTCACATCAGTTTGTATATTTTGTTTGTCTGTTTATGTAGCATTTCTTGCTGTGCCATTATCCTTAGTAGCACTCACATTCTCTCTTTCATAATGTAATAAGATTCCTATTTCATAGTGACGAAAAGAAGGGGAAAAAATTACTTAATTGTCATGTGTGAGATGTGAATGGAATCTTCATTGATCTACACAGATGATAGCGTCGCAATCTTCATGGCATTCCAAAATCCACAGCTGGAGGTCTTAGGCTTAACAACAATATTTGGTAATGTTACTACAGAAGATCCCACTCGCAATGCTTTGATCCTTGTATGTATTAATTAGTCGATTCCAATTCTAATTTCCTATACAGTAAATATATTTTTTTCCATAATTTGTGGTCTTTTATGTTTTTGGAACATTTTCATGATTATTTTTGATGTGCAAATGGATAGGGTGAGATTGCAGGATATCCTGATGTTCCTGTGGCAGAGGGTAGCCCTGAGCCTCTAAAGGTAACTTCTTTTATGAGTTATATCTATATTTTTCTGCACAGTTGCACTATATCAAAACACAGGCTACATGTGCATTTAATGTATTTTGGAACAGGGTGGAACACCAGATGTTGCTTATTTCATTCACGGTTCAGATGGATTAGGAAACACAAATTTACCTCCTCCAAAATCCAAGAAAATTGAGAAGACTGCATCAGAATTTTTAGTGGATATGGTTTCTGAATATCCTGGCCAAGTATCTATACTGGCACTTGGACCATTGACAAATTTGGCTTTGGTAAGTTCTAGTATCCTTCCCTTCCATTCACTGTGGTGCATATCACATTTATTTCCAAGTTTTATCAATCTTAAAGATGCATTTTGTTTTGATCAGGCTGTCAAAAAGGACTTATCCTTTGCAAGCAAGGTGCGAAGAGTGGTCATCCTTGGCGGATCTTTCTTTGCATTGGGAAATGTCAATCCTGCTGCTGAAGCAAATGTAAGTGCTCAGCTGGAATTAAGAATTTGGTCTGATCTCCACTCACTTGCTCTTGTAAATAATCAGTTGCTGATAAAAAATCATCTTTGGGTCTTGCATTTGGTCACGGGTGATGCACCTGATTTTTGTGATTCCAAATTTTCCATATCATAACTGCCCAAAGATCAAATTTTCTTAAATGACAAGCATAAAGAACCCCCTCCATCTGTTGTAAATAAATCAGTTGGCTGCTAGTCAAAACAAAAGTGAAGAGGCTGACTAGAGGTCAAAGGTTCATTACAGAGTGGCAAAACACATCAGACACCAAGGACTTAGAGGACATCTGGGGAAGAGACACGGTCGTCCATCCATATCACAGAGAGAGAGAGAGAGAGAGAGAGATCTTTGAAAGGGTGTGACGCAGGGGAAGCTTATGTTGCAAAATGTACTTCTATTTATAGAAGGTTAGGCATGTGACCATAATTAACTATCAAGATTTCCTAGAATTCTGTTAGGATTTGGTAGAAATATATTTAATTATTAGGATTTGTCCAAATCCCAATTACCGAGGTCCCATACATAGTTTTTTGTGATGCGGTCTCTCTCTCGACAGAATGCCTAAGTCAGCTTTGCTCGTGAGTGCATAGTGCTAAGGCAGAACGTCCATCTTTAGCCTCTAAGTCACAAGGCCCCCCAGAGTCTTGTGATGAACATTGAACACTTTGGCATGCCTGAACCTTGCCTACTGGCTTAGGCACTTGAGCAGCATTGTATACTCCTTGGAGTAGTAGCTCGTGCAGTCCAGACATGTGAAGTATGAGTTCTGTTGCTATGTTACATGGACTCTGGTGTTGTTGTTGCTCGCCATGCGGATATGTGTCTTGGTGTCCTCATCTAATTATTATGTCGAAGGATATGGGGACATGACAACATATTTCTATTTCTCTTTATACTTGTTTTATTTTCTTGAGTAAATGGTGTTTACAAGGTGCATTTATAGCATTCATGCATAATGTGGGCACTTTATACTTTGTTTCACAATAAATGTGAATTACTAAATATATCTGTTTGGTGAATGTTTAACTAAACATGCCAGACACACCTCATATCCTTACCCATGAGTGTCAGTGTCCGACAAATGTACTTCATACACGCAGAAGTGTCCATGTAATGATTCCTAACTACAAGGGATGTCAGGTTGGGGAGGCTTGCTAAAGATGAAGTCTTAGGACTTAGGCACATTTGAGATGCTTATCAGTCCTTTGATCCCTCTCAGTTTGGACTGACCATATGGAAACTAGTTTAAGTTCTCATTCTGTCAAATTACACCCTTGCCTTTTCCGACTTGCAGATTTATGGGGACCCAGAAGCAGCTGATATTGTGTTTACATCTGGGGCAAATATTGTTATTACTGGCATAAACATTACAACACAAGTCATAATGACAGGTCCTGCTTCGCCTTTTTAGTTTTCTTTGTTAGAGTTTTTGTTTTGTATCATGCTTTAACGAATCTATTTCTCCCCTAAATCAAAGATATCTTGCGGTTTCAGATGCTGACCTTGATGAATTGAGGCAGTCTGAGGGAAGACATGCTCAATTGTTAAGCACTATGTGCAAATGTTACAGAGATTGGCATGTTGAGTCTCTTGGAGTCTATGGTAACTTCTGTTCATAAATTGGACAATATTAAAGTTGTGCTGTTTTGATTGTTAATCAACGTAGTCAGTTATAAACATTAATCAAAATAACAAATTGAAGTTAACAAATGTAGGGATTTTCCTCCATGACCCAGTCAGTTTTGTGGCACTAGTTCGACCCGACCTCTTTACATACAAGAAGGGGGTTGTGCGAGTTGGAACAGAGGGGATATATATGGGGCACACACTCCTGGACCATGAACAAAAGTACGTTTAAAAGACCAAGGATACTCTGTTCCCAAATCCCTATGCCTCTATGTCCTAATGTCATTGATGTTTTGTGGGAATTTCAAGAAATGATCGGGTTGGGAGTGCATTGGGATAGAGTGATAGGGATTAGGGGAAAGAGGATTCCGTGCCCATTTCCAAGTAAAATGCTTTTTTGGGGGTGTATTTTGGTCTTTTTCATTATTGTTTCTAAATTTATCTTAATAATCTGATACAGATGGGATTCAAGCAACCCATGGTCAGGATATTCCCCTGTTTCAGTGGCGTGGACGGTTAATGTGGATGAAGTCCTTGATTATATTAAGAAACTGTTGATGGAACCGTGAAATCTTTTGAAGTTGTGCTCGACACCCACTGAAGATGTCAAATACTTTGAAAATAAATGTTGGGTTGTCTTCATTTTCTACTTGAGATCCCTTGCACTGTTAGTGACAAGCCAAATTTTGGGGGTTGAGTTCTAGTTTGCCGGTCTCCCATAGCTGAAAGTTTGCTGTAATATAAGAAATATATAAACGCATTTACTTAATTTACATCAATCAAAGTAAACATTTTACGAACATATACCTTCATGAGTACGCACTGTTTTGTAAACTTTTGAAGTTGTATGTTGTTTCTTTATACATGGCTTTGTTGCATACTATGTTGATTTTATTGTTTTGTATTATGCAAATTTGGATATAGTTACATTTTACTGTTACATATTAGTTTGTTTCGCCTTTCAAACCCTGAGCCATCATAATTTTGTTTATTAATTTAGACTACACTAGTCTACATATTGAAGGTGCAGTTGTTGATATTAATCTTAAAATTATATGACCTGAAAAGTGCAATTATATATGCTACTAGCAAGTTGGTCTCTGCTCAAGTTCCCTTCATCTCCCTAACAAAAAAGGAGGAGATTATGGTCTTGTTTGGTGTAATTTTTCTGAAGCTAAATGTTGATAATAGCAAAAAACAAGACAAACGCACATTTTTCTTACTTCTAGATAATCAACTTTTTTTCCCCTAGCTTATTTAATCCATTTCTGCTTCATAAATAATAATTAGATGCTATACAAAAAAATTCTACACACATATATATATATATATATAATAAATTATAAGCAACTCTAATAAATTAGGTCAAACAAGACCGATATATGTTTGAAGTCATCTTGATAGAGATTTGCACGTAACCTCAACTTTGGCTTTTATTTCCCTTTCTTCCCTTCCTTTCCTTTCCCTTCCCATCTTTCACCCAGCAAACTTCTCCCCTTCTTTTCTCCTAAATTAACTCGACGCACCATGTTACTTTCGGTTGTGGTAGGTGCTTCAGTCTTTGACCTTCATAGTTGTTTGTTGAGCTTTTTATTTTCCGTTTCCTTTTTCTTGGATAAGTTTGGATTTTCGTCAAAATCAAAATTATTGGTAGGGGAATAACAGCCCCTTAGACGTCTTCCTTAAGTATTATACTTGTTGGAAACGGAAGGTCATTTTCCTTACCATCATCTTGAGATGAGCAGTCAACCATTTTGCCCATTTGTTGATTAAATGTTAACGATTTTTACATAAAAAATGAGCAAGGCCTCCACCACTCCCATTGAATGCTGATTGATTCATTTTATTTTTTTTTACCCTCCTCTCGTTGACCCCCACGTGTATGGGTGGGGAGGGGGGGGTGGGAGTTACCCCCAAGTGGGGGTTTGTATCAGTTTTGTTTTTACATGTTCATGGCATTGAGTCTCTTTTAAATACACTATAACTTACCTATCCCTTGTGCTATGCACGGGATAATTATATATATTTATATTTATTATAGATTTTTTTTAATATATAAATTATATTTTTTAAGATTTTTTATAAAATAATTTAACAATCTTATCACTAATCATAGTGTATGGGAGAAGTTGAAAATGATATTGCGGTAACTATACACGGATTGTATTTATAATTATTTGTATGAGGGGATTTTAAATGTTGATAAGGGAATTTTGACCAAATCAATAAATGCAGGCATGTGGAAAGACATGTAGATTGAAAAAAGTTAAGGATTTTGATCAAATCAATAAATGTTGAGTTTTTTTTTTTTTAAATAAAAAATTTAGAAAATTCAGATTGGGATATTGAAGCTCACACAGGCCTTGAGGTAAAACTCCCTGTTACTTAATATATAACTAGCATATCACCCGTGCTATGCACGAGTTGTGTTTATAATTATCTATATATGTAAATTGCGATTTTAAATGTCTTTTTTTTAAAATTTAAAATGTCTTCTTTTTTTTTTTCTTTTTTATATTATATTAAAATTTAATATTTTGAAAATAATTATGTGTTGTACTTTTCAATGAATTAAATGTCTTCTTCTTGTTTTATATTATATTAAAGTTTAATATTTTGATAATAATTATATATGTTAGATTTTTCAAGAAATTCATATGGAATAATATGCTAGGGATCATGAAAAACATATCATGGAAATTTTTTATCCTTTGATTAATGTGTGGTGTTTTATTGTATATGTAATCCAAAAGTGAAAAATCTTTCATGATCATTTTCATGATATTTTTTTCATGATTCCTAACATTACTCATTCATATGTGTTGGACTTTTTAAGGAATTTTTTTTATGCTTGTTCTTAATGTATTAAAGTGTTATTATGAGGGATAAAAATCATGTGTTGGGATTGTGTTTACAATTATCTATATATGTGAATTGTGATTTTTAAATATATATTTTTTAAAAATGTCTTCTTTTTTCCCTTTTTTATATTATATTAAAGTTTAATATTTTGATAATAATCATATGTGTTGGACTTTTCAATGAATTAAATGTCATTTTTTTATTATATTATACTAAAGTTTAATATTTTGATAATAATCATATGTGTTGGACTTTTCAAGAAATTTTTTTTTATGCTTGTTCTTAATGCATTAAAGTGTTATTATGAGGGATAATAATCATGTGTTAGGACTTTTCAAAAAATTAATGTGTTGGATTTCAAAGAATTTTTTTTTTATATTTGATCTTGGTGCATTAAATTGTTATTATGAGGATAAGACTTGGGAGTTGCGAGAAGTTAATAAATGCTAAGATTTTTTTTTTTAAATTAAAAAATCAGAAAATTTAGATTGTGAGATTGGAACTCCCACAAAATTTGGGATTAAAAATTTCCTTTTTACTTAATATATAGTATAGATATAGATAGATGTCCACCGATGTCTGTTTATTATCATTACTATAACCTATTGATTCCATGATTATCAACAAACGAAGTGTTGAGTCACTGATCAAATTTTGAAAACAAAAATTCAGAGAAACCGCTCTGATACCACAACTGGTGAGTTCTTTTAGAAATAAAAATTAATTTATTTAAAGAAACACTGACTTGAATTAATTAGATAATGCCAAAATAAATCAAATCAATTAAGTTCAGCTGAGTTAGAACATGCATCCACCATAAGAATAAGCTACCATGCATAAGAGACAAGGATTTGTCATTTATAATGGGACTTCCAATTGAGAAGGTAAAAAACTCATTGTGATGCAATTCAATACGGTACTCAGAGATGTACAAAAAACTAATACGGTTTTATTTGCTATTTATGCATTTTAGTCAAAAAGCCATTATAAGTTATCACATTATTCTCTTTACTTTTCTGTATATTTTTTCATGAAAAATCAAAAAGTTACTGAAATAGCATTTTCCAAAACGTGACTTACAAGTCTAAAATTAGCTTTTTGGTGAGAAATGGGCATGTCAAATGACTTAAAATGTTTTTTATTTTTATTTTTTTTTTAAAGTGAAATGAATTTATAAGCCAGCTTATGAGAGCTGCCAAACAAAGCCTAACTTAATCAAATCAAGTTGCATGACTCCATATTCAGACAAAGATTCTACCTACTCACGTCCCAGAGCAGTCCATACTTATAAATTTTTTCCTTATCCGTGCCAGTCTCTCTTAAACTTTGCTGATTTACTATCCCCAGCTAGTACGCCATTGTCAAACTCTAGCTCCAAGTTACTAGATCGACATAACTAATTTATGTGCAATTGTGTGCCCTTTATGCTTGTACATTGTGTCAAAGGATTTGCAACTCACAAAGAAATTCAAAACCCAATCCCATTGATTATAAACCACATATAACACTGAACATTCAACCCACTCAATCTTTACAATGAAATTTTCAACACAAAAAATGACCAATTGCTACATAGACATTTTCCCTCACTAGTTGTGCAAATCATGTTGAGAGATTGGCTTTCTCAATTGTAGTTCTCAAATATGTCTTACTGTTAAACTATTTTCAAAATATTTAAAAGTTGTTTTTTTTTTTTTGGGTTTTTAAAACTTTCCCTTTTTTTTTAAATTCTTTTTTTTTAAAACTTACTTATAAAATCCAGTCCCACAAAAGAAAAAGAGGACAAAGTAATGCCTTAATAAATGAAGTCATGAAAGATTCTCTTAATTTAAAGAGAATCAAAGGCCATGCTGGTGTGTATTCATGTGTTCCACTAATGGTATTTGCACATGCGTGTGCGCTAGTAGCTGGTGTTAGTGTATAATTGTTAATAGCTGTTATAGTACATCATAGCTTAGCATTATAGCTTTAGCACTTTCTCTTTTATGTTGTAAATACTTTATGCTTTCGGTGGGCATCCAATGCATCATATTCTCTCTATAAAGAGAATGCCTTCTCTTTGTAAAATATACACACAATTACAGACAGACAATTCAGTCTCTCTCTCTCTCTCTCTATCCTCTCTCTCTCTATCAAACTATTGTTTCATGGTATCAGAGCCCAGGTATACAATTCTGGCATTTTTCAATTTTGGTGTTTAGTCCCGTACGCAGTGGAACTACATCAAACAACTCGGAATCTCCTTACGATTCCAACGGCACCACGCACGTCATCAGAAAATCCTTCACGCGCTCTCACGCGCCTCCTTTGTGATCGGCGCTTCACTTCTTCCGTCGCCACTCTCACACGCGCCTTCACGCGCTTTTAGGTCTGCTCCTTCGTGTGCCGCGTCTGCTACCGTGCACCCGCGTGCGCCATCCCTCTACCGTGAGCCGCGCCTGCGCCGTTCCACTATCGTGCGTCCGCCTGTGCCATCCTGCTATTGTGAGCCGCGCCTGCGCATCCTGCTATTGTGAGCCGCGCGTGCGCCAGTTTTGCTAACGTGCGCCGCTGACATCATCTTGCATTCTGCTGACATCATCTCTACACAGCACACCTTTCCTCGCTATTTTCGACCTTCCGGACTCATTGGTACACTCTGTTTTACCTAATTTTGCTCCTACAGGTCTATTCCTATTAATTTAGTTCGACTCAACTAGTATTATGGATCGTCATGATGCCTCCCATCCCATTTCCGTTATTTTGAATGGTTCAAACTATGTTCTGTGGGCTGAAGCCATGTCCTCCTTCCTCAAAGGAAAGAAGCTCTGGCGAATTGTCACCGGGGATGCGACTAAACCGGTGAAAGACAGTGACACTAATGCAACTATTGCTCCTACTGCTACATATGAAGACCGACTTGAGGAATGGGACAGTAAGAATTACCAAATCATTACCTGGTTTCGTAATACCTCTGTTACCTCTATCAGTCTTCAGTTTGGTCGCTTTCAGCTTGACTCTGTAACTACTCCTGCAAAAGACATCTGGGATTTTTTGAAAGAACGATACCAGACTACTGGTCTTGCCCATCAATATCAACTTCAGAACCAACTTCACCGCATGCGCCAAGAATCCACTCAGTCCATTAATGACTTCCTTTTCTCAAATGTACTCTGTTTGGGATCAGCTTGCTCTTTCAGAACCAACTTGGCACAACCAAGAAGATGCTGTTTTATTTACTATCTATCGCAACCAGCAAAGGTTAGTGCACTTTCTCATGGCTCTTACTTCCTCTTTTGAGCCCGTACGTGCCTCTCTGCTTCATCGCCATCCATTGCCCACTCTTGAACAAGCAATTTCTGAGTTGCTATCAGAGGAGACTCGTCTCGGTACTCTTTAAACTCATCATGTGGACTCTGTTCTTGCCACTCCTCCGTACCGGCCATCATTTACCCAGCGGACCACTGCCTGCCTCTATTGTCAGAATCGGGGCCTTCCTTCAACCCATCTCCTGGTCAATTGCCCCGTCTGGTCCTGCCGCTACTGCAACAAACTTGGTCCTGGTCATCTGCAACAGGATTGTTTTCGCAATCCATCCCGATCATCCTCCAATAGCCACTCCTCTCGCGCTGGCTCTTCCCGGGGAAGCTTTCATCGTTCCGGGAATCAGTCTCATCACACTGCTGTTGCTGCTTCCTGGAATCAGTCTCATCACACTGCTGCTGCTGCTTTCGGGAATCAGTCTCATCACACTGATGCTGCTGCCTCTAAGGGGTTCTCTGAGTCACCTGCTTCGTCTACCCCTCACTTTTCTCCAACGGATGTAGAGGCCATGCTCAAACAACTTCTCTCCCCTTTTGGTACACCTCCTCCTACTGCTTTGTCTGTAATCCCAGGTAACTCTTCTTGGTATTTTGACTCTGCCTGTTGTAATCATATGATCTCCAGTTCTACTATCTTTTCTTCCTTCTCCTCATCTCCTCATATTCCCTCAATTCATACTGCTGATGGTTCCCTCATGTCTGTCCGTCATGTTGGTACTGTTTCTACATCTTCTTTATCTATACCTCAAGTTTATCATATCCCTGCTCTCACCTTAAACCTTATTTCCATTGGTCAATTATGTGAACTTGGTTTAACTGTCACATTTTCTGCTACTGATTGTTTGGTACAGGACCCTCAGATGGGGTAAACTATTGGGATCAGCCGTAAGCATGGACGTCTCTATGAACTCATTCACCTTCATGTTCCTGCCTCTCCTCAGATCGCTGCTCCTGCATCTCCTTCCTCGTTATCTCCTTTTCATCTTTGGCATTGTCGTTTAGGGCATATTTCTGTTAATCGCTTAAAGTGTTTGGTTTCTAGTGGACAGTTGGGTCATGTAATTCCCGATAATTTTGATTGTATACCCTGTCAACTTGCCAAACAACCTGCTTTATCATTTAATAAAAGTACTTATGTTTCCCGTGCACCTTTTGATCTTATACATTCGGATATTTGGGGCCCCTCCCCTACTACTACTATGGGGGGATCCCGCTATTTTGTTATTTTTATTGATGATTTTTCCCGGTTTACTTAGCTTTTTCTCATGAAAAATAGGTCTGAACTTAAACACATTTATTATAGATTTGCCCAAATAGTCCACACCCAATTCTCCAACACCATCAAAATTTTTCGCTCTGACAATGCTATGGAATATCGGGATTCAGATTTCCTTTCCTTTTTTCAGCTTCATGGTACACTGCCTCATCGTTCCTGTGCTGGCACATCCTAGCAAAATGGCCGCGCTGAACGGAAACATAGGCATATTCTTGACACTACTCGCGCTCTCCTTCTATCTTCTTCCTGCCCTGAAACCTTTTGGGGGGAAGCTGCCCTCACTGCTGTTTACACTATCAACTGTGCTCCTACCCCTGTCATCCATAATCAAACTCCCTTTGAACGTCTGCATGGCACTTCCCCTCCTTACGCTAATCTTCGGGTTTTTAGCTCTGCCTGCTTTGTTCTGCTTCAATCCCATGAACACACTAAGCTTGAACCTCGTTCTCGTCTTTGTTGCTTTCTTGGGTATGGAATTGAACATAAAGGCTTTCGCTGTTGGGATCCTCTCTCTAAACGTCTTCGTATCTCCCGCCATGTCGTTTTCTGGGAGCACCAAATGTTTTCCTCGCTATCCTCCTTTCACTTACCCGCACTTTCCACTACTGTACTGTTTACTAATCCTTCCATAGATCTTTTTTCTGATGATTTTGATATAGGTTCCTCCTTCATCGAGACGCCCTTGCTCACTCCTGATCCCATCCAGCCTGCTCTCCCTGAAGGTCTACCTCTCATTGACACACCTCCTTCTCCACCGGTTCTTCCTCCCATCGATCCTCCTACGAGTCGACCACGCCGGGTAACTCAACCTCCTATCCATCTTCGTGATTATATTGTTGGATCTGCTGCCTTCTCTACTTATGAACCTACCTCCTATCGTGAGGCTTGTACTAATCCTCTTTGGCAGCAAGCTATAACTGATGAACTCTAGGCCTTGGACAAAGCTCATACTTGGGATCTTGTTGATCTTCCTCCTGGCAAGACTGCGATTGGCTGCAAATGGGTTTACAAAATCAAAACACATTCTAATGGCTCTATTGAACGCTACAAAGCTCGTCTTGTTGCCAAGGGTTTCAACCAGGAATATGGTATTGATTATGAGGAGACATTCTCTCCTGTTGCTCGGCTTACCTCTGTTCGCAGTTTACTTGCTGTTGCTGCTGCTCGCTACTAGGGGCTCTTTCAGATGGATGTCAAAAATGCTTTCCTCAATGGTTATCTTCTTGAGGAGGTCTACATGCAACCTCCACCTGGGTCCACTTTTTAACCTCATCAGGTTTGCAAATGTCACGACCCAAACCTGCCCCGAGAAGGTTGGCATCGTAACCGGCCAGTAATTCTAGATTACCACAGGCCTTTCTGTACAAAACATACATAAGCGGGGCTTGCGGAAGCGAAAACAAAACACTAATAGTCCAAAGAGCTGTGCATTTATATGAACATACATTACATGCCAAAAATGTGGTTCATTTACCCACTAACTGTACATCACATATAAACAAGATTCATGTACAAAACATAGGCTCACGCCACATGCACAACCAAAACCAAGCTTCCTAACGGCCTTCTAGGCCTAGCCCCAACTCGGAGGCACCAAAACACCGGGTAGGCTTCAAAACGGCGGCTCGGCTCGGACCCCGCCTAGGCTTGACTCCCAGAGTGCTCACCTATAAATACATATATACAAACAATGAGCTAAAGCTCAGCAAGTAACATTAAAGTAAAGGGGTAGTGAACGGATTCCACATTCATATACCATAAAATAAATCATCCATAAACATAATCATCTCATATCAGAACATACATAATGGCATACTCCATAGAACATAACATTTGTCGTCCAACGACTAGAGTAACCGGTCTCGGACACCGATTAAACACATACCGAGATCTCGTAAACTGGTCTACTTAGGACTATCTATGGATGCCATACTAGATTCGCAAACTGGACATTCGTTCATAGAAAACATTTATCATTTCAAAACCGTAGCATAACGTAGCACTTTTAAACATAGATCATACTAACATATCTTTACAGAAATGTTACTCACAGTGGGTTTCCAAAACCGATTGCACGGTCTTCGCCTCTTGACC
Organism: Camellia sinensis; assembly: GCF_055761805.1. Classification (NCBI taxonomy): domain Eukaryota; kingdom Viridiplantae; phylum Streptophyta; class Magnoliopsida; order Ericales; family Theaceae; genus Camellia; species Camellia sinensis. The sequence goes on along the minus strand of NC_138970.1, from coordinate 92,012,278 downwards.
TGCAATTATCAACATTAGAACACATTTCTCCCATACACATTATCATTAAATCACTTAATACATGCCATATTATCCTTTCTTTACTCTATTTCATGATTATGAGATGCTAAATGATGTCAATAACATGGTAAAATCAAGTAATTCAACTTCTCAAAATTTCCTGAAAAAGAGGTCCCCGCTCGAGCGCCACTTTGTCCGCTCGAGCGCCACTTTGTCCGCTCGAGCGGACTGCACAATTTTCCGAAACTGCTGGGAGGCCTATTTTCACGCTCGAGCGGGAATACCTCTGCTCGAGCGGACCGCGCGAAAATCTGAAATTCTGGACTCTTCTCAAGCTTTAACCTTTCCTTTTTGCAAAAACACTTCAACATTGATGAAAACCCAAGTCCCAAAACACTTGGAACCCACTTGATTTCAACATTTTAGCTTCTAAACAAACCCAAATGCATCATGCACAAGATCAAACCATGATTTAAAGTGAAGAATCATAACTATTCATGTAAAAGCTTCATTTCTTCATATCCATGGAGGTTCTTCCTCAAAAATGCCAAATATAAACATAAATCATCAACTTATGCCATACATGCTCAAATTAAACATATTTCTTCTTCAATCCACTTATTTACCATGAGGTCATGCATGAACCAACCTTATTTCAAGAAATTAGAGAGGAATCCTTACCTTAATCACTTAATTGTAGAAGATTTATCTTGATTCTCTTTTTCCTCCTCTTCTTCCCCTTTCTCACGAATTCTCTCTCTCTCTCTCTCTCTCTCTCTCTCTCTCTCTCTCTCTCCTTTCCAGATTTTTCTTCTCTTTTGTTTTGAGTCAAAACATGGTCAACATCTTTATCTATATATATATATACCATAAAAATAGAATTGTTCCATTATCTTGAGCCAAACATGACTTAGCGATTCAGACGAAATTCAGTCCTCAATTTATTTTCCCAAATGGTTCTAAAAATTCCCGGTATCACATAGACGTGATCAATTTCGTTTTCTGAACCCATTACGGTCATCAATTTCAGTCCCAAAGTTCTCATCTCAACAGATATTCTTCTAAGTTCAACAGATAATCTTCAATTAAATCATGCTAACGCATAATTAATTACTGGTAATCATGGTATACGGTTCTGGGTCGTTACAGCAAACTACAGCGTGCTCTCTATGGCCTCAAGCAAGCGCCTCGTGCTTGGTTTGCTAAGTTCAGTTCTACCATTCATGACTTCGGGTTCACCTCTAGCTCCTATGACTCTGCTCTTTTTATACAGACTACTCCTCATGGTACCACTCTTCTTCTTCTGTATGTGGATGATATGATTATCACTGGTAATGATGAAGCTAATATTCTCCACCTCAAACAGTTTCTCCACCGTCAGTTTGAGATGAAGGACCTTGGTACTCTTAACTACTTCTTAGGCCTTGAAGTCTCTCATGATTCTACTGGTTCCTATTTGTCCCAGGCCAAATATGCATCCGATCTTCTGGCTCGTGCTGGTGTTACTGATTGCAAAACTACCTCTACTCCAGTTGATCCTCAGATTCGTCTCACTCCTCTCGATGGGACTCTTCTCTCCGATGCTACTTTTTATCGCCAGCTCGTCGGCAGTCTTGTCTATCTCACAATAACTCGTCCTGACATTGCCTATGCTGTTCACATTGTCAGTCAGTACATGTCGACTCCTCGCACTCCCCACTATACTGCTCTACTCCGCATCCTTCGCTACCTCAAAGGCACTCTGTTCCATGGCCTTCACTTCTCTGCTTCCTCCTCTCTTGAACTGCGTGCCTTTTCCGATGCTGATTGGACTGGGGATCCTACGGATCGACGCTCTACCACGGGATTCTGCTTCTTCATAGGGGATTCTCTTCTTGCATGGCGTAGCAAAAAACAATCCCTCACTGCCCGCTTTAGCACCGAAGCTGAATACCGAGCTCTTGCTGATACTACTCAGGAACTTCTCTGGCTTCGCTGGCTCCTTGCTGATATGGGTGTTTCTTCTTCTGGTCCTACCCCTCTCTATTGTGACAATCAGAGTGCCATTCAGATTGCTCACAATGATGTTTTTCATGATCGCACCAAACATATTGAGATTGATTGTCATTTCATTCGCCAGCATGTTACCTGTGGTACTGTTCATCTTCTCCCTATTGCTTCAGTCGATCAACCTGCTGATATCTTCACTAAGGCTCATTCTCCTGGCCGCTTCAATGATTTTGTTTCCAAACTCAACTTGGTTGATGCTTTCCCTCCTTGAGTTTGCGGGGGGATGTTAGTGTATAATTGTTAATAGCTGTTATAGCACATCATATCTTAGCATTATAGCTTTAGCACTTTCTCTTTTATGTTGTAAATACTTTTTGCTTTCGGTGGGCATCCAATGCATCATATTCTCTCTATAAAGAGAGTGCCTTCTCTTTGTAAAATATACACACAATTACAGACAGACAATTCAGTCTCTCTCTTTCTCTCTCTCTCTCTCTATCAAACTATTGTTTCAGTTGGGAATGATCAAGATTGTTGATTTTTTCAATTCATAATTGGTGATGATCGAATGTTTTACTTATGTTGTACTAAAAAATTATTTTAAAATTTAAAAGAAAAAATAGTTGGGATCATGTGAATAAATTGTTTTCATTTAAATTGTAAACGGTTATATTTTATTTTAGGTATTAACATCATCTTGTGATTGATCTCTGACATTTAGAGCGAAAAAAAAATTAAGTGAACTATAAAAAGGGTTAATTATACTTGGCACCATTGCAATTTTATCAAAATCTTACTTTACACCTTAAACTTTCAATTATAATAATCAACCCTCTATACTTTAAGTCAAGTTGCAATCTTATCTTTCCATCCATCTACCGTTAACAAAGTTGTTGTAATTTATTATTTGAATCGCGTATGACATTTTTGTTGTCTCATCAACACTCTTACACTTTTATTAAAATCTTACTTTTCCTTACACTTTCTCCGAAATCTCACTTTAGTGCCCCCACTATTAATTTCTGTTTGCTTTATTAACGATAGATAAATGGAAGGATGTGTATAAAACTTGATTTAAACTATAAAGGGTTGACTGTTACAATGATCAAAGTGAGATTTTAATAAAAGTATATTAAAATTAAATATAAGTTACTCATTATAAAAATTACTTTTAGCATAAAAGATAGATATATATATACTTTTATTTTATATTTTCTCCAATGACATAACAACCAAAATTTTTAATTCACAATTACATATTGAAATTTATTTAAAATTTTTTAAAATCAAAAGTAAATTGGAGAATGAAATGGAAATTTTTTGAAGAGTAGCATTGACCTCTTTTCCCGAACCTGCCGGTATTAGGCTCTTCCTTTAAATCATTTTACTCCCCTTGTTAATCACTTGTAACTTCCGTTTCTAATTTCCTTCTCAGTCATATTTTTGTATTCCCCTTCACTTAGCTATTTATACAATTTCTAACCTTACAATCAATCTCTAACTAAACCTTGTTAGAAATCCTACCCACCGTATTCTTTAATCTTTTCATTAACTAAACTAATCTCTTTTAAACAATATCATTGAATATTTATCTTGAAAGGGTAGCTACGTGAGCCAGTTAGAAGTCGAGGGAAAATTACAAAATACTCCCGAAATACCACACATATATATATTAAATTTTGTTTTGGTTATTAATTGTGGCTACAACTTTTGTTCACATATCTTTTATAGGCAGGTAGCAGTACAATTTTTTTTTTAATTATAAATGTTGATTACTTTTTGTCTGTAAGCAATTTGGGAAAATGAAAAAGTTAATTAAGAGAGTTTCTATATGAAATCTACATATTATTATGGTAGACTCCACATGTAAGTTCTATTTGTTGTTATCTATGTGCAATGCTTTTTGCATGTTTTTATTTTTAAAATATCTCATCTTCGTTTAACTTATAAAACATGGTAATGTTTACAAAAATATTCACAACAAAATTCAATAAATAACAATCTTATTAAAAACATACAATTCCAAACATTATTGGATGGTTAAATGTTAATATTTTTTTTGACAATCAATCATCTTTGACCTCTTATATTTTTAGTAAGATTATTAGTATGTATAGAATTATTCATAAATAAAAATAAGGGACACTTACGTATAGGTCTTAATAGATGAACTTTTTGTCCAATAGGTCCTGTGAGAATTAATGGCATTTTTCATCAAACACTATTAAAAAGCGTCACTAATTGTTAATTTTCAGCAAAAGTTTGAAAATTTGATCACAAAAAATGTCACTAATTATGAGTTTTAGCGACAGTTTAAAAAAATCGTCACAAAAAGTCACTAATTTTCAACTTTCACCGAACAATTTGAAAAATTTGTCACATAAAAGTGTTATTAATTGTAAGTTTTAGCGACAATTTTTCAAAATCGACATATACAAAAAATCATTGCAAAAATTATTTTTAGTAACGATTTTATTAGGACTTATTTTCAATAAAACTTGATGGAAATTAAATCTAACTATTAGGACCTATTGGTAGGTCGCAACAACCAAATTCACACAAAAATAATGAAATATATATATATATATATATATATATATATATATATATATATATATATATATATGTGTGTGTGAGTGTGCGCGTGCGCGCAATCTGTTTCTTGAGTTCACAAATTTTGTTAATTTTTCAATTTAAAACACATATAGGCTAACAATTAAATTTGTTAATGCTTAGATTTAAAACAAATTTGTTACCTAAAAAACAATCTAAGAGGGGGGATAAATTGAATTTCTATAAATAAAAATTAATAATACCCCAATAAAAATTGCAACTAGTGCAACAAATAATTAACGGAAGATAGATGATGAATAACAATTAATGATAAAGCACAATGAAGAACTTAACAGTGAAGTAGCTAAACAAAAATGCAGTGAATGATTTTTAACTTAACAGATTATGATTTAGATAAATAAGCAATTATAACTCTAACACTCCATGAATGAAGAGTATCAGATAGCAATATGAGGTGAGAGAAGAGATTTGATGATTAGCACAAAAACAACAAATACTATAACAGCTATATCAGTAACACAATGAGTATATCAGATAGTTATAGCAGTTGAGGAATAAAAGAGATTAGGGAAGAGGAGGCAAATAAATTTATTATGGTTGAGCTTCAACCAAGCTTACATCCACTCCTTAAGCTTCACTTGAGATTTTTCACTATCTTCTACCTTCACAGGGGTGCTAGCAACCTCTTCACAAATGGAGCAATCTTTCATAGATTTTACACAGACTTTCCAAGTCCAAAAACTTGCAAATCTTAGGTGGTTCACAATCACTTTCAAGGAATCAAGAATACTAAATGTATGGCACTCTTACAAGATTGAATGATAGATTATTTTTTTCAAAGAAAGCTACAATAATAATCTTTCAAAGATAGATACACAATATTGATGCTCAGATTATTTACTTTTTTTTTATAAAAAAAATCCTCTCACAGGAGTATATGCTTAAGGCTAAAGTTTAGTATATAATTTCTGAAGAAGAAGGAAAGTTCAGCTGAAGATCTCTTTAGAAAATCAGAGAGATGAAGAATATGAGATTGAAGAAGGGTTGAAAAATGTTTAGCATGTTGCTTTGTTGCTCTATGTATCAGTGTGTCTTCTTCATTTCCCAAGCCTCTGTATATAACGGAGATGAGTGCTCGATTTGTGTCTGATAGAGCCCATCATCATCTTCCTGTTGAGTGATGGGTTGGTGATGGCTGAGGATGATATATAATTTATTTCTCAGAGTATCTCTGTCACCCATGTGTGTTTTGTTTGTTGAATGATAGAGAAACATTTCTTTTCAGTTCACTGCTCTGTTACTAATATAAGCAGCTTTCATAGAGGGACGTCCGCCCGGATGTCCAAAGCCAAGCTTTGTTTCTGTCCGCCCGGATGTCCGATTCTGTCCGATAGTCAAGGATGACTACCTCGGTCATCGAACATACTGCTGGTCTAACAGTCGGAGCGAAGCAGAACTGAACTTGAGCTTAACTGGGTCGAAATTCCTCCATGGGTCATCCGGCTGGACATCCTCCCGAATGTATGCCCGGGTGTCCACCCGGATGTCCCTTGTAGTAGTCGACTGCCTGATCGTTCGCCCGATTGATTGCCCCTCAATGGGTTGGTCTCCTTTGACTGTTGCTTTCTACTACTACTATGGTGCACTGGTTTAGTACCTATTTAAGCCACATTTTGAACTCCAAATGGCATGATTAGGATAGAAACATAGATGAAAATATGATGGAATAAATTATAAGAATTCAATTATTTTAACTCTTTCAAATAAATCAAAACAAAACAAAATGCAATCATCAAAATACAATATGTCTAACAATCTCCCTCCTTTTTGATAATGGCACACCATGATGTTTTGATTTGTTTGAAAGGACGAAAGCTCCCCTTCAAGTCATGCTCCCCTTGAATGTTTGCTCTTTCTAGATATATAAATATGTTAGCACAGTACTAGCATAAATCAATATAAGCATAGCATGATATGATACTAAGATACCAAACAATAGATGTGGGAGATTAGTTAGAAAAATCTAGCCTAGGCTAAGATACCAAAAGCATAGCACTCCTTAGAATAAAATTTATTCTGATATCCTGATAGATGCCATTTCAAAACATAACACCATTCCAAAACAAACATCACCATTTCTCCCTTAATAGTCCAAAACCACACATCACCATTTCTCCTCCAATCTATCTCAAAACAAAACAAAACATCTCCATTTCTCCCCCTGTGGCATTATCAAAAGCACATTAAAAGATGGATTTCACAATGTAGCATCAAGTTCTGATAAATGCCATGATTTGTTATATAAAAGAAGCCAAGAAAATGCCAAACATTTTCAAGCTTAGTATATATTAGACAAGGAGACTACAAATCAAATTTTGAAGAAATTGCCAAGTTTAGCCAAAAAGATATAACAGTAAGTGTGAGAAAAAAACAATTTAGTTCATATAATTAAGAGTGGAGCACACATTCTGTTTAGCAAGGAAATATATGGCAATTGTTTTGAGTCAGTGAGTTCATCCATTATGAAAAATTCATGCTATCTCAAGTAAACAATCTATAAACAATCTATTATCAAGCAAGAACCATAGATATTAGATTGTTAGCTAGGATATGTGAAGCATTTTGAGCAACATTTTGAAAATCAACATACTAAGGTTAAGTATTGAACAAGAAGCATAAATTGATGGTTTGCATCAAAACATAAAAGATTTCTAGTGAAAAGGTTCTAACAATGGCACATTATGTTAAGTTTATGCAATATGTTTATATGCCTCAAGAGAAAGTAACATGAATTATACATATGAGGTACTTTTAAGCATAAGAACCCAAATTAGTATCAGATTCAAGACTATTAGAGATGATAAAAGCATAACAGTGCATAGTCCAACATGGTTGTCAATCAAGAGCATAAAACCGTTTTGATATGTGATGGAAATGTTTCCATATCAGTGTAATAGTATACATACCTCTTTTTAAGAAAAATTCAAGTTTCACATTCACAACAAAAACTTTAATTTTAAATCGACATTCCAAGTTCGCCATGAATAAATTGAAATGTTCCTCATTTAGGGGTTTTATGAAAATATCCACCAATTGATTGTCGGTGTTTATAAATTCAAGAACAATATCCCCTTTTTGAACATAAACTCTTAAAAAATGATGTTGAATTTCAATATGTTTTGTTCGTGAGTGTTGAACTGGATTTTTGCTTAAGTTGATGGCACTAGTATTATCACATTAACAAGGATATGATTATGATGCAAGTCAAAGTCTTCCAATTATTGTTTCATCCATAGAACTTGAGCACAACAACTTTCGGAAGCTATGTATTCAGGTTCGGCTGTTGACAAAGCAACAATTTTTTGAATTTTACTAAACCAAGATACTACTTAGTCACCAAGGAAGTAACAAGTACCGCAAATGCTTTTTCTATCAAGTTTGCCCCTGACAAAGTTGGCATCTGAGTAACCAGTCAAATCAAATATAACACCTCTCAGATAAAACAGTCCCAAAATTTGAGTGTCAACAAGATATCTAAAAATTCTTTTAACAGCATTAAGGTGTAATTTTTTAGGATTTGATTGATATCTAGCACACATGTAAACAGTAAACATAATGTCATGTGTACTTGTAATTAAATAGAGAAGTGAGCTGATCACACCTTGATATTTTGTTTGATCAATGGACTTACCCTTTTCATCCTTATCTAGCTTAATTGATGTGCTAATGGGTGTTCTAGTTATTTTTGATTCATTCATACCAAACTTTTTGAGTAGTTCCTTTACGTACTTAGCTTGGTTCATATAAATCCCTTCCTCAACTTGTTTGGTTTGAAGCCCAAGGAAATAAGTAAGCTCTCCTATCATGCTCATCTCAAACTCACCTTGCATACACTTAGCAAAATCCTTACACAAAGTTTTATTAGTAGCACAAAATATAATACCGTCCACACATATTTGCACAACAAGTAGATCATCACTTTTGGTTTTAACAAAAAAGATTGTGTCAATCTTTGTTCTAGTAATATCATTTTCAATCAAAAATTTGCTCAAGCGTTCATACCATGCACGAGGTGCTTGTTTCAAACCATATAAGGCTTTTAAGAGTTTAAACACATGATTTGAAAATGCATGATTTTCAAAACCAAGAGGTTGTTTGACATATACTTCTTGTTGTTCAAATTGTGAAATTAAATAAATAGATTTATGAAGAAATCAAATTATATACCAAGAACATATGCTGATAATTACAATTAAATTTCAACAGAAATACACAAAACAATAAAAGGGTAAAGAGACGAAACCGAAGCCTGCACGGAAGCAGTTTCCTTAAAATAGATTTCGCCGCCTCACGGGTCGAGTGCTTGAGGAATCCCGGTGTCTGTCTCCCAGGATACGACGGTCAAAACCAGCTACGGCAGAAGCACTTTCTGTCTAGCTTAGCGAACAAGAACAGTGGCAGCACTCTCTCAATGTAGGAACTTTCTGGCAAACTGACTTGTAAAATGGAAGCAAAAAATTTCTATATTGAAACTTGATAGGAGGGTCTCAATTTATACATATAAAGGGGAGAGAAGAAGAGCCTTCAGCCTTTAAGGCTGGTCATTAAAACACCAAGCATCCATAGCCCCTTTCCAAAATATGAAAGTTTGGATGCCCAAAGGATTCACACCCTTTAGTCAAGAAAAAAGGATTTAAATACTCTTTAAAATCCTATTCACGAATCTAACATCATGAGGCAATTTCTTGGCAATTTCTTATTCAAAACCCAATGGTTTTTGGCTCACTTGGACCTAACACAATAAAAGGTTGGGACCCACTTTAATATTTAATTAAAGTCACTACACTTTAATATTTAATTAAAGTCACCAAAAATCATTTTTTCCAATAATCCCCCACATGAATAAAAATTGACCGAAAGACTCAACAAACGGACATCGTTCAACAACAATGACTCGAAGAGAGAGTACAACGAACTAACCCCGACATCAGAGAAGGTAGCTTTTGGCTTTGAACCTCTCCTAGTGAAAACCTATCGAGTTTACTGGCTGATCAGTGAATAAGACATCTTGAACTGCTCTGCCGTTTATGTAAACTGAGACAATAGATCTCACACGAGAATTACTCCTACCACCATTCTATTCTCACTGGTGTGCCCTGTGTGGCCCTGGACACTAGCCAGGTTCAACGAGTGGTTTCAAAGAATCTTGGCCTGCCCAATTCTTCTAAAAGCGGCCCCATTTCACACTCACATAGGTGACTCTACTTGAGTATCCTGCAATACTCAGCTCAACAGCTTAACACACTAGAGTCATTAAAAGCTCAGCTTAACCTCTACGCTTGCAAGTATCACTGATAGAAGGAATGGCTGGAGGTTTAACCTCCTCAGTGACATACCACCGTTACACGCAATTAGGTTGTCCCATTGAACCTAGATCTTGGGATCTCCAGTCAACTAGGTTGGGTTTCCATTCCGGTAACTTCCAAAGGCCTCAACCCTATTCCTTTTGACGACGTTTCGACTAACACTCGACTTAACCCTTTGGTTAGCGGATCCGCAAAGTTGTCCTTAGACTTTACAAAGTCTAAAGAGACAATTCCATTCGAGAGTAGTTGTCGTATGGAATTATGTCTACGACGGATATGCCTAGACTTTCCATTATACATATTACTCTATGCCCTACCAATTGCAGATTGACAATCACAATGAATACAAATAACTGGCACAGGTTTAGACCAACGTGGAATATCTTCAATGAAATTACAAAGCCATTCTGCTTCTTCCGTTGCTTTATTCAAAGCAATAAACTCTGATTCCATCGTTGATCTAGATATACACGTTTTCTTGGAAGATTTCCAAGGCACGGCTACCCCACCAAGAGTGAACACATATCCACTAGTGGACTTTGAGTCCTTTATATCTGATATCCAATTCGCGTCACTATATCCTTCAAGCACCACTGGATATCGAGTATAATGTAGCCCATAATCCTGAGTGTAGCGTAAATACCTTAACACCCGCACAATGCCCTTCCAATGAGAAGCATCTGGATTACTTGTGTATCTACTAAGCTTGCTAACCGAGTAAGTTATATCCGGCCTAGTACAACTCATCAGATACATTAAACTTCCAATTACCCGAGAATATTCTAACTGTGAGACACTTTCATAATTATTCTTGGTAAAATGTAGACTTAAGTCTACAGGTGTCGATGACACACTTGTATCTGATCCACTAAACTTCTCAAGTATCTTATCAACATAATGAGACTGAGATAGTACAATTCCACCAGAGATTTTGGTAATCTTAATTCCCAGAATAACATCTGCAATGCCCATATCCTTCATGTCAAACTCAGAGTTTAACAACTTGGTAGTTTTGATCATTTCATCGTTACTACCTATAATGAGCATATCATCAACATATAGACACAAAATGACATAACCTCTGTCAGTGTCTTTGACATAAAAACACTTGTCACATTCGTTGATTCTAAACCCATTTGACAACATAACATTGTCAAACTTCTCATGCCATTGTTTAGGAGCTTGCTTCAAACCATACAAAGATTTGACAAGTTTACAGACTTTCTTCCTTTGTCCTAGAGCTGAAAACCATTCAGGTTGCTCCATGTAGATTTCTTCATTCAAATCCCCATTTAAGAAAGCAGTCTTTACATCCATCTGGTGTATCTCAAGATTGCGCAAAGCTGCTATCGCAATCACCATACGAATGGATGTCATCCTAGTTACAGGTGAGTACGTATCAAAGTAATCCAGGCCTTCTCCTTGCTTGTACCCTTTGATAACGAGCCTCGCCTCATACTTGTCAATTGACCCATCGGCCTTCATCTTTCTTTTAAAAACCCATTTGCAGCCTAAAGGCTCTGGAGGTAAATCTACTAACTCCCAGGTATGGTTCTGTAAGTTGGAGTCAATTTCACTTTTGATCGCTTCTTTCCATAAAGGACTCTCAGGAGAAGTCACAACTTCGTGGAAAGTTTGAGGTTTGTTCTCAACCATATAAGTCAAGAAGTCTGGATCAAAAGATTTGGATAACCTAGCCCTTTTACTCCTTCTAGGCTCATCATCACCTTGATTCTCAACTTAATCATCAAAATGATCATCATTACTAGCAAGCTCACCAAATTGCTCCAAAACCTCGGAACCCCTTCATGGGTTCGGCAAGGAAAAATGTCTTCAAAGAAACATGCATTCCTTGACTCCATGATGGTATTCTTGTGAATGTCTGAAGTTTCAGACTTATGAACAAGAAACCGATATGCACTACTATTATATGCATAACCAATGAATATACAATCCATGGATTTCGGGCCTATCCTAACTCGTTTGGGTGTAGGAATCGCCACAATTGCAAGACACCCCCACATTCGTAAGAATTTATAAGAAGGCTTAACGCCTTTTCATAACTCATACGGGATCTTGTCCCCTTCGCTTCAACACAAGTTTCACACTTGTGTTTCGTCAGAACGACCTTGTCGGACTCAAAACCATGCGAAAAACATGTTTACTGAGAAGAGACCTTGAGACAAGATTCTAACGAATGTCCGGAACATACAGGACTTCGTTCAAGGTTAGCTCCTTTCCTGACGTCAACTTCAAGACCACCTTTTCTTTCCCCTCAACAATCAGGGTAGTAGAGTTTCCCATAAACAACTTCTTACCATTTGTAACCGGTTCGAAAGTTGTAAACAACTCATTCTCGGAGCAAATGTGGCATGTAGCCCTAGTAAAACTAAAACCCCTCGCTACCACAGTTGTAGCACTTTCCAAAGAACCAATAACCAGGTTCCCGCGACTTGTATGCCAGCTTCTTTGCAACACCACCCCTTGGCCCCAACAAAGAGCCCTTGTTCATGGGGGGCTTCTTCCTCATCCCAGAAAATTTGCCATGCTCAATGACATTGGCCTTCACTGAAGAGGTACTCCCTCTTTTTCTTTCTATTATCCTCCTCAATACGGAATCGGATAAGTAAGTCTTCTTTGTAGAATTTATACAAAGTCTTTAAACAAATCCTTGTGTCACAATGATTATGAAACTCTCAAAATCATATCACAGTAAATACATTCCCAGAATGTAATCAACCGAATTAGGCACCCAAATATATTTGGTCCAACCTATCATTCTAAAGCCAATAGTCTTACTATTAGGAAACACAAATCCAGTGTTCAATAGTCTACTATTTGGAATTTCATAACATGGTCAGTAGTCTTATCACTTGGAATCACTAATTTCTCAGCATGTGGTCAGTAGACTTTCTACTACTAGGTATCACAATGTCTTAACCTGTGATCAGTAGTCACTTTACTACTAGGAATCACAACGTCCTGACATCGGATCAATTTACTAGGAATCATCATGTCTTGACATATGATCAGTAGCCTCTCTACTACTAGGAACCATGATGTCTTGACATGTGATCAGTAATCTGTTCACTACCAGGAACCACAATCTCATAACTATATAGCCAGTGGTCTAACACCTCCTAGGAACCACCAGTTTTCTATCTCTGTGATCCATCTTGTACTCACTAGGAGCCACCAATTTAAGAATATAGTTGGAATTTAAAAATCCAGAAAATATTCACCCACTATAACAGGTTGTCTCATCTTTGCTTTCAAGCAAAGTCACATAGCAATCATAAATGCTATAAATAACACAAGGATACCATACTAATTGCCTTTGATCAATTGAGAGATATTTAATGCAATCTTATTATTTCCTTTAATCATACTTGATCTCTCAAGATCTTCCTTTAAGAATCTCGCGAGGCTAAGGTTGTCAGGTGGAACAACATTTCTGTTTATCACCTTTTGAAACATCACAACAGAATTTCACTTCTGTGATTCCAGAAATTAAACTTAACCCTTAGAAAATTCCTCAGATGGAAATTTAATTCAAAACTAGTCTCACCATTAACCTAGAATCGAACATGGTCAGGAATGTTCCCAGGAAGACTAGAGGGGTCACATCGGTCCCACTTAAAACCCAGTTAACCTTTTGACAAAACATCCAAGAGCATGTTGACTCCTAGTCCATAGGAAACAATTTTAAAATTAAGATTTCCAGGGGATAAACCAGGTTATAACAAACCGATTTCCAAGCAAATAAAATTTGCTACCAGAATTACACCACTCATAAAAGTTAACCGGTACTCCCGGAACTGAGCCCATGATTTCTGAATAAAAATCAGAGATATTTTAGCTAATGCTAAAATTTGGTTTCCTTTTTCAAAAACCAAAACACTTTGGACATAATTAGATTATAACCAAAGACTTTCTCCAAACACGGTTTTCCAACACTTTGGGAATAAAAAGATTAAACCCAAAGACTTCCTCAAACTCCAAAAGTTCGAAACCAAATCCGTCTTAGTTGTCATTTCTGAACAAATAAGAACTATTCTTCAGTCAAAGCTAAAACTTTGGTTTCTATCACAGAAAACCAAACCAAGTTCCAAACTTACAAACAATTTAAAAAATTGCTATAACAATTACACGCATATAAAATGCTTCTAACAAAACAAGCAAGTAAAACTTGGTACTACAAATTGGTAAACAAACCAACTAAATCTCAAGCAAAACATGCTTTAAACATTTAAATAAAAAAGCCAATCCATAAGGATCCTATTTAGTCCAAAAGTCTTTCCATGCTTAGGTATTCATATTCAATACAAAGGTTAGTAGTCCAAATATTTTTTATTTTTACATCCCAAATACTATTCATTTGGTTTTGTATTTTTTTTTCCATTCCCTTTCACATTGGTATGCCTACAAAGAAAGTCAGTAGCAAACCACAACAAAATACAAACAAATAATCTAAGCAAAAAAAAAAAAAAATTAATATAATAAAAAATTGAAATCATTTAGCCAACTATTTATAAAATTAACCAATGAATTAAAATGCCAACTAAATTAAAACTTTAAAATAAAGTTCAATACTCATGAGTTATGAATGGAATTAATTTATAATAAACATTTAAACTAATAACTCCAAATAAATAAGTTAAATTCAAAGTTAATGCACCCAATTAGATAATTTAGATTACTACACCTAATTAAATAATTCACATGAATGCACCCAATTAGATAATTTAGATTAATGCTCCCAATTAGATAATTTAGATTAATGTACCTAATTAAATAATTCACATTAATGCACCCAATTAGATAATTCAGATTAATGCGCCTAATTAAATAATTCACATTAATCATGTACACAATTAAAAAAAAAAAACTCTATAACTTCAAAATACTTTAAATTATGGAATCTAGTCTAGAAAATAATAAGCATGTAACAAATTAAAACTAGAATAGAATTAGCATGTCAAAATTGCAACATCCATAAATTATATTTTATAACCTTAAAATTCATGCAAATCATGGTAGGGGAATGATGAACCATACGAATAAAATAAGATCATACTAATACAATTAAGTATGCAAATTATGATAGAGCATTCTAATTAAACTAAGCAATTAGAGAATAACATTGCATAATTTACAATCATTGAAATAGTGAGCAAATCTGCAACAGTTCCTAGTAACATTATACAAAACTAACCTAATTGTCTATATAAATCTATTCGATCAATTTCATAGAAAATATATATAAAATCTGTTTTAAGCTTGTTGTTCAAATTGTGAAATTAAATAAATAGATTTATGAAGAAATCAAATTATATACCAAGAAAATATGCTGATAATTACAATTAAATTTCAATAGAAATACACAAAACAATAAAAGGGTAAAGAGATGAAACCGAAGCATGCACGGAAGCAGTTTCCTTAAAACAGATTTCGCCGCCTTATGGGTCGAGTGCTTGAGGAATCCCGGCGTCTGTCTCCCAGGATATGACGGTCAAAACCAGCTATGGCAGAAGCACTTTCTGTCTAGCTTAGCGAACAAGAACAGTGGCAACACTCTCTCAATATAGGAACTTTCTGGCAAACTGACTTGTAAAATGGAAGCAAAAATTTCTATATTGAAACTTGATAGGAGGGTCTCAATTTATACATCTAAAGGGGAGAGAAGAAGAGCCTCCAGCCTTTAAGGCTGGTCATTAAAACACCAAGCATCCATAGCCCCTTTCCAAAATATGAAAGTTTGGATGCCCAAAGGATTCATACCCTTTAGCCAAGAAAAAATGATTTAAATACTCTTTAAAATCTTATTCATGAATCTAACATCATGAGACAATTTCTTGGCAGTTTCTTATTCAAAACCCAATGGTTTTTGGCTCACTTGGACCTAACACAATAAAAGGTTGGGACCCACTTTAATATTTAATTAAAGTCACCAAAAATCATTTTTTCCAACACTTTTTCATTTATTAAACCATGTAAAAATGCACTTTTTACATCCATTTAATAAAGTTTGAAATCTCTAAAACATACAAATGCAAGTAACATGCAAATGGCTTCTAATCTAGCAACTGAAGAAAAGGTTTCATCGAAATTAATACATTCTTCTTGATTGTACCTTTGTGTTACAAGTCTAGCTTTATTTCTAACAATGGTACTGGATTCATCAAGTTTGTTTCCAAAGATCTATTTTGTTCCATTAATGGAATGATCTTTAGGCCTTGGCACTAAATTCCAAACTTTGTTTCTCTCAAATTGGTTGAGCTCTTCATACATAGCCATCATCCAATGTTCATCGAATTCGGCTTCTTGAAAATTCTTTAGCTCAATCTGTGAAAGAAAAGCTAAGTTACCACAAATATTTATAAATGAAGAGCGAGTAGCAACACCTTTGGTGGGTTCACCTAGGATTAAATACTTAGGATGATTATGAACAAACTTCCATTCTTGTGGCAAATTATCGTTGTTTCCACCTTCTTCTTGAGGAGAGAGAATAGGTTGTTCATCTTCTTTGTTCACTTCACATGGTTGGTCATTTTGTTTGTAGATGCTTGAATCTTCCACATTTGTTTCCAATTCTACAAAATCATCACTAACAACTTGCTTTGGAGAAGAAATGTTGGTTTCATCAAACACAACATGTATAGATTCTTAACCAACAAGAGGTCTTTTATTAAAAACACGATAAACTTTACTAGATAAAGAGTAATCAAGAAAAATTACTTTATCGGATTTTAAATCAAATTTACCCAAATTGTCCTTACTATTATTGTGCACATAACATTTACAACCAAATACATGCAAGTGACTAATGTTAGGCTTTCTACCATTCCAAATTTCATAAGGAGTCTTTTTGAGAATTGGTTGAATCAAGGCACAAATTAAAGTATAGCAAGCGGTGTGAACAGCCTCGGCCCAAAAATATTTAGGAAGGTTATTTTCGCAAAGCATGGTTTTACTCATTTCTTCTAAGGTTCTATTCTTCCTTTCTACTACACTATTTCTATTCTTCCTTTCTACTACACTATTTTATTGAGGGGTTCTACGTGTTGAAAAATTATGCCTAATACTATGCTCATCACAAAATAATTCAAATTTTTTATTTTCAAATTCTTTACCATGGTCGGTTAGAATATTAGTAATAAGAAAACATTTTTCATTTTGAATTTTGCGACACAATTTTGTGAAAGAAGAAAAGGTTTCATCTTTGTGTGCTAAAAACATAACCCATGTAAATCTTGAAAAATCATCAACAACAATAAGACAATAATGTTTATCACCAAGACTAGATGTCCTTGAGGGACCAAATAAATCAATATGCAATAATTGTAAATGTCTAGTGGTGGAAATATGAGATTTTGATTTAAAAGAAGTTTTAATTTGTTTTCCTTGTTGACCAGCACCACAGAGTCGATCTTTTTCAAATTTAATTTTTGGAAGTCCAACGACCGAATCTTTTCTCAAAAGTTTAGCAATTAAATCTATATGAGCGTGACCAAATTTTCTATGTCATAACAACTACTATCATTATTAGCATATAAACATTTAACATCACTAGCATAGAGATCGTTGAGATGAAAAACATAAACATTATCAAGGTGATTATCAACAAATAGTGCTTTGTGATCAATTGTGCAATATGATTTATAAAAAATAACTCGATTTCCCTTATCACATAATTGGTTAATAGTAAGTAAATCATGCTAAAGTCCATCTACAGGGAGAACATTTTCAATAGAAGAGTTAGGGGAGATACTGATACTACCAATACCAATAATTTTTCCTTTCTTATTGTCTTCGAAAGTGACAAATGGATGATAGAGTGGTGAAGAAAGATTTGTCTCCGGTCATGTGTCTAGAGCATCCACTATCAACATACCACCTTCGTTTTTTAGCTTTGGACTTAAGGTATACCTACAATAAGCCAATCAAATGTTGGATTTTAGTACCCATGATTTCTTGGGTCCTCTTGGTTAGTACGGTTAGTACCTTTTACAATCCAAATCTTTTTAATTTCCATGTTCATATTCTTATTGAATAGACAAGAAGAAATATAATGGTCTTTCTTCCTACAATAATGACAAGTAATATGAAGGTGTGTCATAGGAGGTACTTTTTCAAAAATTGTTTTGAGATTCTTTTGTTTCTTAAAAGGGTCATATCCAAGAAGTTTGTTGAGATTATCTCTTTCTTTTACAAAATTTTCAAGTGTTTTATTTAAATCATTAACATTGTTTTTCAAAACAATTTTCTCACTTGAAATGGTGTTAAGGTCATTTTTCAAAATAAGGTTCTCTTTTTTCAATTCATTCACAATGTTATATAAAGATGCAACTAATTTACATTATTTTTGGCACATACTTTTCTAAAATCATCATGTAATTCATTGAAAGCACTCTCAAGTTCTTCATAATTAAAAGTTACCTTATCTTGAGTGGATTCTTCTTGTCCTAGAGCCATGAGACACAAGTTTGATACTTCATCATTTTTAGCTTCATCATTTGAACTATCATCATCACTCTCTCCCCAAGCTGCTATGATGGCCTTCTTGTTTCTTTTGTGGTCTTTTTCAGGTTTCTTCAATTTTGGACAATCCATTTTAATGTGTCCCAGATTTTTGCACTCATAATAAATGATAGGTTCTTTCTTTTGGATGTCATCTTTGTTGTACTCTTTCTTGAAAGGTCTTCGCCTTCCATGATTGTTTTTCTTGTAGTACTTCATGAGATTTCTACTGAACATAGCATAAGCTTCATCTTCACTAGAATTTCATTTTCTTTTTCATAAGATGAGGCTTTGAAAGCAATTTCATCATTCTTTTTATCCTCATCATTCTCATGTTCTTTCATAGTGATTTCATGAGTCATAAGAGAACCAATGAGCTCATCTAATCCAAGAGTTGTGAAATTCTTTGCTTCAATAATGGTTGTGACTTTAGCTTCCCAATTCTTTGATGAACACCTAAGAATTTTTCTCCAACTCACTGTTAGTATAGATTTTGCCAAGAGATTTCAAAGAATTTACAATTTCAGTAAATCTAGTAAACATGCTTGAAATAGATTTATCAGATTTCATTTCAAATAATTTATTACTATGAACAAGTATATCAATACAAGATTCTTTTACTTCGTTGGTGCCTTCATAAGTTACTTCAAGTTTGTCCCAAATTTATTTAACAGAGTCACAACTAGATATTCTATTATACTCCTTAGAGTCTAAACCACATACAAGGGTGAGTTTGGCTTTGGCATTGGCTTGTAACAATTTATGATCTTTCTCATCACATTCATCTTCAATCTTAGGTACACTAATGTTGTTTACTAATTTGGTATGGATTTTTGGTCCTTTAGTGACTATAATCCACATAGCATAATATGTGGCTGGAAGATATATGGTCATCTTATCTTTTCAATGACTATAGTTATTTCCATCAAATAAGGGTGGACCTATTGGTGGCTTGACCTTCAACAATGCTAGTACTATTTATGGTTGCCATGGATCAAAAACTTTAAGATGGTAAAATCTAAGCAAGAGACTAGGCTTTGATATCAATTGTTAACTAAAAGGCAATCCAAGAGGCCGGGGGGGGGTGAATTGGATTTCTATAAATTAAAATTGATAATACCCCAATAAAAATTGCAACTAGTGCAACAAATAATTAATAAAAGATAGATGACGAATAACAGTTAATGATTAAGCACAATGAAGAACTTAACAATGAAGTAGTTAAACAAAAATGCAGTGAATGATTTTTGACATAACAGACTATGATTTAGATAATAAAAATAAAAATAAAAATAAAAATAAAAAAGCAATTACAACTCTAACACTCCATGAATGAAGAATATCAGATAGCTATAGTAGTTGAGGAATTAAAGAGATTAGGGAAGAGGAGGCAAACAAATTGATAGTGGTTCAGTGTCAACCAAGCCTACATCCACTCCTCAAACTTCGCTTGAGATTTTTCACTATCATCTACCTTCACAGGGGGTGCTAGAAACTTCTTCGCAAATGGAGTAATCCTCCACAGATTTTACACAGACTTTCAAAGTCTAAAAACTCGCAAACCTTAGGTGATTCACAATCACTCTCAAGGAATCAAGAACACTAAGTGTACTACACTCTTACAAGATTGATGATAGATTTCTTCTTTCAAAGAAAGCTACAACAATAATCTCTCAAAGAGAGATACAAAATATTGAAGCTCAAATTATTTATTTATTTATTTATTATTATTATTATTATTATTATTATTCTAAATCCTCTCATAGGAGAATATGCTTAAGGCTAAAGCTTAGTATGTAATTTCTGTAGGAGAAGGAAAGCTCAGTTGAAGAACTCTTCAGAAAATTAGAGACATGGAGAATATGTGATTGATGAAGAATTGAAAAATGTTTGGCACGTTGCTTTCTAGCTCTGTGTATCAATGTGTCTTCTTCATTTCCCAAGCGTTTGTATATAACAGAGGTAAGTGCTCTGTTTGTGTCTAACATAGCCCATCATCTTCTTCCCGTTGAGTGATGGGTGGGTGATGGTTGAGGATGATATATAATTTATTTCTCAGAATATCTCTGTCACCCGTGTGTGTTTTGTTCGTTGAATGATGAAGAAAACATTTCTTTTTAGTTCACTGTATGTTACTGATATAAGTAACTTTCATAGAGGGATGTCCGCCCAGATGTCCAAAGCCAAGCTTTGTTTTTGTGGGACGTTTGTCTGGATGTCCGATTGTGTCTAGTCATCAAGGATGACTACTGTAGTCGTCGAGTATACTGCTGGTCTGACAGCCGGAGTGAAGCAGAACTGAACTGGAGCTAAACTGGGTTGAAATTCCTCCATGGGTCGTTTGTTTGAATGTCCACCTGGATGTCCCTTGCAGTAGAACAAAACAGAGCAATTTTTCCTTAACCGATCCACTGCCTGGTCATCCGACCAGATTACCGCCCCTCAATGGGTTGGTCTCCTTCGGTTGTTACTCTCTATTGCTGCTATGGTGCACTGGTTTGGTACCTATTTAAGCCTTATTTTGGACTCTATATGGCATGATTAGGATAAAAACATAGATGAAAATATGATGGAATAAATTATAAGAATTCAATTAATTTGAACTCTTTCAAATAAATCAAAACTAGAATCAAAACAAAATAAGAAAAACAATCATCAAAATACAATGTGCCTAACAAAATTAAATAACATCTATTGCCTAACCATCTTTAAACAGGGCTGACTCTGCCTTTTTCGAGACTCAAAGCAAGTTTCTAATATGAGACCTTTTATACACACACATATATATATATATATATATATATATATATATATATATATATATATATATATATATACTAGCAGCAACCCGTGCTTTGCATGGGAATGTATAATTTAAATAATTTATTATTCTCATTTTTGTATTATAAAATAAAAATTTCTTATAAATTTAAAATATAATAGGGAGTTATAACTAACAAATATTTTGAATATGATAACTATCTAATACCTAAGTTCATACATTCATTTTTTCCATAAATTTGTCATTTGAAACATTGATTATAAAATTATCTTAGTCCAAGTAGGTCATTTAGCAGCGTGAACTATATTTCTATTAGACATTATTATAGCTTTAAAAACGAATAATGCAATTCGTGTCCCCTTTTTTTAGAGCTCGAATTGGTCCTACAATTCGGATTCCTGTTATGGTTCTGAATCTAATCTCACAAAGTGCAATGTGAAACTGATAAACACCAAAGAGTCCAATCCAACAAATCTTTTTGGAAAATCAATTTTAGATCAAATAATACCAAAATTGGACTACTTTGCCAGATTACAGACTCGCCATCTAAATATTTTATTTTTGGAAAATTTAGGAAACCCTGACTCGTGCCAAAGGCCACGTGTCCGTTATCACCAAAGTTGCCTCCGCTCGGGAACTTGGGTACGAGATGGGAAGGTCCTGAAATGAGCATCCCCGCTCGCCTGATCAAAGATCGGCCTCTACTAATCATGATATGTTGTTTTATAAACGTCAAGTGTTCTTATTCCGGTTATTAGCTAACTTTACTATGTGACACACACAAGTAAGTATAGACTAAAATTGCAAGAATTGGAACATTTCAACTCATGTTTGCTTTTGAAAATGGTTTGAATTTGCCACTTTGCAAAGCGGGCTTAAAACTCACATTCGTTGAACTGTTCCAATTCAAACAACAAGCCTCCATCCACAGGCATTCATGCAATTTAGCAAATAAGCATATAGCCTCATGGCAAGCATGCGAAACATGGCATCATTCACACTCATGCAAGTATGCTAAAGCGTAAAAGCTCACCGAGTACTCCAAGCCAAAACAAAAGCTAGTTAGAAAAAAAATGCATGATCCTAACTATGCTAAATGGCTAATGCAACACATGCAATGATGTGACTAAATAGGCTCGGCTACCTAATCATGGTATTTGCAACACTTTGATAGTATGCTTTGAAATACGTATTCAAAGAAGTATTGAAATAACAATGCAGTTTGAATGATGTGACGAGCCTCGGTGCATGCAAGACAAATGAATGGATGTAAACATGCAAGCATAAGGTATGCTAATCGAAAATGTCCCCAATCTAACCATCGAAAGCGGTTAAATAAAAGGGAGAAAGACGTGGGGTTGGAAGACATGCACACACGCATGCACACTTATTACAACATCATGCCCTCACGAAGGAGGGTCTGAATAAATAAGCTAACCAACTACGCTAATTAAGCTAACTATTACAACACGGAATCAATTAACTATTCTAGTTAACTAATTATTACAAACCAAAGTAAATAACTAGCTATGCTAAGCTAATTAAAGCAATTAATTAATTAACTATCTAAGCTAATTAATTACAATACTTGAATTAAATAATTAGCTACGCTAACTAATTAAAGCAATTAAATCGCCTCGAGAGCGAGGGAGGCATGCAAACTCGGTTGACTTCCTCTCGAAAATCCACCACCTTGCCATTAGACGCCTTTATTTGCATTTTCTTTGACCACTGAAAATTACACTAACTTCCAGCACACCTCTGCTCCACCTCAGGAACATACTAAAAAAACTTTTCATTGATGGCCGGTCGGCTACAATTGGTGGCTGTCGGCCACTGCTGGTGGTCGGTCGACCACTGCTGGTGGCTGTTGGCCATTACTGCTGGTCGGTAGGCGTTGAACTTCTCTTTTCTGCTGCAACAGAGAGCAAACAGAGGCAAATCAGTGTATTCTCAAGGAGTATGTGTCCTTTTACCCTCCTTATCATTACACGAGGTCAAAGGAGTGTAATTCTTGGCTCCAAAACCACCAACCAAGCATTTTCAATGCATGATGGCCAAAAAACCAAGAAGTATAACTTCATTGTATGCAAAAACAAGACTTAAGACGATTACCTTATCATGTGTGATCAAAGGCAATGGAGACCAAAGAGATTGGCTTATTTCATCACTTTAAGTATGAAATGCTCCAATCTTCCTTGTGTTCAATATAACGTCCGATTTAACACATCCAATGCAACACAAGATGTTTATTTTGCCTCTTTTACTTTGTCGTTTTTGTTTACCAATTTTAGATTACCAATCCATTCTTTAATTGGTTAGTTCAAAAGGTGAGTGTCCTCTAATGGAAAGAGGGCTTAAACCACAAGGACCTTAGGCATGAAAGAGGCCTCATGCTGTTGGTAATGAACTTCCGAAGGAATTAAACCATTAGGCATAAGGGCCTCAATTCCACACTCAAGCCAACAAGCGGTTCGAAGTCACTTTCAAAACAAATGAAAGAGTGAAGAATAGAGGAAGATTACAGAGATTTCAGTGCTGAAATAGAGTGCAAAATAACACTAGAACATGCAAGCAACTCATGCAATTCATGTTAAAAAGCCTAAAATATTAAGCTAATGAAGGAGATTGCACTACAACCACATAATACAAGCCTCAAAGGACCAAACCAGCTCAAAACAGAGCTAAAATCAGTCAAAATAGTGACTAAAACATGCTGAGATTGAGGTACAAAATGCTAGAATAAGAGGTCAAAGCATAGCACAAGCTAAACATAACAAGCACAATTGCACTACAAGCATATAAAGCAGGCCTCAATTGCTCCAACCAACCCAAAATAGAGCCTAAAACATGCTTGAATTAAGCTAAATTAAGCTAGAAAATCAAGCTAACATGTGAAGCAACCTAGGCATGGAAGCAAGACATAAGGAGGGGAGGCTAACCCCTCCTACTTTGGACTTCAAAAGTTGATTTTTACCACTGAAATAACTCTGATTTTTAGTGGTTTAAAGGGCCAAAAATTTTGGTTTGAAAGCTTGAAAGATGGCACAAAAAGCTTCACAATTAGGCAACAAGAAGGGTAGGCTACCCCTTAACACAAAATGACCTCAAACCATCATGTTAAGGCAAAAAAATAAGAGTTTTTTGTAGTTGAAAACTAGGCCAAAAACAGTACAAAAGGATGGCCAAACAAGTAACTAAAACAAAGCCTACAAGGTAAGTCTTATACCTCTTGAAGCACAGCACAAAACAGGCTTAAATTCTAGCTCAAAACCCTTTCTAAGGCTTCAAGAAGACCTCCTAGAACCTCAACTCCAAGGTAGTCAAGATTGATTAAGAGTCTATGTGCAAAGGTGTAGAGAAAGCTAACTACAAAGCACAAAATAAGGAGAGAGAAAGAATTTTGCTCAAAATTGTTCAGCCCTTAAAAATGGGGGAGAGACCCCCTATATATAGAAAAACAAGCTTAGAGCTTGTATTCATCCCTCCATACATGTGTATGGAGATGCACTTCGGTGAACAACAGCTGGTACAGCTGGCAAACAAATATCTGAAAAATGAGAAAAATGGCCATTGGTTATCACCAATGCCCGACCGGCCATAAATGTGGTCGACCAGCCACCACTGATGACCGGTAGGCACAAGCCATGGCCGATGGACTGCAGGAATGGCTGACAGGCCACCCTCTCCTTCAAACTTGAAGCAACAAGCTCTCAGTCCTCAACCAAGCACAAAACAGACAAGTTAAGAGGCTCGAAGGCAAGGCACTCTGCTAAGAACTTCAGGCGCTCAAAACAAACACGAGCATACAAAATCATCGAGTGTTCAAATGATGACGTCCAAGTCTCGAGGATAGTAAAAAATGCGGTGTCTACAGGTACTATTACAAATAATATAAAAATGTAAAAATGAATACCGCCTAACCAATTGTGACATTGTTGATGGTTGAATGCAACTCAAATCTTATACGCAGAGTTTGAAAAAAACTTTATACCCAATATGTAAACACTAAAAAAGCTCGATGATGTGTTAGAATATATAGCTGAAGTGTGAAGTATTTGAAAAATAAGATAGAAATGAAATTGGAGATCATTATCAGATAGAAATGAATTTGAAGATAATTATTAGATTAAAGATTAAAATAAATTTAAAAAAGGGATCATATGAAAAATATAATAAAAATAAAGTTGGAGATAATGATAGGATTGGGGATTAAAAAAAATTTAAAAAGGAAGAAATAAGAAATAAAGATAAATGAAGATACTAGAGAAAATTAAGCAAAATAAAAAAAATCAATAAAAAGAGATAAGGAGTCTTAGATAATAAAAAGATTTTAAAAGTAAAAAATTTAAAATAAAAACAATATTAAGAGAAAGAAATGTTTTTTATTGGAGAAAAATAAGGATGACGAAAAATTAAAAACATAACTTTGAGAGAGCGACATGTAGAAAATAGAATCTTAACTCTGCTTAAGAATTGAGTATTGAGACTTCGAAAATTTTAGAGAATACACTATATTTGCTTATATATATATATATATATAGAGAGAGAGAGAGAGAGAGAGAGAGAGTATAGATATATAGATAGGTAAAAAGATAGATATCAAATCTAATTTGAAAAGTAAAGATAAAACTAAAATAAACATCCTACAAAAAAAGAAGAGAAACATGTGGGAATTCGGTTGCTGATAATCAAAATTTTTAAAAGATAAGATATTTATGAGTGATTATGTATGAGTAGAATATAATTTAATTTTGTTTGTTATATCAAAATAAAGGCATATATATTTTCTTGAATAGTAACAAAATAAATTTACTTTTTTAATAAAGTTTTAATAGAATAAAATAATTTAATTTTTAAATTGCATGCTTGATGATGATTTTTCCAAAAAAAAAAAAAACATTGATAGAAAATTTTAAGATTGTTGGTAATCAATTGTTATCATCTAGCCTACAAAAAGAATTTTGGATAAAATCATGGATAGCCAATAGAAAATCAACACATAGCAACCTAAATTTTGTAAAAATTAAAAAAAAAATGGAAAATTCAGAATAAAGTATTGGAATTCCTCAAATCATATAGTTAGATATTTTAGTTAATTTTAAAATTTAAATATTAAATCCAGCAAGATTATGCCATGTGTGTTAATTCAAAATTTAGATAATATAGTAATAGATTTGAGCCACTTTTTTTATTTTTATAATATTGTAAAAAAAAAATTGAAAATTTTAAATTAGATATGTTTAGATAGAATTTAAAGATTTTAAAATTTTAAAATTAAATATTGTTAGGTGTAGCAATCACTTTCAACCAAATATATTTTTTATTTTTCAAAATTTTAAAATTGAGAAATTGTGTTTAAGGTTTTGAAGTTGTTGTTGTTGTGTGTGTACTTAATTGGATGTATATTGGTTGTAGATGATCAGAATAACTCTCATTTGAGAGAGCTTGAAGGAGCAAACGTGAGAACTTTATGCAGAGATGATCTTCTTGATTTCGAGAGTTTACGCAAAGCCATTAATGGGTGTGATGGTGTGATAGACATGAGATTCAGTACTATGCTTTCTATCAGTAGGACAGCCATCATACTGACCATTGCATCCACCTCCATCATAAGATTCAGGATCTTATTGACGATGAGATCATAGCTCTACCAAAAAAACCCTATGCCACCACTAACCCATTACCTCTACACCTCAACCTAACCATACACTACAACTCCAGTGTATACATCACCCCAGACAATTTACTCAAGCCTGAGGTGTTCATTCCAGAAAGCATGGACTTGTGTATGAGAGACGCACTTGAACTCCAATCACCTCAAACCTAAAAAATTGAACTCCTTAATAGGCCAATTCCAATCCAACCCACTTCAAAGAGCCCAGTCCAACCAACTCACCAAGACCAAGTCGGTTCAAATACACCGCAGACACTAATGGCTGAACCCACTACTTCTGAGCTGATGAGCATGATGGAAGATTTTAAGAGAACTATGGCAGATTTAGCCTTTGGGGTCTTGGCTCCATCATCAACTACATCACATGCCAAAAATTTCACGTTAAAAAGCTCCCCAATCTTGGGGCGAGCTATAATTGGAAAGGGCCAACCCGAAGCTATCTCAAGTCTAGGTGATGATATGTCAACAACAAATGGGACTCGCTCTGATATAGCCACCCAATCCCTTGGCCAAGCTGAAGCAAGTGGCAAGAACAAAGCCGAGGCAAGCATTGATCCGTATGCACATCTTCGGTGGGCTATTGAGACTTTGAAGGTCAAAGGGCTGAACAAGCAGCAAGTGCTTGCAATTGTTGCAAAGACTGTGGATCACATTTTTGTTGCTCAAGTTGGGAGCATTTTGAATCAGGGGGTAAGCCGTGAAAAAGGATGCCTTACTAGAAACACTTTTTTCAGCTCTAATCCTACACCCGTAAGAGATCTCCAAACCCAATCAACGCTCGCCAACCCCTCTGTCAATACTTCTAGGACTGGTAGTCACCCCTTCAATCCCCTCTACATGATCTTGTCCAAAGCTCTCCAAATCCTCATAGGGCAAGGCCATCTCAAACCCCTTGACCCTCAGCCTGTCCCTGATCGCTTTCCAGTCCGACATGATGCTGGTAAGTATTGTGCCTTCTATCAACAACCTGGCCACGACACTGATCGTTGTTTTCATCTTTGCAATAAAATTCAAGACTTGATTGACAACAAGATCATCGCCCTACCAGGTCCTACCTAGTCTATCGGCGCTGGATCAATGAACTTGGGGGATAATATGAGTAGTTATGTGATCGGGGATGAACCACTTGCTGATGGCACTCATTTTACTCCTATATCAAGTGGCTATTGATATCTAATCAATGTGATTTTTTATAAGAATAAAATTCTCGACAAATCTTACACATCGAATGGTTTGAATCATCGAGATGGACTCAAAATGGGCCCATACTAAGCCAGATTGGACCATCTAATTGACTAGCTCAACCGGAGGCAGTTCAAACCCTTTAAAAATTGTTAACCAATATTTTTAGTACATTTGTTAATAAGATCATTTTTTTAGTGGCCCACTTTAAAAAAAATCTCCAACACAATAAAAAAATTCTACCCTAAAACATAAATATAAATTTTACAGATTTAGAAAAAGGTCTAGG
Source organism: Camellia sinensis (assembly GCF_055761805.1). Lineage (NCBI taxonomy): Eukaryota > Viridiplantae > Streptophyta > Magnoliopsida > Ericales > Theaceae > Camellia > Camellia sinensis. The sequence continues at coordinate 91,983,899 of NC_138970.1, read as the reverse complement.
TAGATGTAGTTTATAAATGAAAAGTAGCTATTATATTTTTTAAAAACTCCACATATTTTGAAAAAGACTCACATAAAAAGAATAAAAAATAAAAATCTCTACCAATTTAAAATTAGTTGAAGTTTAGTCTTTAATTATATATTTTTTTTCTAGCATAGACTTCATTTTAAATTCATAAGCGCTAATTATTAGATAATCTTCATAAAAGCATTAAATAAAGGGAAAACTACAAAGCAGTGTAGTTTTTCAAAAAAAATCAAATTATTGAAAAACTATATAAACATTAATGATTAAATTTATAATTTTTTTCATTAATTTATAAATATTTTGTTCAATTCTCACTTATGTGTAATTTTTCCTAAAATAAATCATAAAATTAATAACATTTTCAAATTGGGCACTCAGCCCATAAATTCAAATTTGATTTTTTTTTTTTTACCCAAACGCTAAACTATTACGTCTATAAGGAGATTTTTAAGTGTATAAGGACACCATTCTTTATCTGTACAAATAAACACATCCCCTCTCTCTCTCTCTCTCTCTCTCTCTCTCTCTCTCCGAATAATCGAAGAACCTGTCTAATGGCACATATTCGCCATTATTCTCAACGCCGACGATCCTAAATTCGAACGAGTCATAACTTAGGATCTGATCATCAAACCTCCACATCTCACAGAATTCGGTCGACGAGTCAAATGAAACTTGCACCAACTCAATGACATCTTCATCGCTCGTTGTCATATTCAATAGAGGAAGACCAAACTCGTGATCAGAAGCTTCAATAAGGAAACCTAGATTAGGTTGAGACTCACTAGAATATAACGTCAGATCCACCACTGTCACAGGTGGTGAAGCGATTATCTTTACCTCAAAGCTCATCATAAAGGAGTCCAGATCTAGACTTGTCGTGCACACGTCCGAGTTATCGAGATTGCAAAGGAGATCGTCTCTGAGCCTCTCCACCTCCGATAAGTCAGATTCTAACTTGTATGAGAGAGAGAGAGAGAGAGAGAGAGAGAGAGAGAGAGAGATAGATAGATAGATAGATAGATAGATAGATAGATAGAGAGAAATGGTATGTAGGTTTATAGAGAGAGATGAGTTTTAGAGATAGCAAAATATGTTTGATTCAATGTTCAAGAATGTCTAGCCCATCATCATTGGTTATTGATTTAGGTTGGGGGATACTAAAGACACGCTGGCTAATTCAAATCTGAGTAGGGTTGGAAACTCAAAGGAAAGACTCTAATGAAATGGATTTGTAAAGAGAGAGTTGGATTTTGAACAGACAAAAAAATATTTTGACAGATACAACCCCCCCTCTCTCTCTCTCTCTCTCTCTCTCTCTCTCTTCTCTTTATATATATTTGTATGTGTATGGGAATTTGAACAGATAGAATAAAAAATTGAACAAATATGAAAAAACAAGCTTGGTGAATTCCAATAGATATAGGGAATAAGCTTGGTGAATTTCAATAGATAGGAAAAAATAGACTTGGTGAATTTTAATAGATAGATACAAATTTAAACAAATAGGTTAGAAAAATTGAACAAATAAAAAAAAAGATTTGAACAGATAGGTTAAAATAAAAATTTCAAAAAATAGGTGGTAATATCCTTTTAACCAACAAATGTCCTTATCACCAAAAAAGATTTTTCTTTAGATCTAATATTATACCTTCTTTAAATTAGCCTTTTCACAAATTTGCTCTTTCGAATTTATATTTAAATATTAAAAAAATCACTGGTATTTATTGTAAGCACTATTAAGTGGTAAGTTGGAGTGTAAATTTGTTTACACACACCATCTCATTGAATCATTTTATATTTTTTGTGAGACCATCTCATTGGTTATTATTATTATTATTATTATTTACTTTTTTTTGGTAACCCTTAAACTCCCAAGGCCAGGCCCTTAGGATCCGACCCTATAAGCCAACTCAAGAGAGGATGTCGAGGACCCTACCCCTCACTCCCTAATTTCAGCCAAGGGCTATAAGAAGACTAGTAGAGGTTTTAAACCCTGAACTTATCGTCATGTTGGCTGATACCTTACTATTTCATCCAACCTTGGGATATCTCATTGGTTATTTATTGGTTTAAAAAAAAAGAAAAAGAAAAGAAAGTAATTTGTATTCTTGTGAACAAATTTTTCATCGTAAAACCAAGCCCTGCTACACTTGTACTAGGGTTGGATATCGTCCTGTTAACCTGCCTAACCCAGCTCTATTTTTCTAAGGCTTGGGAAGGTTACTTTACTCCATAGGGCCAGGCTGGACCAACATTTTCAATCTGAAATATTAATAGGCTGGGCTTGGGATTTATACTTTCAACCCAACTTGGCCTGCTAATTAATTAATTAATTATTTATTTATAATACAATAATATATATATATATATATATATATATATATATATATATATATATATATTTGGGATCTAAACTTTATCTTTATTAATTTTATTAAAACTCACATTTTTGGTGATGTATGATTGAATTTATTTGAGAAATCCTTCACTCTATATTCAAAATCTTTCAATTTATAATAATGTCAATATATTTATTTAAGAAATATAATGTGTGATTAAATTTAATTATTGAATGTTTTAATTTTTTTTAATCACATAGCCCGATTTATAGATTTAGGATTTATAATTATTTTTTAAATCGAATTTAGACAAATATAAAGTCTTGATGTTAAGACCTAACCAGACTTAGATAGGCACAAAATATCTTACTACGGGTTTGGACCAACATTTGCCCACCCTTAGGGCTGTTTTGGGAAGAGGTCTAAAAGCCATCTTTTAACTTTTAACTCATTTTAAATCATAAGGTGATTCTACATACACAACTACTTTTCCTCTTTACATTCTTTACATGAGTTTTTTTTTTCTCCCAATTTTATCCATGAGTGAAATTACCTTTAAGGACAAAACACTAAAATTAAATATATTTTGTTATCTCCTTATATCTCTTGGTCTTCAATTCCCACTCTCTTTTTTCTTTCTTAATTTTTCTTTTCTTTTACACATCTCTTTTAAAAAAGTGAGAATTATAGTATTTTGATCATTAAAGAAAGTAATGGATGAAGAAACAGTGGTGAAGAACAATCAAAAAAGGAAAATGGTAGAATTCTAGACTGGTGTTCAACTTTCATTCAATGGTTCGAAATCGAACAAAATAAAATAGTTTAGCAGTACATTGTCGAACAAAAAATATAAGTTTGGTAACCAACTACCAAATAAAAGATACATTTCCGGTAATCCCAAACCGAATTTTTTTTAATTTGTTCGGCTTCTCATTACCATGTTTTTCAGTTTTATTTTTTTTATATTTTTAATTTTTTTGCCTGAAAGGATTATACTTATATTCATTGCAACAACGCAAGTACTGCAATATTAGTGGACTCTAGTCATGAATTCATTACAGACGAGATTTGTTAAGTTTTTTTTTTATTATATAAATACGAATTTTTTCTTATTTTTAATTTGTATTGAGTTTTATTAATAATTTGACGTATAAATGTATTATCTTTAGATTTTTCGTAGTCGTGAAGTATTAATTAAATGGGCTTCTGACATTGGGAAAATGACTAGATTTGTCATTGTTATAAAGACATCAGATGCGGAAGACAATGGTAGAAAACTATGACTTACACTTGCTTGTAAAAGAAGCGGTTATTATAGAGACAACAAGAAGATCAAGGGGAACGATTGAGATTGACAGGTTCTAAAAAGTGTGGATGCCTATTTCTATTAAGAGGGGAAAAATTACCCACAAATTATCAAGACGAATTGTGATAACATATTTGATTGATGGATGCAAACAGTGACAGATTTTATGGATACTTTATGGATATTCGTACACTTAATGTTTTTATGAATAATTTTACGGATACTTTTTATGTATGATTTTATGAATGTGTGTTTGATTTATAAATTTTTTTTATAGTTGCTTCAACGAAAAAATAAATCTTTCAAAGTACAGCAACGGGGGCCTAGACAACTCTATTGTAGTTTGGCAACATAACATTAGAGTAATCCCATTTGTATTACAATGTATCACTGAGCATGCACTTCACAAGTGATCCAAATTAATTTCTTGTTATCATGTAATTGGAAGACAACATAATGCTGGGAAAAAAAATATTGTCCGATAACATGGCACTCGAGTAATTCAAATTAATTAACATTGTATTACCAAACAAGCCAACCACAAATTAAAAAATTATTGTTTGGAAGAAAGTGTCTCTATTAATGTATAGCAAGAAAATACTAGAGAGATCTATTTTTTCCAGTAGTATAACACAGAATAATGTAAATTGTTTAGTACCGTGTTACCAAAATTAGTGGTGTAAAAAGATAAAATAGCTAATCTAGGATTAGTTTTGGTAATATATTGGGGGTATAATGAGAGTTACATTTTTTTTTAGTAGTGCAATGAGATGGAGAGTGTAAAAAGATTAAATAGTGATGTAAGTAGAATTACCTTAAATCATATCTCTCAAATTTTTTAAATAATTTAAAAAAAAAACAAAAAAACAAAAAAATTAACTTTTAACTGTCTCTTTATGGTTTAATTGGTCAACGATCAAGTCACATATGCTTGTCGTTCTCTTGTGACATTACCTATCAGCAGCGATCAAGTCCGTTGTAGTGGTCTACCAGAGCAGCTGACCTTACAAACAAAGCAGACGAAAGGTTTGATTTATTAATGTAATTCGGTAGCTCTGAAATCTGAACCCTGCTAGACTAATATTCCTCTCTTTTTGTGACATCCTTGTTCTGTATTATGCTAATTGGTCCTTAAGTTGTTTATGGTTATGTGTTTAGCCTGGTTTTGTATGCCATTATGTGAAAATATGTGGTTTCGAATTTCTATCTGTTCACCGTAGGAATATCTGTTTGATTTTACCGCTTCGGGAATTAAATTGAAGGCCTTATCGGCTACAGAACCCGAAATCGATTACGCCATTGTGGTTGGCATAATTTTTAGAGCCTACGGTGAAATTTAATTAGAAATTGATTCGGGTCAGATTAAGTTGATTAAATTGATAATTTAGTGCCCAATTGTTTATTATTATTATTTTGGAATAGTGGGGTTTGATGTAAAAGGGCACTACACCCTCAATTCCTTCCCTTATGTGGCTTTGGCTGATTAAACTCTCTAGAGAGAGTGAGAGACCCGAAATTGAGAGAGAAAGGGGGAAATCATCTAAGTTTGCTCTTGAAGCTTTGGAGTCTTGAAGGCTAGCTCAAGAATTAACCATAGATTGTGAGGATCAAGCTCCTAGGTGAGTGATTCTTGGATTATAATTGTAATTTTGTGCATGTCCAAGCTATCTTGATGATCAAGAACAAGATTGTAATGAAGTTGAGTTGTGTTGTTGAATTGAAGCTTAATATGTGCATGCATGTAAGAAATACTTCGAAATTTGCATGTTTGAGCACAAATGTGTATAACCCATGTGAAATATTAAAGGAAACTCATGTCTTGGTCACCATTTGTGTTATCTAAGTTGAGAATATGGCTAATCCATCACATGCATGTACAAATTGAGAAGATATGAGCTTTGAATGCATGAAATGGTTACATTGGTAATGAGTTGGTGGAAAATGAGCCATGCATGTAAATAAATTATGAAATTGAGCTTCAATATGTTGTAATAATATGTTTGTACCATGTTAATACATGATTATGTGAAGTTTGGGCCGAAATCATGCATTTAGAGCCTTTGAATGTCGAGATGAAGCTCAAGAACTCAATCTGGAAAACCCAGATTTTTGATGTCCGCTCGAGCAGGTTGAGTGACGCTCGAGCGAAGAAATCGAGCTCCCAGCATTTTCTGCAGACATGGTTCCCGCTCGAGCAGGGAAGTTGACGCTCGAGCGGGGAGCTATGTAGACAGGCAGTATGCACGAGCGGCCAAGTTCACGCTCGAGCTGGAATTGAAGGCAACCAGTACTTTTGCAGACCTAAGGGTCCGCTCGAGCGGGAAGGTCCACGCTCGAGCGGGGACCCTATTTTCTGAAATCATGTTTTTGCATTTTGTGTTCTGTTTTCCGTTCTCTTTCACTTGCAAGCACTCTTAGGCATATGTTAAGCATTGTAAATGAGATAATGAGATAATAATAAAGCCTAAAGAGGAATATGTGAATTACAGAACGGATTGAACTGTTAATGACCCTTTTGTGTTCATGAAACGTGTAGGGTCAAGCTCCAGGGCAAATCCATAAGCCGATCACTGTGAGTAATATCGATATTTGAATGCTTGTAAATGTCCAATTGTTTACTCCCTTTGAAGCTTTATGAATTGCTAACTGGGATTGTGGGATTGTGGACGTAAGTCTGATATGAACGCATAAATGGACCCAAGGTCGTTTCGATAAGCATAAATGGGCCAAAGGCCGTTTTGAAATGAATGAGTGGGCCAAAGGCTGTTTTGAAATGAATGAGTGGGCCAAAGGCCATTTTGAAATGAATGAGTGGGCCAAAGGCCGCTTTGAAATGAATGAGTGGACCGAAGGTCGTTTGACATATATGAATGGACCTAAGGTCGTTTCGACGTGAACGAATGGACCGAAGGTCGTTTTGATAGAAATAAATGGACCTAAGGTCGTTTTGACATGAATGAGTGGGCCGAAGGCCGTTTTGACACGAATGTATGGGCCGAAGGCCGTTTTGACGTAAACGAATGGGCCGAAGGCCATTTTGACATAAATGAACGGGCCGAAGGCCGTTTTGACATAAATGAATGGGCCGAAGGCCGTTTTGACATGAATGGAAATTTAAATGGGCCAAGGGCCAGAATGTTTAGAACTACAGTCACTTGGTTTGAATTTCGTATAGTTATATATCTGTTAAATGGAAATATGAATTGGGCCTAAGGCCGTTTGGAACATGTTGATCTACATCGTTATGTAACTTCTGTATTTGATTTGATATTATTCACTGGGCTTTCGCTCACGCTCATTCATGTGTTTGTAGGTGAGCCAAGAGAAGTCCAGACCCAGCCTCAGAGAAATCTGTATGGAACCACTAAGGTTTTGAGAGAGTCAGCCCTTGTGTCTCACGCATGAGACCCGTCTTCGCCTTTTTGTTGTGTATTTGCATTTTGTCAGGTTGGCGAAGATTTGTATATGTCTGCTTATAGTTTTTATGGGTTGACTTAGTTTTGGATGATCCTGTCTGTACAGAACCTATATCACTATGTTTCTGTTGTGAGTTATTAACGTACATATGTATGGTTTGTTTTGATGTGCCATGTAAGCACAGCTCTATGGACAAAGGTTTAAATTGCTTCCGTTTGGCCCCCATTAACTCTGTTAAAATACGCTTGGTTTGGTTTGAGGCCGTAGGTAATCTTAGGATTACTGGCCGGTTACGTCCTTAACCCATGGGGGCGGGTTCGGGTCGTGACACTTTTCGATTCACAGTTGACAGTTAATGGCATCTGTGACCCCCAACGAAATGGGTTCCGGGAAACTTGTCTGTGAGAAGATCATAATCGATACAGATCCTGGTATTGGTATGTTCTCTCTCTCTCTCTCTCTCTCTCTCTCTCTCTCTCTCTCTCTTCACCACTGCATAATTGTTTTCCCATTTTATTCCTTAGCTACCTTTTTCAGTGTTGAGTCAATTGGGCTTCACATCATCTCTTTCAATTCTCTCTCCCGTATACCCTTTTGATATGTTGTCCCCTACTTGCAAAAATAGATAAACAGTTCAATGTGGTAGGATTTTTTTTTTTTTTTTTTTTTTTTTTTTTTGTGAGTGTCTGTGTGTGTGTATAATATAAGTGGTTTAAGTAATAAAATGATAGTTGATTTTAAATGGCAAAAAAATTTTAACAGAGCATTCTATGTCAGTGGAATGCTTATATATTTCCAGTTTTTCAACCGCTTATTTTATTGGCCACGAGATTTTAATTACTGAATGATTATTTTTTTTAACAAGAATCAATCATAAGTATCTCTGCATATGTGGTTGTGACAAAAATTAATCATAAACATATTATTTGACAAAAAAAGAAAAGAAAAAGAAAAAAGAAAAAGAAGTGTCCACTAGCTCAGTTGGGATATGTGGTGGGTGCTGTCACCGCACTTGTGCTGTGACACCTCATGGGATTCGTCTCGAACTTGTTTTTGATAATCTGAGCCGCTTATAATAGGGTTCGTCAAACATCTTATGCATAAAAAAATTAAAAAAAAATAAAAATAAAAGAAATTAATCGAATATGTGTAGCCTCATGATCATACTTTAATCCTTTTTTTTTTTTTTTGATAAATGAAATTTTATTACCACTGCATCAAGAAGATGCCAAAAGAATACAAAACCAAGGCCCGCAAAATGGGAGCCTAACCAACTACATCATCAGCCTAACCAACTACATCATCAACAAAATCTAAGAAATCAAATAAATTTGGATTCACCCTCCTTGACACCCAGCTGTACAAAACACCCAAAAACCAAGCCTCTAAACGTGCATTGGATTGAGCACTACCCTGAAAAATGCGTCGATTCCACTCTAACAAAACCGACCACATCAAACACAAAGGCGCAATCGCCCAAGTCTTCCGCTGTCGCTTCCCAACTCGACCATCCCCCGACACTGCAACACATCCATGACCTGCCTAGGTTGAACCCAGACCACACCAAACAAAGAGCAAACAAGCACCCACAAGCGAGAAGCAGACGGGCAATGGAGCAATAAATGGTTCATTGTTTCCGCATCAGACTTTAATTGTTCTCTAAATGATATGTCCAATTAACCTAATTTTTTTCATGAATCATTTATTCAATGAACCCTATTATATAAATGTTTTGGATCATCAAAATAGGTTTGAGACATGCCCGCATGAGCTTCATAGCATGGTGTTTTGCCTATAAGGGCATCTCCAACGGTTCACCAAATATTTTATCAAATCTGAGTAAAAAAAGAACGAATTCCTCTATCTGATATCAGTCACTTCGACGGTGCTGTCATCAAAACACAGGTCGACCGAGGGGATGGCCGGGCTAATGTCCGGCCGATCGATCGGCAACTGTTCTAGCTTACAAAGGCAGCATTCATCACTGTTCCAGTCTGTGGAAACATCAACCTCCTCCTCAGTCAAGAAAGAACCACCGCAAACATCCATTGAAGTCCTTTTCTTAGCAGTCTCAACCCTCATACTCCAATCAATATCCATATTCAGTTCAGTTGCCAGTGTTCTCCTGCTAATCTCTGACCTTATGGCTTCCACTTCAATCACATCATCGCAGAGGCACCGAAGTATCTCAATTTTTACTACTACTGGTTGTTTGTAATAATCACTCTCAAATAGCTTCAAGTATCTCAATTTTTACAAAGAACGTTTCTTTGATGGATACTCTTCAATCACACACACACACACACACACAGAGAGAGAGAGAGAGAGAGAGAGAGAGAGAGAGAGAGAGGTGCTTGATAATGGAGGTTGTTGAAGACTGTCCAATGCAGAGCATCAGTGAGAGAGACAGTGAGAGTGTTCTTGATATGTGCGAATGAGTGAGAGAAGAGACAGACATTGATAGAAGCACTTTGAAAGTCACTTTGAAAGTCAGGGTGCATTTATGAAAGCACTTGAGCCTTTTATAAAAAGTGCCTCATCAACCATCACCACCACCTCCTCCTCTCCTTCTTCCTCTTCCCCTTCTCACTCAACTTCCTCCCTCTCTCCTCCCTCTACCTCCTCTTCTTCTTCTTCTTCCTCCTATTACCCTTTTGGCTCTCCTTACTCTTCTCTCTCTTCAGAGCCCAAACCATTAGGGATTTGGGGATTTCTCTTCCAGGCCGAACATAAAGAAAGTGCTGAGTTTTGGATTTCTAAAATGGGTCATCTTTAAAAAGTGAATATATATATTTTTTTTTGAAGCTTAGGTCTTTTTTGTGTGAGCTCTTGATTTTGTTTCTACCAAAATCTCTGAATGTTGATTAAGTAATCCTTGGAGAGGCAAGTGGGTTTTTGAAATGAGAAACAGTTTATGAGCCCAAAGCAATTCCATCTACTGTTCTTGGTCTGGCATTGGATGTAACTCCTGCAATTCCATGGTCGAAAAGCTCAATCTTATGTGCTGAGGGCTAGAAGGTAATGTCACTATCATTTCTGAGCTCAAAGCATTGAAATGGCTTAACCTTTCATATAATAACTTCCATGGATTAATCCCGCCTACTTTTGGGAATTTGTCTGAGCTTGAGTTTCTTTATTTGTCTTCAAATAAGCTTGGAAATTCAATGAATTGTTCAAGGAAGAGGATGGCCGGGGGGACATCTGGCTAGATGTCCGGCCTGTCGTCCGCTGGGTCCCATCCTCAACGGTCATATACAGTAAAATGGTGAAAGGTTCCCAGATCCTCAGTTTGGTGAAACATTCACTATTTTCTCAGTTTGATACATGTTTGGTGAAACCATTGGAGCACAAAAAGAGGTACTTTTTCACCAAATTTGAATTTGATGATAGATCTGGTGAAGCTTGGAGATGGTCTAACTCTACTTCGAGCTCAGTTGGCCACTACTGATAGGGTCAATCATTGCCAAAAGTGAAGATTGATTATTTTTTCACTATTAGGGGGGTTTTCTTTAGTTGTTTATTTAGTTCCTATTATGGGGTTCCTTGTTGTAGTGCTGTAATGATTGTTGGTGTTGAGCTTGTATATGTGTTGCAGATATATGTTGTCAGACATTCTTACATAGTTGATTGCCCAATTTGATATAATTCTCTAGAAAATTGTGAATAATCTTCTATTGATTGAATAAAAAAAAAATGGAGTGACATATAGTCAAGGCAATCTTGTTTTTCTTTTCTCTGAACAAGTTTTATATAAATAAATGTGGGACTCTTCTTGACAACAAATTGAGGTGGCATCTTAATTACTTTTATACAAAATTTATCACAATTACATGGTTGTGACAGTCTTGAAAATAAATACCATATGTTTGGATTTTCTATCTTAAAATCATAGATTCACATTCAATCATATTGTCCTCTATCCAATTACCATATATATTTTATGTTTGTATAGCATTATTGTAATTATGTTTCACATCAATTTATGTTTTGAAGAGAAGGCATATAATAAAATCTCACATCAGTTTGTAAATTTTGTTTGCTTGTTTATATAGCATTTCTTGCTGTGCCATTATCCTTAGTAGCGCTCACATTCTCTCTTTCGTAATGTAATAAGATTCCTATTTCATAGTGACAAAAAGAAGGGGAAAAAATTACTTAATTGTCATGTGTGAGATGTGAATGGAATCTTCATTGATCTACACAGATGATAGCATCGCGATCTTCATGGCATTCCAAAGTCCACAGCTGGAGGTCTTAGGCTTAACAACAATATTTGGTAATGTTACTACAGAAGATGTCACTCGCAATGCTTTGATCCTTGTATGTATTAATTAGTCAATTCTAATTCTAATTTCCTATACAGTAAATATAATTTTTTCCATAATTTGTGGTCTTTGATGTTCTTGGAACATTTTCATGATTATTTTTGATGTGCAAATGGATAGGGTGAGATTGCAGGATACCCTGATGCTCCTGTGGCAGAGGGTAGCCCTGAGCCTCTAAAGGTAACTTCTTTTATGAGTTTATCTATATTTTTCTTTACAGTTGGACTATATCAAAACACAGGCTACATGTGCATTGAACGTATTTTGAAACAGGGTGGAACACCAGATGTTGCATACTTCATTCACGGTTCAGATGGATTAGGGAACACAAATTTACCTCCTCCAAAATCCAAGAAAATTGAGAAGACTGCATCAGAATTTTTAGTGGATATGGTTTCTGAATATCCTGGCCAAGTATCTATACTGGCACTTGGACCATTGACAAATTTGGCTTTGGTAAGTTTTAGTATCCTTCCCTTCCGTTCACTGTGGTGCATATCACATTCATTTCCAAGTTTTATCAATCTTAAAGATGCATTTTGTTTTGATCAGGCTGCCAAAAAGGACTCATCCTTTGCAAGCAAGGTGAAAAGAGTGGTCATCCTTGGCGGATCTTTCTTTGCATTGGGAAATGTCAATCCTGCTGCCGAAGCAAATGTAAGTGCTCAGCTGGAATTAAAAATTTGGTCTGATCTCCACTCCCTTGCTCTTGTAAATAATCAGTTGCCGATAAAAAATCATCTTTGGGTCTTGCATTTGGTCACGGGTGATGCACCTGATTTTTGTGATTCCAAATTTTCCATATCAGAACTGCCCAAAGATCAAATTTTCTTAAATGACAAGCATAAAGAACCCCCTCCATCTGTTGTAAATAAATCAGTAGGCTGCTAGTCAAAACAAAAGTGAAGAGGCTGACTAGAGGTCAAAGGTTCATTAGAGAGTGGCAAAACACATCAGACACCAAGGACTTAGAGGACATCTGGGGAAGAGTCACAGTCGTCCATCCATTTGAGAGAGAGAGAGAGAGATCTTTGAAAGGGTGTGATGCAGGGGAAGCTTATGTTGCAAAATGTACTTCTATTTATAGAAGGTTAGGCATGTGACCATAATTAACTATCAAGATTTCCTAGAATTCTGTTAGGATTTGGTAGAAATATATTTAATTATTAGGATTTGTCCAAATCTCAATTACCGAGGTCCCATACATAGTTTTTTGTGATGCGGTCTCTCTCTCGATAGTACATTAGAATTAAATATAAGTTACCCATTATAAAAATTATTTTTAGCGTAAAAGATAAATAAATATATTTTTATTTTATATTTTCTCCAATGACATAACAACTAAAATTTCTAATTCACAATTACATATTGAAATTTATTTAAAATTTGTTAAAATCAAAAGTAAATTGGAGAATGAAATGGAATTTTTTTGAAGAGTAGCATTGACCTCTTTTCCCGAACCTGCCCGTATTAGGCTCTTCCTCTAAATCATTTTACTCCCCTTCTTAACCACTTGTAACTTCCGTTTCTAGTTCCCTTCTCAGTCATATTTTTGTATTCCCCTTCACTTAGCTACTTTTACAATTTCTAACCTTACAATCAATCTCTAACTGAACCTTGTTAGAATCCACCATATTCTTTAATGCTTTTTGCAATGCTTTTTGCATGTTTTTACTTTTAAAATATCTCATCTTCGTTATGGTTGCAAAAATATTCACAACAAAATTCAATAAATAACAATCTTTTTTAATAAATACAATTCCAAACATTATTGGATGGTTAAATGTTAATATATATATATATATTTTTTTGACAATCAATCATATTTGGCCTCTTACATTTTTAGTAAGATTGTTAGTATGTATATAATTATTCATAAATAAAAATAAGGGACACTTACGTATACGTTCTAATAGATGAATTTATTGTCCAATAGGTCCTATGAAAATTAATGACATTTTTCATCAAAAACTATTAAAAAGCGTTACTAATTGTTAATTTTCAGCAAAAGTTTGAAAATTTGATCACAAAAAATGTCACTAATTATGAGTTTTAGTGACAGTTTAAAAAAATAGTCACAAAAAGTCACTAATTTTCAACTTTCACCGAACAATTTGAAAAATTCATCACAAAAAAGTGTTATTAATTGTAAGTTTTAGCGACAATTTATCAAAATCGACATATACAAAAAATCACTACAAAATTATTTTTAGTAACGATTTTATTAGGACTTATTTTCAATAAGACTTGATGGAAATTAAATCCAACTATTAGGACTTATTGGTAGGTCGCAACAACCAAATTCACGCAAAAATAATGAAATATATATATATATAAATATATGTGCAATCTGTTTCCTGAGTTCACAAATTTTGTTAATTTTTCAATTTAAAACACATATAGGCTAACAATTAAATTTGGGGGAAATTAGTCAAGGGTCCCTCTCCCACTTTTCGTAATGGAAGAGATCCACAAAATTATTTTTTGATGTTTAAGATCCCTGAACATATCACAGAGAAATTTGACCTTACCAAATCAAAACTCATGTCTCTCTCTCTCTCTCTAAACTTCTCCATTCTCAGACCCGTCCAGATCAACTCTTGTTCCTCACCCCTGACTTCATTCTCCAGCCGATTGAGCTCTATGATCTATATATATATATTGTGGGTGTGATCTGATGTGGACGGCTCTATGATCTTGTGCTCTTTTTCTCTCCTCTTCATCGTATTCTATCTATTCTGTTACTCATCAATGGAAGTTAGGGTTTAACACTGGCGAAGATGGAGTCAAAGGAGGTGCGAGGTGGGAGCATGATCAGAGCATTCTCATTCTGATTCGGATTGTCCTTTTGTTACTCCAATCCTAGAGCCGCAGCCGTAGCCGCAGTCGCAGCAGCAGCAGAGAGCCCCCAAGAAGAGGGAGAGAAGCATCGTCTCTGATCGGAATTGTGGCGCAGTGAAGCTGATAGATGAAGATTAATCAAATCAGATTCCATTTCACACACCAAATAAAAGTCAGCCTCTCTGCAGATTAGAAGATTCAATAGAGCTCTAATGAGGTTGTAGATATATATATATATATAGAGAGAGAGAGATGGTTTGGGGTCGTGGTGAAGAAAACATGGCACTCCCATCGCAGATTCAAAATGGTGACACAACACTCGATTCAGGCCATGCTCGCCTCGACCAACTCGGCTACAAACAAGAACTCAAGCGCGATCCTCAGTAAGTCAGAGAAATTCTGATACTATGAATTCACTCAATAAGATGGAGAATTCTGTTAGAGTATCTCTTAAGAATCTTGGAGTGTCATACTTGGATCTCTATTTGATGTATGGGCCTGAGAGCTCGGCATTTGGAGATGCTACTGATCCTCCTACTAAGTTAGGGAGTGAGTATAGGCAGTTTCTGAATCGGTTCAAGACTACATGGAAAGCAATGGAAGGTCTGGTGGAGTTGGGTCTAGTTCGAGCCATTGGCATTAGCCATTTTAATATAGAGCAGATCAAAGAATTGCTTAAGTTTGCAAAAATGGTTCCAGTAGTCAATCAGGTTAACTCTTTATTCTTGGATTTTTGAATTGTGATTTTAGTTGATTTTGATTTACAACTTTTATTTTTAATTAATGTATTATGAACTCTAATCAGTAGTGGTGACTCTAGGAATTTTGTTTGCGGTGGCATTCAAATTATTTTTTGGGTATTGTTTTCATTTTCATGTTTTGTGAACAAAATGATGAAAAGTTTGATAACAGTCATTGTAATGAAGATTTGGGTCTACCAGAGAAATTCTCTGGTTTTTAAACTGAATTTTCTCTGGGTTGAAACCAGAGAATCAGATAAATTCTCTGGTTTTTAAATTGAATTTTCGCTTCTGCAACTTGTCTCATTGTCTTGGCTTTTCTCCAAACTTACTACACTATCGTCTCCTCAACCAAACCATAAATAAAGTAAGACCATTTGTTTTCCTGAGTGCTATTTGCTTTCATGTCTCCAGGTTAGTTGGGTCTCTTCTATTTGTTCTCTAGGTATCAACATTTGTTTAACCCCTCTCTCTCTTTCTCTATTTAATGTGTTTGTGTGTGCATTGTTTTTCTCTGGTTTGGAGTCCAGAGAAATTCTAGAAATTTCTCTGGAAGAAAACTAAAGAAATTTGCAAATCAGAGAAATTTGAAGAGAATTGGACCAGAGAAATTCAAAATTTCTCTAGACTCAGCCAATGCATTAGAGAAATGCTGAGAAATTGTAGGAAGAATTGGGCCAGAGAAATTCTGAGAAATTCAGAATTGCTGTAGACTTTCCAGAGAAATTTGGTCCAGAGAAAATTTTAAATTTCTCTGGACCAAATTTCTCTGGACTGAAATTTCTCTGGAGTGAAATTTCTCTGGATCAAGGTTGAGGGACCTTAGACATTGTGAAAATATTGTTGAGGGACCTTAGACATTATGAAAATATTTGGTGTCCTTTATGCTATAAAATCATAATATCAGGGACCTTAAAAAAAAAGCCCCTTAAATTTGTTAATGCTTAGATTTAAAACAAATTTGTTACCTAAAAAGCAATCTAAGAGGGGGGATAAATTGGATTTCTATAAATAAAAATTAATAATACCCCAATAAAAATTGCAACTAGTGCAACAAATAATTAACGGAAGATAGATGATGAATAACAGTTAATGATTAAGCACAATGAAGAACTTAACAGTGAAGTAGCTAAACAAAAATGCAGTGAATGATTTTTAACTTAACAGATTATGATTTAGATAAATAAGCCATTATAACTCTAACACTCCATGAATGAAGAGTATCAGATGGCAATATGAGGTGAGAGAAGAGATTTGATGATTAGCACAAAAATAATAAATACTATAACAGCTATATCAGTAACACAATGAGTATATCAGATAGTTATAGTAGTTGAGGAATAAAAGAGATTAGGGAAGATGAGGCAAATAAATTTATTATGGTTGAGCTTCAACCAAGCTTACATCCACTCCTCAAGCTTCACTTGAGATTTTTCATTATCTTCTATCTTTACAGGGTTGCTAGCAACCTCTTCACAAATGGAGTAATCTTTCACAGATTTTACACCGACTTTCCAAGTCCAAAAACTTGCAAATCTTAGGTGATTCACAATTACTTTCAAGGAATCATGAACACTAAATGTACGGCACTCTTACAAGATTGAATGATAGATTTTTGTTGCACGAGGTGCTTGTTTCAAACCCTATAAGGCTTTTAAGAGTTTAAACACATGATTTGAAAAAGCATGATTTTCAAAACCAAGAGATTGTTTAACATATACTTCTTCATTTATTAAACCATGTAAAAATGCACCTTTTACATCCATTTAATAAAGTTTGAAATCTCTAAAACATGCAAATGCAAGTAACATGCAAATGGCTTCTAATCTAGCAACCGGAGAAAAAGGTTTTATCGAAATCAATACATTCTTCTTGATTGTACCTTTGTGTTACAAGTCTAGCTTTATTTCTAATAATGGTACTGGATTCATCAAGTTTGTTTCCAAAGATCCATTTTGTTCCATTAATGGAATGATCTTTAGGCCTTGGCACTAAATTCCAAACGTTGTTTCTCTCAAATTGGTTGAGCTCTTCATATATAGCCATCATCCAATGTTCATCGAATTTGGCTTCTGGAAAATTCTTTAGCTCAATCTATGAAAGAAAAGCTAAGTTACCATAAATATTTATAAATGAAGAGCGAGTAGCAACACCTTTGGTGGGTTCACCTAGGATTAAATACTTAGGATGATTATGAACAAACTTCCATTCTTGTGGCAAATTATCGTTGTTTCCACCTTCTTCTTGAGGAGGGAGAATAGGTTATTCATCTTCTTTGTTCACTTCACATGGTTGGTCATTTTGTTTGTAGATGCTTGAATCTTCCATATTTGTTTCCAATTCTACAAAATCATTACTAACAACTTGCTTTGGGGACGAAATGTTGGTTTCATCAAACACAACATGTATAGACTCTTCAACAACAAGAGTTCTTTTATTAAAAACACGATAAGCTTTACTAGACAAAGAGTAATCAAGAAAAATTGCTTTATCATATTTTGTATCAAATTGACCCAAATTGTCCTTACCATTATTGTGCACATAACATTTATAACCAAATACATGCAAGTGACTAATGTTAGGCTTTCTACCATTCCAAATTTCATAAGGAGTCTTTTTGAGAATTGGTTGAATCAAGGCACAATTTAAAGTATAACAAGCGGTGTGAATGGCCTCGGCCCAAAAATATTTAGGAAGGTTATTTTCGCAAAGCATAGTTTTACTCATTTCTTCTAAGGTTCTATTCTTCCTTTCTACTACACCATTTTATTGAGGGGTTCTAGGTGCTGAAAAATTATGCCTAATACTATGCTCATCACAAAATAATTCAAAATTTTCATTTTCAAATTCTCTACCATGGTCGGTTAGAATATTAGTAATAAGAAAACATTTTTCATTTTGAATTTTGCGACACAATTTTGTGAAAGAAGAAAAGGTTTCATCTTTGTGTGCTAAAAACATAACCTATGTAAATCTTGAAAAATCATCAACAACAATAAGACAATAATGTTTATCACCAAGACTAGATGTCCTTGAGGGACCAAATAAATCAATATGCAATAATTGTAAATGTCTAGTGGTGGAAATATGAGATTTTGATTTAAAAGAAGTTTTAGTTTGTTTTCCTTGTTGACAAGCACCACAGAGTCGATCTTTTTCAAATTTAATTTTTGGAAGTCCAACGACCAAATCTTTTCTCAAAATTTTAGCAATTAAATCCATATGAGCGTGACCAAGTCTTCTATGTCATAACAACTACTGTCATTATTAGTATATAAACATTTAACATCACTAGCATAGAGATCATTGAGATGAAAAACATAAACATTATCAAGGTGATTATCAACAAATAGTGCTTTGTGATCAATTGTGCAATGTGATTTATCAAAAATAACTCGATTTCTCTTATCACATAATTAGCTAATAGTAAGTAAATTATGCTAAAGTCCATCTACAAGGAGAACATTTTCAATAGAAGAGTTAGGAGAGATACCGATACTACCAATACCAATAATTTTTCCTTTCTTATTGTCTTCGAAGGTGACAAATGGATGATAGAGTGGTGAAGAAAGATTTGTCTCCGGTCATGTGTCTAGAGCATCCACAATCAACATACCACCTTCTTTTTTTAGCTTTGGACTTAAGGTATACCTACAATAAGCCAATCAAATGTTGGATTTTAGTACCTATGATTTCTTGGGTCCTCTTGGTTAGTGCGGTTAGTACCTTTTACAATCCAAATCTTTTTAATTCCCATGTTCATATTCTTATTGAATAGACAAGAAGAAATATAATGGTCTTTCTTCCTACAATAATGACAAGTAATATGAAGGTGTGTCATAGGAGGTACTTTTTCAAAAGTTGTTTTGAGATTCTTTTGTTTCTTAAAAGGGTCATATCCAAGAAGTTTGTTGAGATTATCTATTTCTTTTACAAAATTTTCAAGAGTTTTATTTAAATCATCAACATTGTTTTTCAAAACAATTTTCTCACTAGAAATGGTGTTAAGGTCATTTTTCAAAATAAGGTTCTCTTTCTTCAATTCATTCACATTGTTAGATAAAGATGCAACTAATTTACTTAACACATTATTTTTGGTACATACTTTTCTAAACTCATCGTGTAATTCATTGAAAGCACTCTCAAGTTCTTCATAATTAAAAGTTACCTTATCTTGAGTGGATTCTTCTTGTCCTAGAGCCATGAGACACAAGTTTGATACTTCATCATTTTCAGCTTCATCATTTGAACTATCGTCATCACTCTCTCCCCAAGCTGCTATGGTGGCCTTCTTGTTTCTTTTGTGGTCTTTTCTAGGTTTCTTCAATTTTGGACAATCCATTTTAATGTGTCCCAGATTTTTGCACTCATAATAAATGATAGGTTCTTTCTTTTGGATGTCATCTTTGTTGTACTCTTTCTTGAAAGGTCTTCGCCTTCCATGATTGTTTTTCTTGTAGTACTTCTTGAGATTTCTACTGAACATAGCATAAGCTTCATCTTCACTAGAATTTTCATTTTCTTCTTCATAAGATGAGGCTTTGAAAGCAATTTCATCATTCTTTTTATCCTCATCATTCTCATGCTCTTTCATAGTGATTTCATGAGTCATAAGAGAACCAATGAGCTCATCTAATCCAAGAGTTGTGAAGTTCTTTGCTTCAATAATGGTTGTGACTTTAGCTTCCCAATTCTTTGATGAACACCTAAGAATTTTTCTCACGAACTCACTGTTAGTATAGATTTTGCCAAGAGATTTCAAAGAATTTACAATTTCAGTAAATCTAGTAAACATGCTTGATGAAATAGATTTATCAGATTTCATTTTAAATAATTTATTACTATGAACAAGTATATCAATACGACATTTTTTTACTTGGTTGGTGCCTTCATAAGTTACTTCAAGTTTGTCCCAAATTTCTTTAGCAGAGTCACAACTAGATATTTTATTATACTCCTTAGAGTCTAAACCACATACAAGGGTGAGTTTGGCTTTGGCATTGGCTTGCAACAATTTATGATCTTTCTCATCACATTCATCTTCAATTTTAGGTACACTAATGTTGTTTGCTAATTTGGTATGGATTTTTGGTCCTTTAGTGACTATAATCCACATAGCATAATATGTGGCTTGAAGATATATGGTCATCTTATCTTTTCAATGACTATAGTTACTTCCATCAAATAAGGGTGGGCCTATTGGTGGCTTGACCTTCAACAATGCTAGTACTATTTATGGTTGCCATGGATCGAAAACTTTAAGATGCTAAAATCTAAGCAAGAGTCTAGGCTTTGATATCAATTGTTACCTAAAAGGGAATCCAAGAGGCTGGGGGGGGGGGTGAATTGGATTTCTATAAATAAAAATTCATAATACCCGAATAAAAATTGCAACTAGTGCAACAAATAATTAATAAAAGATAGATGACGAATAACAGTTAATGATTAAGCACAATGAAGAACTTAACAATGAAGTAGTTAAACGAAAATGTAGTGAACGATTTTTGACATAACAGACTATGATTTAGATAATAAAAATAAAAATAAAAAAGCAATTATAACTCTAACACTCCATGAATGAAGAATATCAGATAGCTATAGTAATTGAGGAATTAAAGAGATTAGGGAAGATGAGGCAAATAGATTGATAGTGGTTTAGTTTCAACCAAGCCAACATCCACTCCTCAAACTTCGCTTGAAATTTTCCACTATCATCTACCTTCACAGGGGGTGCTAGAAACTTCTTCGCAAATGGAGTAATCCTCCACAGATTTTACACAGACTTTCAAAGCCTAAAAACTTGCAAACTTTAGGTGATTCACAATCACTCTCAAGGAATCAAGAACACTAAGTGTACTACACTCTTACAAGACTGATGATAGATTTCTTCTTTCAAAGAAAGCTACAACAATAATCTCTCAAAGAGAGATACACAATATTGAAGCTCAGATTATTTATTTATTTATTATTATTATTATTATTCTAAATCCTCTCATAGGAGTATATGCTTAAGGCTAAAGCTTAGTATGTAATTTCTGTAGGAGAAGGAAAGCTCGGTTGAAGAACTCTTCAGAAAATTAGAGAGATGGAGAATATGTGATTGATGAAGGATTGAAAAATGTTTGGCACGTTGCTTTCTAGCTCTGTGTATCAATGTGTCTTCTTCATTTCCCAAGCCTATGTATATAACAGAGGTAAGTGCTCTGTTTGTGTCTAACAGAGCCCATCATCTTCTTCCCGTTGAGTGATGGGTTGGTGATGGTTGAGGATGACATATAATTTATTTCTCAGAATATCTCTGTCACCCATGTGTGTTTTGTCTGTTGAATGATGAAGAAAACATTTCTTTTTAGTTCACTGTATGTCACTGATATAAGTAGCTTTCATAGAGGGACGTCTGCCCAGATGTCCAAAGCCAAGCTTTGTTTTTGTGGGACGTCTTCTTGGATGTCCGATTGTGTCCAGTCATCAAGGATGACTACCGTAGTCATCGAGTATACTGCTGGTCTGACAGTCGGAGTGAAGCAGAATTGAACTAGAGCTAAACTGGGTTGAAATTCCTCCATGGGTCGTCTGTTCGAATGTCCACCCGGATGTCCCTTGCAGTAGAACAAAACAGAGCAATTTTGCCTTAACCGATCCACTACCTGGTCGTCTGACCAGATTACCGCCCCTCAATGGGTTGGTCTCCTTCGGTGGCTGCTCTCTATTGCTGCTATGGTGCACTAGTTTGGTACCTATTTAAGCCTCATTTTGGACTCCATATGGCATGATTAGGATAAAAACATAGATGAAAATATGATGGAATAAATTATAAGAATTCAATTAATTTTAACTCTTTCAAATAAATCAAAACTAGAATCAAAACAAAATAAAAAAAACAATCATCAAAATACAATGTGCCTAACAAAATTAAATAACCTCTATTGCCTAACCATCTTTAAACAGGGCTGACTCAGCCTTTTTCTAAACTCAAAGCAAGTTTCTAATATGACACCTTTTATACATATATATATATATATATATATATTAACAGCAACCCGTGCTATGCACGGGAATGTATAATTTAAATAATTTATTATACTCATTTTTGTATTATAAAATAAAAATTTCTTATAAATTTAAAATATAATAGGGAGTTATAACTAACAAATATTTTGAATATGATAACTATCTAATACCTAAGTTCATACATTCATTTTTTCCATAAATTTGTCATTGATTATAAAATTATCTTAGTCCAAGTAGGTCATTTAGCAGCATGAACTATATTTCTATTAGACATTATTATAGCTTTAAAAATGAATAATGTAATTCGCATCCCCTTTTGGAGAGCTTGAATTGGTCCTACAGTTTGGACTCCTGTCACGGTTCTGAATTTAATCTCACAAAGTGCAATGTGAAACTGATAAACACCAAAGAGTCCAATTCGACAAATCTTTTTGGAAAATCGATTTTAGATCAAATAATGCCAAAATTGGACTACTTTGCCAGATGACAGACTCGCCACCTAAATATTTTATTTTTGAAAAATTTAGGAAACCCTGACTCGTGCCAAAGGCCACGTGTCCGTTATCACCAAAGTTGCCTTGGCTCGGGAACTTGAGTACGAGAGGGGAAGTCCTGAAATGAGCACCCCCGCTCGCCCGATCAAAGATTGGCCTCTACTAATCATGATATGTTGTTTTATAAACCTCAAGTGTTTTTATTTCGGTTATTAGCTAACTTTACTATGTGACGCACACAAGCAAGTATAGACTAAAATTGCAAGAATTAGAACATTTCAACTCATGTTTGCTTTTGAAAATGGTTTGAATTTGCCACCCTCAAGTGGGCTTAAAACATGATTTTCCACTTTGCAAAGCGGGATTAAAACTCACATTCGTTGAACTGTTCTAATTCAAACAATAAGCCTCCATCCACATGCATTCATGCAGTTTAGCAAATAAGCGCATAGCCTCATGGCAAGCATGCGAAACATGGCATCATTCGCACTCATGCAAGTATGCTAAAGCGTAAAAGCTCACCGAGTACTCCAAACCAAAACAAAAGCTAGTTAGAAAAAAAATGCATGATCCTAACTATGCTAAATGGCTAATGCAACACATGCAATGATGTGACTAAATAGGCTCGGCTACCTAATCATGGTATTTGCAAAACTTTGATAGCATGCTTTGAAACACGTAATCAAAGAAGTACTGAAATAACAATGCAGTTTGAACGATGCGACGAGCCTCGGTGCATGCAAGACAAATGAATGGATGCAAACATGCGAGCATAAAGTATGCTAATAAAAAATGTCCCTAATCTAACCATCGAAAACGGTTAAATAAAAGGGAGAAAGACGTGGGGTTGGAAGACATGCACACACGCATGTACACTTATTGCAACATCATGCCCTCACGAAGGAGGGTCCGAATAAATAAGCTAACCAACTACGCTAATTAAGCTAACTATTACAAGACGGAATCAATTAACTATTCTAGTTAACTAATTATTACAAACCAAAGTAAATAACTATCTATGCTAAGCTAATTAAAGCAATTAATTAATTAACTATCTAAGCTAATTACTTACAATACTTGAATTGAATAATTAGCTATGCTAACTAATTAAAGAAATTAAATGGCCTTGAGGGCGAGGGAGGCATGCGTGCTCGGTTGACTTCCTTTCGAAAATCCACCACCTTGCCATTAGACGCCTCTGTTTTCATTTTCTTTGACCACTGAAAATTACACTAACTTCCAGCACACCTCTGCTCCACCTCAGGAACATACTAAACAAACTTTTCATTGATGGCCGGTCGGCTACAATTGGTGGCTGTCGGCCATTACTGGTGGCCGGTAGGTGTTAAACTTCTCTTTTTTGCTGCAACAGAGAGCAAACAGAGGCAAAGCAGTGTATTCTCAAGGAGTATGTGTCTTATTACCCTCCTTATCATTACACGAGGTCAAAGGAGTGTAATTCTTGGCTCCAAAACCACCAACCATGCATTTTCAATGCATGATGGCCAAAAAACCAAGAAGTACAACTTCATTGTATGCAAAAACAAGACTCAAGACGATTACCTTATCACGTGTGATCAAAGGGAATGAAGACCAAGGAGATTGGCTCATTTCATCACTTTAAGTATGAAATACTCCAATCTTCCTTGTGTTCAATATAACGTCCGATTTAACACATCCAATGCAACACAAGATGTTTATTTTGCCTCTTTTACTTTGTCCTTTTTGTTTACCAATTTTAGATTACCAATCCATTCTTTAATTGGTTAGTCCAAAAGGTGAGTGTCCTCTAATGGAAAGAGGGCTTAAACCACAAGTACCTTGAGCATGAAAGAGGCCTCATGCTATTGGTAATGAACTTCCGAAGGAATTAAACCATTAGGCATAAGGGTCTCAATTCCACACTCAAGCCGATAAGGGGTTCGAAGTCACTTTCAAAACAAATGAAAGAGTGAAGAATAGAGGAAGATTACAGAGATTTCAGTGCTGAAATGGAGTGCAAAATAACACTAGAACATGCAAGCAACTCATGCAATTCATGTTAAAAAGCCTAAAACATTAAGCTAATGAAGGAGATTGCACTACAACCACACAATACAAGCCTCAAAGGACCAAACCAGCTCAAAACAAAGCTAAAATCAGTCAAAATAGTGACTAAAACATACTGAGATTGAGGTACAAAATGCTAGAATAAGAGGTCAAAGCATAGCACAAGCTAAACATAACAAGCACAATTGCACTACAAGCATATAAAACAAGCCTCAATTGCTCTAACCAGCCCAAAATAGAGCTCAAACATGCCAAAATAGAGCCTGAAACATGCTTGAATTAAGCTAAATTAAGCTAGAAAATCAAGCTAACATGTGAAGCAACCTAGACATGGAAGCAAGACACAATGAGGGGAGGCTAACCCCTCTTACTTTGGACTTCAAAAGTTGATTTTTACCACTGAAATAACTCTGATTTTTAGTGGTTTAAAGGGCCAAAAATTTTGGTTTGAAAGCCTTGAAAGATGGCACAAAAAGCTTCACAATTAGGCAACAAGAAGGGTAGGCTACTCCTTAACACAAAATGACCTAAAACCATCATGTTAAGGCTCAAAAATTAAAGTTTTTTGTAGTTGAAAACTAGGCCAAAAACAGTACAAAAGGATGGCCAAACAAGTAACTAAAACAAAGCCTACAAGGTAAGTCTTATACCTCTTGAAGCACAGCACAAAACATGCTCAAATTCTAGCTCAGAACCCTTTCAAAGGCTTCAAGAAGACCTCCTAGAACCTCAGCTCCAAGGTAGTCAAGATTGATCAAGAGTCTATGTGCAAAGGTGTAGAGAAAGCTAACTACAAAGCACAAAATAAGAAGAGAGAGAGAGAGAGAGAGAGAAAATTTTGCTCAAAATTGTTCAACCCTTAAAAATGGGGGAGAGACCCTCTATATATAGAAAAACAAGCTTAGAGCTTGTATTCATCCCTCCATACACGTGTATGGTGATGCACTTCAGTGAACAACAGCTGGCACAGCTGGCAAACAAATATCTGAAAAAGGAGAAAAATGG
The DNA here is from genome assembly GCF_055761805.1 of Camellia sinensis. Taxonomy (NCBI): domain Eukaryota; kingdom Viridiplantae; phylum Streptophyta; class Magnoliopsida; order Ericales; family Theaceae; genus Camellia; species Camellia sinensis. The sequence goes on along the minus strand of NC_138970.1, from coordinate 91,958,342 downwards.
CCGTCGGTTATCACCAGTGCCCGACCGGCCATAAATGTGGCCGACCGGCCACCACTAATGGTCAGCAGGCACAAGCCATGGCCGATGGACTGTAGGGATGGCCGACAAGCCACCCTCTCCTTCAGACTTGAAGCAACAAGCTCTCGGTCCTCAGCCAAGCACAAAACAGACAAGTTGAGAGACTCGAAGGCAAGGCACTCTGCTAAGAACTTCTGGCGCTCAAAACAAACACGAGCATACAAAATCATTGAGTGTTCAAACGATGACGTCTAAGTCTCGAGGACGGTCAAAAATGGGGTGTCTACAGATACTATTACAAATGATATAAAAATGTAAAAATGAATACCGCCTAACCAATTGTGACATTGTTGATGGTTGAATGCAACTCAAATCTTAAACGCAGAGTTTGAACAAAACTTTATACCCAATATGTAAACACTAAAAAAGCTCGATGATGTGTTAGAATATATAGCTGAAGTGTGAAGTATTTGAAAAATAATATAGAAATGAAATTGGAGATCATTATCAGATAGAAATGATTTTGAAGATAATTATTAGATTAAAGATTAAAATAAATTTAAAAAAGGGATCATATGAAAAATATAATAAAAATAAAGTTGGAGATAATGATAGGATTGAGGATTAAAAAAAATTTAAAAAGGAAGAAATAAGAAATAAAGATAAATGAAGATACTAGAGAAAATTAAGCAAAATAAAAAAATCAATAAAAAGAGATAAGGAGTCTTAGATAATAAAAAGATTTTAAAAGTAAAAAATTTAAAATAAAAACAATATAAAGAGAAAGAAATGTTTTTTATTGGAGAAAAATAAGGATGACGAAAAATTAAAAACATAACTTTGAGAGAGCGACATGTAGAAAATAGAATCTTAACTCTGCTTAAGAATTGAGTATTGAGACTTTGAAAATTTTAGAGAATACACTATATTTGCTTATATATATATATAGTATAGATATATAGATAGGTAAAAAGATAGATATCAAATTTAATTTGAAAAGTAAAGATAAAACTAAAATAAACATCCTACAAAAAAAAGAAGAGAAATATGTGGGAATTCGGTTGTTCATAATCAAAATTTTTAAAAGATAAGATATTTATGAGTGATTATGTATGAGTAGAATATAATTTAATTTTGTTTGTTATATCAAAATAAAGGCATATATATTTTCTTGAATAGTAGCAAAATAAATTTACTTTTTTAATAAAGTTTTAATAGAATAAAATAATTTAATTTTTAAATTACATGCTTGATGATGATTTTTCCAAAAAAAAAACATTGATAGAAAATTTTAAAATTGTTGGTAATCAATTGTTATCATCTAGCCTACAAAAAGAATTTTGGATAAAATCATGGATAGCCAATAGAAAATCAACACATAGCAACCTAAATTTTGTAAAAATTAAAAAAATGGAAAATTCAGAATAAAGTATTGGAATTCCTCAAATCATATAGTTAGATATTTTAGTTAATTTTAAAATTTAAATATTAAATCTAGCAAGATTATGCCATGTGTGTTAATTCAAAATTTAGATAATACAGTAATAGATTTGAGCCACTTTTTTTTTTTTTTTAATATTGTAAAAAAAAAATTTGAAAATTTGAAATTAGATATGTTTAGATAGAATTTAAAGATTATAAAATTTTCAAATTAAATATTGTTAGATGTACCAATCACTTTCAGCCAAATATATTTTTTATTTTTCAAAATTTTAAAATTGAGAAATTGTGTTTAAGGTTTTGAAGTTGTTATTGTGTGTGTGTGTGTACTTAATTGGGTGTATATCGGTTGTAGATGATCAGAATAACTCTCATTTGACAGAGCTTGAAGGAGCAAAGGTGAGAACTGTATGCAGAGATGATCTTCTTGATTTCGAGAGTTTACGCAAAGCCATTAATGGGTGTGATGGTGTGATAGACATGGGATAAAACAAAATAAATTATATTAGATTCAAGATTTGATGAGTTTCGAATCTAATTAAATTGAAGAACAAACACAAATCACAAATTAAAAAGTAAGCAAGCCTAAATCATGGAAAATGTAATAATGAAGAAGATGAAAAGATGTGTATGAATTGAAAAATATTAGAAAAAAAATACATATACACAAAAGTAATAGACACTAGAAAAATATGTACAAAGTAAGAAATAATATTAGGAGTATAAAAATGGAGAAAATGAAAAGATGTATAGATGAACTGAAAAATATTAGAAAAAAATATATGCACACAAAGTAACAAACACTAAAAAATTGCATATAAAGTAAGAGATAACATTACACTAACCTTGTAATGATTTTCAGATAATCAAACTTGTAAAATATAACAATGGAGAGAATGAGCTATTTTGAGGAAATATAGGTAGATGAGAGAATGATTGAATGTAATAATGGGGAAGATAAAAAGATATGTAGATAAATTGAAAAATATTAGCAAAAAAATATATATACACACAAAAGTAATAAACATTGAAAAAATGCATATAAAGTATAGCGACCTCGGTCTTTTCCCATTTAATTATTGTATCCGGACTGTTCCGTAGATTCTGTCATTGTATAATGGTTGTTGTTGTTATTCCTTATTTTCTCTTTTGGAATTATAGGATGTGTTGGGCAGGTTTGTTTCAGGTTGGTTGGATTTAGAAACCAAGAGTTGCTGTCCAGGTTTTTGGTTCTTCGCTCGAGCGAGGAGTTGTTCGCTCGAGCGAGTGGTAGTGTTTGATTTGGACCTGTAGCTGTGCATTCTTGGCTCGAGCGAGCTTTTCTTCGCTCGAGCGAGTTAGTTCATCCTTCGCTCGAGCTATAGTTCCTTCGCTCGAGCGTGTGTCTGGGTTCAGACCTGAGGGTTTGAGTTCTTCGCTCGACCGAGCTTTCTTTCGCTCGACCGAGCATTTGAGTTGTTGGCTCGAGCAAGGCTTCCTTGGCTCGAGCGTAGTTTCTCTGTGTCTGGTCGCTCGAGCGACCAAGTTTTCGCTCGAGCGAGCCTGTCCAGTTTAAATACACAGCAGCGGGATTTGATCAGTCTTTTTCATATTCTTTTGATTCAAAACCCCAGGTTCGACCTCTCTCTCTCCCTACTCACCTTCTCTCTTAGGTTTGATCTGTTTAGAGAGTGTTTCAACCCTAGTTGCTTTATTAAAAAGATAGAGGGAGTCGAGAGCTTCCATTTAATCTGAACTTTTGGCAATTTGGAGCACTTTGGTATTTGGGCATTCATCTCCATCTTCTCCATTCGGGTTACTCTCTTCGAGGTAGGGATTTCCTACTCCATTTTATAGGTTACGTTCTAAGTTTTGGTATTTTAATATGTTGGGAATACTTTGATAAATTTATGGGAAAAGATGGTTAAATTTATGGAATTGGGGAACTCATTGATTAATTGGCATAATTGGATAATTTGTATCATTTGTCTATTGAATTGTTGACATGGTTATTTTCAGTTTAGAAATAACTGTTTTGGGCTATCGGTGGAGGATAGTCGTGAATGTTGTAGACATTGCATGTGAATTAGGAATAACTGAAACTAATCACATTGGTTAAGTCATTAATTTTGACTGTGGCATTGATACAGAAAATACGTGTATTGATTGAGCATTGCATTTGCATACATTGTTTGTGTGTGGGAGGAGATAGGGGATGTACTCCACGGTTTAGGGGAAGATAGGGGATGGACCTCTAAACCGGATTTTTGTTTGGGAGGAGATAGGGGATGGACTCCATTAGCATCACTTTTATGTGTGCTTATTTATAGAAGTGTTTTATTGATACAGCACTAAAATGTGTATCAATCTGGAAGTATGAAGTGTTTTGATTTGAGCTTGAGTCTCATTTGTTTGTTGATAATGGAAGGATGTGAATATGATATATGTAATTCACTGTTGTAAGTTTGGCCAGGTTCTGAGCCATGTTGATAAAATTGGAAGGTAAAATGAGTTTTAGACAATAGTGTTATAAGACTGTAAAATGAAGTAATGGACTATCTTGGTTAACCATCTGTTGAATGCCATTGCTTTATTCATTGCTTATATGTGGTTTAGTATATTTCTACTGGGCTGTGGCTCACCCTTTATGGGAACATCATTTTTCAGGTTCAGGGGATAAGCTACCTCCAAGGACTTAGCTTGGAAGGACTTGGATTCCGAAGACTATTTTTCTGTTATTTGCTTTTATTTGTTAGTACATGTAAAAACTCAAGCCTAGGGCTTTTCTTGTATTGAGTTAGAACTCGTATTTTTTTTTTGTAACCAAGTGTTGGCTTGGAAAGATGTAAGCCTGTAGGGCATTTTATTTGATTATTTAGTAATACTCTGATGAATGAATTAATAAAATGTCTTCTTTAAATAATGCATGTCAATGATATATAATAGATTAATTGTGAGGGCGTTACATAAAGTAAGAAATAATATTAGGAGCATAAAAATGGAGAAGATGAAAAGATGTGTAGATGAATTGAAAAATATTGAGAAAAAGAAATATATACATACAAAGTAACAAACACTAAAAAAATACATATAAAATAAGAAATAATATTACACTAATCTTGTAATGATTTTTCCAGATCATCAAACTTGCAAAATGTAACAATGGAGAAGATGAGTTATTTTGAGAAAATAAAAGATGGGTAGATGATGAGAGAATAATTGAATTTGACTGGAATAAACTAAATAGATAAACGTGTGTGTGGAAGTTGTAGGAGTCACAAGTTTCTTTTCTTTTTATTTTTTATTTTTTTTATTTTTCATTTTTAAATCGAGATTGAGAGTGGGATAGATATTATTGTGGCTGATGGATATGGATGAATATTTTATTATTTGGAGATAAATATTATTGTGGGTGATAGATATGGATCAATATTTATTGTTTTATATTTTATATAGGAAAAAAGAGTGAGAAGGCTTGAAGAGTGGGAAGGGATGTGAAGGGAAGTGCCACGTAATATTTGTTTTTCTTCAAAATTGTGAGAATTTTAGGATTCAAGTTTTGGAGCCTTGTGACTTAACAACTACATTTGGTTATATATATAGTATAGATATGGCTCAAAATAGAATTATAATATGAATCGATATTTGAACTATTTTTTGACAGAATCAAACTAGTTGGTAATTCAAATTTTTTGAAATTTCACATTTTAAACTGTGAAATTACTAATTGATGGGCACAGACCAGAGGGGGGCAATCTTGGGTTACCCGAATAGTCATTCACCTAAAGCCCAGCAAGATAGGCCCAACACTAAGCCCAATACAGAGCTCATTCATAATGTATTGGCCTAGGGACTAGCCAACCACTCGTCAGAAAGGGAGCTGGCCATATGACAGATAAAGATTTTGGGGAGTTATTGAGCCCGCGTGCCAGGCATTAAATGAGCCTGTGAAAGCATTAAATGTTACAAGACCTCTTGCTCTGATGCATGGATAAACCACCATGGCCGACGGCAAGCAGACGACAGGCTTTCGGCTAATGGGACAGCACGAACAGACAAGAAAATGATTAGTGAAAGATATAAGGAAGCCCCCAGTGGATATGGTGGGAAAGAAGAAAAACAAGTCTCTCTCTCTCTCTCTCTCTCTCTCTCTCTCTCTCTCTCTCTCTCTCTTTCTCTTTATTTTTGTAGATTACTTTCAGATATCACTTCGATCCTATCTAACTTAGCCATCGGAGGGTCCATGGGAAGGGACCATCCTTCATCGGAACCTTCTCATTGGACTTGTTGTAGGGGTCTCAGGAAGGACAAGACGAAGACAACTCATGGAAGCCTCAGGATCAGTCTTGCCCAGTCCGTCCCCGATAGAACGACCTCATCAATTGGCACCATCTGTGGGAACACTTCGAATAATAGTCGTGTTCATTGTTGCCGGAGGCCCATTTCCTGTTACCTCCTTTTTCTTACATCGGGGTGGATGGTTACGACGAGATCCATGGCTTCACAACACAATGTTGTTAGCTCCCAAACAGAGCCTTCCAACCCAAACAACCTACCTCAGTATTTTACAGAGCTTGCTAACAGCATCAACCATCTGGCCGAGCAAAACCAGGCTTTGGTCACTGCTTTACTCCAGCGAGATCTCCATGTCCCTCCTCTACCACCTCAAGACATACCTCTAAACCAGGAACAAACCCCAAACCACCATCCCTTTCCACCGCATGCTCCTTGAGGACCTCTTGCCCGTCTTTCATTTGACAAGCTCACCTGTCGAATTTGGGGGGCCTACACCCCTCACCTTAGGACTTGCAACTTCATTAGGACAACCACCAACCCTTCCATAACCGGCCTCCACCACACCACGCTCCCGTCCCTGAAGGTGAGGCTAGCAGTGTTCAATCCCCACTTCCCTCTAACGCAAACAATATTCCCGTTTGGGACACGAAACTGTGAGCCATGACGCTCCAACTACAAGGAGTCATGCAGAACATACAAAAACATGCAAAACAAACCTTTCACAACCGCCAACTCCCCCTTTGTGGCTTCTATCAGGGATAAACCTCTGCCCTCTAAGTTCAAAATGCCGTTGATTGACACCTTTGACGACAGAACTGATTCAGTTGACCACTTGGAAGTTTACAGGACCCTCATGATCATTCATGCTTTCCTTGACGAAATCATGTGTCGCGTTCTCCCCGTGACACTCAAAGGGTCGGCGCGACTATGGTTCAGTCAGCTACTGCCGGACTCTGTCACTATTTTCCAATAGCTCTATGATTCCTTTCTGAGCCATTTTATTGGCGCTCAACGATAACAACGTTCGAAAACTCAATTGCTCAATATTTGGCAAACGAAAGGAGAATTGTTGAGTAGCTTTGTCACTCGCTTTAATGTAGAAGCTCTCCAAGTTGAGGAGAATGATGATAAGGTCATTCTAATAGCTTTCATGGCCAGTCTGCGTCCATCAGATTTCCTTTTCTCCTTTTCCAAAAACCCTCTCGCTACCATGGCCACCCTCTTTGCCAAGGCCCAGAAATATATGAAAGCCGAAGACTCTTTAGCAGCCCACCATGACTCTACTCCCAAACCCTCACAACCAAAGGACAAGAGAAAAGAGTTGGAACCTAGACATCCCCAATACACTCATCTTGACTGACCGTCACGCTCTAACCAAGCGGCTCCTCCCCGACCGCCCGGTCATTTCGAGCGGTATACCCCTCTGAATACACTCGTGGAGCACGTCTTAAACCAAATCCAAAAAGATAACTTGAAATGGCCCCAACCCTCCAGGTTTCCTTCCAACCAACGAGACCAGTCCAAATATTATCGCTTCCACTGCGCCCATTGCCATAACACGGACGAATGCATCAACCTTAGGGATCATGTTGAGGACCTGATTCATTAGAGATGCTTGACTCGGTTCTCCGTGCCTCGGCCTCACCAAAGGGCCAGGACCGATCCCCTAAAACGGAATAACAGACGCACTTCGCTGAGACAAGCCAACCAACCCCAGCAAGATGGTGATTAAGCCTAACATCCTCCTTGAGCCCCAAGAGACCCCGTTCCCCCAGTAGGAGAAATCAGGGTCATCACAGGGGGACTCGCGTGCGGTGAACCTTCTCGTTCGGCACAGCGGGCCAAGCTCCGACGAATCAGACAAGGGTCAAACGAAGAAGTAACAATGGTTAACCAATCACCTTCACAGACGTAGATTGCGAAGAAGTCCGCTACCCCCATGATGACTGTCTGGTCATTTCCTTCATCTTCTCCAACTACAAGGTCCGGCGGGTGCTCATCGACAATGGTAGTTTATTTGATATTATCTTTCTCAATGTTTTAAGCAGCTCAAGATTGGCAAAAAGAAGTTATTACCCATGCAAACACCCCTGGTTGGCTTCACCGGAGATTAGATAATCTCTATAGGGTCCATCGACCTTCTAATCACCATTGGCGAGTACCGAAGGCAGATTATGAAAATTTTCACCTTTCTGGTTGTCGACTGCCCCTCTGCTTACAATGTCATACTTGAATGCACAACTCTCAATGCTTTCCAAGCCGTGACGTCCACTTATCACTTGGCGATAAAATTTCTGACCGATCATGGGTTCGACACTGTAAGAGGCGAGTAGACCATGGCCAGAAAATGCTACGTCGCTTCGTTAAAAGAGGTAAAGATGAAAGAAGCTATGATCATAAAAGGTGTTGACGTCAGGGATGATGAGGAATTAATCAGGGGGAACCGATGGAAGAATTAATAGAAGTCCCAATCAGTAGAAATGACCCAACGAAAAGAGCCAAGATTGGTAGCCAGTTGTCCCCTCAGGCCAAGGCTGACCTCATAGCTCTCTTGACCAAGCACAACAATGTCTTCGCTTGGACTCATTCGGACATGCCAAGCATCGATGCTTCTTTCATTACCCACCGCCTCAGTCTCGAGCCCCAATTCTGACCGTTCTGCCAAAAATAGCACATCTTTCATCTAGAGCGCAACAATCTCATCGCTGCAGAGGTGGATAAGTTGTTGAAGGCCCAATTGATTAAAAACGTGGACTATCCCAAGTGATTATCCAATGTGGTCGTGGTTCGAAAAAGTAATGGCAAATGGAGACACTGCGTTGACTATTCCGACCTCAACCGAGCCTGCCCCAAAGATAGCTACCCACTGCCCAAGATAGATCTATTGGTCGATGCCACAGCAGGACACCAGATGCTCAGCTTCAAGGATGCGTTCTCTGGCTACAATCAGATCTTAATGCATGCAGTCGATCAGGAGCGCACCTCTTTTATCACCGACCGAGGGACTTATCATTATCGTATGATGCCTTTCGGTTTGAAAAATGCGGGGCCACTTACCAGCAACTGGTTAATGTTATTTTCAAAAACCAGATAGGTCGGAATATGGAGGTATATGTTGATGACATGCTCATCAAAAGCAAACTCTCCTCAGATCACTTAATCGACTTGTGAGAGACCTTCCAGGCCTTGCGCCAGTATAAAATGAAGCTCAATCCTGAGAAGTGCACCTTCGGCGTCGGGTAAGTTTCTGGGGTTCATGGTCAACCACAGAGGCATTAAGGCCAATCCAGAAAAGATCAAGACCCTAATAGAAATGCAGTCTCCTAGAACGGTAAAGGAGGTTCAGTGACTCACGGCCAGAGTAGCAGCCCTCAACCGCTTCATATCGATGGCAACCGACAAGTGCCTTCCGTTTTTCAAGGTGCTTAGGACGGCCTTCGACTAGAATGTCGAGTTTGATGAGGCATTCCAACAACTGAAACAATGCATGGCAACCCTCCCTGCTCCCCCAAGTAACTCCAGGGGAGACCTTCTTCCTCTACTTAGCCGTTTCCAACACTGCAGTCAGTGCTGCCCTAATTAGAGAGGAAGACTTGGTCCAACGCCCGATTTACTACATCAGCCAGCATTTCGGGGTGCCAAACAATACTATCCCTTGTTAGAGAAGATGGCTCCGGCCCTGGTTATCGCCTCTAGATGCCTCCGACCCTATTTCCAAGCCCATTTCATTGTGGTCCTCACTAACCAACCTTTAAAGAAAGTTATGCAACAACCAGAGTCCTTAGGCAGGCTCATGCAATGGTCTGTCAAATTAAACCAGTACGAGATCTCTTACCGACCTCGAACAGCTATCAAAAGCCAAGTCGTCACCGACTTCATCCTGAAATTCACTAATCTTACCCCCTACATACCTCCCCGACAACCACTAGCCGCACTTGAGGTGACCAACCCTCATTCTTGGACCTTTAACATCGATGGCTCATCTCGAAAAGAAAGTAACAGAGCCGGCTTAATCCTCACTATCCCCGAGGGTGAATACTTCAAATGTGCCCTTCGTTTCCTGTTTAACACGAGTAATAATGAGGCTGAGTATGAGGCCCTGATAGCAGGTCTTCAACTGGCCAAAGACATTGAGGTCGACCACATCCAAGTATCCAGTGATTCCTAATTGGTTGTCGGACAGATCATTGGAGAACTTGACGTGAAAGAAGAGACAATGCGATTGTACACAGACATTGCTCTTCCCCTCACCCACCACTTTAGTAGTTTCCAAATCAAGCATATTCCACAATCTGAGAATTCTCAGGCAAATGAAATGGCCCAATTAGCCTCGGCCGATCAATCAGACCTCAGTCACGGCGTCCACCTCGAATACCTGACCCATCCAGTAGTTTCTCCAGACCCACAAGAAGTTCACTTCCTCCAAAACGAGCCCATCCCATGGGCCCATGACATCATTTCGTTCTTAGAACAAGGGGTGCTATCAGACACGAAGTAGGAGGCCGATAAAGTTAGGGCTCAATCGTCTAATTATTCCATCAACAACGGCATTCACGACCATTCATCAGGTGCTTAAGTCCTACTCAGGCGACCTATATGATGAGCAAAGTACACGAAGGCATTTGTGGCAACCATTTAGGAGGACGGTCCCTGCCCTATAAAATTCTCCGCACATGTTACTTTGGGCCCTTAATCAATTAAGACACCAACGATTTTGTGCTCAAGTGTGACAAGTGCCAGTGCTTCGCAAACATACCTCATGCCCAACCAACCGAACTGATAACGCTCAGCAGTCCCTACCCCTTTGCCAAGTGGGGCATCGACCTAATAAGCCTTTTGCCCATAGGTAAAGGCCAAGTCAAGTTTGCAGTGGTTGCCATTGATTATTTCACCAAGTAGGTAGAAGTAGAGCCTCTTGCTAAAATCACCGAACGGAACACCACCAAGTTCATCTGGAAATCAATCATTTGTCGATTCAGAATCCCTCAGGCCATCATGTCAGATAATGGCAAATAATTTAACGATGCCAAATTCAGGAAATTATGCGAAGAACTCAACATCATGCCCTGTTTTTCCTCTCCAGCCATCCTTAAGTTAATGGACAGGTCGAAGTCACCAATCGATCCCTGTTAAAGATCATCAAGACTAAATTGAAGGATTCCAAAGGACTTTAGGCAGAGGAATTACCAAACGTCCTCAGGGCCTACTGGATGACAGCAGGAACCTCTACTGGGGAGACCCCTTTCCACCTGACCTACGATGCTGAGGCGGTCATCCTTGTGGAGATCGATTTGCCTCCTCCCTGGGTATTGTATCCAAACCCAGAACTGAATGAAGAGCTGCAACGGGCCAAGCTGGACCTAATTGAAGAACTATGTGAGTTAGCTGTTATTTGATTGGCCTCGTATCAACAAAGGATGCAGAAACATTATAAAAGTCGAGTTAAACCCCGTAGCTTCACCGTGGGCGACCTAGTTCTCCGAGCGATCACCCTTTCCATCAAGAACCCGACCGAGGGCAAGCTAGGAGCTAAATGGGAGGGGCCTTACATTGTCAAATCTAGACCGCGACCCGCCGCTTATCGCTTACAAGACATGGAAGGTTGAGATCTCCCCCACTTCTGGAATGCTGAACATTTGAAAAAGTGTTTTCAGTGAAACGAAGCCTTCCCCCGTCTGCAACGTTTCTTTTGCTCCTAGGCCAGCTCAACTCGCCCGATCCTTGTTAGCTTTTTGTCTTTTCAATACACTGTGTAATCTCTAGAATTCGTTTAATGAAAACAATCTATGCACTTCTAATATCTATGTTGTATTTGTCTTCCATCAAAGCCTCAACCGGACTGAGCATGAAAACCTCAGTTAAATTGAGTTCTATTAAAGCTTCAGCCAGACTGAGCATGAATACCTCAATTAGACTGAGTTCTGTCAAAGTCTCAGCTAGACTAAGCATGAAGACCTCAGTCAAACTGAGTTCTATAAAAGCCTCAGCCAGATTGAGCATGAAGACCTCAGTCAGACTAAGCTCGATTAAAGCCTCTGCCAGGCTGAGCACGAAGACCTCAGCTAGACTAAGTTTCATCAATGCCTCAGCCAGATTGACCATGAAGATCTCAGTCAGACTAAGTTCGATCAAAGCCTCAGCCAGACTGAGTTCCAATAAAGCCTAAGCCAGACTGAGCATAAAGACCTCAGCCAGACTGAGTTCGATCAAAGCCTCAGCCAGATTGAGTTCGATCAAAGCCTCAGCCAGACAGAGCATGAAGACCTCAGCCAGACTGAGTTCCATCAAAGCCTTGGCCAGATTGAGCATGAAGACCTCAGCCAGATTAAGTTCCATCAAAGCCTCAGCCACACCGAGCAGGAAGACCTCAGCCAGACTAAGTCCCATCAAAGCCTCACCTAAACTGAGTTTTATCAAGACCTCTGCCAGACTGAGTTCCATTAAAGCCTTAGCTAGACTAAGTTTTATCAAGACCTCAGCCAAACTGAGCTCAGCCAGATTGAGCTTCATAACGACTTAGCCAAATTACTTTTTGCATACGTCCATTTTCCAACTAGTTGTATAAACAAAACAAAACATGTTCAGTTACAATTTCAATTTTTACAGCATCAAAACCACCAAACACTTATATTATAAACAACTTCAGTACCCAATACTTAAGTCTTTACATGTACAGATTTATTACATACTAGGTACGCCTTTACAACAACCCAACGAACAAAAAAAAAACAAAACAAAAAAACAAAACAAAACACAACCAAACATCCTTAGCTCTCTTCTTCGCTGGATTGAAAATCCTCCTCCTCAACCCCCTCATCCAGAGGCGTGGTTATAATATCTTCCTCTCCTGGCCTCACAACGCTAAAGTCAATGTATGGGAAGGTCGTCTACACTCGTTGCTTAAACTTCACCCAGCCACCGTCCCAATACTCGCTCATGCGGTGTTTGTAATAGTCTGATTGCTGGAAGTTGTGGATTATTTCCGCCTTCATCAATTCCTCCACTAACTCGACTACCTGCACCATTGAAGGACCAGCCTCAGACCCTCCTTCCCTGGCCAGATGTAAGGCCATAGCAGCATTTACTGTTATTTGGAACTCCAGTGACTGTTTGAATTGCTCCACTGCTGTGGTATAGAGGCCGGGATAGGCTGTTTTTCCTAACACTATAACCCTGGCCTGATCTGCTGTCTCCTTTTTTTTTTTTCTTCCTTTTTCTAGAGCTTTCTCAAACTCTGCAATTTGCTCATCATCCACTTCATTCTCCTTCAGAGACGATTCACAAAGCTCTTCGTTATTGGCCAACGCCTCTTCCAGCCTTTCGTTAGCTCGGGTGTAGGCCTGTTGGGTGTCCAATACCTTCTCTCACTCTTTCTCCTTCTCGGCCTCCAATAACCCCACCTTTTGATGAACGCCCTCGAGTTCATGCTTTGCCTAGCCTAAAACTATGCCTTCACCCCAACCAATGCGGCCGCTGCCTCACCCTGATCCATTTTCGCCCGGTTGGCTACGTACTCCTACACTAAGACTAGTACTTCCATCCCTTTTACCCATCGCTTGCTAACCAGCCCTTTGGCGCAAGCACTTCGCGACATCTTTCACCGCTTGCCACTCTCTAGTGTGGTCGCTTCTAGCTCAACGCGTGTCTTTCCTAACTAGGCATTTAATGGCTCAGTCTCTATCCTAACCATCACTCCTTTACCCAGTAGAGCGGCCCTCAAAGTCAGCGACTCTATTTAGGCCGAACAAAATGCCCTTAGGAGGTTGGCCTTCCCAAATCGCGACACCTCCCTGGCGGCCACATCATCAATGGTGCCTAATAGGCATTCAACAGCGGCCTTGGCATCGCGAAGGATATTGGCTGGCTCGCTCACCTCAGGTAGTGACTGTCCAATAACTGCACTTAGGTGCCGCACGACAGTACTCACCACACCGAAGCAAGAGCTCTCCCCCACCTTACTTGTACTCGCTGGGATCGAGCGCTCCTTTTCCACCCTCTGCTCTACCCCATTTGATTTCCTCACATCAGGAAGGTATATCCTCTCATCAACTGCCCTCTTCTCCTCCACAAATTTGGCAATGGGAGGGTCGGATTTGCCTCCCTCAATCCCTATCCCTAGCCTTGTCTGTACCATCTCCACCTCTCATGTTTGCTCACCACATGGTGCAGTCACGCTCGTTTTGACCCTCTTCACTTTCCTACCCTCCTTCCCAATTCTGGCCACATTTATTTTCTTCTTTTTTGCTTGGGCTATCTCAGCTTTCCCCCTCTCTTTGATTGGATCAATTGGGGCTTCAAAAATACAATAGTTTCTAAGTTACGTCCCCCTAACGCCTTAGGTCGTTGGAGCGCGACCACGTGCATATATGGTTTTGGGGCTGGGCCCAGTTCTTGCTCCTTCTGTCTCTCTATCGCGGTCAACGTTCAGTGATCATCGACCTCTTGGGCTCTCCTCCTCGCCTCAACCTTCTCTGGAGTTGGGTCTCCCCTTGCCTATTGGGGGTCAAACCCAGCGACAAAGAGAGTAGAAGGATTCACCAGATCGTCCCACTCCAGCCCCTTCTTCTCTCGCCATTGCTTTACTTCTTTCACCTCTTTTTCCTCTGTTGTGCCCAACTTCGGCTCTACCAACCTGGTGAGGGTCTTCCAGATTGCTCTTACCTCCTACCCCCGTTCTTCAAAACAAAAAACCACTTTGTCCTCCACCCCTTCACGGACAAAGGAAGCCCAGCCACCAATCCCCTGCCTAGCACTACTTGTAGCGATACCCAGGTCTTGTCACACCCCGAATTTTAATTACTCGGAAAGATTACCAAAAGCCTTTAGTTTAGGTCTATTTTTTATTTTTTTTTAATATTTATTACCCTTGAGTAATAGAAACATAATAACACTTGTTCCCTCTCTCAATGAATACAACTATAATAATATTACATGCTAAGCTTTCGCTACGGAGTTACAAATAAATAATTACAAAAATCAATATACAAAATTCATCTATTTCACATCCACTATGAAATTACACATAACAGATACATAAACTTCTTAACTCTCCAACCAATCAATCCGAATTCTCTTCCTGTAAGAAAAATGAAACAACAAGGGATGAGCATAATTGCCCAGTAGAAATCTCGTAGTTCTAATACAATAACCATCCTATAGATAGAAATGATCATGCATGCAGGGTGATACCATATAGTAGGTGACATTTTGTAATTTCAAAATATCATACGTAGAGTACATTTTCTCAAAATTTATTTGAATAATTAAGAAAAACCTTCAGCCATAAAATTTTTCCCTTATCATCAGGAGACCATAAATCCGAATACTTTTTTTGAAAGCAAATATGTTTAAGGAACAACATCATTTTAAATTTATCAACCCATTCCAAAATATTCCTCATTTAATTTCTATCTTAACATTTCACTTTTTATTTTTATTTTTCCTTTTTACTAATTACATTTATTATAACATCATGACCTTAAGTTAAAGTTCCCTTAATACTCTAAAACAGTCCTCATACACTTTATTCCCACTAGTCTATTCATATTTGCTATTTATATTCCATAATTGTTATCCTACACTCAACTCCTACTTGTCTAACAACTACATCACATCCACATTTGCGTTGTCAATTATAGTTCAACATATCACAAGGACAATAAACCCTTTTAATTCAACTTCTTCATTAATTACAAAACAAAACTCTTAATCTTTCCTTATAGTTGCAGACAACCTGGTGAATTCATCATCACCAACCCCTTATCTAGTTACTATTTCATTATCCTTTATTTTCAAATAATTTCTATATACATTCTCTTTCCATACTAAGGTACACATCAAATTGTAATTTCATCAGTTCATCACAAGTCACACATTTTATCACCAACTCAACACATTTCACTACACATTTCACCTTTTGTCGACTTGATACGACGGGATAGCGGGCACCCAATTCATGGTACTTTCCACCTTTTGCAGGCTATTATATGGCGGGAAGTGAAATCCCAAAAACCCTTTTCTCAAAAATCATATTTTTCCAAAAACTATGTTTTTCCACATTTACTGGTTGTCATATGGCAGGACGTGAACCCTCAAAAACATTTTCAACTTTAAAACCATCTCCCCATTTGCTGGTTATTATACAGCAGGAAATGGGCACCCAAAACCATTTTCAAAACCATCCGTTTTTCCATTTTTCCTAGCTATTATACGGCAGGATTGTGTGGACACCCAAAAATCATTTTTCCACTTTTGCATACTATTATACGGCGGGACTGTGTGGACACCCAAAAACATTTTTTCCACATTCGTCCAGCGATAAGCCTAGACAGGGCATTTAGGGCACCTTTCATTCCAAAACCACCGCCACATTTGCCGGCTATTATACGGTGAGACATGGGCACCCAAAAAAAATATTTTTCAATTTTAGAACCATCCCCCACATTTGTCGGCTATTATACGGCGGGATGTGGGGCCACAAAAACATTTTCGACTCCCCGCACAGGTACCAACCACAACACAACCCAACACAACTCAACCCAACCCAACACAACTCAACAAAACTTAACACAACTCAACACAACATTACCCAACTCAACTCAACATAATTTAATTTAACTTAGTACAATTCAACATAACACACAACAAAATTCAATAAAACCATTTCAACACCATTCAATACAATTCGACATAATTCAATACAACTCTTAGACCTCTACATCATCATTTCATCACAAAGCTCATATCATCCATACCATTAGTAATTTCTTTCCCCCAAGTTTGGTTTCATATTATAACATAATTTAAAATATCAACATTGAGCACCCAATCGCAACTTTTACATAAATTTTTAAACTCTTTAAAATTCTAATTAAACTTGTACATGTGTAATTTAACACCTCAATTTCATGATTCTACTATCAATTTAAGCAAAACCATCATCTATCTTTATAGACCAAATTAGGGTTTTTAAGAGAAATTAAAACTTTTCACAAAACACATTTTATTCCAACCATTCTATTGCTTTTACACCCAAACTCATGACCCAAACCATAACCCAACAAGTAAACCCCAACTCTTCAAACCCTAACCCTAATCTCATGATTAATCACAATATGCATAAAAATATGGACTTCGTATTTATATAAAGAAAATACCACAAATCTATCTATGAACGAGGGTATTGAAGGAGAACTAGAAACCCCTACCTCTTGAAGTAAAGAGATAATGACCCAAAAATCACCGGCAACAAAACCACGAACTATTCAGACCAAAAGGAAGCTCTTGACGAGATCTACAATCTTTCTCAAAGGACCAAGGTGAAAAGATCACTCTAGGTGAGTAGATCTAAAGATCTTGGGTGAAAAAGTTTGAGTTTAGAGAAAGAGAAGAGAACTCACGATTTGAGAGGACAAACGAGAGGGAAAATAATGAGAGATAAGTGGTTTGGGTCTATGTATAGTAGTAGAAAATAGCCCTAAGGTCAATGAAAAGAATAAGTGAAAATCGCCCAAAAAGTAGGACCTAAACCAACGCAAAAATTTGAAAATTACACACAGGTGTCGACCCTTCGGACAGAGGTGTTAACCCTTTAGGAAGGAAAGCAATGTCTGCAACAGCAAGGTGTCGATGCCTTCCAGACTGGTGTCGACACTAAATTTCAGTAAGCAACTTCCAGATTTAGCAACATAAAAGGGTCGACCCTTGAGGCCAACAACAAAAGGCAAGTGTTGACACCATCAAGATTCGTGTTGACCCCAGAACAAGATTTCCATGTTCCCAAGCAACTTTTCAACGTAAACAATCGTGAAGGAACAATCCCAACAAGATTAAATCGACTTGTACTCTTCCAAAACCAAAATACAACAACTCCAAAAACTCCCAAAATGAAAATAAGGGAATTAAATACACTTTCCAATGGATTAAAGGATGTAAGTGTTACAGGTCTCCTGTTGGCCCGACACCTTGTAGCACGAGAAGAACTCGTCGACCGTCATGTGCCATCCTCCAGTCACCTGAGGCCAGGTAATAGCATTGGCTATGAGTATCTTCCACGCGTTCAGCACTAACTGACCCGGCGCCACCTCCAATCGGTTTAGCACGTCAACCTCTAGTTGAGGAAGCGGTAGCCTCAACCTCCCGAACAATGCCTCTTCGTAGAGCGTGAATTCCATTGGTCTAGCGTCCGATGCCCTTTCCCCTGCCAACGGAACCCTCAACTCCATGATTTTCGAAATCGAATACTTCATTTAGTTTCTCTCCAAGTCCTCCACAGTCAACAACGGCTTGTCGGCCTTCGTATGCCAATGGTCAGGGGCCACTTGGCCTTCCGGTCCCTCTTTCCACCAACTTCTCCACCCTATACTTTTTTGCCAGAGCAACGCCATCATCGTCCCCTAACTCATCAGTCCACAGGCTGAGAGCTATTTCACGGGCCATCTCTCTTACGTTTCTGATGATGGCTTCGATTGTGGGAGCCAAGAATTCCGAAATGTGCAGGATAGGGGAATCCCACGATACGAATGACCTCAAATTTGGAATGTGTTGGTTTTTTGCAAACAAATATATGAAATGCATAACTGCAAAGGCCCATGGTTTCCCTGTATTCCAAGGATCACAATTCAAAATTGCCAGTTTCGAATGTCTGCCAAAAGTGAGGAGGGAAAATGCACACCACACGACTTAATACATTTGCCTCTTCGTATCTCACATGTCGTTCCACATTAAATGACCACTTTGTCTTTTCAGTTTCACCATCACCGCCTCTTGCCTTAGAAATCACTGCGAATTGACATCAACGTTTCCGATTGCCTCTACCTGTCTGGCTTGCATTGTCTCACTTCCTTTCTCCCATTACATCGTCACGTGCCTCCCAACTCCTCGAGCCTTGTGCCCTGTCGCATGGTTACCATCATATCGTCTCGACGATTAACTACATCACCGGTCGGCTCTTTCCTCGGTCGGCCATCTCACCAGTCGGCCGCCCTCGATTGCCCACCTCACTTGTCATCTTACCAGTTGGCCACTCCCGGTCAGTCGTCTTGATAGTCGGCCACTCCTAGTTACCAGTCGGCCACTCTCGGTCGGTCGTCTTGCCAGTTGGCCACTCTTGGTCGGTCGTCTTAATGGTCCACCACCTCTGGTCGGCCACCCTTGGTTGGCCCCCTTTTGTCGGTTGGCCCATTCTCTTGCGACTTGGGGGACTACTTCCACCTCTCTTATTCCCTTCATTGGACTAAAGCTGCGCTCGAGAATGGGGGACTACTAATGGGCACGACCTAGAGGGGGGCTATCTTGCGTTACCCGAACAGTCATTCACCAAAGCCCAGCAAGATAGGCCCAACACTAAGCCCAATACAGAACTCACTCATAAAGTTCTAGACCAGGCACCAACCAACCACCCGTCAGAAAGGGAGCTGGCTACGTGACAGACAAAGATTTTTGGGAGTTATTGAGCCCATGTGCCAGGCATTAAATGAGCCTGTCAAAGCATTAAATGCTATAAGACCTCTTGCTCTGATGCATGGGTAAACCACGATGGCCGACGACAAGCAGACGGCAGACTTTCGGCTAAATGGGATAGCACAAACGGATAGGAAAATGATTAGTGAAAGATATAAGGAAGCCCACAGTGGATGAGGTGGAAAAGAAGAAAAACAAGTCTCTCTCTCTCTCTCTTTTTATTTCTGTAGATTACTTTCAGATATCACTTCGATCCTAACTAACTTAGCCATTGGAGGGTACACAGGAAGGGACGATCCCTCATCGGAACCTTCCTATTGGACTCATTGTAGGGGTCTCAAGAAGGACGAGACGAAGACGACTCGTGGAAGCCTCAGGATCAGTTTGGCCCAGTCCGTCCCCGATAGAGCGACCTCATCACTAATCATGTTTGTTTTAATCAACTTATCAACTAAATTCATTTAATCTTTCTTGTGGCATACTTCACTAAATGTAGGATTTAATCAATTTCAAATTTGATACATCTTTTTTCTTCTCATAAATAATTGTAAATAATAACTATAATCAACAACATTCTATATACAATTCATATATTTGACAAACAACCATCAATTAGTTTTAAATAATTTATTTGGCAAAAGTTTAATACAACAACAATGTACAAATAAAACATACCCACATTTGTTGTTCCTAGAAAAATATAGTGAAAGAACCTCATGGTATATCTTTTGAAATTTGATGAGACTTATTAGTCTACAAAAAAATTTATAAGACTTTTCGATATATACTTTTCTAAAATTAGATTTCTGAGTAAATTTGTCAAGTTATATTGCTCTTCCTATTTTCGCAAGGTTTGCTATAATGCATTCTATTGTTCTTTCTTGATACATTCTAGGGCAGATTGACAAACATCATTGGCTAGGTTATATTGTATTCTGGAGATGATTACCATTATATGTTGCATTTTCCATGGAGACAAATAACATCTTAAAGATAACGATATCTGTAATGCAGCTTGAAACAATATTCATTCATTATTGTTCCTGACATCATCACCACACTAGTTTTTTAACGGGTCTTTAACCGATTTAGAATTTTTTTAATCCAAAATTTAAAAAATTAGGTTGCTTTTAAAATTAATTCTCACAATGGGTCAAAATGTATTTATAAATTTCAACATATTTTTTTAATAATTAACATAAAAACTGAAATCATAATTTTTTTTAAAAAAAATAAAAGGCTGAAAACGTATTTTGTTAATACGTTTTCATAATAATTTGTGAAAGAGAATTTACAAAATTCGTTTCATCATAATTTTTTTTTATAGAAATAATTAATAAAAAAATGAAAAGAAATAAACACGTTTTTTGTTTGTTTGTATGTGTGTATGTAGGGCTTACTATATGTATATGTTGTGTCAACATATATATCAAAAAATATATATATTTAAATAAAATCATTATATTGCGCTATTTTTTTTAAATTTTTTAAAAAAAAAAAAAAACACTTGTACTCAAAATTAATATAAGAAAAAACTTGTATTGAAAGCAATGGTAATAAAATGCTAAAGTGTTCAAAAACAAATTACAGCTCAAAGCAACGGTAATAAAATGATAAATGTGTTGTAAAACACGTTTCAATATATATATATATATATATATATATATATATATATATGTATCAAATAAGGGTAAATTACAAACTCATCCCCTCATATTTACTTAAATTACAAATTATCCCTGTGATTCTAGAAATTATATTATGCCTTTTAAGGTTTTTAATTTCATAACAAATATGTCCTTTTATTAATAAATCATTAAGTTAATTAACAGTTTTTAATAATGTTAAAATTTTATTTCAATTAATAATTCAGATAATTTATTATTGTATAGATGAACAGTTAGAAATTTCACTTTTTCAATTAATTTTGTTAAATGAAAAATTCTGATAGAGAGGTATTTGTAATTTTTCAAACTACAGGGGCAATTCGTATTTTAAGCAAATTTCAGAGGGTGTATTTGTAATTTAACCAAAAAATAAAAAATAAAAAATAAAAACTTGTTCAACTTTTTTAAAAATGCAAAGCGTTAAAAAAATTTAAATTGAAAACTTGTTTTCAATATTAAAAAAAAAAAATTGTTTTGA
This sequence comes from Camellia sinensis, assembly GCF_055761805.1. Lineage (NCBI taxonomy): Eukaryota > Viridiplantae > Streptophyta > Magnoliopsida > Ericales > Theaceae > Camellia > Camellia sinensis. Next base: position 91,937,003 of record NC_138970.1, on the reverse strand, counting down.
AAGAGAGATGAACGAGTGAGAGCCAAGGATTAAAATAAATGTTTATAAAAGGTAATAAGATGAAACGCAAAAAAAATAATAATTTAAATACGTCATCAAAAATTATGATAAAAATATATTTACAAAATTCGTTTTCGACTTTCTATTTTTCAAAAAAAAATATAAATATTATGATTTCAGTTTTTAATTGATTTTTTTTTTAAATTATATGTTTTCACAAATTATTATGAAAATGTATTTACAAAATATGTTTTCAACTTTTTATTTAAAAAAAAATTATAATTTCAATTTTTTTTAATAATTTAAAAAATATATATATATGTTGAAAATGTATTTACAACATATGCTTTTTAAATATATTTTTTTTTATTGCAACAGAAAACGTATGTTTACATTTTGATCCATTTTGAAAATTAATTTTTTTTGAAAAAAATGTTTGGCAATCCAAATTTATGTAGCTCTAATGGTTCAAATATATCAAAACGATATCATTTTAACATATTTGAGTAATAAATTTTCGGGCCATCAAGCATTACTGTTTTAAAAACAACCAAATTTATTAAAGTTCTATAAAAAATCAAAAAATATACTTATTTAGATTATTCCAAATAACCCCTAAACACTTTTTTGTTTTTCTTGTGTGATCTACTAGATTCTGCAAACCCATGCTTCTTTCCTTAACCATTATCTGTTTCTGGTGAGGCATAAGTTTTTAAGGGTAAATTACATCATTGATCATTTTAATTTAAGTAAAATTTCACTTTGATATTTATAATTTTAATTTCATCAATAAATTTCACATTTCCAATTATATGTTAAGTTGTCATTAAGATTTTGGACACAATTCCTGCACAAGAAAAATTACATTATAATTCCTATAATTTCTTTTGAATTTTACTTTGAATTAGTTTTGTACATAATATTTTTTTGTCTAAAATGTTAACTACAATTGACAGAGACTGCGTTGAAGCAAAATTGAACGTATGGTAGTTTGCATTAATAAAATTGAAACTACATACTTTGATCAAAGTAGAGTTTGATTCATACTAGAGAGACCAATAGTGTAATTTATTTATTTTGTGAAAAGCCAAAGCTTTAGCATTTGGGTAAAAGAAAAATGATGCAATCTTGGTTGTCAAATTCAGCTCTCTAGTAGTAGTAGGAAGGCCAGAGGTTCTTTGTGCTAGGGGCACTTTGGAAAGATTGGTAAAAAGTTAATTTTTTGGCTTTTTAACTTTTTTTAGTCAAAAGAATCAACTTTTTTACTTAAAACAATCCAGTTTTTTACCAAAAAATCCACCAAAAAAGTTAAAAAATTAATTTTTTACCAACTTTCTAAAACACCACAAAGGCAAGATCAAGTTTCAGCTTAAACTTAACCAGTTCTTTTTGAAGACATATGATCAATTATAATTAAAATTCAATTTTATTTATTTATTTTCTTAAGGTTTTTACGGTAAGTAATGAGATGATCATAATAAAACATCGATTCAAGTTGATTTAAGGATTTAATTGTTTTAATTAAAATATAATGGGTTAAAATGAAATTTGAGTAAAAGTTGAAGAATAAAAGTATATTTACTCATAGTTTTATTAGTACATTTTTTAGGGCACTTGGCTTATAAATTTAAATTTGAAAATTTTGGAGCAAATTTTGCATCAAGCCTTTGTTTTTTTTTTTTTTTTTTAAAGGTTCAAAATGACAACAATTTGAAAGATTATATTACCTTTATCTATCTCTCTTTGTCCATCTATATGTCTACTTATTTGTTCACATGTCTACTTATCTATCGATGTTATCTACCGTCACTGGTCGTTGATAGCAACCACCAGTCATCGGTGGCCACAGTTGATGATTGAAAGTAGTGTGTGAGAACAGAGAGAGAAAATACAAATAAAAAAAGTATAAAAGTAGAAATGGAAAAAAAAAAATCATTTAAAACAATAATTTATATTTTTTATCAATATATTTCATTAATCATATTTTTATAATAAAAACAAATCAATGATTAAATCTAATGTTATATGCGTCTACAAAAATGTTTTTTAGGAGAAATATCACATCAGTGGGTATTACAAAAAATAATTACAAATCAATTGAAAGCTTTATAAATATTAATAATTAAATTTATGAACTTTGTACTCTTTCCGTCTCAAAATAATAGTCTCTTTTAAAGAATCTAATTTTTTTAGTAGTACAATTATTACACTTTAAAAAAAAAATTTAAATTTTTTATTAAAATTACCGTATGATAGTATATTTTTTAGGAAATATCAATTGTTATAATTGTACTTTTTGTATTGTTAATAAATTTAAAAGAAGGACAAAATAGAAAATTAATATTGTTTTACTCCTTGATTTTTGAAAAAATACTAATATTTTGGGATAATAAAAAATAGAATAAGAAATAAATATTTTGAGACAGGGTAAATAGTATATTTCTATTTTTTCCCTGAATTTCACTGGGGTGTAATTCCCCTCTCTTTTTTTCTTTTCTTTTTTTAACTTTTATTTGTTATTTTTTATGTGGCTCCGAATCAAAGAGATTGTGAAAATGCCGTGTGATTAGATGCATATGAATGCATGGCGAAGAAAGTGGGGGTATTAATTATTGAATAATGCTTGGGACTCCTTTTGGGGGTCACCCCTCACCTCCTTTGTCACGTGGCGGGTGGTGATTGACGGAGCAGGAAAAAAAACAAAAAAAAAAAAGAAAATGTAACCAATGAGAGAAAGAGGTGGTCAAAGGGGGTGGGGGGAAAAGAGGGATGAATCATTGTTGTTAATTATTTATCTTGAATAATTGAAAAATATAAAAAAAGATATAATGAATGCATGTGCCTCTCTGCCCACCCACGGATGTTTGAATAGTTGGGCCCTGTTGATCTTAAGCATGGGGCCATAAGTTAGGCATTCAAAATGGGGAAAAAATGGGAGCTATAGAAGGATGGTTGGGATTAAATTAACCTATTTTGTATATATGGTAAATTACAAATAGACTTTTTGAGATTTGATTAAAAAAGAAATTATTTTTTGTGATTTTAAAAATCTAATTTCATAATAAATTGTCATTTTTATTAATAAATCATTAAATCAATTAATAGTTTTTAATGATGTTAAAAATATATTTCAATTAATAATTTAGGTAATTTTATTATTGTATAAGAGAACAATTTTGAATTTTATTTTTTTTAGTTAATTCTGTTAAATAAAAAATTCTAATAAAGGGATATTAGTAATTTTTCAAACCATAGTGAGCAATCTGTATTTTAAACCAACCTCAGGGGATATATTTGTAATTTATCCTTATATATAATTAAAAGTAGTCTTTTTTCTATGTTTAGGTGACACATTATAACGGTTTATTTTTTTCTAAAAGAGTTATATCAGTATATATTTTCTTAATTATATTTTACACAAATCCAAACTTAATTTAAATTATACTAACTTTAACTATTTTTATATGAATTCTATTTGACATATATTTTTTTCTTTATATTTTTCATCGAAAATTGAGACAATCAACAAATTCAATACCGATTTTGTGTTTCACGTTTTTCTTCTTATATTCATTATATGATAATCCAACTACAACATATTTATATTTAATTTTTTAAATAATTTTTATATAATTCTATTTCTACATATTTTTATTTTCCAAATAAATATAAAAGAAAATTAAATAGTTAGAATTACTTTTAATTTTATGTTATTAATTCTTCTTCTGATTTAACTGTTATTTTTAATATCAAAATGAGTATTTATTTTACTATTTTATAATTTAATATATATCGTCAGAAATTATTACATGATAATTACACTTTTATAGTACGATAAAACTAAAATTATTAAAATACACAAATATTTTAACTAAAATTAAGATATATAAGTATTCAAATAATAATTTTATAAAACGATAGCGCTAATATTATCAAAATAAATAATTAAAATCATACTTTAATTTAAATTTTAATTGTAAATTAATATTGAAATTATTTTTTTATAACACACATTGTACCATCAAATATTTTTTGAAAAAAAAAATAGCACATGCATTGCACAGATCAACTGCTAGTTAAAAGATAAAATATGTTAAAAAGCCAATAAGATAAAATATTACATTTAAATCATAATCATTTCGTTTTTTCTCTCACAAAACTATAAAAAAAATTCAAAAATTCATTTCAAATGAAACTTTTTTAACCAAGTTAAAATAACCAAAAAAATAAAACTAAAAAAATTGTTCCCAAATCAAGGCTTAGCCCTCGTTTGGTTTTCTCATTGGAGCTAAAAAAGCACAAAAAGACAAAATATGCTCTACAAGCCAATAAGACAAAATACTACTTTTTACCTATAATCATTACACTTTCTTTTCACAAAAGTCAAAGAAGTCCCAAAACAAAAACCAAACGAGACTAAAAAATCTAGGCTAGAAAAATCCTAACACAAAAAAGTTGACTATATTAACTAATGCCAAACTACCCCTTAGTTAGTTTAGTCTGATTATGGCTTTTCTGACCACTCTTAAAAAAGTCAGCTTTGTGTTAAAAAAGTTTAGAAAATTAAAAATTTATTAATTAATTTATCATTAGTTTAAAAAAGTAGATATCAGATTAATTTTTTATTCACAAAAAATAATTTTTTTAATAACTTTTCAAACATATAGGGGGTTAAAAAAAATCACAAAAAACCTAACCCCGAAACAAATCCTTAAAACGATAAAATAATTAATACCACCACTTGCTATAAATAATTACAGATTATCTTTCATCAGCCAAAGTAATCTTCATATATCATGATCCCATGCTTGTTATCTGATAAAAATAAATAAATAAATAAAAACTAAACCAAACAAGGAATTTGTGGTGAGGCCACACATGTCGGTTGCCCCATTCAATCCTCAAAACAGCGTGCTCAAAATATTATGGGGTACTTACAAATTGGTCTTATTCATCGGACTTATTTATTATAGCGGTTCGAGTTAAGATTCAACCTATTTGTACTCCATGGTTCGGAGTTTTGTATATATTGGTGTTATTTATATCTGTTCTAGCCCTTCTTGTTGATTGGGAGTTGATATTTAGATTGTTGGCTACGTTTATAACAGGTTGGGACTTAATATTTTGGAAAAATTCTGTTTGTTTGTTATTGGATTCGCTCAAGTGTCATTTCATTCGCTCGAGCGGTCTTTCGTTTCCCTTAGAATCTGTGTCGCAAGCTGAATTTCTGGGGAGTTGGTTATTTTTCGCTCGAGCGGTGTTTTGGTTGTTCAAACGGTCCGTTTGCAGTCTAAAATATTGAGAGTTTCTATTTTTCGCTCTAGTGGTGTTTTAGTTGCTTGAGCGATTTATTTGTATAAAGTTGCGTGAAAAAGATTTTTTTTCTCACTTTTCAATTTTCTCTCTCTAGAAGCTATCCAGACCCATTTTATTTCTCTCTCTCTCTCTCTCTATATACATATATATATATATTTCTGCCTTTCATTCTCCGATCTACCCAAATTCGTGAATCTTGCCACCGTGGTGTTTTGGGATAAAAGGTAGAGCGCGAAGAAGTGATCGTTTTGATCTGAAAAAGTTCAAGATCTGCCTCTGTTGATTTTGGGATTGTTCTTTCACTTTCTTTCTACTATTGAGGTAGGGATTTCTTTAACGTTTTGCATGATATTTATCCTTGTTATGTGCTCTTGGGTAGAATAGTGTTTTTGAAAGATTTGAGTTTGATTTGGATTTGATTTGGGGTTTGTATGAACACACAAAATAGAGGTTTTGGGATATGTTGTTAGAAATAGTGTCGGAATGGTTTATGATGTTGGGAACATAATAAATTGGTTTTAGAACGATGATTATTGCAAGAAATATCTATTTGGTTTTATGGAAGACCATTGATGATTTTGATTTTTGAACAAAGATAAAAAGGAATTGATGAGATATGGAATGATATTGTGACAATATTTGTTGGGTTGAAAAGGTGGAGTTGAACATGTGATTGCTCCCCCTATATTGAAATTTTGGAATATATTTCTGTTTATTAAAAACTTATTGTTTGAAATAGAAATATATGTTTTTGACTATTGGTGGAGGATAACATTGATTGTTGTAGCAATTGTCGAGAAATAGGTTGGTTATGCATTACATTTGGAACATTGATTTCATATTTACACATTGAAAATGTATCGTGTTTAAGAAAAATGGGTGAATATCGTGGTGAATCTGGTTAGGGAGTGTAGTAGTAGTTGTTATTATGTTGGCTTGTGTGTCCTTGGTGAAGGTCTAAAAACTTACGCGGTTAGGTGCCAATCCTTCCGGTTAGTACCCATAAAATGGTTTTGGTAGTGATTGTATAGTCTACTGACAGATATGTATCTAGAGATTCCCAGTGTGTGTATCCACTGGCCAGTTTTCTGTTTTGAAAGTAAGGTTTATGAATTCAATTATAAACATGGCATTACATTGTTTGAAAGGAAAAATTGCGACGTCTTGGTAAATGGCATTCATGTGCATTCATCACATGGCTTTGTTAAGCATCATTCTAAATATTAAATTAATCTCTATTGGGCTTTAGCTCACCCTATGTGGAAACTAACTTTCAGGTGCTGATGATATGCATCTACCAAGGGTTTAGTTTAGGAGCATCGTTGAGCTAAAGGCTCATTTATTTTTGTTTTGTAAATATCTTTCATACAAGCCCAGGGCTTTTATTTGTATTGGACTTGACCTGCTTTTGTTGTAACCAAGTATTGTCTTGAAAATATGTAGCCATTAGGGCATGAACTTATCTTTATTTCTTTTTGTCTTTATTTATATCTGTTACATGCTATAGATTCATGATCTAGGATTAATGAATGTGACATCCTTTGTAATACTTCATAGAAAAATCAATAAAATGAAAGAAAGTTCCAGGAAATACTTGGAATGTTGTATAATTGAGAGATTATTATTAGTTAGCTTCCGTTTATCTGTTGAAAGTTATGAGTGTATCTATTGTTATTATTTTGGGATGTTACAACTTGGTATTATAGTGTATTAGGTTTGAATACTTTGGGCTCGTAGGATGTAGTTATTACCACAATGGGTTTGTCTCGCTTGGCAGTGATAGTTGTATACAGTATACTATGTGATAACATGTTTATGTGATTAAGTGAGTATGGAATTTAGTTTCTAAGATGTTGATTGTACCTATAGTTTCCTGGAAGTCCCGTTAGAAGAACACTTGATCACTGCTAATTCTAATAGGAACTTTGGCAACTCCGCGAAACCATTATTATTTGGAAAAGATATTCGTTTGTGAATATGTGATTCGGTGCTTATGTAGAGTGAATTATCATGTTATCCGCTGTATTAGGACGTGTGTGAATTAGTTATGGCACATTTGTGATTGTGCTAAATTTTTTTGTGTTACCTCTCTTAGGATGTTAGGACGCGGATGTAGTGGTGGTAGGTGTGGTAAGTCTAGATGTCAGGAAGTGCCAATTTAGGACGAACTTTTGACACAAGAGAAGGGAGTTAGCCAGGGGAATGTGGTCGAGCCTACGGGTCAACAAGTCATGGGAGCTTTGGCTTGGGAAATAGTAAGAGCTTTGTAGGAATCCATAGACATTCTCAGGGCTAAGAATTAAGTCCAAACCTATGTTTCTGAGACAAGGCCGTCTTTTCTAAAGAGTGAATTCTTCTAGTTGAATTTGGATGAGTTTGTGGGTGATCCAAGGGAGCCACTAAAGGCTGACGAGTGGCTTGAATAGATGGTGAAGACATTTGAGATGCTTGGCATCGACGACGACGGTTTGAGGGTGACCTTGGTGGCCTTTCAGCTTAAGAGCGAAGCAGGTCAATGATGGAAATTTGTGAAGGGTTGTATCAAGGTGACTTGGGAGGTTTTTGTCAATGCTTTCCAGGACAAGTTTCTACCATCCACAGCAAGAGAGAAGTTGACAGAGTAATTCCTGAAGCTCAAGCAATTGAGCACGCCAGTGGCTGAATTCAACGCGACCTTTACCAGTTTTTCTAGGTTTGCGCCTGAACTCATGGCGCTGAAAGAACACTGTTGCATGGAGTTTGAGAAGAAGTTGAGAACTAGGCTCATTTTCAAGGTTTTCGGGTCTATGATTCAAGACTACGGTTGTTTGGTTGAATTTGCGGCCCATTTGGAAGTAATGATTCAGATGGAGGAGGAGTGGATGAGATGTTCCAGGCAAAGGAGGCAGGAATCTCAGGGGGATGTGAGGGACAACAAGAGGTAGAAGGGTCTAGACATCCCATTTTTAACTAGCATTAAGACTTTGGCTTCCTTTTAATCTCTCAATGATGAAGATAAGATGTGTTAATCTTACAAGTGCTACAGCAAGAAGCCTAAGGATTAAGTTTTAAACCATCCAACGCCTGTTTTGGACAAAACATTTTCGACCAAAATGGAAATCTCTTTCAAAACAAGTTTAGTGGTACACTTCCAAACATTATCACAATGTTCTGAGGCTAATATTTTCAAAGTCAAAGCGTTGTATTCTATTAAGCAAACCAAGCGAAGAATATAGTGGAAATGAATGGAAGGGGTGAAATCCTTTGAAATACATGTTTCTCCTTTAAATTCAGGTTAACCTTCTCTTGTTGATCTAATGTTGTGCCTGCAAACTGGCCGGACACCATATAGTGGTCGGTTATAAAAGCACTCGGCCAATCACCAAGAAACACGATCAGCTAAATGTTCTGGGTACAGAGCATTTTCAAAAATCTCAGCTTGTTTTGCTTACCTACCACAAATATCTCAGATATTTATATCATGAGCTTTATATATACAGCTCGCCAGCTCATTTCAAAGGGTTGAAAAACTTGTCCAAGGCCTCTGCAAGCTTGGGAACCTCTTTTTTTTCTCCTCTTGCTTCCTACCTACCACCATTCATTTTTAGCATTAAAAGCTCCATTAAAGCTTGATCATAAGCTCTGGAAAAAGGACTTGGACATTAAATAACATATCTAAAGGCTCTTGAGGGAACCACAATGGGGGTTTGTAAACAAGGAGACTTATTCTCTTTAGGAGGTGAATCGTTTGCATCCTTAATCATATTTTTCCTACTTTTTCTTTAGTTGTAACTTCATTTCAACCACATACTTGTTGTAAGTCCGCATGGATGTGGAGGGAGTAGCCTTAGCCACCCATTCATTGAGTAAATGGCTTTTTCCTCATTTTCTTGCTTTCCTTAGCTTTACTTTCATAGTTGTTATGTATTTTAGACCCTTGTAGATGTGATTGGGAGTAGTTTTAGCCATCTATTCACAAGTTCAATAAGAAAAGTATATTTTTCTTGTTATTGAACTCTTTATCTTCACCTATCATATCTCTCAAATATGTTAATCTATGTGTTTCAACTTCTTACTCAATGACAATGAGTGTTAGGGGTTGTTCCATGGGATTGCTTGGGTGATCCATGGGATTTGATGTTGAGAAGCGGTGTCCTTACCTTCTTATTGAATATTTTGGAAGTAAAACAAGAGATTTTAGGTCAAAGAAAGTTGAAACCTCCCTTTTCGAGCATCTATGAACATAGAAAGGGATATAACTACCACTGTTCTATGACTAGATGAGGAGTTTTCAATAAATTTGATAAATCCCTTATTTTAGTAAGTAAAGCTTTCTCTAAGAAATGATTTGTATTAATCTACGCTCTTTATTTAATATGGGTTTGGGTATTAATTTGCCCTTATTCACAAAGAGAAGATGTAGGTTCTTGTCCATTTCTTGGGCTTAAATTTGTTCTTGATTTTGATTCATTTAATCATTGATTTATTACAAAATATCTGTTGTATATACCTGTTTTACTATTATTGAGGGCTTTACCCTATTTACCTCTTCCCCAAGTGATCTCTGTCAACAGAGGAGGTAGAAAGGATGAGCATTATGTAAAAAGTGCCCTTTTGGCCTCTGTCCTGGAATTCTGCATTGACCTACCCCCAGTTAGAGGAAGAATTCTTCCAACTACTTCCTAGTTTGGCCAGCTCATTTTGTCTCTGGCCGGCCATCTCCTTAAAAGAACAAAGGAAATAGTTTCTGGAGAATGCTCTCCTGGGTGGTACCAGAGCTCTTGGATTGTTTCTTGACTTTATTTAGTATGATTTGTTAGATTCATTAGTAGTTCGGCTGAATCGATTCATTATTGTAATAATCTCTCTCTCTCTCTCTCTCCCCCCTCATATCTCGTTCCAGTTATTATAAAAATCTTATAACCTTATGTCTTTCTAACCCTTTTATTTACATGCTTTTGGTACTGTATCATGTTTTCTTTATCATGCTTGTATATTGCATCTATTTTTCATGCATTTGGATCCGGTTCATATGCATTTTTAGAATTTGCTATCTTTAAAGATGAATACGTACGTAGCCCCATGTTTTTGGAATGGTATCCATGACACTTCTTAGTATCCGGGCTCCTAGGTACATGTTATTTATAAATATATTAGCATTTCTTAAGACTCGCCATAGAGCACTAGGTGAGAATTTCTTGAGTTTTAGCATATTGCATGTGCGTGTTCTTTATCATATCTGTTGCTACATCACGTGACTAAGTGCTTAAATGAGATATCTATTTAAATGCCGATGGATGGAGGTTGTGTTATTTATTTTGGAATGTAGATGATTCTTATGCTATTAAGTTTGTATAAAAAACCTTTTCAAAAATGCATGAAATCAATACATAACCAAAATTAATGGCATAATCTATACTTACATGCCTCAGATAGTAATGGTAGCGTTATTAATAACCAGAACATGGATATACATTAATTATAAAAACCATATCATAACTTAGTAGAGACCGATCTTTCGATCGGATGAGTGGGGTGCTCAATTAATGACCTTCCCCTCTCATACCTAAGTTCTCGAGCCGAGGCACTTTGGTTATGACAGATGATGGCCTTTGGCATGAGTTAGAGTTTCCTAATTTTGATGTAGTCTATTTCTAGCAAGTGTTTTGCAATAAAAATGAATTTTCTACAATAATTGCTGGATTTGGACTCTCGTTGTCCGTTTTACATTGCACTAGTGATATTAGATCGAACATTGGGAGTCTGAACTATTGGGCGCGCTTGGTAACCCCAAAGGCATCCCACAATTTCTGGTGACTTTGGGGAGATTAGGAGAACTTGACTCAAACTTCATGATGTGGATTATATATATATATTCATTACATTCCATGCATAGTGTGCTTAAAGCATTGTATTTGCTATCTAACATCCCAGACAGCTTGTCGGACATGAGCTTGATTATGGTGGGAATACAAGACTCGAATCTGGATCACCAAATGTACTGCTTGATCTTTCCTTCACTTATAGGTGTTGGGTAGGGTAAGTATATCAGGTGTCTTGCTGAGGTACCCTTTTGACCAGACTGACCTAGTCCATATATTCAGCTTTAACAACTTCCACAAATAGGACATGATACTTTCCCGTGTCTAAGATTCAGTGATACCATTTGATTGAATAATGAAGCCCTAGTTCGTCTCCAAAACTAGGACAGGGTATCCCAAGCCTCCATAAGGGTGTTTTGGTTCACCTTACTTTGTATATGCTATATGTGGGATTCAATACAGGAACTTGTGCTGGTAGTCTCTGTAAAACTACAAATCTTGTTCAAGGTTAGCTAGTGTTAGTGTCACTTCTATTAGTATCCAGAAGAAGGGTCATACAAGCATAGTTTGATTCAGAGTCTGTCACCTCTCAGATCTCCTTCGTAGATTTTACATTAGTCACCACTTAGATCTCCTCTGTTTAGTACTAGTAAACCATTCTCCGATTTCTGTAATGGCTCCGAATTGCTAGATATCGCAAAAATGATCATTAATCTCCAACGGTCCATGGATTCTATTAATCATACAGTAGCTACTCAGGGAAATGCCATTGTTGGGATGCAACAACCGACCGGAGCAACTGTCGCCCATCCACTGCCAGTTAATCATCTGGATCAAAACCCACCTTCGCCAATTGAGAATTTTCTAGGTTTTGGCCAACTAGAATTGGCCCAAGCTCATGCCACTAGAGCTCCAGTACATCCAGTTGAAGGACTCTTTTCCTTTGATATTGCTAAGTTCGATCCAGCTATGTTGAAGATAGCCGAGTTAGATAAGTTGTTTAAGAAGTCTCAAGGGATCAATTTCATTCCTGATATTGAGAATGGATATATAGAAGAAATTGTCAAATTACCAGAAAGATTCAAGATGCCGCAAATTGATCAGTTTGATGAATCGGGGGACCCAATGGTATATATCCACTTATTCTCTGATATTTTAAAACCCATGGGTCTGACGCATCCTCAGAAACTTTCTCTGTTTAGGAGAATTGTGTTGGGAGTTACTGCTACTTGGTACGCTAAACTAGAGGACAAAGTGAAGTAGAATTTGGAGGAATTGGCTGAGACATTCATTGCTCAGTATTCCTACAATGCGCAAATCGAAGTGACCAACCAAGGTCTGGAAGTCACTCGCCAAGAACCAAAGGAAAGCTTTGTCAAATTCATAACAAGATAGAGGGCTAAAGCAGCCATGATAACTAATAGAACCTTAAAAAAGGATCAGATTCGGATAGTGGTAAGGAACCTTCATGGCAAGATATTGCAAACGATGGTAGTTCTCCCACTCTTTACGTTCAAATATCTACACGAGATAGAAGTTCAGATTGAAGATACTATGAAATAGGGAATTATTATAGATGAGAATGAGCCTGTAAGAAAGACTTTTGCTTGCGGTTCCAATGTTACCAGTAATAGTAACATAGCCATCAAGCCATCGAAAGTTAGTACTGTCACCACCTCAGCTAAAACACCCAACCTCTTTGCTGATGCCACCCCACAACCCTACAATCAAAACCGATTCCTAAACCGTGATTTTCATCCACTCTATATAACCCCAACTTGAGCCTTGAAAACACTAATAAAAAAAGGCCATCTCAAACTTCTTGATCCTCAACCTCTTCCTAACCTGCTTCCACCTAGGCATGACGCATCCAAATACTGTGTTTTCCACCAGCAACACGGTCATGAAATAGACCGATGCATTCGTCTCTGCCATAAGATCTAGGACCTTATAGACCGCAAAATCATAGCTCCACCACAAAGGCCAAATGTCACCACCAACCCGTTGCCTACCCATGACTGACTTCCATCACCTCCTCATCTTAACCTTATCCATACACTACCTCCTGCCATTAACTCCAGCACATACATTACTTCTTTCCATTTGCCCAAACCTAAGGTTTGCATTACCGAGAGCACTGATCTGTGCATGATGGATGCACTTCAACCTCAAATTGAACCTGAAGACCCTGTGGTGACAGTATCTAGAGAAAGAAAGGCAGTGATGGAGAGCAAAAAGGAGAAAGACATGAAGAAAAAATCAAAATCGGAAGGGAAAATAACAAAGGTGCTAGTGATAGAGACCGGGAAGTTGCCAGAAGAAGGATACGATCCCAGCAGAAATATAGTATCAGCCGATCATCCAAAACCAAAGGTCGTTTTGCATAATGTGTTCTCTATTAATGTTATTCGAAAAGAATTACCTGAGCAACAATTGGACGACTTGGTTGACTTAGAAGAAGACTTGGATAACTTCCATTTCTTTGAAGAGCAAAGCCTGGAAGATATACAAATCGAACAGTGGAACCTAAACAATTTGGCCAATGTCCATGAATGGACAAGCAATGAAGAGGATTCAGAAACAAAGGGAAGTGATGAATAAGCAAGGCAAAAAGCACAAGCCACTAGAAAAGAAAAGGGTAAGGGAAATATAAGCAAAAGTTATAAAATCGAGGAAAACAACAAGCCAGAAGAATCCAAAGTAGAAAAGACTGAGAAACAAATGCCAGAAGGGTTTGAAAAAGAGGAAATTGGAGTGGAAGAACCAAAACTAGAGAGAACTGGACCAATTAGGTTAATAGGAGAAGAAGACAAATGGAAATCCAATCCGAATGGGCCCACATGAGAAGAAGGGAGATCTTTGTAGAAATCCGGTCAACATCACCTAACCAGCCAAAAGGAGATGATTACAATGTGAGAATGATACACATTGAGGTGGATGATAGCCTATACATAAATGACGAGGAGTGGTGGGACAACAATAATCTACACTTCACCCACACTAATGAAGGCTAGGGAAACATTGCGCCAAACAATACCTGGTATTCTGAAGAAATCGATCGTTTAACTAAGAGCGGACGTTTCTTCAAGCCCTCACATCTAGATTAAGGCGAGCCATTGGGAAAAAATATGGAAAAATGGGAAAGAGAAGGAGAAAGAAAAAGAGGAAGATCTAATCCTTAAATAATTGAAGAAGATCCAAGCTAGCATCTCAATCTAGGGATTGCTCATGGCATCACGAGAACACTGGCAAGCTATGCTCGCAATATTAAACAAAGCCAAGTTGTTCATCGATACTACACCAGATCAGTTGGTATCATTAATTATGCCAATTGGGCCAATTCCATATATAACTTTCTCAGATGAAGAACTCCCTCCAGAAGAATCAAAGCATAACAAACCTTTATATATGTCTCCAGAATGCAAGAAGAATGGATCCCTATGGTTTTAATTGACACCGAATCGACCATAAATGTCTGCCTTTCACGCACTGCTTATGCGATAAAGTTGAAGCCAATATACTTTACCCCGACAAATCAGCTAATCCAAGCATATAATAACACTAGCTGAGAGGTTATGGGCACCGTTAAAATACAGATTTTGGTGGGACCATCTGAGTATGAAACTAAGTTCCACGTTATGGATGTACCGACAACCTTAAACTTCTTGTTGGGCAGGCCATGACTGCATCAAATGAAAGTCATTTCTTCCACAATGCACCAATTAGTCAAATACCCGCATATTGGAGGGATCACTACTGTCTTCAAAAATTCATCTATCCACCCTCTACTTGAGGTGACAACCCTGGTATTAGAGATAAATTATGGGGAAGAGGACATTTTTCTTTCTGGATTCACTTTAGCTAAGGCCCAGTTAGTCCAGACTATCATGGAAGATGAAAATGGAACATACCTGAGTGCTCAGTCCATCTACTTCATGAACAAATTAGGACATATCCTAGGAATGAGACTTAAAACGAGTGGTAGAAAAGGTGTTGCTATGGTAGGTGAAGCTACCCATAACCCTCATTTATTTGGGTTAGGATACAGACCCACGAAAGAAGATTGGAATAAGAAGGAGAATGAGGCGAGAGAAATGATTAAAGCTAATAAGGCTGGCAACTAGTATGAATTGAAATATAAACCGATTCGAGGAACCTTTAATGGGTGTTTCACCAGAAAGGGAGATGATTTTCCCTTTTGTGGTTTTCCTGAACCATGGGTCAACCCTGAGACAAAGGGGCATCTTCTCAAATTTGGGGTTTTCTTTGGTCACCAGTTGTTTGAGAATGAGGATGAGGAAATGAACTTTAGTAATGGCATGGATCAAGACAGGAGCAACCATCTAGGCATAACAAAAGGGGACAAAGTGGAGTTGACATAGGCTGATTATGAGACTAGCACGAAATTACAAGGTTTTGAGGATGTCAATATTTTTGTGATTGGGGAAGGATCGTTTGTAGACTGTAGTGGCCTTATCTTGGATGCATTTGAGGTACCTTGTTTGACTTGGCGTCTCGAAAAGGGTTGCATCGTGGAGTTTGAATCTGATAATGAGTCCGAGTCTGATTCTAATGAGTCCAAGTTTGATTCTACTGAGTCTGTAGATTTGGAGTCAGGCTCAGGTTCTCCTGGTAGTTCTAAGTTGGGTGGTTCTGGGGTTGATAACCCAAACGCCACTGTTTTGTCTCGGTCGTCTTTTTTGTTTTCTTTTAAGTCCACTATATTTACTGAACTGAGCTTAATGAATGAGAATGATATGGGATGTGCTTACTTTTCTGTGCCTTTAATTTATTGCATTGACTAAGATTTTCAAAATTTTGATGAAAATGAAGAGGAAGAAATTCCTCGGGCTTTGAAAATGTTGATTAATTGAGAGGAGGAGAGGCATGCAAAACCTTTAATGGATAAGATTGTTTCGATTAATGTGGGTACTAAAAAGGATCCTCACTTGGTCCAGATTGGTTTCATGTTGTCTTTGGAGGAACGCGAGTGATTAGTCGCTTTGTTAAAAGAATTTAAAGATATTTTTATGTGGTCCTATAAAGACATGCTTGGAATCAATCTTAAGATTGTCCAGCACAGGGTCCCTCTTGATCTCAAGGCCCGACCGATCAAGAAGAAGCTCCGTAGAATTCGGCTGGACAAGGCATTGAGGATTAAAGAGAAGGTCACTGAGTAGATCAATGCGAGATTTTTGATTGTGTGAGAATATCCGACGTGGTTGGGAAATATCGTGTCGGTTCCAAAGAAGGATGGCAAGATCTGAGTTTGTGTCGATTTTAGAGATTTGAATAAAGCTAGCTTTAAAAATGATTTCTCGCTGCCACACATTGGTGAATTGGTGGACTTCATTACAGGTTACGCTCTACTTTCATTCATGGATGGGTTTTTAGGGTATAGTTAATTCCCTATGGCACCTGAAGACAGAGAGAAGACGACATTCAGTACTCAGTAGGGGATTTACTATTGCTATTGGGTTATGCCATTTGGGTCGAAAAACGTCGGAGCCATCTACCAGAGAGTAACAACCACCATATTGCATGACATGATTCACAAGGAGATTGAAGTATATGTGGATGATATGATTGTCAAATCCAAGGAACGAGAAGGTCATCATTACACATTGAAAAGATTTTTTGAAAGAATTTGAAAATACAAGTTAAGGCTGAATCCGTAAAAATGTATGTAGACACCCTATTTTTGACCGCCCTTAAGACGTGGACGCCGCTGATTGCTTACTTAGTGATGCAAGCTATGCTATGAAAATGTTCGATTTCTTTGGAAAAGAGAACTCCAAATCCAAACCTCACACCCCATTGTTGGACCAAAAAGATTTTAGATCTTAAAACCCTCTCTTTCAAACTATTTTGAAAAAGGTTTCTACGATGCTCCGAGGCTCACATTTTGTTAAATGTTGCGCTTTTTGGTAAACCGAGCCAGGACAAAGTGGAAATGAATGAAAGAGAGGTGAAATATCTGAAGAATCTTTCAAAACATCTTGTTTAGAGGTTTGGAGTTGAGGAAAGTTGGAGAGGAGAGGGAAGAAACCAAGTTGGGGGAGAAAATGGGCATGAACTGTTAAGATAGAGTCGAGCAGCCCTCACTAAATCAGACCTATTCGTTTGCACACTCGGATTTCATCTATGAGGCCACCACCGTTGGAAAGAAGACTTCCGGGGCTTCATTTTGCACTAGAGAATCTCCTAAAGTCGTGTCCGGATGAGGGAGATATGGCTGGTTGAAGTTAGGCATCAATCCGGTTGGACCGAAACTGAGCAGTCTTTACTAAAAGAGGGATATCTCTTTGCACAATTGGAATTTTGATGCAATGCTGCCACCATTGGAAATCTTACTTCCGGGGCTTCAATTTGGACACAAGAATGACTTGAAAAGCCATAGATGAAGGAGTTAGGCTTGCTTCAAGTCGGGGACCAGGACTGATTTTTGCTGTCTGCCACGGGGGAGTGTGTCGGCCACCAATGGCCTTTGTCGGCCACGTGTCATCCAAAAATGGTTCTTGTTGGCCACTTAAGGTAGCCGGTCGGCCACTTGAGGTGGCCGGTCATCCACTTGTGCCTAGAAAGCCCAGATTTTGTAGATAATTTGCTCCAGCTGTCTTCCAAATACTCCACTTGTCTGTTTTGTAGATATTTCGACAAAATGCTCATATATTGCTATATATTGAGCCATATCTCATATATTGAAAGAGGAGCAATTGGGGGAGCCTCTTTCTCTAAGGTCTCTCTCTCTAGAATTTTGAAGAGCAAAAATTCAAACCCCTCCCTCTAGAAGCCTCTCTCTCTTCTTGTTTTGAGCCTTAAGCTTAGAATTCTCTACACTGTTGCAAAGAGACCCTTGATCAAACTTAACCACCAATGAGCTGAGGTTCTTTGAGGATCATTTGGAGCTCCTAAGGTGGTTTTAGCTCAGAATTTGGACCTGTTTTGCAGCTGTGCTTCAATGGTAAGAACTCTCTCCCTTTTAGCTTATTTTGCATGCTTGCTTCACCATCCTTTTTCCATTGTTTTGGACTATTTTGGGGCTGGTTTTGAACTATTAGAAACTCTGTTTTTGAGGCAAAAAAATGATGGTTTGAGCCTTGTTTGGCTAGGAGATGTTTCCTCCCTTTTGCCCCTTGGCTTGTAAGGCCTTTTGAGCTATTTTTCAAGCTTTTGAAATCATCTCTTTTTGGCCCTTTAACCACTGAATTCAAGAGGAATTTTAGTGGTGGAAAGGTGGTTTTGAGGCCCAAAATGGGAGGGGGCCCCCTCCTCTTGTCTTGTTAGCATGTGTTGTTGGCCTATCAAATGAGCATGTATTTCTCACTTCTTGAGGCTTAGTTTGAGCATGTTTTTGTGACTTTTTAGACCTGCCATAACTCCATTTTTGGTTTGTTTGGTCACCTTTTGCATGCTTCTTACACTTGTAGTGTAAACTTGCTCATTAGCCTAGTGTACTTGGTGTTTTGGCCTTTTATTCTAGCATATCTTGGCTATGTTCAAGCATGTTTTTGGCCTTGTTTTGACATGCTTTATGACTCTTTTGATAGGTCTTAGGCCTTTGAGGATTGTATTGCATAGCTATAGTGCAAGTGCCTTAACTAGCTTTGAGTTTTAGGGTCTCTAGCATGCTTTGCTTGTGATATTTGCATGTCTTGGCATCATTTCTCATGTGATTTCAGAGCATATACTTCCATCATACACTCATATATATTGCTCTTTAATTGTGTTTGAGAGTTGATCCTTATGCCTCGTTTATGAGCCAATGCATGAACATCATTTTCTTGCTTTTCATGCTATCTTCTCGGTTCATTTTAGCCACTGTTTTGGCTTGCTATAGCTCTGTTTTGGGCTGGTTTAATCATTTGAGCATTGTATGGCATGCTTCTAGTGTAATGCACTTCACTAGCCTTGGCGTTCTTAACTTTAAACATGTCTTGTATGCATGGCTTGCATGATTTAGTGTCTTTAGCATGCCATTTCAGTGGTGAAAATTATGCGATTGCACTCCATGCTTCACTCTTTCAATTACTTTGAAAGTGGCCTCAAGCCCCTTGTTGGCTTGAGCATGGAATTGAAGCGTTCATGCCTAATGGTTTTAGCCTTCTCTTGAGGGTTTCTACTAATCAACGGCATGATGCTTCTTTTATGCTCAAGACGCTTGTGGCTTGGTCCATCTTTCCAATTAGAGGACTTCTCACCTTTGGACTTAATCAATTAAAGGATTAATTGGTAAGCTTAAAATGTATAAACAAAATTGAATCAGAGTAAAACATGCCAAGATAACATGTTTGTGTTGCATTGCATGTGTTTGGATCGGACGTTAATCCAAACACAAGAAATGAGAGACGTTTCATACCTGAAGTGATGAAACATGCCTCATTTCTTAGTCACCCACACCCTTGATTGTGCATGATAGGATGGAAGTTTCATCAAGTCTATTTGTGTATTCATTGACTTGTACACACTTGACTTCTTGTCCATCGTGCATTGTGATGCTCGGTTGGTGGCCCGAGAGTTGAGTACCATACTCCTTTGAGCTTGAGAATGATAAGGAGGGTGGTTGTACACACATACCCTGCAAATGCCTTGTTTTGCCCCTTTTGTACTCTGTTTGCAGCAAAATTGGAGTGTGCAGGAGTAAGTGGCCGACTGGCCAGGGCAAGTAGCCGACCGGCCACTTTATGTGGCCTACAGCTTCCCCTGGTGGCCGACAGTCCACCAGTTTGAAGGTGGTTCAAAGTTGTTCTAATTCTGGAGCAGAAACAACCTGGAGATTGGTTCGATGTTCAAGAATCAAGGCGAATGCAAACAGAAGCAACCGGTGGCAATGCGACGAATTTTCGGGAAGAAACAACCGAGCATGCATACATTCCTCTCCGTCGAGAGGGAAAATGTTGTAATAAGTGTGCGTGTGTGTGTGAATGTCTTCCTACCCCACTTCTTTCTCCCTTTTACTTAACCGCTTTCGATGGTTAGTTTAGGGCATATTTCGATTAGCATACCTTATGCTTTCATGCGTGCATCATTCATTTGTCTTGCATGCACCGGGCTCGGTGCATCATTCAAACTACATCGTATTTCAATACACTTACTTGAATACGTGTTTCAAAGCATGTTATCAAGTGTTGCATTCATATACCATCTTAGATAGCCAAGCCTATTTAGTTGCATTTTTGCATGTGTTGCATTAGGCATTTTAACATAGCTAGGATCATGCATGATTTCTAATTAGTTCTCTGTTTTGGCTCGGAGTACACTGTAAGTGTTTATGTTTTAGCATACTTGCATGTGTGTAAGTGACTACCATGATAGCATGCTTGCCATGAGGCTATTTGTTTAATTGCTATAACTGCATGAATGCCTGTGGATGAAGGCTTCATTACTTGAATTGGAACAATTCATCAAAATGTGAGTTTTAAGCCCACTTGGAGTGGCAAATCATCATGTTTCAAGCCCACCTTGTTTGGTGGCAAATCGACGTTTTAGCCTACTTGCGAGTAGCATCTTCAAACCATTTTTAAAAAAACAAGCATGAGATGTTTTGTTCTAAATCAAGCAATTTAGTCTATACTTGTGTGTTGTGCGCATCACATAGTAAGGTTAGCTAATAAACTGAAATAAGAACACGTGTGTTTTCAAAACAACATATCATGCTTAGTAGAGGCTGATCCTTTGATCGGGCGAGAGGGAGTGCTCATTTCATGACCTTCCCCCTCGTACCCAAGTTCCCGAGCCGAAGCAACTTTGGTGATAATGGACACGTGGCCTTAGGCACAAGTCAGGGTTTCCTAAATTTTCCAAAACAAAATATTTAGGTGGCGACTCTGAAATCTGGCAAAACAATTCATGTTTGGCGTTTTTTGATTAAAATCGATTTTCCAAAACAATTTTCCAGATTTGGACTCTTTGGTGATTTATCAGTCTTACATTGCACTTTGTGAGATTAGATTCAGAATCGTGAGAGGAATCCAAACAGTAGTAACTATGAACCCAATTCGCGCCCTCTCCGAAAGGGGGGCGTGCGGAGGAAGTTCGGGCGGTCTACAGTTTCTGGTGACTCTGCTAGAGATTTAGAGAACTTGACTCGAACTCATGATATGTTGTTTTATCTACACTTATGTGTTTCTTTGCGTTGCATTTGCATTGGTGCGCCTAAGTCACCGTGTTTGCCATCTGCTATTCCGGAACGGTTTGCCGGAGGCTTGCTTGGAAAAGCACGCCATAAGGCTGACCGGTTACGGGCTCTGCCACGATGGGAACACAAACCTTGGTTTGCCGAGGCACCCTTTTTGACCATTCAACCTAGTTGCTTATTGGAGGCCTTAGAGACTATTCCAAACTAGGATAGGTTGCTCACCCGAATCTAGGTTGTTTAAAACCGCATGCGTGCGTAGTGAAATCCTAGCTCCTGACGAAACTAGGACAGGGAAACCCTACCCCACCATAGGGGTGTTTTGGCTCTCACTTGCTTGATATGTGCAGTTAGGGTGTGTCTCTACAGGAATGCACGTATCAGTTGCAAGTCTAGGTATCAATCTGAGGACATCAGTGTTTGAGGGCATTAGTTTTGAGGTGGAAATTTAAGGCAGAATTCAGTAACGAGTATAGTCATTCAGCTATGCTCATATCTGTTCTAGTGAAATCAGGCTGAGATGCTGTTTGTTTTCTCTTTTGCTAGGTAGTCTTGGAACCATAGCTTCAGAAGGCTTCAATATCCCCTGGGTACATTGGACTTGTGTTGATAGTGTTTGTCAGGTCAGAGATTCAATTCAAGGGAAAACAGTGTTTCTTTTGCTAGAGGCATGGCAAAGAAAGGCCAATCAGGGCTCACTGGTTCAACAGATCCGATAGTCACCAGTCACATCACCTCTGTTCAACTTAACAGACCCGTGATGGCACAGAGTTTGGAAGAAGTTGTGGCTATGATAGCAGCATTAAATCAGAGAACTACCATGCAGGATAAGACCAATGCTGAAATGCAACGCCCATCTGGGGCACCCACCACACATCTAGCCTCGGGATCGCAGCTGAATTTTGACCCACTTTCGCCGGCTGAAGATTTGCAAGGTCTAGATCCTCAAGAAAGGTTGGCTCAAGCTCAAGTTTTTAGACCCCTGGTGCAGCCCACTGAGAGGCCTTACTCCCTTGATATTAGTCAGCTCGACTTGACCTCATTAAAAATTTCTAACCTTGAGAAGCAATTTAAAAGGCACAAGGCCTTAAGTCCATTCCCGACATTGAGGATGGGTACACCGAGGCTGCCGTACGGCTCCCAAACAGATTCAGAATGCCACACATTGACCGTTTCGACGGGTCTGGAGATCCTATGGTACATATCCAGCTTTTCTTGGACGTTATGAAACTGATGGGCCTAACTAAGTCTCATAAACTCTCTCTGTATGGAAGAACCCTGTCGGGTGTAGCAGCCACATGGTACGCTAAGTTGGAGGATTCAGTGAAGCAAAATTGAGAAGAGTTGGCTGAGGCCTTTGTTGATCAGTACTCTTACAATACCCAAGTTGAAATGACCACCCAAGAGCTTAAAGCAACCCATCAGAATCCTATAGAGTCTTTTGTAGAATTTGTTGCAAGGTGGAGAACAAAGGCAACACAGATGACAAATCGCCCTTTTGAGAGGGACCAAGTGTGAATAGTGGTGCAGAACCTTGAGTATGACATATTGCAGAAGTTGATGGTTGTTCCACTATCCACTTTCAAAAGTTTGCATGAACTGGGGGTTCAGATCGAGAGTGCGTTCAACGAAGGGATTATTCCCAGAACAAGTGAACCAACAAGAAGGGTGATTTCCAGGAGTACCAATGCTGGTAGTAGCACTATTCCCAAACCCATTGAAATCAATACAGTCGCCACAGCCGACCTTTTTGCCAAACCAAGCCTACAAATAGCCGGTCTAACCCAAGCTCAGGGCAGAACTTTCACCCCCCTCTATATGAGCCTAACCAGCGCACTAAAAGTCTTGATGAAAAGAGGGCATCTCAAACCCCTTGATCCTCAACCTCTGTCTAACCCACTCCCTAACAGACATAACCCCTCTAAATACTGCGTGTATCATCATCAGCGCGGTCATGGCATCGATCGTTGCTACCACCTTCGTCGTGAGGTCCAAAATCTCATCGACAACCGGACAATAGCTCCACCTCCAGACCCCAATGACCAAATATCTCCTACCTGTCTCAATCTAATCCATATACTGCCATCCACCTATGACCCCAGCATATACATCACCCCAGCCCATTTACTCAAGCCTGAGGTGTTCATTCCAAACAGCATGGACTTATGCATGATGGGTGCACCTGAACCCCAATCATCTCAAACCCGTGAACCCACTACTTCTGAGCTGATGAGGATGATTGAAGATCTTCGGAGAACTGTGGCAAATCTGGCCTTTGGGATATTGGTTCCATCATCGACCACATCATATGCTAGAAATGAGAGAAAATATCTCAAAACGTGACTTTTTTAGTGCACTGACGACTTATATAGATGAACCATCGTAGCTGCAGTCTAAATCCTTACGGGTGTGGACCTGCCAACTCACCAGGTTGCGGGCGCAACCTTTCCTATCGTGAGTGCGACCGGCCAGAATGCTTGGTCACAGGTGCCACCACTCTTTCACAGGCTCAACCGCCCTATTCGTGGCCCGACACCGCTGCCCCTCATGGCCCATGCACTCCTCCCCTTAGCCATTTGACCTGAATGCCACATTTGGTAGTGGCCAATAGCAGGCGCGGCCTCCACTCCACCAAATTGCATGTGCGACCCACATGGTAGCGAGCGTGACTGACCTAACCAGTAACACTAGGTTGCTGCTGGGCCCGAAGCCCTCCTACAGTCAAATCTACCTAAAATGGTCCACGTCACTTGGAACAACCCCGTGTCCCATCCAAAAATGAAAATGGGTTGGGTTAAACTAACTCGACCCACTACAATTATTAAAGCTTGTCATTTTCCTTTCAAAATTTCAAACCATAGAACGTTAATTAGTAATTTGCTTTGATAAATGGACAATTCCTAATGTCAAACTAGAAACAATTTATAGAATCAAATTATTTGATTTCAAAAGCAAACATATCATAAAAAGAAAAGAAAAGACAATAACTTTGGAACATAATGATGAAATAATTAAGTTATTTCAAAATAGAGATTTTGCACCATACTTTAAAAAATATTAGTATATTCATATAGGGTTGGTTCAAGTGGCCTTTAAATCTTAAGTTTGATTCTATCTTTAGGAGATTAACTTCCATATGTAAATCAGCTATGCTAACTAGTTTAGTTGATTGAGGTGATGATTGCATGCGATTCGCTAATTCATTCATGCTGTAATTGTCTACTAGTAGAATTTATTCGGTTTTAGCTTTATGTGCTTCAGAATAGCAAACGTCAAGCATTTTAAGTTTCATTTCTAGGTCTTAGATTTTATCTACTAAATCAATTAAAGATTTCTGATTGTGTGTTAGGACATTAATACTTGGGCCTTTAATATTGAGACCATTCATTTCTACTATTGCTTTCCAATAGTTGTTTTCTAGTATAGAACA
Organism: Camellia sinensis; assembly: GCF_055761805.1. Lineage (NCBI taxonomy): Eukaryota > Viridiplantae > Streptophyta > Magnoliopsida > Ericales > Theaceae > Camellia > Camellia sinensis. Next base: position 91,912,321 of record NC_138970.1, on the reverse strand, counting down.
TTGATTAATATGGGAGTAGGCACATTTTGGTTGCTCATCATTTGATGATGATTCAGTATCTGAATATTATTCTGCTAAGGCATTATCACTCTTAGATATTATTACAGATTTAGATGAATAAAGCATTATTTTATATAATTGCTACTTCAAGCCCTCATCAATGTTAAGTTCTTTTAGTTTCTATTTAGTTCTACATTTATTGGTATAATGTCCAATTTTGCCACACTTATAGCACTTTGAGTGGAGTGAATAATTTCACTTGTAATATTCTTGTCCTGGTGGTTTGGTTGAGTGGGTTCAATTATGCTATCATACTGTTTTTGTCCTTAGCCAACGATCTTTCCTTTTCTTTTCTTTTCTTTTCTTTTCCTGTCTTGTTCAATTTCTTCAATAATAATTGAGGTAAGAGAGTCCCAAAAATCTCCAAGAGTGGCTCCCTCCTCTGGATCTTGAGATTCTACTACTAATGCTGAAAATACATTGTCTTCTTCATCCTGGCTAGTTGCAGATTTCATTGAGACATCGTCTATGGATTCTAAGTTAATAGACTAGAAGAATTGCTCTTTCATAAAATCCACACTCTTAACCATTAATTCAGTTTAAGATATATCAAGGTGTGTTTCTTGTGTACAAATTGAATTTGGATAAATGGTTTTTTTGATGCTGGTAGCAGAGGTGTGTTTTTAGGAGCTAAGTCCCAACAAGCCTTGGTATTAGGTTGAATTTGCTGAATTAATTCCTATTGTTTTGGGTTTATACCCTTGGTCCACCATTTATAAAAGAAAACTCTTTTCAAATGGGGAATTTTATTTTGGTAATCACATTTATAATCCCACCTCCAAATCCATGGGATACTGAAATTGATAATAAAGATTACAAAGGATTTGGACATAGAGATGGAAGTATCGCCTGGTGTGCGTGCATATGCTGCTTGCAACCAGTTAAATTCTCATTGGATTGGTCCTGGTAAAAAAATCAAGGGAATGACCCAATTTATCCTACCAAATGTAAAACGGTTTGGTATACCTATTTGTAGATTGTCTTGGCAAACTTTAAGAAACCAAGAATGATTACAGATTGAATTCTGGTAATATAATGCTTTTGAAAAAGCATCAACATAGTCAAATAACTATATTTCTGGTCATGTTGGCCAATACTGAGAATTCTGGTGGTATGAAAATGAATACCCCATTCGGCAATTGGCATAATATTTTTGATAATAACCTTACTAAACTTAATTGGGGTATTAGTTCTGTTTTTATCAAGAAGATGATGGGTAAATTCTACTAATGCAGTATCTTTGAGAATATTCATATAGATATACCTATACTCATCAAATTGAGGGGGAAATTGTTGTGTCGTCAAATAACGACTCTTGATTTCCCAAGGATCTGCCATCCATTTGACATTCCCTCCCTTCAACTTTCATCAATTATCCCATTTTTCCCAAACCCTAACCCAATCACCCCTAACCCTAACCCCAATAGCAACCATAACAGACCGTGTTAGTAACCTTAGCATTTGACGCACTTGTCGTGTCAGCTTCACTCTCAAATGTCGCTTCCTCATTCTTCTTCTTTTTCTTCTTCTTCTTCTTCGCCACAGTTTGTTCCTCCATTTTCTTTGTCAGCTCCATCATCCATTTCAGCGCCTCTGGACCAAAGGGTGGTGGAATGGCCATTGGAGTTCTTGCTCACCACCTAACCCCTCCTCTTCTACCCATGTCCTTCTTATCTCTCAACCCTCCATCTTTTCTCCACCAGTTTGGCGACTTGGCTCAAAATGCAGCCAATGCCCCTGACTTTGTCACCCGTGCCACCACATCATAGATCGCGTTCTTGTTTTTTTGACTAGTTTGACTTTATATATATGTGTGTATATATATATTGTATTTGAATTTTATAGGTTTTATTGTTTAATTGTATATGTATATAATCCAAGCATGATGCATTTTAAATTTGAGAAAATTTGAAATTGAATAGCAATCTTTGATGGTTTTACCAAGGAGAAAAATCATTCAAATATTTTTTAGATATGAAGTTACAATTACTGGATTGATGAGAAGGGTATTCGTGAAGTGGAAAAACTTACCAACTAACTTGTATGCCTGATATAATAAAATATAGGGGAAATTAACTAAAAAAAATCCTAGAGTTTGGCTCTTATAACAAATTAAGCTTTGAATTTTAAATTTTATCAATTTAAATTTTAAAGTTTTAATTTGATTTCAATCGAAATCATTTTCCCATTTCCGTTAGTTAAAATCGATGAAAAAAAGTAATATTTTAGTTATTAAACTTAATAAAAATGGTATTTTAGACATTTTATGTATTTCTACATTGAGTTTAATGACTAAAATACTCTTTTTATGTTGATCTTACTTAACAAAAACAAGCTAATAATTTAGATTGAAAATAAATCAAAAAATTGAGGTTTAAATTAACAAAATTGAAAATTGTTTATTTTCTTATAAGTCTCAAATCTTGGGATTTTTTTTTTTGCCTTTATGATATAATAGAATAGATAGAAAGATAATTGGATAAATAGATAGAATAGATGTTTAGGAACTATTCATATGAAAACACTCACACATGCATATATAGTATGGGTGATGATTGAGACCCCCTCCAATCACCACCCCCATCATCCCCACAGACACGTGGCAGGTAGTGATTGGAAGAGAAGGAATAAAAAAAAAGAAAAAAAGAAAAAGTAGCCAATCAAGTGAAGAGGGGGTCAAGGGGGTGGGAAAAAAAGGGGGTCCAAGTCATTCTTCATATAGTATATATGAAACTATTTATAGTTTCCTTGAGTGTTTGTTTGTATGGACTAGATAAAAGGGGATTGAAATGCAATGGAGAGTTTGTCTTGAGATAAATAGTCTATGGAATTATTTCTTTGAGAATGAATTGTATTTGACTACTAGTCCAACCTTCACTTTTCAAACCAAATGATGAAATCTTTTGGACATGGAGTCCAATTTCATGTCTCAATCCTATGAAACAAACGTCTACTCTAATTTTTGTTAAGTATGTGTACAATGAGTGGGATTGTCTAAGTGGTATTTGTGTTGTTTGTTGTTTGAAATATATAGGTGAGACATCCTATGCAAGGAACTCAAGGAATGGCATCCATAAGGTCATTTGGTTCGGGCCATCCATCGCGACGAGGTGGAATTGCTGTAGCTCATCATCAGAGACCATCTGTTAGACCACAAACTGCACCAAATAACCAGTCCTCTACTCAAGGTTGTTAAAATCGGAATCCTAAGTAGGATCAGTGAGAGGGTCTGGTGGATCGGATCGAGGATCGTAAGATCCTACTTTCTATTAAAAAAAAAAAGATAAAAATTATGATACATATTAAAAATAAGGTAAAAAATCATATAATGTACGATCCTACTTGCGATCCTACCTACGATCCTATACGATCCCATATGATCCTACACGATCCCTTGCGATCCTACATGATCCTACTTGCGATCCTGTTATAACATCGATTCTATAACGATCTGGATCGTTTTGGCAAAGTAGGATCGTAGGATCGTACGATCTTACGATCCGAATCGCGATTTTAACAACCATGCCTCTACTTCACAAGTCAGTACTGAGTTTTGAAATTTAAGTTCTTAATTCTTTTTGTTGTGTACTAAATCCCTAGAACTCCAATGATGATAACAAACTATATGGATTGTTCTATAATTTAATGGGAGGCGCATAATTTAGGGCAAGTATGGGTAGAAAATTATCGGCTAGGACTTTTGAATTGTTGCAGAAATGCCCTGCTAAGTCAATGTTCTTTCTTTTGAAGATTGTGAAGGAAAATATAGTAGCTATGTAAAAATTGCACAGAGTGTTCAATGTACTTGAAATTTTATGAATTATTAAAGACCCATTTCAATAGTTATCTAGATGAGCTTTGTGCGATTAAATTTAAAGATTAAAGCACAAGATGCTTTGATATAGTTGAAGGGCATATTATAATCTTTTTGGCATTTAACAAAGCTATTAGATGTTCTCCATGTGCCCATACTAAAGATTTCTGGTTTCTATTATTAAATCTATTCTATGCAATTATATATGTGTAATTAATCCCCCTTTTTGCAGAATTTCAAGGACATGGCTTGGTAAGAGTTTCAACAATTGGATCTCCAAGACTAATTAAAACATAAGAAAATAATTTAGACTAAGTGAAACATAAGTAAGTGAAGAGAGATTTATGAATAAATGTCTCTAATTTTTATGTATTCATTTATATATATTGGATAAATCACAAATATACTTCTAAGGTTCACTTAAAAAATAGATTGCCCCTGTAGTTTGAAAAATTACAAATATTCTATTGTCAGAATTTTTTATTTGACAAAATTAACTAAAAAAAAATTTTTTAACTACTCTTATATACAATAATAAAATTACCTGAATTATTAATTGAAATAAGTTTTTGACATCATTAAAAACTATTAATTGATTAGATGATTTATTAACAAAATAAGCTATTTATTATGAAATTAAAATTTTCAAAAAACATGATATAATTTTCAGAACCACTAGGGAAATTTATATTTTAAGTAAATCTTAGAATATGTATTTATAATTTTTTCGAGGTACATATTCGTTGTTGCCATTGGCTTAAATATCGGTGTCATGTATATGACATTTCCTCCATCCCAAAATATTAGTCCCTTATTCCATTTTTTATTGTCTTAAAATATTAGTCAATTTTAAAATATTAGGATTAAAATAACACAAATTTCCTATTTTGTCCTTCTTTCAAATTCATTAACAACTCAAAAAATACAATTTTGACAATTGATATTTGAAAAAAAGTGTACTATCAAAGGGTAATTTTGAAAAGTTAATATTTTTAGAGAGCTGCTATTAGCACCTACCTAATTTCTTTGAACCTCCCCATTTCTTTGAACTCCCACCTTAAACTCTAAATTTTAATAAGATTTCTTTGAACACTCCACTTAATACCAATTTTACCCATATTCATAATATCATCACACTCAAGTGCACACCACCTAATTTTGCACACCCTCTCTTCTTCTTCTCTCAATAAACAATGAACGATTGAGAACAACAAATGATTGAGAGACGAATCGATTGTTCCTCTCTACTCCTTCTTTCATAAATGATGGTCGCTTTCTCCTTATCACTGTGAATGATGGTATCTCAGTCAAAAATTTCGTTAGAAATCTCTTCGACGGTCTCTTTCTTCTTCTCTCAGGTAACTACCAACTCTCCATTACATACATATATATATTTGTTTATTTCGGGCAAAACCCTTGATACAGGGGATTTTAGATGGAAAAACTCATATAAAAACTAGAAATAAAAGAAAAATCCTACAAAATGGAACCGTTCGACATTTTAGTGCCGAAAAAAATGTTTATGTTCAGTACTATATTATTGAACTAAATGTTTAAGTTCAGCACTGTATTACTGAACAGAACCTTAACAGTCAGCAAACTAGTACCGAACCAAAAATGACCGTAAATATAAGATAAACTTACCCATACAACGCCAACCTCATCAAAGTTGTTGTAATCGTCCTCCATTACTTTATAAGTATCAACGAATAGTGAAAACAACCACAAATGTAGAAACTCAGAGTCTGTAATAGGATTGTTTGCAACATTAACTAATTTGGAACACCAAACACATTTGAAATGACTGAACAAAACATTAATTGATTAGGTGGTTTCAAATGTTTTTCATTAAAAAGATGAATACGCGGGTTTAGAATGGTGATAAAGAAAAACACGATTATGGTTTAGATTGGTAAGGAATATGTATAGATGGAGATAGATGTGGGTATACAATATTGTAGATTGTCATTCTAATTGTTTTCATTTGGTGGGTGGGTGTTTCATTAAAAGTTGTTCTTTAATGTAATTTTACTTCAGGGTATAATTATAATAATAAAAAAAGGTGAGAATTGCGGGGTCCAAAGAAATTATGTACGTGCTAATAGCAGCAATCTATTTTTAAAGTGTAATAATTGTACTACAAAAAAATGGAATTCTCCAAAAGAGACTAATATTTTGGAACAGAGGGAATACTTGGGATCTAGGCATTGGGGACACATTTGAGCATACAACTCAGGAGGTTGGGATATTCCATGAGAATATTTGAGCAGCTACAAGTTTTCTATCAAATAAGATCCAAGTTAAATATGAAATTCTTTTTAAAAAAAAAAACTTGACGTCGAAATTGATGTAAAATTAACATTTTACTCTGTTTAACAATATAATGTTACTTTATTTCACTTGATTCCATTGATAAGCAACTGAATCTCTGTGATAAATAGGGTTTAAACAACAGAGAGAGAGAGAGAGAGAGAGAGAGAGTATTTGCGAGTGCATCGGTTCAATTTGAGAGTTGAGATTCTCAGATTTTAAAAAGGAAGCGCGTGAGATAACACGCATTTGAAGACGTTTATAAACGCCTCCTATTCATAAAATGGTGACGTTTTAATTAAAGTAAAATAAGACGTTTATAAAACGTTGTTAAATATTAGAAACGGTGGCGCTTTAAAAAACGCCACCTAACCCCATATTTCCTATAGTGGTTCTTTCATTACAAGGGCACAGACAAATCAACAATAATTAACAAACAACAATTCCAATCAACAATAATTAAACAACGAATCAATAATATAACGGTTGCGGCGTAGACCCGTTCTTTTCCATGATCTTAGATCCAAAATTTCATATCTTTAATCATTGTTTATACCCTTTGCATCTTGTTGTTAGTTGACTTTGGTTGTTGGAAGTTATTGGTTGCATTTGAAACTGGTTAAGAGTTGGTTTTTCAAAGGAGTTGCAGTCCATTTCATTTCTTGTTCACTCGAGCAGTGCTTTAGTTGCTCAAGTGGTCTTTAAGATCTTCCAGTATTTTTGCAAGTCTATAAAACTTCTGAGAGTAGGGTAATCTTTGCTCGAGCGGTCTTTCGCAAGTCTGAACTTCTAGGAGGGGGTCATTATGTGCTCAAGTGGTGTCACTTATTGTGTTTGACGCTCGAGTGGTGGTTTGGTCACTCGAGCGGTCTATGCGTATATCAGATCGGGAGAAAGTCTTTTTCAGTCACTTTTTCATCTCTATCTCTCTCTAAAACACTTCTAAACCTAATTTCTTCACTCTCTCTCTCTGGTTCTTGCCTAAGTACCTTAAATACATCCAAATCCGTTGATTTCTCCACCATAGTTCCTTGGAGAAAAATGTAGAGCTCATTGAAAGCTTTGTTTCGGAGAAGATTTTGTTTTGGGATTTGTCAAACTTTTACTCTTGCTCTCTTCCTCTTCTATTTTTGAGGTAGGGTTTTCTTTAACCTTTGTATGATTCTTAGCTTGGTTATTTGTTCTTTAAAAAGGTTTAGTGATTTGGGGACTTTGGGTTTAAATCTAGGGTTTGATTTTGAGATGTAAAATTTTTCAAAAGGAATCTTGAGAAAGGTGGTGGGTGTGTAAATATTGTTGGGTTGTGTTGAAATGTTGGAAATTCCTTCCTTTAAAGTGATCTTTGAAAGTAAAGGATGTTTTATTGGAAAATCATTGATGTTTGATTTATGAAAGAAAGGAAAAGGTGTTGGGTTTGAAAAGATAAGATAAATGTATTTGTTGATAATGAGAGTGGAATTGGATATATATATATATATATATTCGCTCCCATTTTTGAAATTTATGAGATTATATATGTTTTTGGAAAATTGTCTATTGAATAGAGATATCTATTTTGGGCTATCGGTGGAGGATAGCTTGATTATTGTAGAAATTGCATGAGGACTAGGTTAATTGAAACTAATTACTCATACATCTTGCCTTGAGCATCGTTCCATACTTAAACATTGCAAATGTATTGTTTTGAGAAAAATGGGTGTATATCTTGATGAATCTGGTTAGGGCTTGTGGTTGTGGTTTATTATGTTAGCTTGTGTATCCTTGGTGAAAGTCTTAAAACCCGCGCGGTTAGGTTCCATTCCTTCCAGTTAGTACCGGTAAAATGGCTTTGGTAGTACTTGTATAGCTTACTAGTAGACATGTACCTAGAGATTCCCAGTATTTTGTATGCACTGCCCTGTTTTCTGATTTTAAAAGTATTATTTTAAGAATTGATATGCATATAATATAAACATTGCATTGTTTTAAAAGAGATAGCATAATGTTTGGTAAATGATATGCACATGCATTCACCTTATGACTTTGTTAAGCTTCATACATTTTGTTCAAGTATCTTAACGCCATAGCTCACCCTATATAGAAAATAACTTTCAGGTGCTGATGACATGCCTCCACCAAGGACATAGCTTGGAAGGACTTGAAGCCAAGAGCTTCTTTTGTTTCTTTTTGTGTAATTATTTTATGCAAGGTTTGGACTTTTTATGTATTGAGTTTAACTCACTTTTGTTGTACCCAAGCAATGACTTGGAAAGAGTAGCCATTAGGGCATAAACTTATTTGTACTTCCTTTTATTACCATTCATTTACACATGTTAAATGCTACAGATTCAGGATCTAGGATTTATGAATGTATATATGCACATGTCATCTTTTGTACGCTGAAATAGAATCAATGAAAGGTTAATATCATGTAAATTTCTGTTTTTCCATTGATTATTATGAGATACATTATTGTTATTATTTTGGGGTGTTATAACTTAGTATCAAAATAATTGGGCTTAAATACTTTGGGATCATGGGATGTGGTTTTTAACGCAATGGGTTTATTATCTCGCTAGATAATATGAAAAGTAGACCTGGTATGCTATGAGATAACATGTTTACATGATTAGATGAGTATGGGATTTGCTTTCTAAGATATTGATTGGGTCTACGAGTATCTAGAAGTCCTATTAGAAGAGCACTTGATCACTACTTATTTTAATTGGAACTCTGGCAATGTCGCAAAACAATTATTATCTAGAAATGAAGTTTGTTCGTAATTATGTGACTCGGTGCTTATGTGGAATGAATTAATTATTGTCCGTTGTATTAAGATGTGAGTGAACTAGTTTCGACACATTTATAAATGTGCTAAACTATTGGGTTACCTTTATTAGAATGTCAGGACGAGGACGTGGTGGTGGTAGACGTGATAGGCCTAGACGGCAGGAGGTGCCGATATCAGATGAAATTTCGACGCATGAAGAGGGGGTTGGTCAGGCCAACGTGATCAAGCCAGTAGGTCAAGAAGCCATAGGCACCTTAATCCACAAAATGACAGGAGCATTGTTGGAATCCATGGACATTCTCAGGGCTAAGAATCAAGTCCAGGCCCATGTTGCACAAATAGGGCCATATTTTCTGAAGAGAGAGTTTTTTCAATCGAATTCGGACGAGTTTGTTAGGGATCCGAAAGAGCCACTGAAAGCCGACAAGTGGTTTGAATATATGGTGAAAACGTTCGAGATACTTGGCATTGGGGACGATGAGTTGAGAGTGACCTTGACATCTTTCCAACTGAAAAGGAGATGTGGGTCAATGGTAGAAGTATGTGCAAGGGCATATTGGGGTGACTTGGGAGGCTTTTGACCTGAGCTGATTGGGTAGGCTGATGGCTCTATGTCTGTCTCAAACCAGACGCACCAGGTATACCACTTGCCTGAGGGCAAAACCTCCTCAAGTGTCCCGACTACCCACAATGATAACAGGTAGACGGTTGCTCTCTTCCCTACATCTAGCTTTGTGAACGAGCCCTCGACGGTGTAGACTATTGCCCTCCTCCTCTCTATGGGCAAACTAGAGACTTGTGACCCAACTAGCCACACTTAAAAAAAGTGATTCCACCTTAGCTTCCTCTCCTTGAACCAGAACTCGGTACAAGGAAAGTGGATCTGAACTATGCTACATGGGACTACTGTGAGGTAGAACCCCTCTGCCTCTTGTTGTCTCGTGTCTCCCCAGAACTTCCTAACTCCTCTGCTTGGAGCTCCTTATCCTCTCATTCTCCGCCTGAATCACGGTCTTTAAGTGAGCCACCGCCTCCACAAGACGACCGTAATCCCTAACCATACATCTAGCCACCTTGAATAGGAGCCCGGTACTTAACCACTTCTCAAACTCCACATAACGGTGTTCTTCAAACGCCACCAACTCTAGTGTAAACCTAGAGAGGCTAGTAAAAGCTGCCTCAAACTCAACTATAGGTGTGTTCAATTGCTTGAGCTTTACGAACTGATCCCTAAACTTCTCACAAGTAGTGAGAGGCAAGAACTTGTCCTAGAAGGCATTGACAAAGGCCTCCTAAGTCACCCAAATGCGCCCACGGGCATACTTTCACCACTAACTCATATCTTCCTTCAACTGGAAGGATGCCAAGGTCACTTTCAAGCCGTCGTCCTTGATGCCCAGTATCTTAAACGTCTTCATCATTTTCTCTAGCCACTCATACGCCTTCAGTGGCTCTTTAGGATCCCCCAAAAACTCATCCGGATCGACCGGCAGAACTCCATTTTCAGAAAAGATGGCCCTGTCTCAGCAACATGGGTCTGGACTTGATTCTCAGCCCTAAGAATATCCATGGACTCCCGCAAAGTGCCTATAGCTTGCTGACCTGTTGGCTTGACCACGTTGGCCTGACCAACTCTTTCCTCTTGCGCTGAAGTTTCATTCGGTAATGACATCTCCTTCCATCTAGGCCTATCACGCCTACCACGACCACCTCCACGTCCTAACATCCTAATAAAGGTAACACAACAGATTAGCACATTCACAAATGTGCCGAAACTAATTCACTCACGTCCTAATGCAATGGACAACAGTTAATTCACTCCACTTAAGCACTTAATCACATAAACACAAATGAATTTCCTTTCTAGATAGTGACCGTCCTGCGATATTGCCAGAGTTATAGTTAGAAATAGCAGTGATCAAGTGCTCTTCTAATAGGACTTCTAGAAACTCGTAGACCCAATCAATATCTAAAAAATTAAATCCCATATCCATGTAATCACATAAGCATGTTATCACATAGCATACCATGTCTCTTTCTAATATCATCTAGGAAAAAAACACATTGTGGTAATAATCACTTCCCACAATCCCAAAGTATTCAAACCCGATAGTTCTGATACCAAGTTATAACGCTCCAAAATTTATAACATCAACCCATCTCATAACAGTACTATAATTGATTAAGCATTTCATATCTTCTATTCATTATATTTATGATCATTACAAAAGATGGCATATGTAATATATATTCATAAATCCTTGATTCTGAATCTATAGCATATGACATGGATACAAGAGTAAACAGGAAAATAAACCAATTACAGAGATGCCCTAATGGCTAAACTTTCCAAGATAATACTTGGTTACAACAAAATAATTTTAAACTTCATACATGTAGAGCTCAAGGCTTATTAAAAAATAATTACATAAAGAAACCAAAAAGGAAGCCTTAAGTTCTGAGTTCTCCCAAGCTATGTCTTTGGCGAAGGCATATCATCAGCACTTGAAAGTTGTTTCCCACATAGGGTGAGCCAAAGCCCAGCAGAGATACTCTAACACAATATATGAATCTTAGCAAAATCATAAGGTGAATGCACAATGCATGCCAGTTTCCAAACATTTCACGTTTTTCGTCTCAAAACAATGCAATGCCAGATTATAATTCAATTCATGAAACTAATCCTTTTTATAACAAAAAACAAGCCATGGATACAACACACTGGGAATCTTTAGATACATGCAAGTAGGTGTAAACACCTCATTTTGACTACCCTTAAGACTGGGCGCTTCATTCTGAACACCCGATGATGAAGCATTACGTTATGCAATCTTTCGAATCTTCAACAAAGGAATTCGGTTTTGAGCTTCAAACCCAAACCATGCACCCCTTTTTGACCAAAATCTTTTTTTTTTCTAGCCTAACCACTTAAAAAGCAACAGGCCAATTGATTGGCTCATTTCCATTGGACTGACCGTACAATTGTTTGGTCGACCGGCCATGTTTAGTGTCAGATTTTGTATTTATAGCTGTGAGGCCATGAAATATCCCGTCACATGGATTGTTGGTGAGATTCAACAAAGATAGTTCCATGAACCTGCAAGAGATAAATATGGTTGATGCCACCCAACTAGGGTTACCAGCCGGGGACACTCCAATGATGAAGTTAGAATCCATAAATGAAGAGTATAGATAGTCAAGAGTGTTCTGTGTGTAGTGCAAAAAAAGATCATACCTATCTACCATGAGGTGCCTTCTTTTTATAGAGGGGGGTGGGCCAAATAAGCCCAATAGTTGGACCCTTGGCAGGCCTCGTTTGGGTTAGCCCAATAAGTTGATATATATTACTTTTTGGCTCCCATAATTGCCCCAAAACTTTCATTGTCTTTTGTAGAAGGAATGAGAGTTTTTATTGTCGAGTTATGCTGTTCAAACAGATGTTAGGTCCTTTGACAAAGAATACATTTGATAAATGAATAAGATAAATGAATGAGTGGCTGGATGAATGCATGTATGTATGAATGTATGTACGAATATATGTATATAAAGGAGAGAGGTGAGCTAAAGCCTAGTGAGTAATACTATCTCTATAACGGTGGGCCACAGTATTATAACCCTCAGGCAAGGGTGTAGGTTGCGATATTAAAATCTCGAGCAAGGGTGTAATATATTGCCGAGTGCAAAGATTGCTTCCAAATATGAACTTTCGTGCCGAGCTAAAAATATTTCTATATGCCGAGCACGGAAATGATTGCCTGAACCAAAGAAGACAGATTAAATAAGGTAGATATATTAGCCAAAAAATGGACCACGGTATTATTACCCTCAGGTGAGCGTATAGACCTACGGTATTATAACCCCCGGGTAAGGGTGTAGACCGTGGTATTCTAACCTCCGGGAGTAGGTGTAGGCTGCGATATTCTAACCTCCGGGCATAGGTGTAGGCCTTTGCTGATGGCGCTCCGTGTTGAGTGCGAAGATTACGCTGTGCTCAGAGATTTTTACTGATTTTAAGTGGTGACCAAGTACTAATATGGCAAGGACTTTGAAGAATGCATCATGTGTTAGTGATAGCTAGTATCGAATGAGGTAGACGTGTTAATCACAAAGAATATTGCTCCACTTGTAAGGAATGGCCAAGTAGATATTGGGCCAACTATTTAATTGCCGAGTAAATTTTGGACCAATTAGCATTGTTCGGTTTGCGTTTAGTCCAATGTAGACTTGCCACATTGCTTTCGAATGACAGGCGTTAGTCAGAAGGAATGCAGATTGGTCTTGCCCCATTGCCCTACGTGGTGGGGTAGATTCGGCTTTGGTAAAATGATTGCGTGCAAAAATATGCGAACTGCCGACTACCAAATACGAATGGTCGACTGCCAAGTGTGTAATGTATTGCCCCAAAACTGGTGCTTGTTTGGTGTGGTGCGAAAAGGAGCGGGAGTTTGTAACTAAAGTAAATTTCGTTGCAATGTTTGTACCAAGTTGGCCTAGTATGCATGCATAAGAGAGGTACCGAGATGATGATGACAGTGGTTACATTAACATCAAACCATTCTCTCATTTTTGGGGACATTGCATCTAGCCAACTACTGTCCTCATTTGTTAATAAAATACAAGGAATTCCTCCTCTCTTATGCATGCATACTAGGCCAACTTGGTACAAACATTGCAACGGTACCGAGATGATGATGACAGTGGTTACATTAACATCAAACCATTCTCTCATTTTTGGGGACATTGCATCTAGCCAACTACTGTCCTCATTTGTTAATAAAAGGGCAAATTACATATACACCCCTCGAGGTTTGGCTAAATTACAGATACCCCCCTGAGGTTTCAGAAATTACATCCCGCCCCCTGAGGTTTGTATTTTCATAACAATTTGCCCCCTGAGGTTTATATTTCATAACAAATTACCCCCTAATTTCTTATGCAAATATAGCATTCAGGGGGGAATTCGTAATTTCTCAAACCTCAGGGGGGCATCTGTAATTTAGCCAAACCTCGAGGGGTGTATATGTAATTTGCCCTTAATAAAATACAAGGAATTCCTCCTCTAATAGTGAGATCTGGTTGGAACTTAACAAATACATGGAAATCTCTCTGGCATCCTACTAAATTCTTCATTAATTCGGTAGGTACTGTCGAGTATTTGATGTCATCTATCACGTTGTAGACGGCGTCTTGGTCGTAGTCCTTGAAGCTTATTCTGCCGGAGAAGTAATTGTGTCGTCCGAGGCTTCTGGCCCAGGCGGTTTTGCCTGTTCTTGAGGGTCCTTCGAGGTAGAGGGAGATTGGGCGGATGGGCCTCTGCGCTGGTTCCTGTTATCAGAGGAGGAGGAGAGTTCTTCGTCAGTATATAAATTGTTTATATTATTTTTGTGTATCCCTAATCTAAGGAAATCGTCTTCCCTCCAAACGGAGAGACAACAATTTTGACATAACTCGTACTGAACGCAATTTCGACTTACAAACAAAATATTATTTTCTGCCCATTTTTTTACTTCTTCATTTAAGAAAGGAAATGAATTAAAAGGGCTAGTATATGGGGGCCTCTCTCTTTTGTAATGATCCCTGGAAAATGTTTTTAATTGGGGGTATTTTGTGACGTAATCGGTGGGACATTTTTCTTTACAGAGAGCAAAGAATTGTTCCTCCGTTTCTGCTTCGCCAACTATTCCCTTCCAGAGTTCGTCTCTGTTTTTCGAAGGACTTCTCCCCTTAGATGAAAATTCTCCCCATTCGACGAACTCGCCCCCTTTCTGTATATACTGTCGACTTGCTGTTGGCGAGTGGATTTTTTCTATATTTGGATGGTAGATCCTCCCATTGGTTCCAGTGAGATCGAAAAATCTCGGGTTGGAGGTTTGGATCTTCTTCGTGCATTGAACCATGGCATGAAGGTGAGCATTTCCATCTTCATGGAGCTCCCTTGCGACAAGTATGTAGTATGGCTGACAGGCTAGTTGGAGGAGAGACGGGAGGAGTTCTAAGAGTTGTTCTTTTGGGCATGGGCATTGTGGGTAGGTGAGGAAAACATTCTTGGCATAAAAACGGAAAGAGGCTTGGCGAGGCATTATTTAGCTTATTTAGTGATTAACACTTAACTTACACCGGTGTGAATGTTGTTTGTCGAGGCTTTATATAGGGGGAGGTCACACCAGCTGGGGGGCGCGCTATATATAATATTACTAGCGCCCCCCATGTTGAAATTGTACCCGATAGGCAATTTCATCCGTCGATGGACATACGGATGGTGACGTGTAAGGTGGAGATTAAATCCGTACTCACACCAAACAGTAATCACTATTTGGTGTGAGTGGTGTGAGTAGACGTGGCCGGATCCTGTCCACCCACGTGTCACGATCGTGGTGGTTTTGCTTGGAGATAAAGCAAAGGTGCACAGAATTCTGCGTGAATGAACAGTAATGGGCGGGAATTCAAATTTTAAATTCCGAATCTCTGTATTTACACCTGTCTATATATCTGGGTCCAGCCTCAGATATTTGTCGGTGGAGAGAGATATGAGAGATATGCTTTTGCAGTTGGAGAGTTATTACACTGAGGTGATTTTCTGGTACCTTGTTTCGTCCCTCTTTTTCTTTCTGCCATTTTTGTCGATTTATTTGGTATACAATGTTGTACTCCTTAGAAGAGTATCCCGAGAATTACGGGTAGTTCACTCAAATGTGTGTAGATCGCTTTTTGACGTGGCAACTAGGACTGTGGGAAGAGAGCCGGCGGAGAGCTCCGGTGAAGTTTGTTCCGGTGTACAAAGATCAGAGGGCAAAAATATCAAAGCTAAGGTGTCTCATATAAAAGATTTGGAGTTATTTATAAAAAATGGAAGGAATAGGAAGCAGCCATTACCGGGACCCCCTTGCGTACCGGAGGTCAAGGACACCGGCGGCCAGTGGATATAGGCGTAGTTACCGTAGTCGTGCACCTTTTAAGACCCAGTATGTTCGCAGACGGTACGTTCAGAATATTCCCCGATTTATTAAGAAGACTGAGAGGGGAGTAAGGAAATTACAGCTATACGATGAACAATTAAGGGACGTTAAGTTTGATAATAAAGGCGTGGCGAGATTACATAATGGTATTGAGTTGGGTAATAAGAGATCTGACCGTCAATCAAACAAGATCGTGGTTAAGGGTATCAAATTCATTGGTAATGTTCAATTGGGACAGGATGCTAAGGACGAAGCTGTGGTCCACCACGTGTTGTTTTTTGTCATCAGTGATAATAGTCCGTCAGATTCCGTCCCTACACCTGACAAGATATTTATTGGAGTTGGCGAGGGTAATCCTGAGACCTGGATTGTTGATCGTGACCAGTCCGACCGTTTTCGGATGCTAAAGAAAATGAGATTCAAGCTCATTGGTGGCAAGGACAAAGAGTACGTTCGTCATGGGATAGAAGTTGTTGACCGGTTCTTCCCAGTTGATGTTTGGACGGACTACAAAGATACGCTGTTGGGAAATGTTGGAAGCATTCAAAAGGGTGCCATATATGTAGTGGCTGCTACTGTTAGTGGAAAGGAATGCAAAATTACTTTAAGGAGTCAAATGTACTTTAAAACTGTTTAGAATTGTAATTTGATGTATTTTTATTTTTAATGTTCAGGTTAATGGAGGTGGACGATATAAAAACTGGGGTTGTTGAAGGTGTTTCGGAAAGTGATTTCAGTTGTATTGAACTTGCGTTGCCTAATTTATTTTCTCAATTGAGGTTAAGATACAAACAAAAAAGTATAAAGGTTGATAAAATATTGATAAAATATTCCCCCCTTTGCGCACCCAATGCTAGTGGGTTGGTCAGAGTAAATGTTTATGATCGGAGGTTAGACGGTAATGACAATTTGCAGGCATGGTTTATTTTCCCAGTAGATTATCAATGCGAGTTAGTCTATTATGGGAATGGTTATTGTTCAATTAACGACAAACAGGTGCCATGGATGGTGAAGTATCGACTTGAAAATTCCAATATTAAAAGGGGGGTTACGTATTGTAAAATGAAGGGGTATCTGAAGTATTCTATGAGTGACATGCCAGAAGATTCGCAAATGAGGGCCCCCTCTATTGTTGTGCTATCTAAAAAATATACTAATGACAATGTTGATATCTGGCATTGTCCTCCAACGAAGGCCATTCCGATTCTGACATGGACTAAGTCTGTTGTTTACTGGAGAGGTGAAGAGATTTGTTGTTAGGAGGTTTTGGGGAAAGTGGTTCAGTCATTCATGAACGCAGAGGTCGTCTGAGTTTGTCAGAGATTGATGTACCCAGAGGTGGTGATGAATCTAGTGATGTTGATCTTGGTCCGTCGATTTCAGAGGTTGGTGTTAGCATCCGAAAACGGTCGGACTGGTCACGATCAATAATCCAGGTCTCAGGATTACCCTCGCCAACTCCAATAAATATCTTGTCAGGTGTAAGGACGGAATCTGACGGACTATTATCACTGATGACAAAAAACAACACGTGGTGGACCACAGCTTCGTCCTTAGCATCCTGTCCCAATTGAACATTACCAATGAATTTGATACCCTTAACCACGATCTTGTCTGATTGACGGTCAGATCTCTTATTACCTAACTCAATACCATTAAGTAATCTCGCCACGCCTTTATTATCAAACTTAACGTCCCTTAATTGTTCATCGTATAGCTGTAATTTCCTTACTCCCATCTTAGTCTTCTTAATAAATCGGGGAATATTCTGAACGTACCGTCTGCGAACATACTGGGTCTTAAAAGGTGCACGACTATGGTAACTACGCCTATATCCACTGGTCGCCGGTGTCCTTGACCTCCGGTACGCAAGGGGGGGTCCGCTAATGGCTGCTTCCTATTCCTTCCATTTTTTATAAATAACTCCAAATCTTTTATACGAACACTTCTACAGGATCTGTTACCTCTGCTAACCCTTCTGTTCAGACACCTTAGCTTTGATATTTTTGCCCTCTAATCTTCGTACACCGGAACAAACTTCACCGGAGCTCTCCGCCGACTCTCTTCCCACAGTCCTAGTTGCCACGTCAAAAAGCGATCTACACACATTTGAGTGAACTGCCCGTAATTCTCGGGATACTCTTCTAAGGAGTACAACATTGTATACCAAATAAATCGACAAAAATGGCAGAAAGAAAAAGAGGGACGAAACAATGTACCAGAAAATCACCTCAGTGTAATAACTCTCCAACTGCAAAAGCATATCTCTCATATCTCTCTCCACCGACAAATATCTGAGGCTGGACCCAGATATATAGACAGCTGTAAATACGGAGATTCAGAATTTAAAATTTGAATTCCCGCCCATTGGCCAAAGTAACGCAGGTAACATAATGAATGATCAGAGAAAACGAAAGATTATATCCTCGCCCCAAGATACTGTTGCTGAAATTGCATGCCGATCAATTAATGCAGGTAACATAATGAATGATCAGGGAAGACGGATGATTATATCCTCGCCCCAAGATACTGTTGCTGAAATTGCATGCTGATCAATCAAACTACCAAGTGGCCGAATTGAAAACGCCAAGTAAGAGTTGTTCAGTGAGTTCGGCGATAAGCGTTAAGCCGATTAAATTGTACCATTGTCATGGAATTAGATGGAAAATTGATTCCATTATCGTGAATATGTAACATTGGATTGTCGTTGCCTCATTGCTTGCAAATGATGTTAGGTATTCAGAAGAAATTCAGATTGGACGTTGGCCAACATTAACGAGAAGTAAACAGAGAACAAAGTATAGTTGCCCTACTGTGCTCGAATGAGTGGTTATTCCAAAGGAATCCGGAATAGACTTGAGCCAAAATTGTCGAATGATGCGGGTTGTTATAGTGGCGAGAAGACACCAAAATTACTGAATGCGGCATTGATCAAATGCCAGGCTTGGCAGCAAAAGTATTGTTTGAGTTGCGATGGATATTTTCTAGTTGTTGAATTTGTAAAATTAGATCGTACGGATGTGTGCAGCAGGCTCCAAATAGTTGGAAACGACTGGTAGATCATTGGAATTGGGCTCCGGGTGGCGTAATTATAGCCAAAATGAATCTAATGGCTCAGATCGATTGAAAATTATGAGTGGTTGAAATCTGCAAATTTAGAGTATGGAATTTTCAAAATCGGACCGTACAGATGTGTTCGAAATGTCCCAAATAACTGGAAATGACTATTGGATCGTTGTGATTGGACCGTGGACAGTGTAATTTGCATGTTGCGGAGCCGAAAGTAAAAGAAATCCAAGTGGGTCTTACCCCAGTAGGCGGTATACGGCCAAGTGATGAATGAAGGATTGGCGAAGATGGATAATTGTTTCCTAGCTTCATGAGCCTTCTGTTAAACATGCATGCTGATCAGACACGATCTGACCGTTGATCTATCATGTAACGTTCCCGAGTTGCCGATTTATTAATCCTAACTTGAGACTCAGAATTTGCAAATCTGGACCTCAAAAATGGATTCTACACGGAAAAAAACTATAAGGTAGGCATCCTCGAAGTTATTGGACCATCCGATTAATCGGAATGTAGTAAGATGCAACGAATCACTTTGTGCAAAGAAGTGCAGGATAAATCCTTATTTCATCATCTTCATCTTCATGCTGCATGTCGTGGAAGACATAATGGTTCAGTTTCGAACTCGTGATTTTGAGGCCCTGTATCTTCTTCGTTTTAAGTCTGATTTTGACGCGGTCTGTTGTGTTGGACTCGTCTTAATGAGTGTTTCACACTGGTATAGTCAAAACTAGCTTTCAACAACTTTTAAAATTTTAGTTTTCTGTAAATTTGGTCCATTTCGCAACTACCAGTGAACTTTATTGACCTTTTGGCTCCTCTGGTTGGTGGGTTTGGACTCCTTGAGTTGACACGAATCCTTTGGTATATTCAGATATTGATTTTGACAAGCCGAGATGCTAGTTCCATGCTGAGAGAGAAATGCCAATCAATATTGCTACTGAGAAATCATGAGATTCGTGCCGAAGAGGTAGGTGAATTGATAGTGTTTTTTTCGAGTGCCCAATGCTATGGAACATGTTACCGAAATGCTACTCAAAGAGAACAACTAAATCTGTTCTCGGCATTGCGGTTGAGCTGTCGAATTTGGTCAAATTTGTGCGACTAAATTTTGACAATCGGAGGTATTGTCCTCTTAAACGACCGGTTAACGCAGAATGGTTGTCGGGTAGAACGTTCATGCGTGGACATGCCGAGTAGCTTTCTGCAAGTTGCGTTGCCACTACCGGATTGCTTAGGTACCAAGTAACAATGGGCAGCTTGGGTGAGCTGTAGTGATGCCGAGAAGGGTAATAGCTGCCGAACAGCCTTATAGGGTTGCCGAACATCTCCATTGTCGGTTTGCCGAACAACCTTTGTTGAAGAACTTGTGATTCTAGTTTAAACCAAAATGATTGGAAAGTTGAGGAACTTAAGTTGTGTGTCGAGTAAGTGGCGCCAAAATAACTGGATCCCTCTCGTTTATAATGTGATGACTTCGCCGAGAGCTTGGCCGGCATCACTTAGGGCTGCAATTGTAGCCACCATGATTATGTATACTTGAACCAATAAGCGTGGTGACAGAATTGTGGTGCCGAGCATCCAGAAATGGTTGAACGGCTGCACGAATTTAACAAGGTGGTGGCCGAATAACTTATGCTTGGCCGAGTAATGTGATGTAGGAGATGGGAATTTTTGAATAATGTTGTCGACTAAGCAACTTGATAAAGTTGCCAAATAATGTTACTACTGTAAAAAAATAAAAAATAAAAAGTAAATAAAAAAAACAATTTGTATGTATATATATAATCCCCAATAGTGTTCTCTACAAACTGATATATAAAATTCCTAATAATGGTCTCAGCAAAAAGGTAAGGGTTATAAGGGGAACAATGTTTTCGACAAACTTCTAATACCATTATATATATAAAATTTATTTTAATAGCCGAATTGATTGTACCCACTGGAATGCTCCATGGAAAGGTAGGTGAGAAAAGTTAGTTCCCAATTTTTAGAGAGAGAAAGTAAAGACCCAAGTTTGGAGTCCATAGAAATTGTTATTATATATATATATATATATATATATGTATGTTTATTCCAAGAAGAGATGAAATTTCATCAATCAACTTGAACAGTGTGAAGTGCACTTGCATAAGTTGGTAAAGTGCCAACTAACAGCTTTAACAGATTCAACAAGAAAATTTCATCACTTAGCTTTAATATGCTGAAAAGATGCTCTCTTCAAGAAAAGTGAAACCTATTTGTAGAGAGAGAAAAAGGAGATGCAAAAGATTCACAATGAACAAAATGCTCTATTTTGTAAGCATAAACATATGTATATCCAATCCAAGAACAAATCTTAAAATAATTTTCAGAGAGCAAATAAATCAAAAATGTTGTTAAATTTGTACTTACAAGAACATGTTTGTTGTGTTCTTCTTTGATCTCATTCAGTCATTCCCACAGATGGCGCCAATTGTGAGGCCATGAAATATCCCCTCACATGGATTGTTAGTGAGATTCAATAATGATAGTTTCGTGAACCTGCAAGAGATAAATATGGTTGATGCCACCCAACCGGGGTTACCGGCTGGGGACACTCCGATGATGAAGTTAGAATCCATGAATGAAGAGTATAGATAGTCAAGAGTGTTCTGTGTGAATTGCAGAGAAAAATCATACCTATATGCCATGAGGTGCCTTCCTTTTATAGACGAGGGTGGGCCAAATAAGCCTAATAGTTGGCCCCTTGGCAGGCCTTGTTTGGGTTAGCCCAATAAGTTGATATATATTATTTTTTGGCTTCCACAACAGCACAGGTTGCTCCCATGCATGGGATTTGGCCAGCTATCTTCTTTTGAAGATATTTTCGATGTGAGAAGATGAAATTCTATAAACAGATCACCTCTCCTCAGAGTTTAGGGTTAGAAAAATTTTCCCAAAGGCTTAGAAGATTGCCCAAAGCATTTCTCTACCCTCTTGAATATAGATACACTATAAATACACCATTAAAGCTCAAACTTAAGCCTTTTATTGAAGTTTTGAACCTTATTTCAGATGCTTGAGGATGCTTGGATTGAAATTTGCTAGCTAAGAAGCTCTTCTTCTTTCCAAGAGGTTAACCTTTGAACTCCTTTCATCACCTTTCTTTTATTCTTTTGCTCTTCATTTCTTGCCATAATACACTGATTTTCAGAGTTATTTTAGGCTTAAAAATGTGATTGAGCATTGTCAAAAGTGGAAGGGCCAGCCACCCTTCCATAGGCTAGTTGTAATCCCTTTATGCTCTTTCATCTTCGCTTTTTTTTTTTTCTTTTTTTTTCCACTTTTTTTAGTTACTTTTTAGCATTGTTTTAGGTTGTTTTTTGTGTGATGTGAACTGAATATAGGCTTGTAATAGTCCTCACGGATTTGGTGTGTTTAGGATATAGCTGCCAATCCGTTTGAGTTGATCGCTTTACTTTTATTCTTATAGCTTTCCATATGTATATTGGAACCTTGTGGTCATGGGAGGTTTAGAACTTAGCCACCCCACTACAAGTTTGATTAACTGGTTGTAAATCTTTCGTTTTCATACTATTGTTGTTCACCTCGAAGCTAAACGATAGCTTCATTTTCAAAAGTGTTGAAAAGCTCTATTCTTTATTATTTTTGGAACATGAAAATGGATGTTTCATCCTTATTCCATGAGTAGGAAGAGGAGTTGTCAACAATTTTGATGAGTTGTGTGTTTGAGCTTTAATAGGTAGCTTGATTTTGATTTTCCCTCTTGTTTTCTTTAAAGTGTTGTAAACTCTCTTCGAGTTCCATTTTGAAGCTTGGATATGGGTGTCTCATCCTTATTCCATGAGTAAGAAGATGAGCATACAACAACTTTTTATAGCTTCATATATTTGCTTAGTTTTACTTTTATTTTGCTTTGAAGCCAAATGAGAGCTCTTTCATCGAAAGTATTAGAAACTCTCTCCTAGTTCCATTTTGAAGCATGGAAATGGATGTCAATCCATGTTCCATGAGTAGGGAGAAGAGTCTATAGTTTATTTCTTCAATGAAATAATCTCTTGTTTATAAGCTTCCCTTTAAAAAATGGTTCTCATTAACCTATTCTCTCTAATTCGAGTACTCATTTACTCTTATTCATTATGAGACGTAGTAGGTTTGAACCATTTCTTCATTTGAAGTTTCAAGCTTTAATTCTAATTATTTGTTAGATCTTTCATCCCGTTGCTTCACTAATCATCATGTAATACCATTAGGATGTTTGATGATTTGAGAAACAAACCTATTCCCTTCTTCAATATCTTCATGATAGGAGGGAACATGAAGGGTAAACATCCTTTGGAAATCCTTTGTTTGCTTTGTTCCAATTCTGTTCCAACAGGTTGTCCAGAATCAATGGTCGGCCGACCATTCAAGTGTGCGGCCGACCATTTTATCAGGCCAGCCGACCAAATTTTTTGTACAACAAGTGTGATTGTTTAGCCAAGTAGAGCAGATCCTGAGGATAAAACAAAATTGTATTCACGAACAAGGCAATTTCTGATAAGTTGAGAGGTTTCTGAAAGATGTTCTTATTTGCGCACATACGACTTCCCTCCTTTCACCGCTCAAAATTTTATATTTGTAATAATTAGTTCATTCATTTGTCTTTGTAATAATTAGTTAATTAGGACATTCGGACCCTGTCACGACCTCATTCCGCCCTTAGTAGAATAGTGCCATGATGGCCAGTAAACCGAGATTACCCAAGGCCAACTGACAAAGATTCACACACAAACAGAGTATACATATGGGGCTAACATGTACGGAAGCAATGAATTTAAATCTAATTAGTCCACAAGAGCTGTGCATAAATCAAATAAAATGGCATACATAATACAGTTTTACATCTTGGATACAGATGAAATAGAGTACATAATACATCTTGATCAAAAGGTTTCTCAAGCCGACATATACAAAAGACATAAGTGCAAAGCCAAGAAGCATAATCTTCAAGATGCTAGCAAAAGTGGGAATCCAAAACAAACTTGCAATTTGCAAACAAACATCTAGGCGTCACCGCCTTCCTGCTCGTCACCTACATATATATAGAGAGGGTGAGCTTGGAGACTCAATGAATGATATTAGTAATAAAGGGTTGCATGAATGATATGCGAGATCTTTATCAAAACAATATCAAAACAACACATAGCACATCTAGTACAAAATCAAGGGATGAACCAAGTTCATCTATCAAATCTTTCAAGCTTCAAGGGATGCTTACAAGCATCAATAATACAAGGGATGACATTAAACAAAGGTGTTACAAAAGCTTAGAGTCCACTAGCATGTAAGGACTTGTGCTACAAAGGCTTAGAGTCCACTAGCATGTACGAACTTGTGCTACAAAGGCTTAGAGTCCACTAGCACGTATGGACTTCCAAAATAAGGGTGCAGTTGCATTATAGTCCCCTGGCACTAAAGACTTGTGCTACAAAGGCTTAGAGTCCCCTAACATGTACGGACTTGTGCTACAAAAGTTTAGAGTCCCCAAGCACGTACGGACTTTCAAAGAATGTCATCCAAAACAAAGCTAATACTTGATACACAAAATAAGGATATCATTCATGCTTACAAATACTTTTCCAAACAAGGCAAAACAAGACTTTATCAAAACGTTGTAACATAGCTTTATTAAGAATACCACTCACATAGCTCTTCAAGTGTAGGGCTTAAGGCAAGGATCCAAGACCTACAATCATATAACAAGGTCTACTGAATGCACTTCAAGAAGTCAAGAAGAGATGCTCAAAATGGATACGAAATGCATTCCCAAAACAAGCTTCACATGCATGCAAATGATCCCGGCATTTCCTTCAAGACTAGATCAAGACAAAGCAAAACATGTTAGGAGTTAAAACACTGTTTTTCATCTCGGGAAACATGCTGGGCACTAACCAGGTCTTGGCGGAGGTCTCACACCTCCTTGCCGAGGTGTGGTTCCGATGGCCACATTCAAGAGAGTGAAGTCGGGAAAATCTGGGTTTCCCTTCGAAGAACATGAAGAACATGAACATGGAGAAGATGAAGACTATGAATGCTAAAATCATAACTTCTTTATTCAAAATCTGAGATTTCATGCTAGGAGTTCGAAAACATGGAGTTGAGTACCCGTACTTGGAGATTTCGTGAAAACAAACACGAAAACATAAAACTTGATATAAGCTTTTGGATTAAAACTTGGTTTTCTTTCAAGAACACAAGAACACCATTTTCTCTTTCTAAAACCAACTTTAAATCAATGCATAACTTGTAAATCATGCTCGATCTTACAATGCAGCTAAATAAAGAATAAGAACGACAAGTGTAGGTTAAGATTCTAACCTCAAGACACGAATCTAATGGTTTGAATCCTAAGGATCAAGCTTGGAAATCTACTTCTCTCTCAAGAACTCCTTCTTCCTCCTCTAGAGCTTCTCTCTCCTCAAGAACAAAGACATGTAGCAAATGATATATTTTCCTAGGTCTACCGGCTGACTTAACCCTCTACAGGGCACGTGGCACTACCGGATTGGTTCTCCTCAAAAAGGTGATTGAAAGACAAGACATGTGTAAGACAAAGTGTATAAGA
This sequence comes from Camellia sinensis, assembly GCF_055761805.1. NCBI lineage: Eukaryota > Viridiplantae > Streptophyta > Magnoliopsida > Ericales > Theaceae > Camellia > Camellia sinensis. The sequence goes on along the minus strand of NC_138970.1, from coordinate 91,886,753 downwards.
CAAGCTAGACGGCAAGGACACTCTGGCAAGCAATGACATCGGCTAGGAAAAGGTTTCGGCAAGTAAGGTTGTAATGATCTCGGCTAGGAAGGACAACACTTGACTTAGCTATGCCACACCTTGGCCTAGATGTGCCACACCTCGGTCTAGGTCGTACCAATCCAGGAACAAGATCACTTGGGTTCAAAGATAACATCTTGGCCTAGATAATACACATCTTGGCCTTCGTGATGCACACCTCGGCCTAGATAGTGACATCTCGGCCAATATGCAAGGGTGAAGGTGGAGGTCAACCAAAGTGGTTCCAAGATGGTCCTAGGTGTAAGAAGTTCAAAGGTGACCTAGGCTTAAGATGACCTCGGCTACGCTCACTAAGCAAGAAACAAAGCATACAAGCAACACTTAAGCAAAACAAGACAAGATTTGCAATGCAAACTTAACAAGACAAAATCATATAAATGCATGCGAGTATGACTAAGATAAGGTGAGGGTTGTTACATCCTACCCCCCTTAAAGAAGTTTGGTCCCCAAACTTGAGTTACCTTGCCCCAAAAACAATTCTGGATGTTGGATCCTCATTTCTTCTTCCATTTCCCATGTAGCATCCTAGCCGTAATGCTCCTTCCATTCAATTTTCACCATCGGTATCGACTTACTCCTCAACTGTTTCACTTGCCTATCAATAATCCGTATCGATTTCTCCTCGTATCCTAAATCTTCATTAACCACAATCTCAAAATGATCAATTAGATGCACTGGATCCCGTATATACTTCCTCAACATCGAAATGTGAAACACATTGTGAACTTGACTTAGTTCTGGCGGCAAAGTAAGTCTGTAAGCAACGGGGTTAACTTCCTCAAGAATTTCAAATGGCCCAATGTAACGAGGTGCTAACTTACCCTTCTTTCTAAATCTTGTAACTCCTTTCATCGGCGAAACCTTCAGGTATACATGATCCCCGACTTCAAATTCTAACTCCTTTCTTCTCTGGTCAGCATAACTTTTCTGTCGACTTTGAGCGGTTTTGATTCTTTGATGAATGAGCTTAATCTTTTCAGTTGTCACTTGAACTAGTTCTGGACCAATCAGAGCTTTGTCTCCCACCTCGGTCCAACATATCGGCGATCTGCACTTCCTTCCATACAAAGCTTCATACGGCGCCATGCCAATGCTAGCTTGATAACTGTTGTTATAAGCAAATTCCACTAATGGTAAGTGCACTTCTCAACTTCCCTTGAAGTCCAATACACATAGTCTAAGCATATCTTCAAGTGTTTGAATTATTCTCTCTATTTGCCCATCGGTCTGGGGATGAAAAGCTGTGCTAAACCTTAACTCGGCTCCCAAAGCCTTTTGTAAACTCTGCCAAAATCTAGAAACAAACTTCGGATCTCGGTCTGACACAATAGACATCGGCACTCCATGAAGTCTAACAATCTCATTCATATACAACAAAGCAAGTCGATTGGCGTTAAAGGTAGTCTTACCAGGCAAGAAGTGTGCTAACTTAGTTAATCTATCCACGATAACCCAAATTGAATCCATACCCTTTTGTGTCTTCGGCAAACCAACCATAAAATCCATGGAGATGTGTTCCCATTTCCACTCAGGAATCGGCAAGGGTCGAAGAAGTCCTGCTGGCCTCTGGTGTTCTGCTTTCACTTGTTGACAATACAAACATTGGGATACGAACTCGGCTATTTCTCTTTTCATATTCGGCCACCAAAAGGTCTGCTTCATATCTTGATACATCTTGGTGTTCCCTAGATGAACAGCAAGTCTAGAACCATGGGCTTCTTGCAAAATTTTTCTTTTCATCTTCTTGATGTCGGCCACGCACAATCTTCCCTCGAACTTAAGCACTTGATTTTCGATAGTGTACCCTGATCTCGGCTTTGTGATAATCTCATCGGCTATCTTCATGAAGAATCCATCCTCCATTTGTCTTGCCTTAACTTCCTCAATAGTAGTCGGCTCCACTAAAATCATTGCTAGATATGCCAAATTTCCAACTATCTTTTTGCTTAAAGTGTTGGCTACGGTGTTAGCTTTACCTGGGTGATATTGAATTTGCATGTCATAGTCCTTCAATAACTCAAGCCATCTTCTCTGTCTCATATTTAATTCTTTATGAGTAAACAAGTACTTTAAACTCTTGTGGTCTGTAAAAACTTGACAAGAAGCTCCATACAAGTAGTGATGCCAAATCTTTAAAGCAAATACTACGGCTGCCAGTTCTAAATCATGGGTAGGGTAATTCTTTTCATGGGGTTTCAACTGGCGGGATGCATATGCTATAACCTTACCCTCTTGCATTAATACACAACCCAGACCCTTATGTGAAGTATCACTATAAATCTGAAATTCCTCATTACCTGTTGGTAGTACGAGAACTGGTGCTGTGACTAACCCCGTCTTCAGCTCCTGGAAGGCTGATTCCCTATCCTTGGTCTATTCGTATGCCGCTCCCTTCTTAGTCAATTGTGTCGATAGAATTGTAATCCTTGAGAAGTCCTTCACAAACTTTCTGTAATAACCTGTCAAACCTAGAAAACTACGAACCTCGGACACATTAGTCGGCCTCAGCCAATTCACAACAGCTCCAATCTTACTAGGGTCAATCGAAATACCCTTTTCATCAATTACATGACCCATAACTGAAATACTAAAAAGCCAAAACTCACACTTGTTGAACTTAGCATTCAATTTATGGTCCCTCAAAACTTCCAAGGTAAGTCTCAAATGATTCTCACGCTCAATTTTACTCTTAGAGTAGATCAATATATCGTCGATGAAAACAACTACAAACTCATCTAAGCACGGCTTAAAGACTCTGTTCATCAAATCCATAAATGTTGCGGGAGCATTAGTTACTCCAAAAGGCATTACTAAAAATTCGTAGTGGCCATACCTTGTCCGGAAAGCAGTCTTCTCAACATCCTCGGCTTTAACCTTAAGCTAATGGTAGCCTGACCTAAGGTCAATTTTTGAAAAGACTCGTGCTCCTTGTAACTGATCAAACAAATCATCTATCATCGGCAATGGATACTTATTCTTGATGGTTACTTTGTTTAGCTCTCGGTAATCAATACAAAGACGAAGTGTACCATCCTTCTTCTTAACAAACAAAACTGGCGCTCCCCAAGGTGAAGTGCTCGGCCTAATAAAACCCTTATCTAACAACTCTTGTAGTTGCAGTTTCAATTCCTTAAGCTCGGCGGGGGCCATTCTATAGGGTGTTTTAGAGATAGGCTTGGTTCCTGACATAACTTCGGCAGTAAGTTCTACTTCTCTATCAACTAAATGGCCAGGCAAGTCGTTTGGAAAGACGTCGGAAAATTCATTAACAACTGGGACATCGGCCAATTCAACATTTCCATTCATATTACTTAGTACACTACATAAATAACCCTGACACCCTTTTTGAATCAACTTATAAGCTTTCATGGATGAGATTAAGTACGGTGGGGATACTACTCCTTTACCCTGAAACGTAACCTCTGCTGGTTTGGGGGTTTCAATGTGACACTTTTGGAAACACAATCAATGGATGCATGATTCGCTATTAACCAATCCATTCCCAATATAATATCAAAATGAGTCATGTTCAACGGCATCAAATCAACTAACAGTTCGACATTCTCAATCACAATAACACATGCTCTATAAATGGATGCAACAATCATAGTTCTCCTAGATGGAGTAGACCCACATAACACATAATCAAGGGGTTCTAGTTCTCTATTTAACTTCTCGGCAAACTTAGCAGATACAAATGAATGTGTAGAACCCAAATCAATTAATATATAAGCATCTTGAGAGCAAATGGGGAGTATACCTGACACTACTGTCTCGGCACTCTGAGTGTCTCCTGGCACTAATGCAAAAACTCTGCCCTGCCTCATCTATCATTTCCCGACATTACTTTTCTGCGCGGAACCCGAGGTATTCCCGTCTTTCTTGCTATCATTAGTTTTTTTCTTGGGGCAATCTTTCACACGATGACCTACTTCACCACATTCAAAACAAGCTCCAGACGCCCAATGACAAACCCTGAAATGTGGCTTTCCACAACTTGAACACGTCGGCTTAGCGTTACCCTCCTGATTCGAGTTGCTGGAATTACCCATGCTTGCCTTCTTCTTGGCTCCATACGACACGCGACGATTGTCATAGTTCTGCCTCTTTCTCTGGTTTTCTCCTGAATTCTGGTACCTGTTCAGGTTAGCTTCTGCTAAGATGGCTTTGTCCAATACTCCGGCGCAAGTCGGCATGTTGGGTATGTTAACTCGATCTTGTATCGGTCCACGAAGCCCACTTTCAAACTTTCTAGACTTCCTATATTCATCGTTGACCATGTGAGGTGCGTACCTCGCCAATTCGGTAAAAGTACGGTCGTATTCAACCACTGTTCTATTGCCCTGCGTCAAAGTCTGGAATTCTGTGGTTTTGCGATCTCGAACACTGAGGGGAAAGTGCTTGTTGTAAAACAACTCCAAAAATCTGGCCCAAGTTAGACCTGGATTGCTTTCTCGGGTCATCATCCACCACCTACAAGCGTCGTCATCCAATGTGAATGCTGCCAATGACACCTTCTGAGCGTCGGTGCTGGGAAAAACCTCGAACAACTTCTCCATCTCAAGAACCCATGCTTCGGCTTTCATCGGCTCTATACCCCCAAGGAACCTCGGCGGTTTCATTTTCTTAAACTCTTTAATCAAGGCTATCATGCCGTCCCCATACAAGGCTGGCTATAGGGGCACTTGTGGTACTGGAGGAGGTGAAGGCGGAACTGCATTTCGGCCGTTTGTCTGCTCAACCTGAGTGGAGGTGATACTAGTGTCTTGTGGCCTAGGTTGTCTCAACTCACGAACTAAACCTTCGACCAATCTCTCTAATATGTCCAATCTATCCTCTGGATGATCTCGGCCAACTGGAGGTCTACCCTTTCTCATGATGCTAAGAGTATGCAAAATGTGGCTTTAAACAAAACGAGCAAATAGACATGTATGCAAGTAACAAATAATCATGCCGAGAGAATGCACATCTTGTCAAGTAGCAAGCAATATGATGCAATCCTAAGATCATTCTACGGGAAATCCTATGCTCTTTAAGACTCAAAATGTGTGAATAACGTACTATAAGGAATTTGTGCTCTAATACCAATCTGTCACGACCCCATTCCGCCCCTAGTAGAATGGTGCCATGATGGCCAGTAATCCGAGATTACCCAAGGCCAACTGACAAAGATTCACACACAAACAGAGTATACATATGGGGCTTACATGTGCGAAAGCAATGAATTTAAATCTAATTAGTCCACAAGAGCTGTGCATAAATCAAATAAAATGGCATACATAATACAGTTTTACATCTTGGATACAAATGAAATAGAGTACATAATACATCTTGATCAAAAGGTTTCTCAAGCCGACATATACAAAAGACATAAGTGCAAAGCCAAGAAGTATAATCTTCAAGATGCTAGCAAAAGTGGGAATCCAAAACAAACTTGCAAAAAAACATCTAGGCGTCACCGCCTTCCTGCTCGTCACCTACATATATATAGAGAGGGTGAGCCTGGATACTTAGTGAATGATATTAGTAATAAAGGGTTGCATGAATGATATACGAGATCTTTATCAAAACAATATCAAAACAACACATAGCACATCTAGTACAAAATCAAGGGATGAACCAAGTTTATCTATCAAATCTTTCAAGCTTCAAGGGATGCTTACAAGCATCAATAATACAAGGGATGACATTAAACGAAGGTGCTACAAAAGCTTAGAGTCCTCTAGCACGTAAGGACTTGTGCTATAAAGGCTCAGAGTCCACTAGCACGTACGACTTGTGCTACAAAGGCTTAGAGTCCACTAGCACGTACGGACTTGTGCTACAAAGGCTTAAAGTCCACTAGCACGTACGGACTTCCAAAACAAGGGTGCAGTTGCATTATAGTCCCCTGGCACTAAGGACTTGTGTTACAAAGGCTTAGAGTCCCCTAGCACGTATGGACTTGTGCTACAAAAGTTTAGAGTCCCCTAGCACGTATGGACTTTCAAAGAATGTTATCCAAAACAAAGCTAATACTTGATACACAAAATAGGGATATCATTCATGCTTACAAATACTTTTCCAAACAAGGCAAAACAAGATTTTATCAAAACATTATAACATAGCTTTATTAAGAATACCACTCACATAGCTCTTCGAGTGTAGGGCTTAAGGCAAGGATCCAAGACCTACAATCATATAACAAGGTCTACTGAATGCACTTCAAGAAGACAAGAAGAGATGCTCAAAATAGATATGAAATGCATTCGCAAAACAAGATTTACATGCATGCAAATGATCCCGGCATTTCCTTCAAGACTAGATCAAGACAAAGCAAAACATGCTGGGAGTTAAATCACTATTTTTCATCTCGAGAAATATGCTGGGCACTAACCAGGTCTTGGCCGAGGTCTCACACCTCCTTGCCGAGGTGTGTTCCCGATGGCCACATTCAAGAGAGTGAAGTCGGGAAAATCTAGGTTTCCCTTCGAAGAACATGAACATGGAGAAGATGAAGAATATGAATGCTAAAATCATAACTTCTTTATTCAAAATCTGAGATTTCATGCTAGGAGTTCGAAAACATGGACCTGAGTACCCGTACTTGGAGATTTCGTGAAAACAAACACGAAAACATAAAACTTGATATAAGCTTTTGGATCAAAACTTGATTTTCTTTCAAGAACACAAGAACACCATTTTCTCTTTCTAAAACCAACTTTAAATCAATGCATGGCTTGCAAATCATGCTGGATCTTACAATGCAGCTAAATGAACAATAAGAACGACAAGTGTAGATTAAGATTCTAACCTCAAGACACGAATCTAACGGTTTGAATCCTAAGGATCAAGCTTGGAAATGTACTTCTCTCTCAAGAACTCCTTCTTCCTCCTCTAGAGCTTCTCTCTCCTAGAGATCAAAGACATGTAGCAAATGATATATTTTCTTAGGTCTGTCGGCTGACTTAACCCTCTGCAGGGCACGTGGCACTACCGGATTGGTTCTCCTCAAAAAGGTGATTGAAAGACAAGACATGTGTAAGACAAAGTGTATAAGACAAGCTAGATGGCAAGGACACTCCGGCAAGCAATGACATCGGCTAGGAAAAGGTTTCGGCAAGTAAGGTTGCAATGATCTCGGCTAGGAAGGACAACACTTGACTTAGCTGTGCCACACCTTGGCCTAGATGTGCCACACCTCGGTCTAGGTCGTACCAATCCAGGAACAAGATCACTTGGGTTCAAAGATAACATCTCGGCCTAGATAATACATATCTCGGCCTTGGTGATGCACACCTCGGCCTAGATAGTGACATCTCAGCCTTGGTGATGCACACCTCGGCCTAGATAGTGACATCTCGGCCTAGATAGTGACATCTCGGCCAATATGAAAGGGTGAAGGTGGATGTCAACCAAAGTGGTTCCAAGATGGTCCTAGGTGTAAGAGGTTTAAAGGCAACCTAGGCGTAAGATGACCTCGGCTACGCTCACTAAGCAAAAAACAAAGCATACAAGCAACACTTAAGTAAACCAAGACAAGATTTACAATGCAAACTTAACAAGACAAAATCATATAAATGCATGCGAGCATGACTAAGATAAGGTGAGGGTTGTTACAGACCCTCTTGTAACGAAGGCAAATTTGTAACACTTGATGTATGTCTTCCAACATCTATTTTTTTCTCCCTTTTTATTTAGATGCTTACCGTGGTTGTATAAAGCATCACGTTTTCCTTTATCATTCCCATGCATCGTTTCCATTTTTACATGTATTAAGGTTCGACTCATCATACTGGATGTCATTATCATTTCCTACTTGATTATGTGCGCTAGCTCATGTTTTGAGTTGATTCGCATGTCATGTTAATAGCCGAATCTAGTAGTTACATTTTGTATGTGTTGCATTAGTCATGTGCATTTTTAGTGTGTCTGTTGTTACCATGTTGAGCATACTACCATGGGGCTATTTGCTTATTTGAAATATCTCTATGAATGCCTGTGGATGGCAGCTATTTTGCTTAAATTGGAATGACTTTGATTGTTATACATATGAGCTCATTTTTCCTTTGGGTTGCACATATTGTAAACTCTTTCAAAATCACATGAGATCAAAGCATTCTAAAATAAGTGACGTGGTCTATACTTGTTTGCCTCACATAGTAATGTTAGCGTATTAATAAAACAGAATATAAGCATATAATGTCTATAAAATTCACATTATGACTTAGTAGAGGCCAAACTGAGACAACTTTGGTTATGACGGACAAATGGCCTTTAACACGAGTTACATGATTTTTAATTCTCCCAAAAATATTAGGTGGCGACTCTGAAATCTGGCAATGCTGTCCATTTTTGGCATCTCTGGTGATTAATGGATTTTTCTAAGATTTGTTGGATATGGACTCTCATTTGTTTTTCTGTTTCACACTGCACTTGTGAAGCCAGATTTAGAACCACGAGAGTCCGAACTATAGGGAATCGTATCCGAGGAGACTAAACACCTCTGAGGAGGGCGAAAAACCAACTACAGTTTCTGGCGACTCTGCTAGGGATATTAGAGAACTTGACTTGAACTTTATGATGTGAACTTTTATCTACATATATATGTTCTTTGCATTGAATTTGCATGGTGCTCTGAAGTCACTGTGTTTACCACTTGATATCCTGGAGGGCTTGCTAGAGGCTTGCCAAAATGTTGGTCGAACGTAGGCAATGTCACGTTGGGAACACAACCCTTGGATCTGGGTTACTGCTGTACTGCTTGATCCTCCTTTTACTTTTCGGTGTTAGTTATGAGAGGTATATTAGGTAATCTTGCTGAGGTACCCTTTTGACTAATTGGCCTAGTGCATGTAGTAAGCTCTAGTGACTTTCAAATTAAGACAGAATACTCTCCAATTTTTAGGATGTCGTGATACTGCTTGTTTGAATTAATGAAACTCTATATCATTCCAAAGCTAGGACAGGGTAACCCTACCCCCTTATAGGGGTGTTTTGCTCTCTTTACCTAATATGTGCTATATAGTGGATCTATACAGGGGTTCCTGAATTCATATCAGTGGTTTAGTTATATCATTTTGTGGGGTAAAATTTAGTGGGAGTACAGTCATTCAGTTATGATCATATCTGTTCTAGTGAAATTAGACTGAGGTGTTGTCTGATTTTTTATTTTTTCTTTTCTTTTTATTTCTTTTGCTAGATAGTCTTGTAATCATAGCTTCGGAAAGACCTGATATCCCCTAAGTTTTGTGGACTCGCACCAGTAGGCTTTGCAAGATCAGATATCTGGTTAAAGGCCAGCTAGTGTTAGTCTCTCACCCGTTGGTTGTTCGAAGGACGAGAATCAGGCAGTTGTCGCCAGTATAGAGCATTCACTAGTCACCTGTACATTCCCACGCACTCCGCTCGCCAATAGCTGACTCTGCCGTATCCGTAATGGCACAAAGTTCAAAAAAGGTTGCAGTCATGATGACGCCCTTTCAAAAGTCCATAGATACACTAAACCAGAGAATCGCCATGCAGATGAGACCATTGCTGAAATGCGACATCTATCTAGGGCATCTACTACACATCCAATCCTAGCCACCCAGCCGAATCCCGACCCACCTCCGCTACTAAAGATTTGCAGGGTCCAGATCCTCAAGAAGGGTTAGTATAAGCCTGGGTTTTTGCACCTCTGGTACAGCCTAATGAGGGACTTTTCCCTCTTGATATTAATGATTTCAATCCTACCATGATAAAAATCTCCAAGCTTGAGAAAATGCTCAAAAAATCTCAAGGCTTTAACTCTATTCTGGACATCGAGGATAGTTACACTGAGGCTTCTGTAAGGTTGCCAGAGAAGTTTAAGATGTTGGATATTGACAAATTCGACGAAAGTAGAGATCCGATCATCCACATCCGTCTCTTCTCAGATGTTCTAAAACCAATGGGCCTAACACAGGCTCAAAAATTGTCTTTGTTCGAAAGGACTCTATTAGAAGTGGCAGCCATATGGTATGTCAAACTAGAGGATTCGACCAAGCAGAATTGGAAAGAATTAGTTGAGGGATTTGTTGATCAGTATTTCTACAACACTCAGATAGAGGTGACAATTAGCGAGCTAGAGGTAACTTCTCAGAATCCCAAAGAACCCTTTATTGACTTTGTTGCCAAATGGAGAGCAAAGGTCGTCCGAATGATGAATAGGCCTTTAGAGAAAGAGTAAGTCCGGTTGGTGGTTCAGAATCTTGAACAAGACATGCTGCAAAGGATGATAGTCTCTCTACTGTCCACTTTCACTGCTTTATATGAATTAGGGGTTCAGATCGAGAGTGCATTAAAAAAGGGGATCATTTGGAGGACAAGCGAACCTGTAAAAAGGCCATTTACCAGGGGTTCCAATGCTAGCGGTAGCACTATTCCTAGGTCCGCTGAAGTCAATGCCGTCACCACTACAACAAAGACAGTTGATCCCTTTGCTGGTGTAAACCCATAAACCACCTGCTCGGCTCAAAACCAACTCAGAACCTTTACCCCTCTTCACATGTCTGAACCATGCTTTGAAGGTCCTGGCAGAAAAAGGGCACCTCAAGCCCCTTGACCCTCGACCTCTCCCCGACCCATTCCTGGCTAGGCATGACCCTACCCAGTACTATGCTTTCTATCAGTAGGACAGCCATCATACTGACCTTTACATCCACCTTCGTCATAAGATTCAGGATCTTATTGACGATGAGATTATAGCTCCACCCAAAAAATCCTATGCCACCACTAACCCATTACCTCTACACCTCAACCTAATCCGTACACTGCCATCTACCTACAACCCCAGTGTATACATCACCCTAGACAATTTACCCAAGCCTGAGGCGTTCATTCCAGAAAGCATGGACTTGTGTATGATGGATGCACTTGAACTCCAATCACCTCAAACCTAAAATATTAAACTCCTTAATAGCCCAATTCCAATCTAACCCACTTCAAAGAGCCTAGCCCAACCAACTCACAAAGACCAAGTCGGTTCAAATACACCGCAAACACTAATGGTCGAACCTACTACTTCTGAGCTGATGAGCATGATTGAAGATCTTAAGAGAACTATGGTATATTTAGCCTTTGGGGTCTTGGCTCCATCATCAACTACATCACATGCCAGAAATTTCACGTCAAAAAGCTCCCCAATCTTGGGGCGAGCTATAATTAAAAAGGGCCAACCCGAAGCTATCTCAAGTCTGGGTGATGACATGTTAACAGCAAATGGGACTCGCTCCGATATAGCCACCCAATCCCTTGGCCAAGCTGAAGCAAGTGCAAGAACAAGGCCGAGGCAAGTATTGATCCCTATGTACATCTTCGGTGGCCTATTGAGACTTTAAAGGTTAAAGGACTGAACAAGTAGCAAGTACTTGCAATTGTTGCAAAGACTATGGATTACACTTCTGTCGCTCAAGTTGGGGGCATTTTGAATCAGGGGGTAAGCCATGAAAAAGGATGCCTTACCAGAAACACCTTTTTCAGCTCTAATCCTACACCCGTAAGAGATCTCCAAACCCAATCAACACTCGCTAACCCCTCTGTCAATACTTCTAGGACTAGTAGTCGCCCCTTCAATACCCTTTACATGATCTTGCCCAAAGCTCTCCAAATCCTCATAGGGCAAGGCCATCTCAAACCCCTTGACCCTCGGCCTCTCCTTGATCGCTTTCCAGCCAGACATGATGCTGGCAAGTATTGTGCCTTCCATCAGCAACCTGGCTACAACACTGACCGTTGTTTTCATCTTCGCCATGAAATTCAAGACTTGATTGACAACAAGATCATCACCCCACCGGGTCCTACCTAGTCTATCGGAGCTGGATCAATGAACTTGGAGGATAATATGAGTAGTTATGTGATCGGGGATGAACCACCTACTGATGGCACTCATTTTACTCCTATATCAAGTGGCTATTGATATCTAATCAATATGATTTTTTATAAGAATAAAGTACTTGACAAGTCTTACACATTGAATAGTTTGAATCATCGAGATGTACTCAAAATGGGCCCATACTGAGCCAGACTAGACCATCTAATTGACTAGCTCAACTGGAGGCAGTTTAAACCCTTTAAAAATTGTTAACCAATATTATTAGGACATTTATTAATAAGATCATTTTTTTAGTGGCCCACTTTTAAAAAGATCTCCTATACAATAAAAAAATTCTACCCTAGAACATAATACAAATTTTACAGATTTAGAAAAAGGTCTTGGTCCATGTAGTTTATAAATGAAAAGTAGTTATTATATTTTTTAAAAACTCCACATGTTTTGAAAAAGACTCACTTAAAAAGAATAAAAAATAAAAATCTCTACCAATTTAAAATTAGTTGAAGTTTAGTCTTTAAGTATGTTTTTTTTCTAGCATAGGCTACATTTTAAATCCATAAGCGCTAATTATTAGATAATCTTCATAAAAGCATTAAATAAAGGGAAAACTACAAATCATTGTAGTTTTTCAAAAAATTTCAAATTATTGAAAAACTATATAAACATAAATGATTAAATTTATAAATTTTTTCATTAATTTATAAATATTTTGTCCAATTCTCACTTATGTGTAATATTTCCTAAAATAAATCATAAAATTAATAACATTTTCGAATTGGGCACTCAGCCCATAAATTCAAATTTGAATTTTTTTTTACCCAAACGCTAAACTATTACGTCTATAAGGAGATTTTTAAGTGTATAAGGACACCATTCTCTATCTGTACAAATAAACACATCCTCTCTCTCTCTCTCTCTCCCTCTCCGAATAATCGAATATTCGCCATTATTCTCAACGCCGGCGATCCCAAATTTGAACGAGTCATAACTTAGGATTTGATCATCAAACCTTCATATCTCACAGAATTCGGTCGACGAGTCAAATGAAACTTGCACCAACTCAATGACATCTTCATCGCTCATCGTCATATTCAATAGAGGAAGACCAAACTCGTCATCAGAAGCTTCAATAAGGAAACCTAGATCAGGTTGAGACTCACTAGAATATAATATCAGATCCACCACTGTTACAGGTGGTGAAACGATTATCTTTACCTCAAAGCTCTTCATAAAGGAGTCCAGATCTAGACTTGTTGTGCACACATCTGAGTCATCGAGATTGCAAAGGAGATCATCTTTGAGCCTCTTCACCTCCGATGAGTCAGATTCTAACTTGTATGAGAGAGAGAGACGGACAGATAGATAGATATAGATAGATAGATGAAATAGTATGTAGGTTTATAGAGAGAAATAGGTTTCAGATATGGCAAAATATATTTGATTCAATGTTCAAGAACGTCTAGCCCATCATTGTTGGTTATTGATTTAGGCTGGGGGATACTGAAGACACGCTGGCTAATTCAAATCTGAGTAGGGTTAGAAACTCAAAGGAAAGACTCTAATGAAATGGGTTTGTAAAGAGAGAGTTGGATTTTGAACAGATAAAAACAATATTTTGACAGATATAACCCCTCTCTCTCTCTCTCTCTCTCTCTCTCTCTCTTCTCTTTATATATATTTGTATGTCTATGAGAATTTGAACCTATAGAATAAAAAATTGAACAAATATGAAAAAACAAGCTTGGTGAATTTCAATAGATATGGAAAATAACCTTGGTGAATTTCAATAGATAGGAAAAAATAGACTTGGTGAATTTTAATAGATAGATACAAATTTGAACAAATAGGCTAGAAAAATTGAATAGATAAGAAAAAGATTTGAACAGATAAGTTAAAATAAAAATTTCAACAAATATGTGGTAATATCCTTTTAACCAACAAATGTCCTTATCACCAAAAAAGATTTTTCTTTAGATCTAATATTATACCTTCTTTAAATTAGACTTTTCACAAATTTTCTCTTTCAAATTTATATTTAAATATTAAAAAAATCACTGGTATTTATTGTAAGCACTATTAAGTGCTAAGTTGGAGTGTAAATTTGTTTACACACACATTCTCATTGAATCATTTTATATTTTTTGTGAGACCATCTCATTGGTTATTATTATTATTATTATTATTTTTTTTTGGTAACCCTTAAACCCCCAAGGCCGAGCCCTTAGGACCCGACTCTATAAGCCAACTCAAGAGAGGATGTCGAGGACCTTACCCCTCACCCCCTAATTTCAGTCAAGGGCTATAAGAAGACTAGTAGAGGTTTTAAACCCTGAACTTATCATCATGCTGGCTGATACCTTATCATGTTATCCAACCTTGGGATATCTCATTGGTTATTTATTGGTTTAGAAAAAAAAAGAGAAAGTAATTTGTATTTTTGTGAACAAATTTTCTATCGTAAAACCAAGCCCTGCTACACTTGTATTAGGGTTGGATATCGGTCCGTTAACCCGCCTAACCTAGCTCTATTTTTCTAAGGGCCAGGCTAGACCAACATTTTCAATCCGAAATATTAATAGGCTGGGCTTCAGATTTATACTTTCAAACCAACTTGGCTTGCTAATTAATTAATTAATTATTTATAATACATTAATATATATATATATATATATATTTGGGATCTAAACTTTATCTTTATTAATTTTATTAAAACTCACATTTTCGGTGACGTATGATTGAATTTATTTGAGAAATCCTTCAATCTATATTCAAAATCTTTCAATTTATAATAATGTCAATATATTTATTTAAGAAATATAATGTGTGATTAAATTTAATTATTGAATGCTTTAATTTTTTTAATCACATAGCTCGATTTATAGATTTAAGATTTATAATTATTTTTTAAATCAAATTTAGACAAATATAAAGTCTCGATGTTAAGACCTAACCATACTTAGATAGGCACAAAATATCTTATTACGGGTTTGGACCGGCATTTGCCCACCCTTAGGGCTATTTTGGGAAGAGGGCTAAAAGCCATCTTTTTACTTTTAACTCATTTTAAATCATAAGGTGATTTTACTTACACAACTACTTTATCTCTTTACATTCTCTATATGAGTTTCCCCCCTCCCCAAATTTTATCCGTTTGTGAAATTACCTTGAAGGACAAAACACTAAAATTAAATTTATTTTGTTATCTCCTTATATCCCTTGGTCTTCAATTCCCACTCCTCTTTTTCTTTTACATATCTCTTTTCAAAAAGTGAGAATCATAATATTTTGATCATTAAAGAAAGTAATGGATGAAGAAACAGTGATGAAGAACCATCAAAAAAATTAAAATGGTGGGTTTTTTTTATTTATTTGGTAAGTTTTTATTGCGTTTTTCTAGACTGGTGTTCGACTTTCGTTTAGTGATTTGAAATCGAACAAAATAAAATAGTTCAGCAGTACATTGTCGAACAAAAAATATAAGTTCGGTAACCAACTACCAAATAAAAGATACATTTCCGATAATCCCAAATCGAATTTTTTTAATTTGTTTGGCTTCTCATTACCATATATTTTCAGTTTTATTTTTTTATATTTTTAATTTTTTTGCCTGAAATGATTATATTTATATTCATTGCAACAACGCAAGTACTACAATATTAGTGGACACTAGTCATGAATTCATTACAGACGAAATTTGTTAAGTCTTTTTTTTTTTTACAAATATAATTTTTTCTTATTTTTAATTTGTATTGCGTTTTATTAATAATTTGACGTATAAATGTATTATCTTTAGATTTTTCGTAGTCGTGAAGCATGAATTAAATGGGCTTCTGATATTGGGAAAAAGACTAGATTTATCATTGTTATAAAGACATCAGATGCGGAAGGCAATGGCAGAAAACTATGACTTACACTTGTTTGTAAAAGAAGTGGTTATTATAGAGATAACATGAAGATTAAGGGGGAACGATTGAGATTAACAGGCTCTAAAAAGTGTGGACGTCTATTTCTATTAAGAGGAGAAAAATTACCTAAAAATTATCAAGACGAATTGTGATAGCATGTTTGATTGATAGATGCAAACAATGACAGATTTTATGGATACTTTATGGATATTCGTACACTTAATGTTTTTATGAATAATTTTATGGATACTTTTTATGTATGATTTTATGGATGCGTGTTTGATTTATAAATTTTTTTATGAATGCTTCAAGAAAAAAAGTAAATCTTTCAATGTGGGCCTAGACAATTCTATTGTAGTTTGGCAACATAACATTATAATAATCCCATTTGTATAACAATGTATCACTGAACATGCACTTCACAAGTGACCTGAATTAATTTCTTATTATCATCTAATTGGATGGCAACATAATGCTGGGAAAAAAAATATTATCCAATAACATGGCACTGGAGTAATTTAAATTAATTAGCGTTGTATTACTGAACAGGCCCACCACAAATTAAAAAATCATTGTTTGAAAGAAAGTGTCTCTGTAAATGTATAACAACAAAATATTAGAGAGATCTATTTTTTCCAACAATATAACACCGAATAATGTAAATTGTTTAGTATTGTGTTACCAAAATTAGTGGTGTAAAAAGATAAAATAGTTAATTTAGGTTAGTTTTGGTAGTATATTGGGGGTGTAATAAGAATTACATTTTTTTTAGTGGTGCAATGAGATGGAAAGTATAAAAAAGTTAAATAATGGTGTAAGTACAATCACCCTAAATCATATCATCTCTCATATCTTTTACATAATTTTTTTAGAAAAAAAACAAAAAAATTAACTTTTAGGTCAATGATCAAGTCACATATACTTGTCGTTCTCATTTGACATTACCTATCCAGCAGCGATCAAGTCCGTTGTAATGGTTTACCAGTAGGGTTGCAAACGAAACGAACTGTTCACAAACATGCTCGAACTCGGCTCGATTAGGCTCGACTCAAGCTCGGTTCGATTGCTTAATAAACGAGCTCGAGCTAGAAATTTAAGCTTGTTTTATTAATGAGCTGAGCCCGAGCTTGGTAAGGCTCGGCTCGGTTGGGCTCGCGAGCCTATATATATATATGTGTGTGTGTTATGAAATTAGGGTTCAGTCCTCAAATTTGGAAGCTGCTGTGTGGTTTTCTCTCCCCAAAAAAAAAAGAGTCTAGCTTGTCTCAAGTTGAGATCAAGACTGGACCCGTCCAGTCCGGCCTATGGGGCCTATTTTTTGGGCCCGTTTTGATAATCTGAACCGTCAATGTGTAGAACTCGTCGAGTACTATATGCCTGTAAAAAATCACGTTGATCGGATATCAATAGCTATGTGATCAAATCAGTTTTGTATTAAAAAAAATAGACGGTGAAAAAATTAACGATTAATAAAAAATTATTTTATTCACATAACTATTGATATCTGTATTCGATGAGTTCTACATATTAAACAGTTCAAATTATCAAAACGAAAACCGTAAGCGCTCACGGCCCCAACAACACGGTCCAGATCTTGGACCCACTGCCAAAAAAACAAAAACCTTGTTTCCTTCCATCCAAGGTTTTCCTGATTCGCATAAGTGTGAGAGATTTGGTCTCATCTCATCTCTCTCTGCAGACAAATTTTGGGGCTACCTACGGTCACAAACCCTAGAACTCCTCACTCATCTTCATCGCCTTTCAATTTCTAGAGAGAGAGTGTATGTTTACAGATCGGAAATGGCGGAGACCGAGACGTTTGCTTTCGAGGTTGAGATCAACCAGTTGTTGAGTCTCATCATCAACACTTTCTACAGCAATAAAGAGATCTTTCTCCGTGAACTCATTAGCAATTCCTCTGATGTAAGTCTCTCTCTCTCTCTCTCTCTCTCTCTCTCTTACATGTTGATTATTGATATTATTATTGATTTCAAGATTGATCTGGTTTGAATTGTTCGTTTTTTGTTCTCTTTGATTTAGATCCTCCTTTGTTTATGAAATTTCAAGATGTGTTGTATAGAAATCAAAGATCTATGATTTTGTATCTCATTGTTTTTGTTTAATGTTTCAATGGAATGGAAAATATGAAAATAGAATTGATATATATATATATATATATAAATTTTGTAAAAAATGTGTACTAATCTCTAGGCATTGATGTTTTTATTTATTTATATTTATCTCCCACTTTTCATGTTGTTGCACCTGGTGCTTTAGATTAATGGTATAGGTTGGTGTTGTCTATATATATATATACATATATATGGTAGATTGACCATTCTATAACAATATGATGATCCACGTTTGATTTGAGTATTTATTGTTTTAGTGTATCAGATCACCTATATTCATTTTGGGTATCGTAGTAAGATTTGTGCTTGTTTATTTGGTGAATTATTTAATATATAAGAACAAGTCTGAAAGATTCAATTGTGGTTTGGATTTGATTTTGGCAGATTTGAACAAGTCTATAAGAACAAGGCAGATTTGATTTTGGCTCTGTTCATAGCTTAATTTGTTTGTGTGTTCGAGCTCGAGCTCGTTCGTTTGTAAACGAGCTATGTTGAGCCGAGCTCGAGCTTTATAAATATCTAGCGAGCCGAGCTCGAGCGCAACTTTCATAACTCGACTCGAGCTCGAGCCGAGCCCGAACATTATCAAATTCTATCGAGCCGAGCTCGAGCTTCACAGAACTCGACTCGGCTCGTTTGTAGCCCTATCTACCAGAGCAGCTGAGCTTACAAACAAAGCTGACAAAAGGTTTGATTTATTAATGTAATTCGGTAGCTCCGAAATCTGAACCCTGCTAGTAATATTCCTCTCGATTCACAGTTAACAGTTAATGGCATCTGTGACCCCCAACGAAATGGGTTCCGGGAAACTTGTTCGTGAGAAGATCATAATCGATACAGATCCTGGTATTGGTATGTTCTCTCTCTCTCTCTCTCTCTCTCTCTCACCACTGCATAATTGTTTTCCCATTTTATTCCTTAGCTACCTGTTTCAGTGTTGAGTCAATTGGGCTTCACATCATCTCTTTCAATTCTCTCTCCCATATACCCTTTTGATATGTTGTCCCCTACTTGCAAAAATAGATAAACAGTTCAATGTGGTAGGAGTTTTTTTTTTTTTTTTTTTGTGTGTGTGTGTGTGTGTGTGTGTGTAATATAAGTGGTTTAAGTAATAAATTGATAGTTGATTTTAAATGGAAAAAAATTTTAACAGAGCATTCTATGTCAGTGGAATTCTTATATATTTCTAGTTTTTTAATTGCTTATATTATTGGGCACGAGATTTTATTTACTGAATGATTATTTTTTAACAAGAATCGATCATAAGTATTTGCATATGTGGTTGTGACAAAAATTAATCATAAACATATTATTTGACCAAAAAAAAAAAAAAAAGCAAAAAGAAAAAAGAAAAAAGAAAAAGAAGTGTCCACTAGCTCAGTTGGGATATGTGGTGGGTGCTGTCACCGCACTTGTGCCGTGACACCTCATGGGATTTGTCCCGAACTTGTTTTGATAATCTGAACCGCTTAGAATAGGGTTCGTCAAACATCTTATCCATAAAAAAATTAAAAAAAATAAAAATAAAAATAAAAGAGAGATTAATCGAATATGTGTAGCCTCATGATCAGACTTTAATTTTTTTTTTTTTTTTTTTTTGTTGATAAATGAAATTTTATTACCACAACATCAAGAAGATGCCAAAAGAATACAAAACCAAGGCCGGCAAAACGGGAGCCTAACCACTACATTATCAACAAAATCTAAGAGAGCAAATAAATCTGGATTCGCCTTTCTTGACACCCAGCTGTACAAAACACCCAAAAACCAAGCCTCTAACCGTGCAATGGATTGAGCACTATCCTGAAAAATACGTCGATTTCGCTCACCAACCACATCAAACACAAAGGCGCAATCGCCAAACCCTTCTGCCGCCGCTTCCCAACTCAACCACCCCCTAACACCACAACACATCCATGACCCGCCTAGGTTGAACCCCGACCACACCAAACAAAGAGAAAACAAGCACCCGCAAGCGAGAAGCAAACGGGCAATAGAGCAGCAAATGGTCCACTATTTCCGCATCAGGTTTTAATTGTTCTCCAAAAGATATGTCCAATTAACCTAATTTTTTTCATGAATGATTTATTCAATGAACCCTATTATATGAATGTTTTGGATCATCGAAATAGGATCGAGACATGTTCCCATGAGCTTCATAACATGGTGTTGTGCCTATAAGGGCATCTCCAACGGTTCACCAAATATTTCATCAAATTTGAATAAAAAAAGCACGAATTCCTTTATCTAATATCAGCCACTCTGACGGTGCTGTCATCAGAACACAGATCGACCGGGGGGATGATTGGGCTGACGTCCAGCAACTGTTCCAGCTTACAGAGGCAACATTCATCACTATTCTAGTCTTTGGAAACATCAACCTTCTCCTTAGTCAAGAAAGAACCACCACAAACATCCATTGATGTCCTTTTCTTAGCAGTCTCAACCCTCATACTCTGATCAATATCCATATTTAGTTCAGTTGCCAGTGCTCTCTTACTAATCTCTGACCTTATGGCTTCTACTTCAATCACATCATCACAGAGGCATCGAAGTATCTCAATTCTTACTACTACTAGTTGTTTGTAATAATCACTCTCAAATAGCTTCAAGTATCTCAATTTTTACAAAGAACTCTTTGTTGATGGATACTTTTCAATCAGAGAGAGAGAGAGGTGCTTGATAATGGAGGTTGTTGAAGAATGTCCAAAACAGAGCATAAGTGAGAGAGACAGTGAGAGTGTTCTTGATATGTGCGAATGAGTGAGAGAAGAGAGAGACATTGATGGAAGCACTTTGAAAGTCAGGGGTGAGTTTATGAAAGCACTTGAGCCTTTTATAAAAGTGCCTCATCAACCATCACAACCACCTCCTCCTCTCCTTCTTCCCCCTTCCCTCCTCACTCTACTTCCTCCCTCTCTCCTCCCTCTACCTCCTCCTCTTCTTCTTCTTCTTCTTCTTCTTCTTCTTCTTCTTCTTCTTCTTCCTATTACCCTTTTCGCTCTCCTTACTCTTCTCTCTCTTCAGAGCCCAAACCATTGGGGATTTGGGGATTTCTCTTCCAGGCCGAACATAAAGAAAGTGGTGAGTTGGGGATTTCTAAAATGGGTCATCTTTAAAAATTGAAACTTTTTGTTGTTGTTTTGTTTTGTTTTTGGGGTTTTGAAGCTCAAGTCTTTTTTGTGTGAGCTCTCGATTGTGTTTTTACCAAAATCTTTGAATATTGATCAAGTAATCTTTGGAGAGGCAAGTGGGTTTTTGAAATGAGAAGCTGTTTATGAGCTCAAAGCAATTCCATCTACTGTTCTTGGTCTGGCATTGGATGTAACTCCAACAATCCATGATCGAAATGCTCGATCTTACGCTCTAAGGGCTAGAAGGTAATGTGTAACAGCGCCCGTGTGGGCCTCATGCTACAGTTCGGACTCGATTTGTGTCACGGTTCTAAATCTGAACCAAAGAGTCCAAATCAGGCAAATCGTTTTGAGAAACAGATTTTTGAAAAAGTAGTGCCAAACATGGACTGCTTTGCCAGATACAGAGTCGCCACCTAAATATTTTTTTTATGGGAGAATTTAGGAAACCCTGACTCGGTGCCGAAGGCCACATGTCCGTCATCACCGGAGTTGTCTCGGCTCGGGAGCTTGGGTACGATCGGGGAAGGTCAGCTATGAGCACCCCCTTTCGCCCGGTCCGAAGACCGGCCTCTACTAACCGTGATATCCGTTTTTGAAAACTTTATGTGTTCTTAAACCAATTGTTAGCCTAGAATTACTATGTTATGCGCGCAGCAAACAAGTATAGACCAAATCACCCAAATTGGAACAAAACATTTCATGTTCGTTTTGAAAATGGTTTGCTACTCGTAAGTAGGCTAAAATGAAGGTTTTGCCACCTTCAAGTGGGCTTTTGGAAAAGATGGTTTTGCCACTATCTAGTGGGCTTAAAAAATCGCAGTTTTAACGCATTATCCCAATTTAAGCAATTTGACCTCCACCCACAGGCATTCAAGCAGTTATATCACATAAGCAGCTAGCCTCATGGTAATCATACTGTCATGGCAACACTCACACGCATGCGATATGCTAAAGCATAAAAGCTTACCTCGTGCTCCGTGCCAAAACAGTAAACTAGTTAGCAAACATGCATGTCCTAGTTCATGTTAAAAGTGGCTAATGCATCACATGCAAAATGCGATCTAGGCAGGCTCGGCTAGCCCTAAACATGGCATATGAAATGCGATCAACTATCACATAGTCAATTTTTGAATTGAAGTACGAATGCAGTTAGCGTGATGTACCGAGCCTAATGCATGTCAACAAATGCATGAATGCACGCATGCATAGCATAAGGTATGCTAAAATAAATATGCCCTAATCTACCATCATAAGCAGGTAAATAAAAGGGAGAAAGAAGTGGGGGTTGGAAGACATACACACACGCACCCACACTTATTACAGACTTGCCCTCGCTCGGAGGGACCGAATAAATATTACAAATTAATTAACTACGCAAGCTAATTAATATTACAAATTAACTAATTTAATTAACAAATTAAATAAATTAATTGAAACAGGAAAACGCCTCGGGAAGCGCGCCGCCATGCGCAAGCTGCCTCTGTTTTCCTTCTTTCACTCCTCTGGAGACTGTCAAAACCTCAGGGTTGCATCCCTAGGCACTGGGGAGTACCACCGGCTGAGTGGAATCACCACCGGCACTGGTATATGTCCATCGGCACAAAATTGAATCTGCCGGCAGAGAAAAGGTTGCCGGCCGGCACCTTACACTGCCGGTCGGCAAAGAAAGTCTGCTGGACCTGCAATTCACAGCAACAGAGGGCAAAACGAGGCATGGCAGCGCAATTCAAGGCATGTATGCATCGACCATATCCCTTATCATTGTAACGACTCAAAGGGACATGTGCCTCGGTTCCCGGACCACCAATCACGCATTTCCATGCATGATGGCCCAAAGAACCAAGTATGCAACTTTGATTTCAAATGTATGCAAACCAATCAAACAAAACTCCCAATCCCTATCACCCAAGTCAAGGGACAAGGAATGCATGCAAGATGCAATGCAACTTAGGCATACAAGCTAAGAATGCAACATGGCATGGCAAGGCACTTATGCAAGCATACAAGCATACATATGGCAATGCAAATAGATGGAAAGATGGACTTATACATGAATTAGGCAGCTCTAGTTAGGCCCAAAACAGTGGCCAATGGAAGAAGGTGAAGTGCCTCGAAATGCGTGCGCACGGGCACGCAAACCGAGGCAATGGCATATGCAATGCAATGGCTAAAACGGCATATAGAATGCAACATGGACTTATACTAACATGAGAGAGCCTCAGCCACACTCACATGAGAGGCCGATGGATGAAAATGAAGTGCCTCGAAATGCGTGCACACGGGCACGCAAACCGAGGCAATGGCATGCGCAATGTAAATGACATGAAAACATGATATGGGCTTATACCAACATGAGTGAGCCTCAGCCACACTCACATAGGATGCCGGCGGATGAAAATAGGACTCTCGAAGTACGTGCACGCGTGCACGCAAACCGAGGACCGAACCTACGGCACGGAATGCCACTCTAACAAGACATGGCAAGATGATATGCTAGCATGCAAATTTCAGAAGCTAAACATGACCCGAAACAGCCCCGAATCATGGCAAAATGGCACCCGATGCATGACATGCGACCCGAAATGCAAAATTAGGCATACACAATGGCCTACAGCTATACAAAGCATGCACAATATGGACATGGAGCATGAAGACAGAAGCAAGGCAGCCTCAAAATTAGCATTTTTCTAGTACAAAACATGGCCAAACAGCAAGCAAAGACGGGGCAAAATTAGTATGCGAAAATGGCCCTAAACATGAGATTATGAAGCAACTCACAGCTGCAAACCCCAAATGGGTTAGGACCCTTCAACAACATTGAAGAGGGACCAAAAATAAGCACTTTCACAGAACTGTAAAAACCTCAAAAACAAAAGCATGGTAGGCTAACAAAACATGCAAGAAAACGGACCAAAAGGTGGCCAAAGAGGCAAGTGGCATATGCAATGCCCAAACTGAAAAATTCCCTTCTACAACATTGAAGAGGGACCAAAAATATGATGTTTTTCAGTAGATGACAAGGCTCGAAAACAGATACAAGCATGGCAAACAATTTATGCAAGATTAAGGCCACAAGAGGGCTATAACATGAAGTACACAAAATATTCATCAAATAGCCAAAGACCCTTAATGAAACATGACAAGGGGGTCAAAATATGGCCACTTTAAGTTCGGACCAAGCCACAAAAACAGAAGAAAAACAGGCTAATAAATTATGCAAAAAAGGGGGCCAAAGAGGGCTACAATGGCAAGTGGTACATGGAGATCCCAAACAAGGATGAGCCCTTCTTCAATGTTGAAGAAGGGCTCAAAATAAGCCTATTCACAGTTTATAACATGCTCCAAAACAGATTACACATGGGCCAAAAATACTATGCAAAAATGATGGCATACAAAGGTGTAAAGAGGCAAGTGCAAAATGGAGGTCTCAAATAGGGTAGGACCCTTAATGAAAGATGAAATACAGCTCAAAAAAAGGCTACTTTCAGTTTTGGCCGGAGCTCAAATATACAAGAAACTATGGCTTAGATATGATGCAAGAATAGGCTAGAAAAGGGAAGAAAAGGAGCTCACCCTTGTAGACCAAGTCTTGACAGCCTCTTGGCTTGAGTTGCAGCACTCCTAGCTCTGAAAATCAGCCTCAAGCTTCTGGAATGGATGATGGAAGCCTTGTGCTATGAGTTGGTGTGTAAATAGCCAAGGATCATGGACTTTTTAGCTTTGAAGAGGGGGGGGTGAATGTATAGATATAGGCTTGTATCTATATGGTGCCTCAGCTGGTTTCTTTTTCTTCTCACCTAGTATAAGGAAGAAGAGGGCTTCCTTTATAGAGCCAAGGGAGTAAGACTTCTCTTAGAAGCTTCAAAACCAAGAGCCAAGATCCTCCATACACGTGTATGGAGGATCCAGTCTGTGCCCTCCAGCTGGCACAGCTGGAATCCACTCAATCTGCAGAATGCTCCGGAAGGTCGTCGGCTAGCAAAAAAGGCCGGTCGGCTACTTTAACCTGCCGGTCGGCACAATAAATTGCCGGCCGGCACAAACAGAGTGCCGATGGGTGGCCGGTGAGGTCAAAAAAGTGCCGGTGGATGTCCAGATTGAAGCCCCGGAAGTTAGTTTTCCAATGGCGCAAACCTTGCATTAAAATTCGTTCTGTGCAAAAAGTTATGCCCTTTTCCGTGAAGCCGCGCAGATTCGATCCAACCGGGATGATGCCCGACTTCAACTGATCATATCTCCCCCACCCGGACTTGGCTCTAGGAGATTCTTGAGTGCAAAATGAAGCCTCGGAAGTAAGCTTTCCGATGGTGGTGGCCCCATAGCTAAACTCCAAGTGTACAGACAGATAAGCCCGATTCAGCGAGGGCTGCTCGACTCGCTTCTACCCGGATTCATGCCGAACTTCTCCCAAATTAGTTTTCTCCTCTCCTTTCCTCTCTTCTTCAACTCCAAACTCCAAACTCCTAAACCAAGTGTTTTGAAGGATTTGCCTCTCTCCTTGCCGAAGAAACTGAACATTTCCCCTGCACACCTGTCTCCACCAAGTAAACCATCAGTAATGCCCAAGTCTTAAGGGCGGTCAAAAATGGGGTGTCTACAGTTGCCCCTCTTTGACAGAACTCGAAAGTCATAACAATGACGGGAGTGAATGTCAAAGCCCCGAGACGACCCATTTTTGACAAGGCCGAAGACTTGGACAAACAAACAAAATACAAATGAATGAATGGTTGTGCCCGCAGGCTGCCTACGTATCCCTTTGCAAGGAATCAAACCAGCGTAGTTCAAAGGCAGGATGCAAATGATATGAAAGGAGACTTTGACGATTGGACTTATACGCTACGCGAAGCCGGTTTGTATTCAAAACAATGTAATGTACTAACAAGTACAAGTGAGGTGCGCAAGATAGCGCGATAGGATGCATGCAAAATGCAAGTAAGGTGCACAAAACAGTGCGATGCGCAAGAAAGCGCGAGTGATTTGAAATGCACAAGGCAGTGCGAGTGAGGTGAAATGCACAAGAAAGTGCGATTGAGATGCGCGAAATAGCGCGAAATGTAAACTGCACAAAACAGTGCGATGCGCAAAATAGCGCGAATGATAAACTGCACAAAACAGTGCGATTGAGGTGCGCAAAATAGCGCGAATGTAAACTGCACAAAACAGTGCGATGCGCAAAATAGCGCGAATGATAAACTGCACAAAACAGTGCGATTGAGGTGCGCAAAATAGCGCGAATGTAAACTGCACAAAACAGTGCGATGCGCAAAATAGCGCGAACACATGCAATGCACAAACAAGTGCAATTGAGGTGCGCAAGATAGCGCGAACAAATGCAATGCACAAAATAGTGCGATGCGCAAAATAGCGCGAAGGAAATGTGATGCACAAAACAGTGTGATGCGCAAAATAGCGCGAAGAAAATACAATGCACTAACAAGTGCAAGTAAGGTGCGCAAGATAGCGCGAACAAATGCAATGCACAAAATAGTGCGATGCGCAAAATAGCGCGAAGGAAATGTGATGCACAAAACAGTGCGATGCGCAAAATAGCGCGAAGAAAATACAATGCACTAACAAGTGCAAGTAAGGTGCGCAAGATAGCGCGAACAAATGCAATGCACAAAATAGTGCGATGCGTAAAATAGCGCGAAGGAAATGTTATGCACAAAATAGTGCGATGCGCAAAATAGCGCGAAGAAAATACAATGCACTAACAAGTGCAAGTAAGGTGCGCAAGATAGCGCGAACAAATGCAATGCACAAAATAGTGCGATGCGCAAAATAGCGCGAAGGAAATGTAATGCACAAAACAGTGCGATGCGCAAAATAGCGCGAAGAAAATACAATGCACTAACAAGTGCAAGTAAGGTGCGCATGATAGCGCGAGTGAATGCATGTTCTATGCAAATGAGGTGCATTTTCTATGCAAATATGGAAGAGTGCATTTTCTATGCAAAAGATACGAACATTTTCTATGCAAGAGATACGAGCATTTTTTATGCAAGAAACAGGAGCATATTCTATGCAATATTGAAAGCAAATTCTATGCAGAATCGAAAGCAAGCATATTCTGTGCATGAATCATAACGATATGCGGCACGCATGTCACAGAAGTGTATACGAAAGTGCACATTCTATGCAACGGAAGGGTATCAAACACGTACTCTGGTGCCTCCGATTTACCTTTCGGAGGACTTTGTAATACGCTTAGCTCAAAAGGGGACACCCTGTTTATGTTGGCAAGAGATAACATCTGCTGCTGCTTTAATTGCCATTCTGACTTGAAGCAGGCTTACACTTGGGGTCGAGATACACTCATACTCCAGAGAGATGGTGAGGCCTGAGAAGGTGCACCTGGAATGCAGTCTCGGATCTTGCCAAAGCTGGAACACCCTAAGATGCTCCGAATTTTCCTTTTTCTTTTGCTTTGCAGTCTGGAACCTACATAGCTTCAGATAGGTCCTTGTTCTACTGTTCACACTTATCGGGGGTGGACCCTGCAGTTTTATGAAAGAACAAATACTGTTTTGCACAAATGTGGAGAATGGCACAGCACTCTGAGCACAAGATGATTTTTTTTGGAAATTGAGAAATGAGTTCTTAACCGGGTATTGAGCCGACGACTGGCCACAGCCAAAACGACTCGACAAGGGAAAAACAAAGGTAAACAACCTAAACACATCGAGTAACACTCGAAGCGACTCAAAACAAGAATCGAGACAGACAAAATAAAAACACAAGACTCAAATGTGCACATGGAGCCTGTTTCCCCGGGTATTGTTTCCCACCCTTTCTCATTTGTGATTCTCACATCGCTCGGCCCTCAGGCTCTGTTTTTCTGAAAAAGCCCTTTTCTCACTTTTTCTCTCAACGCACATCTCTCTATTCTTTAATCTCTCATTTTTCATCCCTCCCCAGGGTGGTTGATGAATAAACAGGAAGTTGCGGGTTCTGGCTCCAAGCATTCTGCTAGATTCTCTTCTTCTGCTCACAATAGTGAACTTTCTCCCACAGAGGGGATGCGATGCGGCTGGATGTGCAGCGACGATGCTCTTACTGGGGAGTTTGGACGTGATTAGATCTGTCCAAACAAAGGAGTGGAATATCTTGATCCGTTCCCGTTCGTGCTTCGCGCTTGGCTTGATACCTCGTTGCGTAGAGGATGTGAGAGCCTTCTGCCCTTTTGCGGTCAGCTTCAGTGGTGCCCTTTTCTGGCAGGTAGAGTGCCCTTCTTGGCAAGTATGTTGAAAATGGGGAAAAGACAGGAAGCCTGACTCAATTGTGCCCCTAGTTCATCATTTTGACCATTTTTTATTTTGTTTTCTACGAAAACAATTTTGACCAATATGAGAGTTAGATTAACATACTTGTTCGATTTTTGATTTGAAAATCATGCAAGTCAGGCTATGAGCACTGAAAATTTTCCTTTTTTGGGTCCAAGAAATGGTCCAGTTTTTGGAAAAGATGGAACAATTTTCGAGAAAAGTAGTCAGCTTCAGTAAAAATTCTCAAAAACTATTTTTGCAAACGGCCAATGCTTAACAAGCACGGAACCTACTCTTGAGACGCACAACCTCGGATCTGGATAAAATTGCCCCCTTGCTCGAAGAGAGCTACATGGCAACGGAACGTTGCCCCTTGTTTGCACGGCACCGCAGCGCATTGAATGGCAACAGAAAGTTGCCCCTTGTCTGAATGGCCCCGTAGCGTATTGTAATCAGTCCTCAGAGCGATGATTGCAACCGAACTCCCGGATACAGAAAAGACAAAGATGACTAGAACCATCACATGGACACAAGTTGAATTTGAAGTATTTTACGGCTGGACTTCAGAATGAAGTTGCCTACGTATCCCAAACATGGGAATCAAGCCTTACGTAGTTCCGGGGTTAAGGTACACTCGGGTATTAACCTCTCCTTTTTAGGCTCTAACTTTTGCCAAGGCGCCCGATGCGGGTTTTCGACCTTGCGAGCTTTGTTTTTCTTTTCTTTTCAATTCTTTTCATTTCTTTTTGATTTTTTTGTTTTTTGCATTTTCTTCATTCCATTTTCTTTTGCATTTTTCTCCTTCTTTTTTTTTGTTCTTTTTTTTTTCTTTTTCTTGCTCTAACTTTTGCCTGGGTCGCCCTTCCGGGTTTTCGGCCCAGCGAGCCTCTCAAGGGTAAAAGTGTAGCTTGGTCCATGCCAAATGGTTTTGAGATCCTAAAATCATCTGAATCCAGGAGAATGGCTGCTGATTTGCAAGAGGACTCATCTTCAGCTCTTTGATCGTGTCTGATATCTTTGCCCCTAGTTCGAGGGGTACTTCCGTTCCAGCTTTGCAAGCTCATTCTGATCTTCTGATCTTTTTGATCTGACTTTCCTGGCCTCTTGTTCGAGGGCTGCTTCAAATCTGGCCACACAGGCCTCACATCGTAGTTGGCCGTTGAACCTTCTGAATTCAAGTTCAAGGTTTGGGAGCGAAGGGGTTGAGTTTCGAGGCTGAGGGCGATCCTAGGCTGCACAATCTCAAGAGCGATTCCACACAGGTCTTCGCAGGACCGCGCAAAACATTTTGTTTTTGAAAGTTTTTAAGAAAGCGACGGATCGCTCGTGCTGAAGACAGTGTGGGACCAATCTGGATCAAGTGAGGATCCTTCTCAGTACTCACATTAACAAGCATGATCTCGATCATTAAGGGCTTTGCATGCCTCTCTTTCTCTCAATTGATTAAATTTTGCAAAACCCAAGGAATTTTTTTCCTCTTTGTTTTTATCACAATGTTTCGAAAAAAGTTTTGGAAAACTTAGGTCATTACAATGACTTCAAAGGCACAGAAAAGGCAGGCGAAGAGCACTGTCATGTCATTCAAACTTCTGGCACAACTGGCACACGGCAGAAACAAACACAAGAGTATGAAAATTGCTGCTGTTTCATTCAAATCTGTTGGCATAACTGGCTCCAAGGCAGAAACAGACTCAAAATAAGGCAAAAAGACAAACGCAAAACAAGATAGTGATGTCCGAGGTAACACCCCCGGAATCACCCGACTCTTAACAAAACAGGAGTGACTCGATACAACAAGACAGACCTGAAACAAAAAGACTGACTCAAAACAAACTCAAAACAACACAACAAGACTGACCCAATACCCAAGTCAGAAAGTACCAAAGCTAGTGTTCGCACATTGCTCAAAACTGTGCGTGTCAAACGCCACATCTGAAGTAAACTGAACGCCGCCCGCAGGTGGTTCATCCCCCGATCGCACCGCATTATCCCCCAGGTTCACTGATCCAATGACGATAGACTTTGTTGAGTTGGTGCGATGATGACCTTATTGTCAATCAGATCTTGTATTTCGTGGCGAAGACGGAAACAACCATCAGTGACATGGCCGACTTGCTGATGAAAGGCACAGTACCTGGTCGGATCATGGGAGGAAGGAAGTCTATCTGGCAGTGGTCGCGGCTCTAAGGGTTTCAAATTTCCCTCTCTAATCAAGATCCTAAAGGCCGCTGATAGAGACATGTACAGTGGTGCGAACACCCTCTGGCCTCGAGGTGGATATTTTGAGGTTTGTGGATTTTTACTGGGCGCACCAGCAAAGGGATTGGCAGGCGTTGACTGGGTTTGCTGATCGTTTCCGAGCATGGGATTAGGGTTGAAGGGAACATTCCTAGTACAAAGGCCCTTCTCCCGGCTTGCCCCTTGATTCAGACTGCTCTCATTCTGAATGGCAAAAGTGTCATCCACAGTTTTTGTAACAATTGCGAGGACTTGCTCTTTGTTTAGTCCCTCAGCTTTCAAAGCCTCAATATCCCACCGAAGGTGTTCATGGGGACCAATGCCTGCCCCTACCTTGTTCTTACCACTTGCCTCCACTTTGCTAAAAGATTGGCCTTCTCCCAATGCAGCCCGTCCTGAGGAGCCTTTTGACATGAACTCCCTGGTATGTGATGCGGTTGATGACGGGGCCAAAATTCCAAAGGCCAGATCTGCCACAGTTCTCTGAAGATCTTCGATCATTTTCATCAGCTCAGAAGTAGTGGGTTCATGGGTTTGAGATAATTGGGGTTCAGATGCACCCATCATGCATAAGTTCATGCTTTCCGGGATAAACACCTCAGGCTTGGGTAGATGGGCCGGGGTGATGTATATGCTGGGGTCAAAGGTGGACAGCAGTATGTGGATGTGATTGAGGTAGGCGGGAGATGTTTGGTCGTTAGGGTCTGAAGGTGGAGCTATCGTCCGGTTGTCGATGAGATTCTGGACCTCATGACGAAGGCGGTAGCAACGGTCGGTGCCATGACCGCGCTGCTGATGGTACACACAGTACTTGGCGGGGTTATGTCTGGCTGGGAGTGGGTTGGGAAGAGGTTGAGGATCGAGGGGTTTGAGATGCCCTTTTTCCATCAAGGCTTTTAGTGTGCTAGTCAGGCTCATATAGAGGGGGGTGAAAGTTCTACCATGAGTTCGGGCTGGGCCAGTTGTTTGTAGGCTCGGTTTGGCAAAAGGGTCGGCTGTGGCGACGGTATTGATTTCGGTGGGTTTGGGAATAGCACTACTACCAGCGTTGGTACTCCTTGAAATCACCTTCCTTGTCAGTTCCCTTGTCCTGGGAATGATCCCGCTGTTGAACGCATTCTCGACTTGAACCCCCAGTTCATGCAAACTTTTGAAAGTGAATAGTGGAGCGACTATCAACTTTTGCAACATATCATGCTCGAGGTTTCGGACCATCATCTGCACTTGATCCTTCTCAGAAGGGCGACGATCTGTCATTTGTGCTGCCTTTGCTCTCCACCTTGCAATGAATTCCACAAAAGGCTCTGTTGGGTTTTGGCGAGTTGCTTCAAGCTCTTGGATGGTCATTTCAACTTGGGTATTGTAGGAATACTGATCGACAAAGGCCTCAGCCAGTTCTTCCCAGTTTTGCTTCACTGTATCCTCCAATTTGGTATACCAAGTGGCTGCCACACCCGACAGGGTTCTTCCATACAAAGAGAGTTTCTGTGGCTTAGTCAGACCCATCGGCTTCAGGATATCTAAGAAAAGTCGGATATGCACCATTGGATCTCCAGACCCGTCGAAACGGTCGATATATGGCATTTTGAATCTGTCTGGGAGCCGGATGGAAGCCTCGGTGTGCCCATCCTCAATGCCAGGAATGGAGTTAAGGCCCTGTGCCTTTTTGAATTGCTTCTCAAGGTTTGCAATTTTCACTGCAGTCGGTTTGAACTCATCAACATCAAGGGAATAAAGCCTCTCATTAGGCTGTACCAGGGGTCTGAGCACCTGAGCTTGAGTCAACCTTTCTCGAGGATTCGGACACTGCAAATCTTCAACTGGCGGAAGTGGGTCAAAGTTTGGCTGGGGTCCCAAAGCTGGATGTGAGGCAGATGCCCCAGATGGACGTTGCATTTCAATACTGGTCTCAGCCTGCATGGCAGTTCCCTGATTTAACGCTGCTATCACGGCCACAAATTCTTCTGAACCCTGTGCCATCATGGTCTGCTGAGTCCGAACAAAGGTGATGTGGCTGGTGACTGTCGGATCAGATGAACCAATGAGCCCTGTTTGGCCCTTCTTTGCCTTGCCTCGGCAAAAGAACACTGGTTGCCCTTGAATTGAATTTCTGACCTAACAAAGTCTATCAGCACTTGTCCAATGTACCCGGGGGATATCGGAGCCTTCTGAAGCTATAGTTCCAGGACTACCTTGCAAAAGAGAAAACAGACAGCATCTCAGCTCGGATATGATCATAGTGGAATGACTGTGCTCAACACTGATCACTGTTCCCCCAAATATCTGTCCCAAAATTGATACCCTCAGGTAAAACTGATTCCCCAAATACTAATGCCCACGGGCCTGATGCCCAAACTTGCAAACTGAAATATGCATTCCTATAGAGATACACTCTAAAAGCACATAGCAAGTAAAAAGAGCCAAAACACCCCTATGTTGGGGTAGGGTTTCCCTGTCCTATTTTGTCAGGAGCTAGGGTTTCACTACGCACGCAGTGGTTTCAAACAACCTATAATCGGGTAAGCAACCTGTCCTAGCTTGGAATGGTCACTATGGATTCCGAATATGCACTAGGTCGAATGGTCAAAAAGGGTGCCCCGGTAAAACCGGGGTTTGTGTTCCCATGCTGTCAGAGCCCATAGCCGGTCAGCCTTATGGACATGTCTTGACAAGACAAGCCTCCGGCAAACCGTTCAGGAATGGCAGATGGCAAACACTGTGTTCCTAGGCGCACCAATGCACATGCAATGCAAAGAAACACATAAATGAGATCAAAACAGGATATCACGAGTTCAAGTCAAGCTCTCTAAAATCCCCAGCAGAGTCGCCAGAAACTGTAACAGCGCCCGTGTGGGCCTCATGCTACAGTTCGGACTCGATTTGTGTCACGGTTCTAAATCTGAACCAAAGAGTCCAAATCAGGCAAATCGTTTTGAGAAACAGATTTTTGAAAAAGTAGTGCCAAACATGGACTGCTTTGCCAGATACAGAGTCGCCACCTAAATATTTTTTTTATGGGAGAATTTAGGAAACCCTGACTCGGTGCCGAAGGCCACATGTCCGTCATCACCGGAGTTGTCTCGGCTCGGGAGCTTGGGTACGATCGGGGAAGGTCAGCTATGAGCACCCCCTTTCGCCCGGTCCGAAGACCGGCCTCTACTAACCGTGATATCCGTTTTTGAAAACTTTATGTGTTCTTAAACCAATTGTTAGCCTAGAATTACTATGTTATGCGCGCAGCAAACAAGTATAGACCAAATCACCCAAATTGGAACAAAACATTTCATGTTCGTTTTGAAAATGGTTTGCTACTCGTAAGTAGGCTAAAATGAAGGTTTTGCCACCTTCAAGTGGGCTTTTGGAAAAGATGGTTTTGCCACTATCTAGTGGGCTTAAAAAATCGCAGTTTTAACGCATTATCCCAATTTAAGCAATTTGACCTCCACCCACAGGCATTCAAGCAGTTATATCACATAAGCAGCTAGCCTCATGGTAATCATACTGTCATGGCAACACTCACACGCATGCGATATGCTAAAGCATAAAAGCTTACCTCGTGCTCCGTGCCAAAACAGTAAACTAGTTAGCAAACATGCATGTCCTAGTTCATGTTAAAAGTGGCTAATGCATCACATGCAAAATGCGATCTAGGCAGGCTCGGCTAGCCCTAAACATGGCATATGAAATGCGATCAACTATCACATAGTCAATTTTTGAATTGAAGTACGAATGCAGTTAGCGTGATGTACCGAGCCTAATGCATGTCAACAAATGCATGAATGCACGCATGCATAGCATAAGGTATGCTAAAATAAATATGCCCTAATCTACCATCATAAGCAGGTAAATAAAAGGGAGAAAGAAGTGGGGGTTGGAAGACATACACACACGCACCCACACTTATTACAGACTTGCCCTCGCTCGGAGGGACCGAATAAATATTACAAATTAATTAACTACGCAAGCTAATTAATATTACAAATTAACTAATTTAATTAACAAATTAAATAAATTAATTGAAACAGGAAAACGCCTCGGGAAGCGCGCCGCCATGCGCAAGCTGCCTCTGTTTTCCTTCTTTCACTCCTCTGGAGACTGTCAAAATCTCAGGGTTGCATCCCTAGGCACTGGGGAGTACCACCGGCTGAGTGGAATCACCACCGGCACTGGTATATGTCCATCGGCACAAAATTGAATCTGCCGGCAGAGAAAAGGTTGCCGGCCGGCACCTTACACTGCCGGTCGGCAAAGAAAGTCTGCTGGACCTGCAATTCACAGCAACAGAGGGCAAAACGAGGCATGGCAGCGCAATTCAAGGCATGTATGCATCGACCATATCCCTTATCATTGTAACGACTCAAAGGGACATGTGCCTCGGTTCCCGGACCACCAATCACGCATTTCCATGCATGATGGCCCAAAGAACCAAGTATGCAACTTTGATTTCAAATGTATGCAAACCAATCAAACAAAACTCCCAATCCCTATCACCCAAGTCAAGGGACAAGGAATGCATGCAAGATGCAATGCAACTTAGGCATACAAGCTAAGAATGCAACATGGCATGGCAAGGCACTTATGCAAGCATACAAGCATACATATGGCAATGCAAATAGATGGAAAGATGGACTTATACATGAATTAGGCAGCTCTAGTTAGGCCCAAAACAGTGGCCAATGGAAGAAGGTGAAGTGCCTCGAAATGCGTGCGCACGGGCACGCAAACCGAGGCAATGGCATATGCAATGCAATGGCTAAAACGGCATATAGAATGCAACATGGACTTATACTAACATGAGAGAGCCTCAGCCACACTCACATGAGAGGCCGATGGATGAAAATGAAGTGCCTCGAAATGCGTGCACACGGGCACGCAAACCGAGGCAATGGCATGCGCAATGTAAATGACATGAAAACATGATATGGGCTTATACCAACATGAGTGAGCCTCAGCCACACTCACATAGGATGCCGGCGGATGAAAATAGGACTCTCGAAGTACGTGCACGCGTGCACGCAAACCGAGGACCGAACCTACGGCACGGAATGCCACTCTAACAAGACATGGCAAGATGATATGCTAGCATGCAAATTTCAGAAGCTAAACATGACCCGAAACAGCCCCGAATCATGGCAAAATGGCACCCGATGCATGACATGCGACCCGAAATGCAAAATTAGGCATACACAATGGCCTACAGCTATACAAAGCATGCACAATATGGACATGGAGCATGAAGACAGAAGCAAGGCAGCCTCAAAATTAGCATTTTTCTAGTACAAAACATGGCCAAACAGCAAGCAAAGACGGGGCAAAATTAGTATGCGAAAATGGCCCTAAACATGAGATTATGAAGCAACTCACAGCTGCAAACCCCAAATGGGTTAGGACCCTTCAACAACATTGAAGAGGGACCAAAAATAAGCACTTTCACAGAACTGTAAAAACCTCAAAAACAAAAGCATGGTAGGCTAACAAAACATGCAAGAAAACGGACCAAAAGGTGGCCAAAGAGGCAAGTGGCATATGCAATGCCCAAACTGAAAAATTCCCTTCTACAACATTGAAGAGGGACCAAAAATATGATGTTTTTCAGTAGATGACAAGGCTCGAAAACAGATACAAGCATGGCAAACAATTTATGCAAGATTAAGGCCACAAGAGGGCTATAACATGAAGTACACAAAATATTCATCAAATAGCCAAAGACCCTTAATGAAACATGACAAGGGGGTCAAAATATGGCCACTTTAAGTTCGGACCAAGCCACAAAAACAGAAGAAAAACAGGCTAATAAATTATGCAAAAAAGGGGGCCAAAGAGGGCTACAATGGCAAGTGGTACATGGAGATCCCAAACAAGGATGAGCCCTTCTTCAATGTTGAAGAAGGGCTCAAAATAAGCCTATTCACAGTTTATAACATGCTCCAAAACAGATTACACATGGGCCAAAAATACTATGCAAAAATGATGGCATACAAAGGTGTAAAGAGGCAAGTGCAAAATGGAGGTCTCAAATAGGGTAGGACCCTTAATGAAAGATGAAATACAGCTCAAAAAAAGGCTACTTTCAGTTTTGGCCGGAGCTCAAATATACAAGAAACTATGGCTTAGATATGATGCAAGAATAGGCTAGAAAAGGGAAGAAAAGGAGCTCACCCTTGTAGACCAAGTCTTGACAGCCTCTTGGCTTGAGTTGCAGCACTCCTAGCTCTGAAAATCAGCCTCAAGCTTCTGGAATGGATGATGGAAGCCTTGTGCTATGAGTTGGTGTGTAAATAGCCAAGGATCATGGACTTTTTAGCTTTGAAGAGGGGGGGGTGAATGTATAGATATAGGCTTGTATCTATATGGTGCCTCAGCTGGTTTCTTTTTCTTCTCACCTAGTATAAGGAAGAAGAGGGCTTTCTTTATAGAGCCAAGGGAGTAAGACTTCTCTTAGAAGCTTCAAAACCAAGAGCCAAGATCCTCCATACACGTGTATGGAGGATCCAGTCTGTGCCCTCCAGCTGGCACAGCTGGAATCCACTCAATCTGCAGAATGCTCCGGAAGGTCGTCGGCTAGCAAAAAAGGCCGGTCGGCTACTTTAACCTGCCGGTCGGCACAATAAATTGCCGGCCGGCACAAACAGAGTGCCGATGGGTGGCCGGTGAGGTCAAAAAAGTGCCGGTGGATGTCCAGATTGAAGCCCCGGAAGTTAGTTTTCCAATGGCGCAAACCTTGCATTAAAATTCGTTCTGTGCAAAAAGTTATGCCCTTTTCCGTGAAGCCGCGCAGATTCGATCCAACCGGGATGATGCCCGACTTCAACTGATCATATCTCCCCCACCCGGACTTGGCTCTAGGAGATTCTTGAGTGCAAAATGAAGCCTCGGAAGTAAGCTTTCCGATGGTGGTGGCCCCATAGCTAAACTCCAAGTGTACAGACAGATAAGCCCGATTCAGCGAGGGCTGCTCGACTCGCTTCTACCCGGATTCATGCCGAACTTCTCCCAAATTAGTTTTCTCCTCTCCTTTCCTCTCTTCTTCAACTCCAAACTCCTAAACCAAGTGTTTTGAAGGATTTGCCTCTCTCCTTGCCGAAGAAACTGAACATTTCCCCTGCACACCTGTCTCCACCAAGTAAACCATCAGTAACGCCCAAGTCTTAAGGGCGGTCAAAAATGGGGTGTCTACATAATGTCACTATCATTTCTAAGCTCAAAGCATTGAAATAGCTTGACCTTTCATATAATAACTTACATGGATCAATCCCACCTGCTTTTGGGAATTTGTCTGAGCTTGAGTGTCTTGATTTGTCTTCAAATAAGCTTGGAAATTCAATGAATTGTTCAAGGAAGAGGATGACCGGGGGGACATCTGGCCGGACATCCGGTGGGTGCCATCCTCAACGGTCATATACAGTAAAATGGTGAAAGGTTCCTAGATCCTCAGTTTGATGAAACATTTGCTATTTTCTCAATTTGATACATGTTTGGTGAAACCATTGGAGCATAAAAAGAGGTACTTTTTCACCAAATTTGAATTTGATGATAGATCTGGTGAAGCGTTGGAGATGGCCTAACTCCACTTCGAGCTCAGTTGGCCACTACTGATAGGGTTAATCATTGCCAAAAGTGAAGATTGATTATTTTTTCACTATTAGGGTGTTTTTCTTTAATTGTTTATTTAGTTCCTATTATGGGGTTCTTTGTTGTAGTGTTGTAATGATTGTTGGTGTTGAGCTTGTGGATGTGTTACAGATATATGTTGTTAGACATTCTTACATAGTTGATTGCCCAATTTGATATAATTCTCTACAAAATTGTGAATAATCTTCTATTGATTGAAAAAAAAAGAAAAAAAATGGAGTGACGTATAGTCAAGGTAATCTTGTTTTTCTTTTCTCTGAACAAGTTTTTTATAAATAAATGTGTGACTCTTCTTGACAACAAATTGAGGTGGCATCTTACTTACTTTTATACAAAATTTATCACAATTACATGGTTGTGACAGTCTTGAAAATAAACACCATGTGTTTGGATTCTCTATCTTAAAATCATAGATTCAAATTCAATCATATTGTTCTCTATCCAATTACCATATATATTTTATGTTTGTATAGCATTATTGTAATTATGTTTCACATCAATTTATGTTTTGAAGAGAAGGCATATAATAAAATCTCACATCAGTTTGTAAATTTTGTTTGTTTGTTTATATAGCATTTCTTGCTGTGCCATTATCCTTAGTAGTGCTCACATTCTCTCTTTCATAATGTAATAAGATTCCTATTTCATAGTGACAAAAAGAAGGGGAAAAAATTACTTAATTGTCATGTGTGAGATGTGAATGGAATCTTCATTGATCTACACAGATGATAGCGTCGCGATCTTCATGGCATTCCAAACTCCACAGCTGGAGGTCTTAGGTTTAACAACAATATTCGGTAATGTTACTACAGAAGATGCCACTCGCAATGCTTTGATCCTTGTATGTATTAATTAGTCGATTCTAATTATAATTTCCTATACAGTAAATACATTTTTTTCCATAATTTGTGGTCTTTGATGTTTTTGGAACATTTTCATGATTATTTTTGATGTGCAAATCGATAGGGTGAGATTGCAGGATATCCTGATGTTCCTGTGGCAGAGGGTACCCTGAGCCTCTAAAGGTAACTTCTTTTATGAGTTTATCTATAATTTTCTGCACAGTTGCACTATATCAAAACAAAGGCTACATGTGCATTTAATGTATTTTGGAACAGGGTGGAACACCAGATGTTGCATACTTCATTCACGGTTCAGATGGATTAGGGAACACAAATTTACCTCCTCCAAAATCCAAGAAAATTGAGAAGACTGCATCAGAATTTTTGGTGGATATGGTTTCTGAATATCCTGGCCAAGTATCTATACTGGCACTTGGACCATTGACAAATTTGGCTTTGGTAAGTTTTAGTATCCTTCCCTTCCGTTCACTGTGGTGCATATCACATTTATTTCCAAGTTTTATCAATCTTAAAGATGCATTTTGTTTTGATCAGGCTGTCAAAAAGGACTCATCCTTTGCAAGCAAGGTTAAAAGAGTGGTCATCCTTGGCGGATCTTTCTTTGCATTGGGAAATGTCAATCCTGCTGCTGAAGCAAATGTAAGTGCTCAGCTGGAATTAAGAATTTGGTCTGATCTCCACTCACTTACTCTTGTAAATAATCAGTTGCCGATAAAAAATCATCTTTGGGTCTTGCATTTGGTCACGGGTGATGCACCTGATTTTTGTGATTCCAAATTTTCCATATCAGAACTGCCCAAAGATCAAATTTTCTTAAATGACAAGCATAAAGAACCCCCTCCATCTGTTGTAAATAAATCAGTTGGCTGCTAGTCAAAACAAAAGTGAAGAGGCTGACTAGAGGTCAAAGGTTCATTAGAGAGTGGCAAAACACATCAGACACCAAGGACTTAGAGGACATCTGGGGAAGAGACATGGTCGTCCATCCATTTGAGAGAGAGAGAGAGAGAGAGAGAGAGAGAGTGACGCACGGGAAGCTTATGTTGCAAAATGTACTTCTATTTATAGAAGGTTAGGCATGTGACCATAATTAACTATCAAGATTTCCTAGAATTCTGTTAGGATTTGGTAGAAATATTTAATTATTAGGATTTGTCCAAATCTCAATTACCGAGGTCCCATACATAGTTTTTTGTGATGTGGTCTCTCTCTCTCGACAGAATGCCTAAGTCAGCTTTGCTCGTGAGTGCATAGTGCTAAGGCAGAACGCCCATCTTTAGCCTCTAAGTCACTAGACCCCCCAGAGTCTTGTGATGAACATTGAATACTTTGGCATGCCTGAACCTTGCCTACTGGCTTAGGCACTTGAGCGGGCATTGTATACTCCTTGGAGTAGTAGCTCGTGCAGTTCAGACATGTGAAGTATGAGTTCTGTTGCTATGTTACATGGACTATGGTGTAGTTGTTGCTTGCCATGCGGATATGTGTCTTCGTGTCCTCATCTAATTATTATGTCGAAGGATATGGGGACATGACAACATATTTCTATTTCTCTATGTACTTGTTTTATTTTCTTGAGTAAATGGTGTTAACAAAACTGAAAAGTTTCATTCAGTGATAATTTTTCCATTAAAGCCTCATTTGGCAATTTCACTTTTTAGTTTAAAAGTAAAAAATTTACCAAAAAAATCAAAAAGTCAATAATCTATAGCAAAAAGTTAAAGATTTATTTCTCTTTTTTTTACACATCTTTTTGTAAAAAAATAAAAAAATCATCTCAAACATGCTAATTTTTTAATATCATATTTTAGTTAAAAAATAAAAAAATTACTAACAGAACTTATTCCCAAATGAAGCCTAAATCCGACTAAACAAAACTACTTACACCATTAGGTATACATCAATAATAATTAGTTGTTAACACAATCAAAGGATATCAATCTCTATTTCATAGGATTTAGACATGCAATCTCGTTGTATACAATGGTACTACATATATAATTAATAGACCAAACACCTCGATTCCACCATTTTGATATTAAGGAAGTAACCTTGTTTGCTGTTGCGAAAATTATTAAATAATCTTGAAATACCACTTGATCATACTTTCTCACTCATTACTCATTGTACCCTCTCATATTCTTTAATCACCCAATACAAAATCATAATACCCTCATTCTCCACTAATCATACTATTATGAAGCACCATGTGATCATACTCCCGAACTATCATAGTGATTATTCAGTAGTCCGAAAATATGGCCACGTTGTGCTCCCTAGTACTATGATTGGTGAAGAAAGTGGTGTATTATGATTTTGTTTTGAGTGATTAAAAAACAAGAAGAGACATAATGCATAATTGGTGAGGAAGCATGACTACCTGATATCTCAAAGGTATGTAATGATTTTTCCATTTTAAGTGTATTTAGATTAAGTGTATCTAAAATATAAAATTTATGTAAAATATTTTTAAAAATTCACTAAAAAAAATACGAAAAATAAAAAATTTAATTTTTTGAAAAATGAACTCAATTTTATGGAACCAAACATGGAGAATTGACATAAAAAAATAAAAAATTAAAGTGTGGTCCCTAGGTGAACAATGACTTTGCCACGGTTACAAGAAAACTAATTAAATACATGACAGCAGGTGGCCCTCTCCCGATGATTATTTACACATTAAGAAAAATAATTAAATACATGACAAGACCAGTCTAGACTTGCTAATAGCCAAAAATCAAAAATGCTGTTACCATGCTCGCCAAAGGAACCGATATGTTATCATCCACCACCTCTGTAATTGGGAGTGACTCTACAATTGTTGCCACCAAAGAAATTAAAGCAACTCTTTCCACCGTCCAAATCCAATCCAACTGGAAGTATCAGAGGGCTGAAAAGCAGTAGAACATCCTATCATATGAAAAAAAGTTGTGAGTCAATATCAAATTTCATACGGGGTAAGCTAGTCTACCGTCACGTGTTTGATTGCAAAACAAAGTTTCCAAAACTCACCCAATGGAGATCAAGAAACCAAATATAAACATTGAGATGCTACCAGCCCAACTCTTTTTTTTGTAAGTGCTAATAACAGCACTCAAAAATAAAAAAGGGCAAATTACCTACCAGTCATTTTTTAAAAGTGTGTATTTTATTTAATCCCAAAATTTTTAGATAAACGAAAAATCCTGTGCCCATTATTTTCTGCTCTTTCTCTGCACCTTACTTCTTCTCTTTATATCTATTTCTCTGAAATCCGGTGACGACCACACCTTCCTTTTGTTCTTTTTCTTTCTAATCTAAAGTCACTAGCGACCACCATTGCTTGGGGTTCACCGTCAACCACCGAGCACCGACTCCATGCTTTATGCTCACCGATGGCGAATAAGATAAGTTTCCGACGAAGAAGATGAGCAGATTTACGTTAGATCCAGCTAGATTTAAACCAAAAATAGTTTTCGTAGTGCAAGCCTCTCTCTATATCTGTCTCTTTTCTTCAATTTCTTAGTTTTTATTATTTTTTATTTTATTTTATTTTATTTTACCATTTTTGTGCTTGATGAATTCTAAAATGTGAACGGTTCAGATTATCAAAATTGGGCAAAAAAAAGGGCCCACTAGACCAGACTAGACGGTCTAATCCAATAGAGGACTGGAGACAATCCAGTCCCTTTTATTTACCTCCGAAAAATGTACATGCACATACCGGTTTCATCCATTATATCTAATAAAATAAATTTAAGCAATTGATATAGCCACATTAAATCATAACTAACACTAATTAGACTTGCAATCAAAAAATTACTTTAATCATAACCAAAATACAAATGAGGGCGATCGCAATAGATTTATAACAAATATTATTTTAGAACAAAATCAACTATCATTAGTTCTTTTATTTGGGTAGAATTTTACAAAATCAAATACAATTCTTTCCAACGGGATGGTAGGATTCGAAGAAATGGTAGGAGAAGATTGTATCCAATTTTACGATTGAATTAGAGGGTTACTATTTACCCCTACCTTATTTTAGGGGAGTACATGGTTCGGATTGGTTCGGTTATGAAAAAATTCAAGAACCGAACCGATCCTAACGGTTCTGTAATTTTGAGAACTAGACCAGACCATTACACTTGTAAAACCGGATCAGAACCAATCCAAAAAAACGGTTTGGTTTCGGTTTGGTTTACGGTTCCAAAAATTTCTATTTACAAGAATAAATTGTTAATATTAACAAAATAATTACTCAAACTAATTACATTTAACTCATGATAAAAACTAATAATATTAAGGTATTACTCAATATTACATATCTATACCATCCTAATATCATTAAAATTATAAAAAAATCAATTAATAAAAATAAAACTTGA
This sequence comes from Camellia sinensis, assembly GCF_055761805.1. NCBI lineage: Eukaryota > Viridiplantae > Streptophyta > Magnoliopsida > Ericales > Theaceae > Camellia > Camellia sinensis. The sequence continues at coordinate 91,843,297 of NC_138970.1, read as the reverse complement.
TATTATATATATATATATATATATCTTTTAAAATTCGGTTAAGTTCGGTTCGGTTCGAACTGCGATTTTTTCAAAAAATTCATTAACCGAACCGTTTTTATAGTTCTCATATTTCTTAATCCGAAACCGAACCAATTCTTAATAGAACTGAACCAAACCGTATGATTCGGTTTGGTTCGGTCCGGATTACCGGTTTGAACGGATCTGACTGTTCAAGAACAACTCGTCGGCCGAACTCATCGATCCATTACCTACTGAATCGTTCGGTGAGAACCCAAAAGAAAATTCGAACTCGAACGAGCCAGACTCAGTTGACAAGAAAGAATCTGACCTAGGAGCGGGGGATAACACGTAGTGCATAGGACTTGCAGGAGCACTGGAGAAATAGTTGATGGTGGGGCAGCCACGGCCGGGGCTTGAAGTTGCGGAGACGTAGGGAGTGGAACATGTGCTTTTGATTTCTTTGCTGAGACGGTGGCTTTCGTGAGCATCGTTGGTGTCGCCATTGTTGGAGGAGTGACGGTCGACGTTTGGTTCGCCATTGTTAGGGTTTGAAAAGAGCACCATTGCTGTGAGTTCGAGAGCAGAAATGATAGAGGACCCCCACAACAACAATCCCTACAGAGACATGTCAATGATGAGTGACAGGAGGAAAAAAAAAAAACAAAAAACAACCAATTCCAAGACATTGGGGTGGTGAGGTTTTTCCGCTTGAGAGAGTTTTGGGGTGGGCTTAGAGACTAAAACGAGTCTGACTGGTTTATTGTACACGCAATAATTAGACAGAGAGCTCTGTGAATGAGAGAATGCATACATGGTTATGCGTTGTGCTTCCAATAAATATTGGAATTTAATTTTTTTAAATTAATTTTTATTTTTTATATGTTCTTATTTGGAAAAATTATTCAAAAATTTTATTTCAGAAAATGTTGCTTCATTTAGTTTTGGATGTTTTCTTCAAAACCAATTATTCAAAAATTCCATTCCATTTCAGAAAATTATTGATGGTATGTTGTTTTGGTTTAATTTGGGAGTTTTGGAGTTTACTTTTTTACTTTTGGGTGTGATTTTGGTTTTAATTTTTTATTGGTGTTGTGGTGAGTTGGTTATGGTATAGTGTTATTTTTAATTTTTTGTGGGGGATTGTGTGGAGTGATTTAGAGGATTAGTGATGTTACCCATTTGGTGTGGGTTTGTAATGTAGGTCAACATATAATATGGTCGGGTTTGGTATTGATATGTTACTATTTTATTGTATGTATGTATGTATATATATATATATATATATATATTAAGGAAAAGGGGGCTTTCAATCCCCAAGTCTTGTGGGAATTCCAATATCCCAATTTAAATTTTTTGAATTTTTTATTTAAAAAAAAAAAAAACCTAATATTTATTAACTTTTCCCAACCCCCAAGCTTTACTCTCAAAATAACCCTTTAATGTATAAGAACAATCATAAAAAAAATTCCTTAAAAAGTCTTGAAAAAGGTACTGTAGTAACTATACACGGATTGTATCTATAATTATTTGTATGAGGGGATTTTAAATGCTGATTAGGGGAGTTTGACCAAATCAATAAATACAGGCATGTGGAAAGACATGTGGATTGAAAAAAGTTAATAAATGCTGATAAGGGAATTTTGACGAAATCAATAAATGCTGAGTTTTTTTTTAATAAGAAATTTAGAAAATTCAGATTAGGATATTGAAGCTCCCACAGGATTTGGGGTTAAAAACCCCCATTTTGCTTAATATATAGTATAGATATATATATACATAAAATAAAATAGTAACATATCAATACCAAACCCGACCATATTCTATGTTGACTTGTATTAGAAACCCACACCAAATGGGTAACATCCCCTAAATCACTTCACACAATCCCCACAAAAAATTGAAAATAACACTATACCATAACCAACTCACCACAACATCAATAAAAAATTAAAACTAAAATCACACCCAAAGGTAAAAAAGTAAACTTCAAAACTCCCAAATTAAACCACAACAATGTACCATAAATAATTTTCTGAAATGGAATGGAATTTTTGAATAGTTGGTTTAGAAGAAAACATCCAAAAATAAATGAAGCAACATTTTCTGAAATGGAATTTTTGAATAATTTTTCCAAATAAGAATATATAAAAAATAAAAAATTAATTATTAAAAAATTGAATTCTAATATTTATTGGAAGCACAGCGCATAACCATGTATGCATTCTCTCCTCATTCACAGAGCTCTCTGTCTAATTATTGCGTGTACAATAAACCATTTAGACTCGTTTCAGTCCCTAAGCCCACCCCAAAACTCTCTCTCTCAAACGGAAAAACCCCACCACCCCAATGGATTGGAATTGGTTGTTTTTTGTTTTTTTTTTTCCTCCTATCACTCATCACTGACATGTCTCTATGGGGATTGTTGTTGTGGGGGTCTTCTATCATGTCTGCTCTCGAACTCACAACAATAGTGCTCTTTTCAAACCCTAACAATGGCGAACCAAACGTCGACCTTCACTCCTCCAACAATGGCGACACCAACGATGCTTACGAAAGCCATTGTCTTAGGGAAGAAAGCAACAACATATGTTCCACTCCCTACGTCTCCGCACCTTCAAGCCCCGGTCGTGGCTGCCCTGCTGTCGGCTACTTCTCCAGTGCTCCTACAAGTCCTATGCACTACGTGTTATCCACCGCTCCTAGGTCTGATTCTTTCTTGTCAACTGAGTCTAGCTCGTTTGAGTTCAAATTTTCTTCTGGGTTCTTACCGAACGGTTCAGTAGGTAATAGATCGATGAGTTCGGTCAACGAGTTGTTCTTGAACGGTTAGATCAGGACGATGTCACCACTACGAGCAACACAATTCCAATGCCAAGAACACGAAGAAAATGAGGGCTCTCATCATCATCATCATCATCATCATCATCGCATTCTGGAGTTGGAAGATTCTAAGAACAAAGAAGCTGAAACTCTGTTGATCGAGACAACACCGTCAGGCTCTGCTTCGTTTTCAAGGTCTTCATCGTCTGGAAGGACCTTGAAGAAGTGGAAATGGTTCATGGATCTATTGTACAGAAACAAAACCGAAGGTAGAGATAACAAAAAGAAGTTCTGGTCATCGATCACGTTCACTTGCTCATCATCTTCAAGGGACGAGAAGGAAAAGAATCGCAAGGAAACGCAAAAAAATAGATCTTCGGAAAACTAGTGAACGGCGTCGGAAAGCGTAGGGTTTCGCTGTCGGCTCACGAGTTGCATTACACTGCGAATAGAGCACAAGCGGAGGAGATGAAGAAGAAGACCTTCTTGCCCTACCAGCAAGGACGGCTCGGATGTCTAGGGATTAGCGTTTGCATTTTCGAGTAATTTTATTTGTTACCGTATTATGGGTTGTAATTTAAGCTCTTGTATAGTAGAGACAGAAGCCTTTGTTCCAGTCACCATTGATGATTTTGCTTCTTTAGCTGTGAAGATATTATTGGATTCTTTAGCTATGAAGTATAAATAATATATTTATTTAAATTATTTTAAATAATTTCACTGTACTACGGAAATTATTTTTGGTTTAAATCTAGCTGGATCTAACGTAAATCTACTCATCTTCTTCGTCGGAAACTTATCTTATTGTCCATCGGTAAGCATGAAGCATGGAGTCGGTGCTCGGTGGTTGACGGTGAACCCCAAGCAATAGTGGTCGCTAGTGACTTTAGATTAGAAAGAAAAAGAACAAAAGGAAGGTGTGGTCGTCACCGGATTTAAGAGAAATAGATATAAAGAGAAGAAGTAAGGTGCATAGAAAGAGCAGAAAATAATGGGCACAGGATTTTTTGTTTATCTAAAAATTTTGGGATTAAATAAAATACACACTTTTAAAAAATGAATTGTAGGTAATTTGCCTTTTTTTATTTTCGAGTGCTATTATTTGGTAGAAATATATTTAATTATTAGGATTTGTCCAAATCTCAATTACCGAGGTCCCATACATAGTTTTTTGTGATGCGGTCTCTCTCTCTCTCGACAGAATGCCTAAGTCAGCTTTGCTCGTGAGTGCATAGTGCTAAGGCAGAACGTCCATCTTTAGCCTCTAAGTCACAAGACCCCCCAGAGTCTTGTGATGAACATTGAACACTTTGGCATGCCTGAACCTTGCCTACTGGCTTAGGCACTTGAGTGGCATTGTATACTCCTTGGAGTAGTAGTAGCTCGTGCAGTCCAGACATGTGAAGTATGAGTTCTGTTGCTATGTTACATGGACTATGGTGTAGTTGTTGCTTGCCATGCGGATATGTCGAAGGATATGGGGACATGACAACATATTTCTATTTCTCTATATACTTGTTTTATTTTCTTGAGTAAATGGTGTTTACAAGGTGCATTTATAGCATTCATGCATAATATGGGCACTTTATACTTTGTTTCACAATAAATGTGAATTACTAAATATATCTGTTAGGTGAATGTTTAACTAAACATGCCAGACACACCTCATATCCTTACCCATGAGTGTCAGTGTCCGACAAATGTACTTCATACACACAGAAGTGTCCATGTAATGATTCCTAACTACAAGGGATGTCAGGTTGGCGAGGCTTGCTAAAGATGAAGTCTTAGGACTTAGGCACATTTGAGATGCTTGTCAGTCCTTTGATCCCTCTCAGCTTGGACTGACCATATGGAAACTAGTTTAAGTTCTCATTCTGTCAAATTACACCACTTGCCTTTTCTGAGTTGCAGATTTACGGGGACCCAGAAGCAGCTGATATTGTGTTTACATCTGGGGCAAATATTGTTATTACTGGCATAAACATTACAAGACAAGTCATAATGACAGGTCCTGCTTCGCCTTTTTAGTTTTCTTTGTTAGAGTTTTTGTTTTGTATCATGCTTTAACGAATCTATTTCTCCCCTAAATCAAAGATATCTTGCGGTTTCAGATGCTGACCTTGACGAATTGAGGCAGTCTGAGGGAAGACATGCTCAATTGTTAAGCACTATGTGCAAATGTTACAGAGATTGGCATGTTGAGTCTCTTGGAGTCTATGGTAACTTCTGTTCATAAATTGGACAATATTAAAGTTGTGCTGTTTTGATTGTTAATCAACGTAGTCAGTTATAAACATTAATCAAAATAACAAATTGAAGTTAAAAATGTAGGGATTTTCCTCCATGACCCAGTCAGTTTTGTGGCACTAGTTCGACCCGACCTCTTTACATACAAGAAGGGGGTTGTGCGAGTTGGAACAGAGGGGATATATATGGGGCACACACTCCTGGACCATGAACAAACGTACGTTTAAAAGACCAAGGATACTCTGTTCCCAAACCCCTATGCCTCTATGTCCTAATGTCATTTATGTTTTGTGGGAATTTCAAGAAATGATCGGGTTGAGAGTGCATTGGGATAGAGTGATAGGGATTAGGGGAAAGAGGATTCCGTGCCCATTTCAAATAAAATGCATTTTTGGGGGTGTATTTTGGTCTTTTTCATTATTGTTTCTAAATTTATCTTAATAATCTGATACAGATGGGATTCAAGCAACCCATGGTCAGGATATGCCCCTGTTTCAGTGGCGTGGACGGTTAATGTGGACGAAGTTCTTGATTATATTAAGAAACTGTTGATGGAACCATGAAATCTTTTGAAGTTGTGCTCGACACCCACTGAAGATGTCAAATACTTTGAAAATAAATGTTGGGTTGTCTTCATTTTCTACTTGAGATCCCTTGCACTGTTAGTGACAAACCAAATTTTGGGGGTTGAGTTCTAGTTTGCCGGTCTCCCATAGCTGAAAGTTTGCTGTAATATATGAAATATATAAACGCATTTACTTAATTTATATCAATCAAAGTAAACATTTTACGAACATATAACTTCATGAGTACGCACTGTTTTGTAAACTTTTGAAGTTGTGTGTTGTTTCTTTATACATGGCTTTGTTTTCTTTTAATCTATATTTTGCATGCTTTAATTTATGTTTTGTTTGCATTCATCGGTCAAATAGTTCCTTTGTTGCATTATCTCTTGTATTAGTTTTGTGTACATCTCTGTTTCATTGTTTTTGTACTGTTTAGTCTTCCAAATTCTGATTTGTTGCATACTATGTTGATTTTATTGTTTTGTATTATGCAAATTTGGATATAGTTACATTTTACTGTTACATATTAGTTTGTTTCGCCTTTGAAACCCTGAGCCATCATAATTTTGTTTATTAATTTAGACTACACTAGTCTACATATTGAAGGTGTAGTTGATATTAATCTTAAAATTATGACCTGAAAAGTGCAATTATATATGCTACTAGCAAGTTGGTCTCTGCTCAAGTTCCCTTCATCTCCCTAACCAAAAAGGAGGTGATTATGGTCTTGTTTGGTGTAATTTTTCTGAAGCTAAATGTTGATAACAGCAAAAAACAAGATAAACACACATTTTTCTAACTTCTGGATAATCAACTTTTTTTTTCCTAGCTTATTTAATCCATTTCTGCGTCATAAATAATAATTAGATGCTATACAAAAAAATTCTACACACACATATATATATATATATATATATAATAAATTATAAGCAACTCTAATAAATTAGGTCAAACAAGACCGATATATGTTTGAAGTCATCTTGACGGAGATTTGCACCTAACCTCAACTTTGGCTTTTATTTCCCTTTCTTCCCTTCCTTTCCTTTCCCTTCCCTTCTTTCACCCAGCATACTTCTCCCCTTCTTTTCTCCTAAATTAACTCGACGCACCATGTTACTTTCGGTTGTGGTAGGTGCTTCAGTCTTTGACCTTGGTAGTTTGTTGAGCTTTTTATTTTCCGTTTCCTTCTTCTTGGATAAGTTTGCATTTTCATCAAAATCAAAATTATTAGTAGAGGAATAACAGCTCCTTAGACGTCTTCCTTAAGTATTATACTTGTTAGAAACGGAAGGTCATTTTCCTTACCATCATCTTGAGATGAGCAGTCAACCATTTTGTCCATTTGTTGATTAAATGTTAACGATTTTTACATAAAAAATGAGTGAGACCTCTACCACTCCCTTTGAATGCTGATTGATTCAAATTTTTTTTTTTTTTTTACCCTCCTCTCGTCGACCCCCACGTGTATGTGGAGGTGGTGGGAGTTACGGGTTTGTATCAGTTTTGTTTTTACATGTTCATGGCATTGAGCCTCTTTTAAATACACTATAACTAGAATATCATTCATGCTATGCACGAGATAATTATAGATATTTATATTTGTTTTAGATTTTTTTTAATATATAAATTATATTTTTTAAGATTTTTTATAAAAATAATTTAACAATCTTATCACTAACCATAGTGTATGGAAGAAGTTGAAAAGTATACTGCAGTAACTATATACGGATTGTATCTATAATTATTTGTATGAGGGGATTTTAAATGTTGATAAGGGGATTTTGACCAAATCAATAAATGCAGGCATGTAGAAAGACATGTGGATGGAAAAAAGTTAATAAATGCCGATAAGGGAATTTTGACCAAATCAATAAATGCTGAGTTTTTTTTTTTAAATAAAAAATTTAGAAAATTCATATTGAGATATTGAAACTCTCACAGGTCTTGGAATTAAAAACTCCATTTTGCTTAATATATAACTAGCCTATCACCCGTGCTACGCACGAAATAATTATAGATATGTATATTTGTTTTAGATTTTTTTTAATATATAAATTATGTTTTTTTAAGATTTTTTATAAAAATAATTTAACAATCATATCACTAATCATAGTGTATGAGAGAATTTGAAAATGGTACTGCAGAAACTATACACAGATTATATCTATAATTATTTGTATGAGGGGATTCTAAATGCTGATTAAAGGATTTTGACCAAATCAATAAATGCAGGCATGTGAAAAGACATGTGGATTGAAAAAAGTTAATAAATGTTGATCAAGGGATTTTGACCAAATCAATAAATATTGAGTTTTTTTTTTTAATCAAAAATTTAGAAAATTTAGATTGGGATTATTTAGAGCCATTGAACAAACTACAATCGCATTTTTCTTTTTGTGAGTTAACTTCAATCATATTAAAAAAATCAAATTATAAACAAAAGGAGATAACTTCAATCATACAAATCACAATTTTTTAATACTATCTAACTACAATGACATTTTTCTCATAATAAAAAAATATAATTGAAAAATAATAACCATTAAAATAGTAAATAAAAAAGATTATTTAGAACTATTGAACAAACTAAAATCACATTTTTATTTTTGTGAGTGTTTATGTTTATCTAACTTCAATCATATTAAAAAATAAAATTATAAACAAAAGGAGATAACTTCAATCATACAAATCACAATTTTTTTAATGCTATCTAATCATCATCAATAATTAAAAAAATAATCACAAATTAAGTCAATTGATAATTAAAAAATACAATAATTTATTTTTTAAAAAACATAGTGAGTTAAAAAGATCCATTACAATTTTTTTTTGTCAAAATACAATTTAATCATCATCAATAATTGGTATATTATGTGACTCTAATGAGTATAATCCATTTTGTTTTTCAAAAAACACAGTGAGTTAAAAATCAAATCACAAATTAAGTGAATTGATAGTTAAAAAAACACAATAATTTTTTTTCAAAAAACATAGTAAGTTAAAAAAATCAATTACCATTTTTTTTTTTTGAAATACAATCTAATCATTATCAATAATTGATACTTTAAAAATCAAATCAAAAAATAAATAAATCAAATCACAAATATTTTTATGCTATCTAACTACTATCATATTTTTTCATAAATAATTGTAAGAAAAACTATTAAAACAGTAAATAAAAGATTAAATCACATTAAAAAAAAGAACCATTGAACAAACTACAATCACATCATATTTTTTCCATAATAAAAAAAATAAATAAATGAAAAAAAGAACCATTGACTAACTACAATCACATTTAAAAAAAAAAATCATTGAATTAACTACAATAATATTTTTTTATTTGTGAGTGTTTATGTTTATCTAACTTCAATCATATTAAAAATAAAATTAAAATAGTAAATAAAAAGATTAAATAACATTAAAAAAACAAAACCATTGACTAACTACAACAATCATATTAAAAAAGAGAGCCATTGAACAAACTACAATCACATCACATTACAATCACTTTTTTTTCTTTGTGAGTGTTTATGTTTATTTAATTTCAATCATATTAAAAATAAAATAAAATAGTAAATAAAAAGATTAAATAACATTAAAAAAAACCATTGAATTAACTACAACAATCCTATTAAAAAAAAGAGTCATTGAACAAACTACAATCACATCACATTTTTCCCATAATAAAATAAATAAATGAAAAAAAAGAACTATTAAACTAACTACAATTACATTAAAAAAAAAAGAATCATTCAACTAATTATAATCACATTTTTCTCTTTGTGAGGATTTATATTTATCTAACTTCAATCATATTAAAAAATCAAATTATAATTTTTTATTTGTTAGATAAATCACAAATATTTTTATGCGTTATCTAACAACAATAGTAAAACAGTAAACAAAAGGAAAAGTCAAGAAGGAGAAAACAAAAAGAAGACTTACTGTTTGCATACGTGGTCACTAAAGTTGAAAGTGTAGAAGTGAGAAGTCAAGAAGGAGAAAATAAAAGGAGACTCACTGTTTGCAATAAGTATGTGAAAAGTTAAAAAAATGTGTATATTAGAGAAGTTAAAAAGATTTGGAAGAATTTAATAAGTGCTAAGTTTTTTTTTCAAAAAAAATCAAAAAAATTAAGAAATTAAGGTTAAAATATTGGAACTCTCACAAAACTTGTGGGTTAGAGATAGATATAAATAAATAGATAGATATAGATATAGATATTTATATTTGTTTTTAATTGTTTTTAATATACAAATTATTTATTTTGGAAAATGTACTGCAGTAATTATGAGAGAAGTCAAAAAATCTTGTGAGTTGAGAGAAATTAATAACGACAATGCTACGCAGCTCAAATTTTGTGGCTCAAAAGTGGCTCAAATGGCCAAAACGACGTCGTTTTGAGTACAGAACAACATAAAAATGGCCAAAACAACAGCCACTTTTGAGCCACAAAATTTGAGCTACGAGACATTTTCCAATTAATAAATGCTGAGGTTAAATTTTTTTTTTTTAAAAACAAAAAATTTGAAAATTAGGATTTACACATTGGAGTTTCCACAAGTCTTGGGGGTTAAAAACCCTCGTTCACTTAATATATAGTATAGATATAGATAGATGTCCACCAATGTCTGTTTATTATCATTACTGCAACCTATTGATTCCATGATTATCAACAAACGAAGTGTTGAGTCACTGATCAAATTTTGAAAACAAAAATTCAGAGAAACCGCTCTGATACCACAACTGGTGAGTTCTTTTAGAAATAAAAATTAATTTATTTAAAGAAACACTGACTTGAATTAATTAGATAATGCCAAAATAAATCAAATCAATTAAGTTCAGCTGAGTTAGAACATGCATCCACCATAAGAATAAGCTATCATGCATAAGAGACAAGGATTTGCCATTTAGAATGGGACTTCCAATTGAGAAGGTAAAAAAACTCATTGTGATGCAATTCAATACGGTACTCAGAGATGTACAAAAAACTAATACGGTTTTATTTGTCAATTATGCATTTTAGTCAAAAAGTTATTATAAGTTGTCACATCGTTCTCTCTACTTTTCTGTATATTTTTTCGTAAAAAGTCAAAAATTACTGAAATAACATGTTCCCAAACGAGACTTGCAAGTCTAAAATTAGCTTTTTGGTGAGAAATGGACATGTCAAATGACTTAAAATGTTTTTTATTTTTTATTATTTTTTATTTTAAGTGAAATAAATTTATAAGCCAGCTTATGAGAGCTGCCAAACAAAGCCTAGCTTAATCAAATCAACTTGCATGACTCCATATTCAGACAAAGATTCTACCTACTTACATCCGAGAGCAGTCCATACTTATAAATGTTTTTCCTTATCCATGCCAATCTCTCTTAAACTTTGCTGATTTACTATCCCCTGCTAGCACGCCATTGTCAAACTCTAGCTCCAAGTTACTTGATCGACATAACTAATTTATGTGCAATTGTATGTGCTTTAAGCTTGTACATTGTGTCAAGGATTTGCGACTCACAAAGAAATTCAAAACCCAATCCCATTGATTATAAACCACATATAACACTGAACATTCAACCCACTCAATCTTTAGAATGAAATTTTCAACACAAAAAATGACCAATTGGTACATAGACATTTTCCCTCACTACTTGTGCAAATCATGGTGAGAGATCGGCTTTCTCAATTGTAGTTCTCAAATGTGTCTTACTGTTAAAATATTTTCAAAATATTTTAAAGTTGTTTGTTCTTTGGGTTTTTAAAACTTCCCTTTTTTCTTTTTTTTTTTTCAAACCTACTTCTATAAAATCCAGTCCCACATAAGAAAAAGAGGACAAAGTAATGCCTTAACAAATGAATTCATGAAAGATTCTCTTAATTTGAAGAGAATCAAAGGCCATGCTAGTGTGTATTTATATGTTCCATCGATGGTATTCGCACATGCGCGTGCGCGAGTAGTTGGAAGCATTGTAGCGCTTTAGAGGCGCACTTAGACACTGGAAATTATTTAATATTTTCATAATATTATGTGGTTATACTCTAAATCGATCATCAATTATTTAATCTCATGTTGCTCCCCATTTTCAATATAAATTATGGATTCTTATGCCTCTCCACTAATCAAAATCTTGTGAAATATCACGTATCCATACTCTAAGGGTACTGAATAATCACCCCTTAAACACATGGCAAGTGTGCATGTGAGGAATGATCAAAGATTGTTGATTTTTTCAATTCATAGTGGGTGATCATTGAATGTTTTACTTATGTCGTACTAAAAAATTATTTTAAAATTTAAAAGAAAAAATAGTTGGGATTATGTCAATAAATTGTTTTCATTTAAATTGTAATGGGTAATATTTTATTTTAGGTATTATCATCATCTTGTGATCGATCTCTAACATTTAGAGCAAAAAAAAAATTAAGTGAATTATAAAAAGAGTTAATTATACTTATCACCACTGTAGTTTTATCAAAATCTTATTTTAGATCTTAAACTTTCTATTATAATAGTCAACCCTCTATACTTTAAGTCAAGTTGCAATCTTGTATTTCCATCCATCTACCGTTAACAAAGTTGTAATTTGTCATTTGAATCATGTATGGCATTTTTGTTGTCTCATTATTAAAATATTACTTTAGTCCTTACACTTTCTCCGAAATCTCACTTTAATGCCCCCACTATCAATTTCCGTTTGCTTTATTGACGATAGATAAATGGAAGGATGTGAATGAAACTTGATTTAAAGTGTAATGGGTTGATTGTTACAAAAATCAAAGTGAGATTTTAATAAAAGTACATTAGAATTAAATATAAGTTACCCATTATAAAAATTACTTTTGGCATAAAAGATAAATATATATATTTTTATTTCATATTTTCTCCAATGACATAACAACTAAAATTTTTAATTCACAATTAAATATTGAAATTTATTTAAAATTTGTTAAAATCAAAAGTAGATTGGAGAATGAAATGGAAATTTTTTGAAGAGTAGCATTGACCTCTTTTTCCGAACCTTCCCAGATCAAGTCCTTCCTAACCCGTATTAGGCTCTACCTCTAAATCATTTTACTTCCCTTGTTAACCACTTGTAATTAGGGATGTGTGCGGTGCGGTGCGGGTCGGTGCGGTTTAAAGGAAAAATAGATAAAATTATCATTAGAATTTGCCATTTTTATTATCAAAAACTGGCGGTTCGGTTAGCAAATAATGTAGGATTTGCCTTGGCGGTTCGGGCCGATTGACGGTTTATAAAAAATGTAATTCAAATTATAAAACTTGAATAAAAAACATTAACAAACTAGTAAACTGAACATCCAACACTTTAAATAAATTATACAACAACAATTTAGCAAGACAATAAATACTAGAAAAAGTTCAAAAAAAAATTCTAAAGTTAATCTAAGTTCAACATAGTTCACAACAATCCAACATAGTTCATCCAACATCCAACATCCAACATAGTTCTAAAAAAGGTTCTGAAAAGTTAATGATAGTGCACAAACAATCCAAAAGTTCGAAAGTTAATCTAAGTCCAACATCCACCATAATTCTAAAAAAAAAAATTCTGAAAAGTTAATCAAAGCTCACAAACAATCCAAAAATTCAAAGAAATTAATCTACTAATCAAACTCCACAATAACTTCAATCCTTCACAGTTGCTTCAACCAAACTCCAAAAACTTCATTAATCTGTGGACATAAGCAAAGAAAACATAAATAAATAACAAAAAACTATCATCAAAATCATTAAAAAAAATTTAAAAAAAAAACATTATAACAAAATAATATTCAAGAGTAAGAATTAAGTCTAACATCAAGAACTTTAAAGCCAAACTAACTTGGAGACAAATTAGTCTTCAACAATAGTTGCTTCTTGTGTAGTAGATGATGAAAAAAATTCTGAAAAATAAAAATATATTTTTAATGTTATTCAAAATTACATAAAAGCTAAAATCAATATTGAATAATCTTTTCAAAATAAATGCATATCAAAAAAATTACCTGACTCAATTTCTTCATATTGTTCAACATCATCCATACATTCTCTAAGATTGATTGGAATTGATAAAGACCGTAACCAATTTTGTGCACAAATTAGAGCCTCCACCATCTTTGGCGTCAAAGAACTCCTAAATGGATCAAGCCCACGTCCACTGGTACTAAAAGCTGACTAGCCACTGTAGAAACTGGAACAGCCAACACATCTCTTACTATTAGAGAGAGAACCTTATACTTATTGCCATTAACCTTCCAGCAATTCAAAATATCAAAGTTTGGAACTCTTGGGTCTACACAATCATCAACCAAATATTTTTCCAACTCTAATTTGTTCTCCACACTTTTTTCTGACTCCAAATGGTTAATATATTGAGAGGCAAAGAGTGTCATGGGATTTTCTTCTTCCTCTTCATCAACTTCCATCACTTAAGGAGCTTGACTTGCATATGAAGGTGCAACATTACCAACATTGTTCTTTTCAACATAATGATCAAACAAGCGCTCCAATGTTGCCTTCACCCTCGCCACTAAAATTTCTACCTTGTCATTTTCATACACTTTATTGAATGAAAATTTAAGATATGTCAACTTGTAGTGAGGGTCTAACACAACGGCAACATATAACAAGAAATCGATATTATCGAGATTTTCTCAATATTTGTTGTATTTCAATTTCATCTTATCAGCCATGTTACTCAACACTGCATCTCCACTTTTTCTCAATTGAACTAATTTAGATTGCACCGATACAAGTTGATGAAAAAAAACATTAGATGTCACATGCAAAGACCCTGAAAGTTGCAAAGTCACATGATAAAAAAGTCTTAAAAATTTCACAAAGACTCTAGCTACCTCCCAATCTTCTTCTTTAGGATATGAGATGAATCTTTTTCCTTTCCCTTTGCCTCTTCCACCATCATTCTCATTTTCAGCATCATTCTCCATGAAAAATAACTTGAATCGTGGGTCATCCTCTTCTAAACACTCAAAAGCTTTTTGAAATTTCTCGGCTACCTCCAACATCAAATAGGTGGAATTCCACCTTGTTGGAACATCAAGGCATAACAAACTTTTACAAGTAATCTTTTTATGCTTCACACAATTTTTAAAAGTTTGTAGCCTAGCTGGAGATGACTTTACATATTTCACAGCTTTTCGAATCTTGGCAATTGAGTGATTTTGTTCTTTTAAACCATCACAAACAATTAAATTTACTATGTGTGCACAACATCTCATATGCAAAAACTCATTTGCCAAGATAGTGGAAGGCCAATATTTCGTTCTTCTCTCAAAAAACGTAATAGCACCATCATTACACTACAGGAAATCAGGGATTTAGCGGTGTTTAATTAAACGTCAATTTTTCTAATTTTTAACTGCGTTTTATAACCGTCGTATATGTTTTTAACCAAAACGGCACCGTTTTCTATTTAAAGGCATCTAAAAGTGCCTCCAAATGTGGTAGATACAAACGCCCCTTTTTTGAAACCCTTATTTTTTAATCTGAGCCCTCTCTCTCTTATACGCACACCTCTCTCTTATCTTATACGCAGACATCTCTTTCTCTCTCTCTCAGCGACGAAGAAGACGGAGGAGATAACTCTACGAAGAAGCTTCGTATCTCGAAAGATCAATCGGCTGTTCAGAGCGATTTCGAAGTGATTTCAAAGATTCAGATCGATATCAATCGGCTGTTCAAAGCGTTTTCGAAGATTCAGATCGATTTCGAGATTCAAAGCGATTTCGATTCTCCGTCGCCACCGTCATCTACACCGGCGAGGTAGCGAGCTCCACCGTCTCTCTCTCTCTCTCTAGATCTCTCTCTCTAGATCTCATACTGATTGTACCTTTATAAGGGTTTCTGGCTCTGAGTTGGTTTAGAAGTATATCGGTGAGGGCTCTCAAATGGTTAGATAATTTTTTTTTATGGCCATATTTGTCTGACTTCATTGATAACATTGTTATTGCCAAAAAATCATAATATCGTGTATATCAGGTTAATAAATCTTTTTAGTCTACAGAAGTGTTATATAGTTCCTCTTACATGTTTTTATGTGTGATTTATTTTTGTTTATGTTGTATAGGGAGCATGCTCCATCAATCATCTTTATGGATGAAATCGATAACATTGGATCTGCTTGAATGGAATCTGGATCTGGTAATGGTGATAGTGAAGTGCAGCGGACGATGCTGGAGCTTCTCAATCAACTGGATGGATTTGAGCATCATTCTTGTCACGCCCTCAAAATTAACCCATTATATATCATTGACATTTATTATTTAAAGAAGACAATCTGTTAATTCATTCATCAGAGTATTACAAAATAAAGCATTACATGTATCATCGAATAAAATGCCCTACAGGCTTACATCTTTCCAAGCCAACACTTGGATACAAAAATATGAGTTCTAACTCAATACAAGGAAAGCCCTAGGCTTGAATGTTTACATGTACTAATAATTTAAGACAGTTAACTAAAAGTAGTCTTCTTCAATCCAGAAGCCAAACCCTCCCAAGCTAATTCCTTGGAGGTAGTTTATCACCTGAACCTGAAAATGATGTTCCCATAAAGGGTGAGCCACAGCCCAGTAGAAATATACTAAACCACGTATAAGCAATGAATAAAGCAATAGCATTCAACAGATGGTTAACCAAGATAATCAATTACTTCAATTTACAGTCTCATGACACTATTGTCTAAGATACGTTTTACTTTCCAATTTTATCAACATGGCTCAGAACCTGGCCAAACTTACAACAGTGAATCACATATATCATATTCACATTCTTCCAATATCAACAAACAAATGAGACTCAAGCTCAAATCAAACACTTCATACTTCCAGATTGATACACATTTTAGTGCTGTATCAATAAAACACTTCTATATAAATAAGCACACATAAAAGTGATGCTAATGGAGTCCATCCCCTATCTCCTCCCAAACAAAATCCGGTTTAGAGGTCCATCCCCTATCTTCCCCTAAACCGTGGAGTACATCCCCTATCTCCTCCCACACACAAAACAATGTATGCAAATGCAATGCTCAACCAATACATGTATTTTCTGTATCAATGCCATAGTCAAAATTAATGACTTAACCAATGTGATTAGTTCCAATTATTCCTAATCCACATGCAATGTCTACAACAATCACGACTATCCTCCACCGATAGCCCAAAACAGTTATTTCTAAACTGAAAATAACTATGTCCACAATTCAATAGACAAATGATTCAAATAATCCAATTATGCCATTTAATCAATGAATTCCCCAATTCCATGAATTTAACCATCTTTTCCCAATTCCATGAATTACTTATACAAATCAATTCAATAATTCAATTAGGGTTTTTCCCAAAATTTACCAAAGTATTCCCAACATATTAAAATACCAAAACTTAGAACATAACCTATAAAATGGAGTAGGAAATCCCTACCTTACAGAAAACAACCCAAATGGTGAAGACAAAGATGAGTACCCAAATACCAAAGTGCTCCAAATTGCCAAATGTTCAGATTAAATGGAAGCCCTCGACCCACTCTATCTTTTTAATGAAGGATCTACGGTAGAAACACTCCCTAAGTGGATCAAATCTAAGAGAGAAGGTGAGTAGGGAGAAGGAGAAGTCGGACCTAGGGTTTGGAATCCAAAGAAGATGAAAAAGACTGATCAAATCCCGCTGCTGTGTATATAAACTGGACAGGCTCGCTCGAGCGAAGACTTGGTCGCTCGAGCGACCAGACACAGAGAAACTACGCTCGAGCCAAGGAAGCCTTGCTCGAGCCAACAACCCAAAAGCTCGCTCGAGCGAAAGAAAGCTCGATCGAGCGAAGAACTCAAACCCTCAGGCCTGAAACCAGACTCACGCTCGAGCGAAGGAACTATTGCTCGAGCGAAGAACAAACTAACTCGCTCGAGCGAAGAAAAGCTCGCTCGAGCCAAGAATGCAAAGCTACAGGTCCATACAGGACGCCAACTCTCGCTCGAGCGACCAAACCCCAGCTCGAGCGAAGAACAAAAATGACATCTCGCTCGAGCGACAAACTCCTCGCTCGAGCGAATAACCAAAATTCTGGACAGCAACACTTGGTTTCTAAACCCAACCAACCTGAACAAACCTGCCCAACACATCCTATAATTCCAAATAAGAAAATAAAGAACAACAACAACAACAATTATACAATGACAGAATCTACGGAACAGTCCGGATACAATAATCAAATGGGAAAAGACCGGGGTCGCTATAACCTCCCCCCCTTCAAAGAATTTCGTCCCCGAAATTAGGCACAAATTTGAAAACAGGTTTTTCTCAATACCCAAAGATAGTATAGAACAATAATAAACAACTTGACCTAATACTGGTCACTTCATCTCTTTATCCAGAGGCATCCCACAATATATATAAAACAACATATATTTCAACCTGCAACATTATTATGTATTATTCCTTTCAATGTTAACAATTTCCATATCATATTCAATTGCATGATATATATAACACATCCAACAATGTAATCAACATATACAATGTTACACTAATCTTCTATAATGAAACAAGTTTCAAGATACACCCATTTACCAAAACATACTCAATGTTTTACAACTTAAGACATATGTAAAGCTCTTAAGTTCAATAATATAACAGAATCTAATTATAAGATTACAAATCACCAAACATGTCCGGATATTTCTTGCGGACTTCCAATTCACGTTCCCAAGTGGCTTCCTCCACTCCGTGGTGTTTCCACAAAACTTTGACCAAAGGGATGGTCTTGCCTCGCAAAACTTGATCCCGCCTATCCAAGACTCGAATCGGTCTCTCCTCATACGAGACATCCTCATCAACTACTAAATCGGTCCAATCCAACACATGTGATGGATCCGGCTCATACTTTCGAAGCATACTCACATGAAACACGTCATGTACTCCGGACAACTGCGGCGGCAAAGCTAAACGATAAGCCGCCTCGCCAATCCTCTCAAGGATCTCAAACGGACCAATGAACCGAGGGGACAACTTCCCACTCTTCCCAAACCTCATCAAACCCCGTCTAGGTGATATCTTCAGAAAGACATGATCACCCACCTCAAACACCAAAGGTCTCCTCCTACGGTCGGCATACGATTTCTGACGACTCTGTGCTGTAACAAGCCTCTTACGGATAAGCTCAACTTTCTCCGTCGTTTCCCTCACCAACTCTGGACCCAACAGAGGTGCATCACCCACCTCGGCCCAACACACAGGAGATCTACACGGTCGGCCATACAAGGCCTCAAATGGTGCCATACCGATACTAGACTGGAAACTGTTGTTGTAGGCAAACTCCACCAACGGTAAGTGCCTCTCCCACGACCCACTAAAGTCTAGAACACAACCCCGAAGCATATCCTCAAGTATCTGAATAGTACGCTCGGACTGTCCGTCAGTCTGAGGATGATAAGCCGTACTAAAGGTCAACTTAGTGCCTAAGGCACCCTGCAAACTCTGCCACAACCTGGCAGTAAAACGAGGATCTCTATCTGAGACGATCGTCACTAGGACCCCGTGCAATCTCACTATGTCCCGAATATACAAGTCGGCAAGATGATCTACCGAATCTCTCACGCGCATAGAAATAAAGTGCGCCGACTTAGTCACCGGTCTACAACCACCCAAATAGCATCACTACCCCGCTGAGTCCTCGGAAGACCTACAACGAAGTCCATAGTGACATGCTCCCACTTCCACTCGGCAATAGGCAAGGGTTGCAACAAACCCGCTGGCCTCTGATGCTCGGCCTTCACTTGCTGGCAAGTAAGGCACTTAGATACGAAAGCTGCCACATCTCTCTTCATACCCCGCCACCAAAACTGGCGACCCAAATCCCGATACATCTTAGTGCCTCCCGGATGCACCGCAAGGCGTGAATGATGAAACTCTCGGAGTACCTCCTCTCGGCAAGACTCCGGCACAAACAGACGGTCACGGTATCTCACACTCAGGTCGGAAAATACCATCAAACCCTTCTCAACCTTCCCACCGGAAATCTTCTCACGGAGAGATTCTACCTCAAAGTCACCTCTCTGAGCCTCTAACACTCGAGTCACAAGTGAAGGCTGTGCAATAACAGAAAACAAGGCCGCAGCCTCAACGGATTCGCCCAGAAGTAAATCAAACTCCCCAAGTGCACCCAACATCTCCCATTCTCGGACGGCTATATTAGCTATGACACCAACAGGTTTTCTGCTAAGGGCATCGGCCACCACATTGGCCTTTCCCGGATGATAATGCAACTCAAAGTCATAATCCTCTATAAATTCCATCCACCTTCTCTGCCTCAGGTTCAAGTCTTTCTGAGTAAACAAATACTTCAGACTCTTATGATCCGAGAACACCTCGAACCTCTCACCATAAAGATAATGCCTCCAAATCTTCAAGGCAAAAATCACAGCTGCTAACTCTAAATCATGTGTAGGGTAATTTTGCTCGTGAATTTTCAACTGACGTGAACCATAGGCAACTACTTTCCCTTCTTGCATTAACACACAACCCAGACCCTCTCGTGAGGCGTCACAATAGACTGTATAACCCAACCCTCTCTCTGGAATAATCAATACTGGAGCGGTAGTCAGTCTAACTTTCAACTCCTGAAACGACTTTTCACAAGTCTCACTCCATACAAATTTGACTCCCTTTCGAGTCAGCCTAGTCAACGGTGATACTAACCTGGAGAAATCTTTCACAAACCGACGGTAATACCCAGCTAATCCCAGAAAACTGCGGATCTCAAATACACTCTTAGGCTGTGCCCAATCCTGCACTGCCTCTACCTTGGATGTATCAACAGACACTCCTTCACTGGATACCACATGGCCTAAGAATTTGACTTCTCTCAGCCAGAACTCACACTTCCCAAACTTGGCATACAGCCTATGGGCTCTAAGTAACTCAAGCACCACCCTCAAGTGTGCCTCGTGCTCCACCTCAGAAGGCGAATAGATAAGGATGTCGTCCACAAAAACGACTACAAACCGATCCAAGAATTCCCGGAAGATCCGGTTCATCAAGTCCATAAAGACTGCCGGTGCATTGGTGAGCCCGAATGGCATCACCAAAAACTCATAATGGCCATACCGCGTACGGAATGCCGTCTTCAGAATATCCTCTTCCCTGACCCTCAACTGGTGGTAACCCGATCTCAAGTCTATCTTAGAGAAACAACGGGAACCCTTCAACTGGTCAAACAGGTCATCTATACGGGGCATAGGGTACTTATTCTTGACCGTAGCCCGATTCAACTTCCGGTAATCTATACAAAGTCTCAAAGCACCTCCTTTCTTTTTAACAAAGAGGGCCGGTGCTCCCCACGGCGAAACACTAGGACGTATAAAACCCTTGTCTAATAACTCCTGGAGCTGAATCTTCAACTCAACTAACTCGGCTGGGGCAAAACGATAAGGTGCCATAGAAATCGGTGCTGTGCCTGGCACTAGGTCAATGGAAAACTCAATCTCCCGACGCGGTGGCAAACCAACAAGATCCTCAGGAAAGACGTCCGAGTACTCACAAACCACCCTTGGCAACACAATCTGTGTCTCCTCATCCTCACTAATCGAAAGGTTAGCAAGTAAACTACTAAGCTCACTCCGTCCTCGTGGAACATACCCCGGTGGCAACACATCACCAACCCGGTCCCCCAGAAAATGAAAATACTCTCCGCTCAAGGTACAACAAGTGACCCTCTGGCGGTAGCAATCAATAACTGCCCGGTATGACGATAACCAGTCCATACCCAAAATAACATCGAAACCCCTCATAGGCATAACGACAAAGGAAAATGGAATTCTATGATAATCAACCTCTATATCACAACCCCTAACACCTTGTTTCAAAATCAATTCACCCCCAAGAGGTGACACTACACATATAGGAGATGCTAACTGTGCTAACTCCAATTCCAAAACAGATGCAAATGCAGCAGACACAAAGGAATGAGATGCACCCGTATCAATCAAAACATTAGCAACCGAGTTGCAAAACAAGAAGGTACCTCTCACAACTGATGGAGTCGGTACAAGATCCTGCGCGGTAACAGCGTACACGCGCCCAGACGACCTCTGATCAACCTGCTCACCCCTAGGAGCATAAGATTGCTGCACTGTCTGGGACGATGAAGCCCCCTGATTAGCCCTCGAGGCCTGACCCGACTGAGCTGGCTGCTGACCCTGAATCGGCCTCAAACCAGATGCACCAGGTGTGCCACCCAACTGTGGGCAATACCTCTTCATGTGCCCTGGCTGACCACACTGATAACACGAGAGTGGCTGACCTCTACCCTGACTCTGGCTCTGAGATCGAGCCGAAGATGATGCTGCTCTCTGAACTCCTCCCCTCTGAGGACAAACTGGAGACTTGTGGCCTAGCTGGCCACACTTGAAACAGGTAATGTCTCCCTGACTGCCTTTCCCCGAACTAGCACTCGGTACAGGAAAAGTCGATCTAGCAAAGCTACCCTGAGACTGCTGGGGATTAAAACCCTTCTGTCTCCTACCATCACTCTGACTATCCTGACTCCTCTTGGAGCCCTTCTGCCCTTCCTCCTCCTCCTGCATCATGATCTCCATATGGGCTGCAGCATCAACCATACGCCCATAATCCCGAATCATAGTTCCCCCAACTCTCAGCTTGAGGCCACGCCTCAACTTCTTCTCAAACTCAATACAACGGCGTTCCTCAGACGCCACCAACTCAGGTGCAAACCTGGACAAACTAGTAAATGCAGCCTCAAACTCGGCCACTGAAGAACTCGCCTGCTTAAGCTGACAAAACTGGTCTCGCAGCTTCTCCCTAACTGCCGAAGATAAAAACTTCTCCTGGAAAGCATTCACAAAAGCCTCCCACGTATCTCCTATACGCTCCTTAGTAAACTTCCACCACTGACCCGCATCCCCCTTCAACTGGAAAGATGCCAAGGTCACTTTCAACCCCTCGTCTTCGATGCCAAGCATCTCAAACGTCTTCGTTGTCTGTTCGAGCCATTCATCTGCCTTAAGTGGCTCTTTAGGATCACCCACAAATTCATCCGGATTAGACCGGAAGAACTCCCTCTTCAGAAAGGAAGGTCCTGCATCCGCAATAACAGCCTGAGCTTGATTCTCAGCTCTGAGAATGCCTACTGACTCCCTGAATGCCCCTGCTATCTCTCGGGCTAGAGCGCCCATAGCCTGCTGGCCTACTGGCTCGGCCACATTGGCCTGGCCAATTCCCTCTTGAACTGCCGGAATCTCCTCTGGCACAGGCACCTCCTGCCTACCCGGCCTACCACGCCTACCGCGTCCTCGTCCTCTTCCTGACATCCTAATAAAGGAAACAAAGACATTAGCACATTAATAAATGTGCCGAAGCTAAACACTCACGTCCTAATGCAATGGACAACAATAATTCATTCCACGTAAGCACATAATCACATAAGCACCTACGAATTTCATTCCCGGATAATGATAGTCCCAATGCGTTACTATAGTTCCGGTTGGAAGCAGCAGTGATCAAGTGCCTTTCCAACAAGACTACTAGAAACTCAAGGGTCCAATCAACATCCTAGAAACTACATTCCATACCCACATAATCACATAAACATGTTATCACATAAGCATATAACATTACACTAAGTCTCTATCAAAACGAGACGAACCCAATGTGATACTAATCACTTCCCACGTACCCAAAGTATTCAAACCCGGTACGCTCTGATACCAAGTTGTCACGCCCTCAAAATTAACCCATTATATATCATTGACATTTATTAGTTAAAGAAGACAATCTGTTAATTCATTCATCAGAGTATTACAAAATAAAGCATTACATGTATCATCGAATAAAATGCCCTACAGGCTTACATCTTTCCAAGCCAACACTTGGATACAAAAATATGAGTTCTAACTCAATACAAGGAAAGCCCTAGGCTTGAATGTTTACATGTACTAATAATTTAAGACAGTTAACTAAAAGTAGTCTTCTTCAATCCAGAAGCCAAACCCTCCCAAGCTAATTCCTTGGAGGTAGTTTATCACCTGAACCTGAAAATGATGTTCCCATAAAGGGTGAGCCACAGCCCAGTAGAAATATACTAAACCACGTATAAGCAATGAATAAAGCAATAGCATTCAACAGATGGTTAACCAAGATAATCAATTACTTCAATTTACAGTCTCATGACACTATTGTCTAAGATACGTTTTACTTTCCAATTTTATCAACATGGCTCAGAACCTGGCCAAACTTACAACAGTGAATCACATATATCATATTCACATTCTTCCAATATCAACAAACAAATGAGACTCAAGCTCAAATCAAACACTTCATACTTCCAGATTGATACACATTTTAGTGCTGTATCAATAAAACACTTCTATATAAATAAGCACACATAAAAGTGATGCTAATGGAGTCCATCCCCTATCTCCTCCCAAACAAAATCCGGTTTAGAGGTCCATCCCCTATCTTCCCCTAAACCGTGGAGTACATCCCCTATCTCCTCCCACACACAAAACAATGTATGCAAATGCAATGCTCAACCAATACATGTATTTTCTGTATCAATGCCATAGTCAAAATTAATGACTTAACCAATGTGATTAGTTCCAATTATTCCTAATCCACATGCAATGTCTACAACAATCACGACTATCCTCCACCGATAGCCCAAAACAGTTATTTCTAAACTGAAAATAACTATGTCCACAATTCAATAGACAAATGATTCAAATAATCCAATTATGCCATTTAATCAATGAATTCCCCAATTCCATGAATTTAACCATCTTTTCCCAATTCCATGAATTACTTATACAAATCAATTCAATAATTCAATTAGGGTTTTTCCCAAAATTTACCAAAGTATTCCCAACATATTAAAATACCAAAACTTAGAACATAACCTATAAAATGGAGTAGGAAATCCCTACCTTACAGAAAACAACCCAAATGGTGAAGACAAAGATGAGTACCCAAATACCAAAGTGCTCCAAATTGCCAAATGTTCAGATTAAATGGAAGCCCTCGACCCACTCTATCTTTTTAATGAAGGATCTACGGTAGAAACACTCCCTAAGTGGATCAAATCTAAGAGAGAAGGTGAGTAGGGAGAAGGAGAAGTCGGACCTAGGGTTTGGAATCCAAAGAAGATGAAAAAGACTGATCAAATCCCGCTGCTGTGTATATAAACTGGACAGGCTCGCTCGAGCGAAGACTTGGTCGCTCGAGCGACCAGACACAGAGAAACTACGCTCGAGCCAAGGAAGCCTTGCTCGAGCCAACAACCCAAAAGCTCGCTCGAGCGAAAGAAAGCTCGATCGAGCGAAGAACTCAAACCCTCAGGCCTGAAACCAGACTCACGCTCGAGCGAAGGAACTATTGCTCGAGCGAAGAACAAACTAACTCGCTCGAGCGAAGAAAAGCTCGCTCGAGCCAAGAATGCAAAGCTACAGGTCCATACAGGACGCCAACTCTCGCTCGAGCGACCAAACCCCAGCTCGAGCGAAGAACAAAAATGACATCTCGCTCGAGCGACAAACTCCTCGCTCGAGCGAATAACCAAAATTCTGGACAGCAACACTTGGTTTCTAAACCCAACCAACCTGAACAAACCTGCCCAACACATCCTATAATTCCAAATAAGAAAATAAAGAACAACAACAACAACAATTATACAATGACAGAATCTACGGAACAGTCCGGATACAATAATCAAATGGGAAAAGACCGGGGTCGCTATAACCTCCCCCCCTTCAAAGAATTTCGTCCCCGAAATTAGGCACAAATTTGAAAACAGGTTTTTCTCAATACCCAAAGATAGTATAGAACAATAATAAACAACTTGACCTAATACTGGTCACTTCATCTCTTTATCCAGAGGCATCCCACAATATATATAAAACAACATATATTTCAACCTGCAACATTATTATGTATTATTCCTTTCAATGTTAACAATTTCCATATCATATTCAATTGCATGATATATATAACACATCCAACAATGTAATCAACATATACAATGTTACACTAATCTTCTATAATGAAACAAGTTTCAAGATACACCCATTTACCAAAACATACTCAATGTTTTACAACTTAAGACATATGTAAAGCTCTTAAGTTCAATAATATAACAGAATCTAATTATAAGATTACAAATCACCAAACATGTCCGGATATTTCTTGCAGACTTCCAATTCACGTTCCCAAGTGGCTTCCTCCACTCCGTGGTGTTTCCACAAAACTTTGACCAAAGGGATGGTCTTGCCTCGCAAAACTTGATCCCGCCTATCCAAGACTCGAATCGGTCTCTCCTCATACGAGACATCCTCATCAACTACTAAATCGGTCCAATCCAACACATGTGATGGATCCGGCTCATACTTTCGAAGCATACTCACATGAAACACGTCATGTACTCCGGACAACTGCGGCGGCAAAGCTAAACGATAAGCCGCCTCGCCAATCCTCTCAAGGATCTCAAACGGACCAATGAACCGAGGGGACAACTTCCCACTCTTCCCAAACCTCATCAAACCCCGTCTAGGTGATATCTTCAGAAAGACATGATCACCCACCTCAAACACCAAAGGTCTCCTCCTACGGTCGGCATACGATTTCTGACGACTCTGTGCTGTAACAAGCCTCTTACGGATAAGCTCAACTTTCTCCGTCGTTTCCCTCACCAACTCTGGACCCAACAGAGGTGCATCACCCACCTCGGCCCAACACACAGGAGATCTACACGGTCGGCCATACAAGGCCTCAAATGGTGCCATACCGATACTAGACTGGAAACTGTTGTTGTAGGCAAACTCCACCAACGGTAAGTGCCTCTCCCACGACCCACTAAAGTCTAGAACACAACCCCGAAGCATATCCTCAAGTATCTGAATAGTACGCTCGGACTGTCCGTCAGTCTGAGGATGATAAGCCGTACTAAAGGTCAACTTAGTGCCTAAGGCACCCTGCAAACTCTGCCACAACCTGGCAGTAAAACGAGGATCTCTATCTGAGACGATCGTCACTAGGACCCCGTGCAATCTCACTATGTCCCGAATATACAAGTCGGCAAGATGATCTACCGAATCTCTCACGCGCATAGAAATAAAGTGCGCCGACTTAGTCACCGGTCTACAACCACCCAAATAGCATCACTACCCCGCTGAGTCCTCGGAAGACCTACAACGAAGTCCATAGTGACATGCTCCCACTTCCACTCGGCAATAGGCAAGGGTTGCAACAAACCCGCTGGCCTCTGATGCTCGGCCTTCACTTGCTGGCAAGTAAGGCACTTAGATACGAAAGCTGCCACATCTCTCTTCATACCCCGCCACCAAAACTGGCGACCCAAATCCCGATACATCTTAGTGCCTCCCGGATGCACCGCAAGGCGTGAATGATGAAACTCTCGGAGTACCTCCTCTCGGCAAGACTCCGGCACAAACAGACGGTCACGGTATCTCACACTCAGGTCGGAAAATACCATCAAACCCTTCTCAACCTTCCCACCGGAAATCTTCTCACGGAGAGATTCTACCTCAAAGTCACCTCTCTGAGCCTCTAACACTCGAGTCACAAGTGAAGGCTGTGCAATAACAGAAAACAAGGCCGCAGCCTCAACGGATTCGCCCAGAAGTAAATCAAACTCCCCAAGTGCACCCAACATCTCCCATTCTCGGATGGCTATATTAGCTATGACACCAACAGGTTTTCTGCTAAGGGCATCGGCCACCACATTGGCCTTTCCCGGATGATAATGCAACTCAAAGTCATAATCCTCTATAAATTCCATCCACCTTCTCTGCCTCAAGTTCAAGTCTTTCTGAGTAAACAAATACTTCAGACTCTTATGATCCGAGAACACCTCGAACCTCTCACCATAAAGATAATGCCTCCAAATCTTCAAGGCAAAAATCACAGCTGCTAACTCTAAATCATGTGTAGGGTAATTTTGCTCGTGAATTTTCAACTGACGTGAACCATAGGCAACTACTTTCCCTTCTTGCATTAACACACAACCCAGACCCTCTCGTGAGGCGTCACAATAGACTGTATAACCCAACCCTCTCTCTGGAATAATCAATACTGGAGCGGTAGTCAGTCTAACTTTCAACTCCTGAAACGACTTTTCACAAGTCTCACTCCATACAAATTT
The DNA here is from genome assembly GCF_055761805.1 of Camellia sinensis. Taxonomy (NCBI): domain Eukaryota; kingdom Viridiplantae; phylum Streptophyta; class Magnoliopsida; order Ericales; family Theaceae; genus Camellia; species Camellia sinensis. The sequence continues at coordinate 91,815,471 of NC_138970.1, read as the reverse complement.
GACTCCCTTCCGAGTCAGCCTAGTCAACGGTGATACTAACCTGGAGAAATCTTTCACAAACCGACGGTAATACCCAGCTAATCCCAGAAAACTGCGGATCTCAAATACACTCTTAGGCTGTGCCCAATCCTGCACTGCCTCTACCTTGGATGTATCAACAGACACTCCTTCACTGGATACCACATGGCCTAAGAATTTGACTTCTCTCAGCCAGAACTCACACTTCCCAAACTTGGCATACAGCCTATGGGCTCTAAGTAACTCAAGCACCACCCTCAAGTGTGCCTCGTGCTCCACCTCAGAAGGCGAATAGATAAGGATGTCGTCCACAAAAACGACTACAAACCGATCCAAGAATTCCCGGAAGATCCGGTTCATCAAGTCCATAAAGACTGCCGGTGCATTGGTGAGCCCGAATGGCATCACCAAAAACTCATAATGGCCATACCGCGTACGGAATGCCGTCTTCAGAATATCCTCTTCCCTGACCCTCAACTGGTGGTAACCCGATCTCAAGTCTATCTTAGAGAAACAACGGGAACCCTTCAACTGGTCAAACAGGTCATCTATACGGGGCATAGGGTACTTATTCTTGACCGTAGCCCGATTCAACTTCCGGTAATCTATACAAAGTCTCAAAGCACCTCCTTTCTTTTTAACAAAGAGGGCCGGTGCTCCCCACGGCGAAACACTAGGACGTATAAAACCCTTGTCTAATAACTCCTGGAGCTGAATCTTCAACTCAACTAACTCGGCTGGGGCAAAACGATAAGGTGCCATAGAAATCGGTGCTGTGCCTGGCACTAGGTCAATGGAAAACTCAATCTCCCGACGCGGTGGCAAACCAACAAGATCCTCAGGAAAGACGTCCGAGTACTCACAAACCACCCTTGGCAACACAATCTGTGTCTCCTCATCCTCACTAATCGAAAGGTTAGCAAGTAAACTACTAAGCTCACTCCGTCCTCGTGGAACATACCCCGGTGGCAACACATCACCAACCCGGTCCCCCAGAAAATGAAAATACTCTCCGCTCAAGGTACAACAAGTGACCCTCTGGCGGTAGCAATCAATAACTGCCCGGTATGACGATAACCAGTCCATACCCAAAATAACATCGAAACCCCTCATAGGCATAACGACAAAGGAAAATGGAATTCTATGATAATCAACCTCTATATCACAACCCCTAACACCTTGTTTCAAAATCAATTCACCCCCAAGAGGTGACACTACACATATAGGAGATGCTAACTGTGCTAACTCCAATTCCAAAACAGATGCAAATGCAGCAGACACAAAGGAATGAGATGCACCCGTATCAATCAAAACATTAGCAACCGAGTTGCAAGAAGGTACCTCTCACAACTGATGGAGTCGGTACAAGATCCTGCGCGGTAACAGCGTACACGCGCCCAGACGACCTCTGATCAACCTGCTCACCCCTAGGAGCATAAGATTGCTGCACTGTCTGGGACGATGAAGCCCCCTGATTAGCCCTCGAGGCCTGACCCGACTGAGCTGGCTGCTGACCCTGAATCGGCCTCAAACCAGATGCACCAGGTGTGCCACCCAACTGTGGGCAATACCTCTTCATGTGCCCTGGCTGACCACACTGATAACACGAGAGTGGCTGACCTCTACCCTGACTCTGGCTCTGAGATCGAGCCGAAGATGATGCTGCTCTCTGAACTCCTCCCCTCTGAGGACAAACTGGAGACTTGTGGCCTAGCTGGCCACACTTGAAACAGGTAATGTCTCCCTGACTGCCTTTCCCCGAACTAGCACTCGGTACAGGAAAAGTCGATCTAGCAAAGCTACCCTGAGACTGCTGGGGATTAAAACCCTTCTGTCTCCTACCATCACTCTGACTATCCTGACTCCTCTTGGAGCCCTTCTGCCCTTCCTCCTCCTCCTGCATCATGATCTCCATATGGGCTGCAGCATCAACCATACGCCCATAATCCCGAATCATAGTTCCCCCAACTCTCAGCTTGAGGCCACGCCTCAACTTCTTCTCAAACTCAATACAACGGCGTTCCTCAGACGCCACCAACTCAGGTGCAAACCTGGACAAACTAGTAAATGCAGCCTCAAACTCGGCCACTGAAGAACTCGCCTGCTTAAGCTGACAAAACTGGTCTCGCAGCTTCTCCCTAACTGCCGAAGATAAAAACTTCTCCTGGAAAGCATTCACAAAAGCCTCCCACGTATCTCCTATACGCTCCTTAGTAAACTTCCACCACTGACCCGCATCCCCCTTCAACTGGAAAGATGCCAAGGTCACTTTCAACCCCTCGTCTTCGATGCCAAGCATCTCAAACGTCTTCGTTGTCTGTTCGAGCCATTCATCTGCCTTAAGTGGCTCTTTAGGATCACCCACAAATTCATCCGGATTAGACCGGAAGAACTCCCTCTTCAGAAAGGAAGGTCCTGCATCCGCAATAACAGCCTGAGCTTGATTCTCAGCTCTGAGAATGCCTACTGACTCCCTGAATGCCCCTGCTATCTCTCGGGCTAGAGCGCCCATAGCCTGCTGGCCTACTGGCTCGGCCACATTGGCCTGGCCAATTCCCTCTTGAACTGCCGGAATCTCCTCTGGCACAGGCACCTCCTGCCTACCCGGCCTACCACGCCTACCGCGTCCTCGTCCTCTTCCTGACATCCTAATAAAGGAAACAAAGACATTAGCACATTAATAAATGTGCCGAAGCTAAACACTCACGTCCTAATGCAATGGACAACAATAATTCATTCCACGTAAGCACATAATCACATAAGCACCTACGAATTTCATTCCCGGATAATGATAGTCCCAATGCGTTACTATAGTTCCGGTTGGAAGCAGCAGTGATCAAGTGCCTTTCCAACAAGACTACTAGAAACTCAAGGGTCCAATCAACATCCTAGAAACTACATTCCATACCCACATAATCACATAAACATGTTATCACATAAGCATATAACATTACACTAAGTCTCTATCAAAACGAGACGAACCCAATGTGATACTAATCACTTCCCACGTACCCAAAGTATTCAAACCCGGTACGCTCTGATACCAAGTTGTCACGCCCTCAAAATTAACCCATTATATATCATTGACATTTATTAGTTAAAGAAGACAATCTGTTAATTCATTCATCAGAGTATTACAAAATAAAGCATTACATGTATCATCGAATAAAATGCCCTACAGGCTTACATCTTTCCAAGCCAACACTTGGATACAAAAATATGAGTTCTAACTCAATACAAGGAAAGCCCTAGGCTTGAATGTTTACATGTACTAATAATTTAAGACAGTTAACTAAAAGTAGTCTTCTTCAATCCAGAAGCCAAACCCTCCCAAGCTAATTCCTTGGAGGTAGTTTATCACCTGAACCTGAAAATGATGTTCCCATAAAGGGTGAGCCACAGCCCAGTAGAAATATACTAAACCACGTATAAGCAATGAATAAAGCAATAGCATTCAACAGATGGTTAACCAAGATAATCAATTACTTCAATTTACAGTCTCATGACACTATTGTCTAAGATACGTTTTACTTTCCAATTTTATCAACATGGCTCAGAACCTGGCCAAACTTACAACAGTGAATCACATATATCATATTCACATTCTTCCAATATCAACAAACAAATGAGACTCAAGCTCAAATCAAACACTTCATACTTCCAGATTGATACACATTTTAGTGCTGTATCAATAAAACACTTCTATATAAATAAGCACACATAAAAGTGATGCTAATGGAGTCCATCCCCTATCTCCTCCCAAACAAAATCCGGTTTAGAGGTCCATCCCCTATCTTCCCCTAAACCGTGGAGTACATCCCCTATCTCCTCCCACACACAAAACAATGTATGCAAATGCAATGCTCAACCAATACATGTATTTTCTGTATCAATGCCATAGTCAAAATTAATGACTTAACCAATGTGATTAGTTCCAATTATTCCTAATCCACATGCAATGTCTACAACAATCACGACTATCCTCCACCGATAGCCCAAAACAGTTATTTCTAAACTGAAAATAACTATGTCCACAATTCAATAGACAAATGATTCAAATAATCCAATTATGCCATTTAATCAATGAATTCCCCAATTCCATGAATTTAACCATCTTTTCCCAATTCCATGAATTACTTATACAAATCAATTCAATAATTCAATTAGGGTTTTTCCCAAAATTTACCAAAGTATTCCCAACATATTAAAATACCAAAACTTAGAACATAACCTATAAAATGGAGTAGGAAATCCCTACCTTACAGAAAACAACCCAAATGGTGAAGACAAAGATGAGTACCCAAATACCAAAGTGCTCCAAATTGCCAAATGTTCAGATTAAATGGAAGCCCTCGACCCACTCTATCTTTTTAATGAAGGATCTACGGTAGAAACACTCCCTAAGTGGATCAAATCTAAGAGAGAAGGTGAGTAGGGAGAAGGAGAAGTCGGACCTAGGGTTTGGAATCCAAAGAAGATGAAAAAGACTGATCAAATCCCGCTGCTGTGTATATAAACTGGACAGGCTCGCTCGAGCGAAGACTTGGTCGCTCGAGCGACCAGACACAGAGAAACTACGCTCGAGCCAAGGAAGCCTTGCTCGAGCCAACAACCCAAAAGCTCGCTCGAGCGAAAGAAAGCTCGATCGAGCGAAGAACTCAAACCCTCAGGCCTGAAACCAGACTCACGCTCGAGCGAAGGAACTATTGCTCGAGCGAAGAACAAACTAACTCGCTCGAGCGAAGAAAAGCTCGCTCGAGCCAAGAATGCAAAGCTACAGGTCCATACAGGACGCCAACTCTCGCTCGAGCGACCAAACCCCAGCTCGAGCGAAGAACAAAAACGACATCTCGCTCGAGCGACAAACTCCTCGCTCGAGCGAATAACCAAAATTCTGGACAGCAACACTTGGTTTCTAAACCCAACCAACCTGAACAAACCTGCCCAACACATCCTATAATTCCAAATAAGAAAATAAAGAACAACAACAACAACAATTATACAATGACAGAATCTACGGAACAGTCCGGATACAATAATCAAATGGGAAAAGACCGGGGTCGCTATAATTCTCTTAAACTAGCAACATGTATGTGCACTTATGTTCCTTTCTGATTATATTTCTAAGGAGATGTAGTGATGTTGAATGAACTTATGTAGGGGTTGTTTTGTTGAATGAAGCCCTCATCTAATTAAGTGAGTAGGTTTCATCTTCAACTGCCTAGGTGGGATATACTTTAAGACTACCATTAAAAACTTTGAAAAAGAGCCTATTGAAGAAAGTTTAAAAGAGAAACACAAACTAGGTTCCATATTTCTTTGATTGGCCAGGTGAGCCGCCTTATGTTAGGTTGGAACAATGAGAACATTCAAATGAAGTTCTAATCAAGAGAATTTTTTAGATTGTGTTTGGTCCTTGGATTTATAGAGAGATTTGTGGAGGGAAATAGAAAATGGGATGGAAAAATGAATGAAATAGATGCTAATTTTTATAAAAATATCAATCTTAAAAGCTTTTGCCGAATAGGTCAGATTCAAGTTTCCCTAGAAATTCATCTATTGTCACATTGAAAAGGTTGTCTTGCGATAATAATGTCAATCTTCATTGTTATTGGATGACCTCTGGACAAGCTTTAGCAAACAGAGGACAGTGAAGTTTAAATGTTTGGGGAAATCAAATTGCTTGGGTTAGTGTTTATGATTTGTTTTGTACACTTGTTTTGGAATATTAATCATCAAAAGAACAAATCACTAGAAAACAAATTGTAAAACTTTTCTAACTTGGTGGATTTTGGTAAGATGAACCACTAAGGATAATTAATGGGACCGTGAGTTTTAAATCAATTTATATGATGCTTATCAGTTATCATTGTCAATTTGTCATTGCTTTCTTTTGCAAGTCGTTTGATGCTAGAGAGTAGATGAAAGATGATCAAAACACAGGAGAGAAATGCTGCCTACAGCTAGCCAGAATTTTGGAGCCTACATGCAAGGACTTGGTATATAAAGGATAGTATTCTCTCTAATTCAATTGAATATCTAGTTTAAATTTTGTGAGAGGGTTACAAACTATTGATGTGTTATAACCTTATATATTGAAATGGATAATCTTCATTCAACTATGTAATGGAGAGAATCTAAATGTGAAAGATCTGTTTCATCATGTATGATATTTAACTTGGATGTAGAATTATACCTTTGGTCGGATTAGAGGAGAAATGTAGGCCCACATGTCCCCTTGAAATTGTTTTGACATTGTTTAATTGGTTTTTGAGGAGTATGAACAATTTCATGGGAGTTAAAAAATGATTCTCACTTTATCTCATGTTATATTTTTCTAATTAACATAGTATGAGTAGTCTCATGCTATTACTAATCTTGTTCATTTATGAAATTATGATTTTATTTAAATTTACAAGAAAATTATAGTAGTTATTAAAAATAGCATAAGAGCATCTCTAACAGATTCTTTAAAAAAGCTTAAATTAGGAATTTTGGCTAGCATTGATTCAGTTGTAGTCCTCCAACATTCTTTGAAAGTATGTTATTTTGATTCATCCACTACAAACTCTCTACATTCGAAGAGCATAACAGTATCTCCAATAATGTTTTTTAAATTTTTTCTATAATAAGGAAAATACTTAATTTTTTTAAATAAAAAAATAGGGACTTATTTTTTTTAATTTTGTCTTATATGTAGGTAGGGAGTCTGTTAGAGTGAATTTTGAAGATTTATCTTAGTTTTTTAATTGCCTCTGCCAGTTGTTTCTTGCCTGTATTTTTGAATAACGATAGGTAGCATGTCCAGTGTAGGTGTAAAATATGTTGTCTATCATTGTTTCTGTTAGCTGTTTTAGTCTTGATGATGGCCAAGACATTTTTAACTTCTATACTTGGCTAGAGTGTGATTGGAAATAGATGTGGAGGCATATTATGATAGTGACATTAGTTTATTGAATGTGAGCATGCCCAATCACTGAATCTACCATTACTTGAATCATTTATCAATTTGTGCCAGTTAAGCTCCAAGGCCCAATATGAGAATCTAAGTTCATTTTGTTTTTTGTAGTTCCTTGCTATTCAAATGTTGAGAGAAGACATGGTGCCTCACCCTTAGTCATTGTCATAGGTGGTGGCTTTGTCGGTATGGCAGCTGCTTGGGCCCTTCATGATGCTTCATTTCAGGTATTTGTTATAGTTATTTGTGTGTCTCTGTGTGATGCAATAAATTGGAATTTATTTACAATAGTAAACTGTTCTAGATTCAATGTTGTGGTGCTTTAATACAGTTGATAGTGAATTGTTCTAGATTCAATTTTCTTATTTTTGTTAAAGGTCACACAATTGGCATTCCATTAATAGATGATCAATGTTCAAACTACTAGTATTTTGTAAAACAATTACGATGGGGAACATTCAATTTTTTGCACAACAATCTCATGCATTTTCATCTCCAGAGGTGAGCAATCATTTAATTAAAGCTTTTTTGACAAATACAATATCTTATTAATTACAATACTTGTTCTTATTAAATATAGGTTCACCTTTCAAAGAAAGAAAAGAGGAGAAGAATAAAAAGAAGAACTAACAAGGTAAAAGTACTAACATCACTAGTTTTTAATTTCTCACTAACATTACACTGCATGTTGCAGCTTGTGATTTATATGCTCTGATTCGCCCCCAATCCAAGATTGATCCAAATGAGGTTAGGGCCCGTGCTAAACAGGTTGTGCAAGATCAGCGTTGTCTGAAGGTTGGTCTTCCTCTCTTGGACACTTAAAATGAAATAGATCAGGATAACTATGGATGACAAACTTTTAGTCTACAGGATGCATGTATAAATAAATAAGTATGGATGGATGGATGGATGTATATTAATATTATATATGTATAAATATTATATATAAATATATAGTGAGGAAATTGGATGTATGTATATAAATATTATATATAACCAGTTATCAATTTGGTTCCCCTTTTAGATGTGCAAATAAAAACTGGGGAAATTGAACATACTGAGAAAATACTGAGAATTAGGCATGCGTTTGGCTGCCGAGAAAATATTGAGGAAATTGGAAAACAAGAAAGCTTCCATGATTTATTTTTATTTTTATTTATTTATTTATTTTATAAATGGAGATTACTTATCCAAATAACCTTCTTTGCTAAACTTTAGTTGAGTTTTTGTTTCTAAAGGGAAAATCAAGGGACATTTACGATGCAAATCGTTCATATGGTTTTTCCCCCATTGTATATTTTTAAGCAACCTAGAAGATTGTAAGAAAAGGTTCCATACCTTTTGAGTTTCTATACTAGTGCATGATCTTTGTGCTAATTTCGTGGAATTGAAAAGATTTATAATCTGTATCATCAATTAGTTGATTGTATTGATTGTTTTAGGGTTATCTATCTGTAGGATTGGAAGACTGAAAGATACAAAGAAATTATCAGATCTGGGACTGTAAGTACAAATTTTTGTATTCTTCGTTTATGATTACTTGTTAGTTCATCTATGTTGGTGATTACTCTGGATGAGTGATTGTGAAGAAAATGGATTTGAGTTAATGGGCAGGTGGAGCCCAGACTTGGAGTATTGAGATTGATGGATGAGGCCAAGGATGCTGTAAGATGAACATTTTACCTTATAAATGCAATTATCACTTTGTCACGGTTCTTAAGTTTTTTGTTGAATTTGCATATGTTATCCACATTTAATTAGGTTATAAGACTACTTATTCTTTCCAAAGTTGTCAAATTCCATGTCCTTTTTCATACATGAAGAACCCTGCTTGTCTATGCTTCCCTCTGTTATCATATTTACCTTTCGGCTGATGGTTATAGGGTAAAAAATTAGCAGTCTGCTCTGCTGCAACTAAAAGTTCTGTTGTGCTCTGCCTTGAGAACCTTGTTGGAATTGTAAGTCCTTCTCAGAAATTTTTTATTTTTATTTTAATTATATAAGATAGGGTAACCTATTTAATGTTGTCTTCATGTTTTAGGAGCACTTCAAAAATCTTGATTGCTTCCTTGGAAGTTGAATCAATTGAGTTGGCCAATCTGTATTTTTCAGAATGCTCTTTTCAATTTGTAGGGTTATGCAAGTAGTTGATCCCTTTTCATCCATCAGTGTCCTTTTGATTTCTAATTATTCTTTACTTGTTATTTGAGATTTTGTCACTTATAATTAAGATCTCCTTATGCTCATAATTTATTATCATTCTTGATTAAGCTTTCATTTCCATATATATTAAACATAAATTTGCATTTATCTAGAAATTCATTTCACTTGCAAATTAGGATAGAATTTGGATCTTTGAGTTCCATTCTAATGACAAGGACACATGCTATGCCCTTTACAAATGAACATGCTTGACAAATCTCTGATGTTCTTCGTTAGGCACATGCAAAACAAGGAAGACACATCATATGTGAACCATAGTTTATTATATAGTTCAGATTTACTAACCACAAAATATATTTTGAACCATAGTTTACTATATATAAATATATAATTTATTTTTTGCCAAGCAATAGAAAAATCTCTAATCCCTTGATCCCATGTTTTGAACCATCACCCATTATCAACTGAGGTCTTTTCTTTTTAGTTCATCCCCGGGCCACGAAACTGATAGATCACTAGTAATGTTGCAGCTAGGTTGAAGGCACGTATTTTAAGATTTCATAATTACTCAAAGTTCTCATTTTGGTACTGTATGTAGCCTCGATTGGTTAGTCTTCAATTTCATTTTTCTTTATTATTTGTGTTGTTTAGCCGGATCTGGAATGAGACTTGGTTGGCAAGCCTTTTCTACAAACCTTGCAACTATGAGTTATTTGTCAAGCAATCCCTCAACATGGAACATTTTTCTCTACTCAGCCCATAGAACATTTTTCTCTCTAACTTATCTCTTTTCTTTACTCAGCATATAAGTAATTGATGACAATGAAAATGAAAACCCACTAAGAGAAGAGAGAACAGAGCAAAATTCAATGCAAAAACTTGAGAGTCCATAGATCAACAACACACATGTCAATGGCAGAGCAGCTCAACGTTGATTGCATGGCTTGCATGCAAGTGTCAATCGATTCTTGTTCTCGTTGATGGAACAAGATCACACACAGACAAATCAAGGAGTAAAAAAAGAGTCAGCCATGGAAGCTAAAGAAATTTAGGAGACTTTTCCATTCTCTGAGTTTCAGGTAACATTTCTCATCATTGAGTCTAATTCTTAAGATGATTTACTTTTTCTGATTCTCTACCTTAAGTTCTAAATCTGTGATTTGCAGTGGAATTTATCGAATTTGGTCATTATGCTGAGAAATAGATATAGAGCAGTGACGACCAAGCAAGCTCTAATGGCGGACCAGAGCTCTCTAGCTTCTCTCCCCCCAAATCACACCATACCCATTTCTTCTTTCTGTGGTTCTCCAAGGTTTTTCAATGGCTTTCAAGCAATGGGTCACTCTGAAACTGAAAAAATGAGTCCTATTCCTAGTTCAATTCCTGACATCAAACCATTCTCCTCTGTTGGCAACCAATTCCCCAACAATTTCTCAGGAAACAAACACTCCTGGGAAAAATTAAACCTGAAAGGCATTGGTCTTTCATAGTACTAGTATGTATAATTAGTTTGAATTGCATCTTTTGTGCCAATCTGTTTTGTAATAACTTTCAACTTAACATATTTTGTTAATTTTAATGGGCTTCTTCACATTTAAATTGACATGCAAGGTTTTGCTCTTATTGTTTTGGTCTTTGTTTCTACATTTGTGCCACTGTGTTGCAGGTATCAAGCATACAATTACGAGATGACCTTTTGTCAATGTTAGTTTTTGGGCATGAGACCACTGGTTCAGTGTTGACTTGGACAACATATCTTCTAAGCAAGGTATTGCATATAGTGCCTTTTATCTTAATGAGTGTACCTTTTATCTTAATGATCTGTGTCTCCCTTTTCTGTTGTTTACCATTGTAGATTCTATACTTCTTGAGGATTGGCTTGATGTTGATTCAAGGTCTAGTATTTTTTTCCTTTTCAATTTCCTTGAGTTAAGCATTGTCATAGTTCATCCCTGTGATAAATTTTGTCCTTGTGTATTTCCTTTTCATTTGTTTTTACTTTGAATTACTATAGGATGTCTTGTAGGCTGTAGCATTATTATTATTATTATTTTATTTTTTGGGAAAAAAGGAGGAAAACTAGCTATTTAGGTTCTATTCTTTTGATTGATTGATTTTTAACGAATTATTTCTGTGTTGTCATTATTTTTGGGCATTGTTGTTAGGGTTGTGGTAACAGTCCACTATCTGCTTGTAAATTGCACTAATTACCTGTCTGTTGCATGTTTTAATCTGTAAACTCAATGTGTTGATGTTGTAATTTGATGATAAATTTTGAACTATTACAGACATGTATTTGGAATAGAGTAGTACTAGTGGAGTTCAAAATCTGCTTTGTGGAACTAGGGATTGCAAAGTTTAATCCTTTTGATTGTGAATTGGCCAGAACCAAGTTTTACATTCATTCTTAGATTCAGTAAATGCTTATATACAGAGAATTCATCATGGTTCAGTAGTTGTCTACAACATCTCTGTTTCTGAAGTTTGATTTTCTTCACTCTTCTTCTGCTGCTTGCTATGTTTGAACTTACCATAGAAGTAGGAAACCCAATTCTCTACTTGAAATTTGGGTGGGACTCTGGCACTTTTCAGGTTATGTGGGTTTGCCTTGTAGAGTGAATAATGCTCATTCATGTCATGCTTTCTTTTTTCTAGGCCATAGCCCTCTTATCTGTTGCCTTGGCTACTGCATTCTGAAGCGAGGCATTGGAGTTTATGTCAAATGGTGTCACTATGCATTTATGTGATGTTTGTTGTTTGAACCTATTCAGAACACAGTAACAGTTTTTACTAATATTCGTTCATATTTATAATGTGGGTCTGACCTTGGTTTTGGCTATAGATGATGTTGCTAGATTTGTTTCTTCAAGTTTTATTTTATTTTTTCTAAAAAAACAAAGAGTGGTCTTTCTTTCTTCCTCTTCCCTCACAGTTCTTCTAGTTCTTTCCCTAATATTGTGTACAACATGACAAATATCAAACTACCAATCTAGTGCATTTTTCACTATTTAAATTATAATCACTTGTATCCCTCACGAATAATTCCAGAACAACATCTATGTTTTGACTCTATTTTGCTTCGTAGGCTGTATGTGTCAGGGTATCAGTTGAACCAAAGAAAGCAATTTGAAAGCTCCCTAGAGTCTAACATCTCTATGCCCCGATTGACGGGGAGGTTGAGAAGTGAAGATGATGAGGTGAAGTTCAACATGTCAAGTAACTAAGTTTAGCTTTTATTTTAATAAATAAGATTTCCAGTTCAGAATTTATCTGTACCGTCTTCTGTATCGGAAACCTGTTACGTAACCATCTAAAATTGTCTTCCTTAACCAATATATTGTGAACATTCATGTTGTTTTATATGTGGGTGTGTATATATATAATTATTTGACTTTAGATTTTGAATGTTTCATATGTTGATAATGAATGTCTAGTTGACTAGTTTGTTTTACACGAGTTTGCTTTGTTACAAGTTTGAGGTATTGTCTTCCATTCATCCAACTCTAGCAGCTTGTGGGTTTCCTACAGAAGAGGCACGTGTTTTAATTGCAGAAACTGGTACATGTATATTGCTATATCATTTCTGTTCTGCAATCTGTGTTTTATGGTTGTTTACATCGACGTGAAATTTTTAAGATGAGACATAATTCAATTCTTGACTGAAGTTGAACAAGAAAGGAATCAATGATTTAAAGAAAGTATACATACTTATCTTGCCTAGACGGAATCATATATCATGATTTACACTTGCCTGTAACGCTTATGTGTTTACTGTCCATTTAGTGCGACTCGTCTAATTTGAAGTACATATAACAGTGATAAGAATTGCACTACTAATGAATTCAATCTTTACTCTAGAACACTAGATTTAGGCTGACTAACATTGGTCATATTATTGTCCTTATGGTTTTGGTTCCACTTCCTGATGTGTTTTGGCAAAAGACCTCTGGTTTATTTTCAGTAATGATGCTCAATTCCTAACTGATGTAGCAGATAATGGACTTGTATCAAGTCATAGACAAAGAAATTTAAAGTGGTATTTGAATTTTTACTTTGACATAGACAAAGAAATTTAGGTCAACACTTTGAAGATGGAATGTTGAGTAATCTAAAATTTATGAATGTTACAAGCAAAACTAATTCAGGTTGTAAACTGCCACACTTTCAAGCACAATCTCAAGCACAATCTCATATAACTATTTATTATTATTATTATTATTATTATTATTATTATTATTATTATTATTATTATTTTTATTATTATTTTCTCTTACGATGTAGTTACCAGTTGATGCAAATGATGCTGAGCTTGAATCCATTGGTTATAAATTTGCAGTGCACTTTCTTATTATTATCTTCCTACTATCCTAATACAATGGTATCAGATCAATCAAAAGGCAAACCAATTGCCTTGGGTAGTTCAGGATTTGTAGTTCTATTTACAGCTTAGCTAATTTTGAGTGTATTAGATTGCTTTGACAACAAACACATTATGTTTTGTGCTAGAATAAAATTTAGTGGAGACTTGGTTACTGTAACTCCTGATATTTTTCAAGTTCCTCTTAGCTCAGATGCAGAATTTATACTATTAGCATCTGATGGCTTATGGGATTACATCAACAGGTTTGTGGTTTCTTGTTTGAACCTTGTACTTACATTCTGTAAATTATCTTAAACTAGCATGATAGTTATTTATTTAATATTTTTTCTCAATTAACCACAAGATGAGTATTATCTCGTCAACTTTGCTATTGTTTCAGCTTAGAAGCAGTTAATTTTGTTAGGAATCAGCTTCGGCAACACGGAGATGTTCAGGTAAAATTTTTTACTCAATTCTGGTATACTAGTGTTATGGTTTACAAAGTTTTAGCTTCTTTTGTTCTGATTTTTGTTAGCTCGTGAGGCGCTTGGAAGAGCAACTCTGGTAATGGATGCATAGATGTTTATTTTTCTTGCACAATGCTTGATCATACTTGTATTGCTTGGCTGTTCTAATTACCTGCAAATTTATGTATATTACAGGACCGACGTTCGCAAGATAATGTTAGCATCGTCATTGCTGATTTGGGGTATGCATTTGGATGCATTAAGTTAATTTAATCTAATGCTTTCCATTCTAATATAATGTGTCAATCTATTGTACTGATATTAACCTTTCTAATTTGGTCCTGGCTGTGACTTTTTGCAGGAGGATAGATTGGCAAAGTTTGCCTAGTCAGAAAGAAAATTTTGTTTATGAACTGGGCAAGCTTTTGCTACTATTGGTATTGTGTCATTAGGAATATGGATGTCTTCTCTGCTTTCTGCATGAGTTTTCAAGCCTGCTAACTTTGTAAATAAATCCTCACGGATTTCCAATAGATTTTGTAATTGTACATGTATCACATCTTATTGCATTATTTTTTATTTTTTATTTTGTTTTCAAACTTAGTTTATTTATTATTTTAATAAACATCAATTACTAGTTCTTAATAATTGTTTATGACAGGTATTTTTTTAGTTAAACTATATAAAATTAGCACAACTTCAAAAAAAAAAAAAAAAAAAAGGCTATGGCGGCATTTTTTAAACGTCACTATATCCCTACCCAACGGTTAGATTTTTAAAATATATAAATGTCTATGACGGCGTTTCCAAAACGTCGCTAAATGTCATAGTGACGTCATAGTATAGTTAGGGTAGTATATTTGGCGGCATTTTTAAAAATGCTGCCTATACTAATTTAACGACGTTTTTCAAACGTCATAAAGCTATAGCAACGGCCGCGTCGTCGGTGTTTGGTACTAAACGTCACAAAAAGAATTAGCGACATTTTTAGTATCTATAGCGGTGTTTTTAAAATGCCGCTAAAAGTCGATTTAAGTGTATAAGGACACCATTCTCTATCTGTACAAATAAATACATCCTTTTCTCTCTCTTTCTTTCTCTCTCTCTCTCTCTCTACCCAACAAAACCCTTAAACATCACTCACTCTCTTTCTCTCTCTCCGAATAATCGAAGAACCCGTCTAATGGCACATATTCGCCATTATTCTCAACGTCGGCGATCCCAAATTCGAACAAGTCATAACTTAGGATCTGATCATCAAACCTCCACATCTCACAGAATTCGGTCGACGAGTCAAATGAAACTTGCAGCAACTCAATGACGTCTTCATCGCTCGTCGTCATATTCAATAAAGGAAGACCAAGCTCGTCATCAGAAGCTTCAATAAGGAAACCTAGATCAGGTTGAGACTCACTAGAATTTAACATCAGATCGATCACTGTCACAGGTGGTGAAGCGATTATCTCTACCTCAAAGCTCTTCATAAAGGAGTCTAGATCTAGACTTGTCGTGCATACATCTAAGTCATCGAGATTGCAAAGGAGATTGTCTCTGAGTCTCTTTACCTCCGATGAGTCAGATTCTAACTTGTATAAGAGAGAGAGAGAGAGAGAGAGAGAGAGAGAAATAGAGATAGATAGAAAGATAGATAAAGAGAAATAATATGTAGGTTTATAGAGAGAGATGAGTTTTAGAGATAGCAAAATATGTTTGATTCAATGTTCAAGAACGTCTAGCCCATCATCATTGGTTATTGATTTAGGTTTGGGGATGCTGAAGACAAGCTGGCTAATTCAAATCTGAGTAGGGTTGGAAACTCAAAGGACAGACTCTAATGAAATGGGTTTGTAAAGAGAGAGTTGGATTTTGAACAGATAAAAAAATATTTTGACAGATACAACCTCTCTCTCTCTCTCTCCTCTCTATATATATTTGTATGTGTATGAGAATTTGAACAGATAGAATAAAAAATTGAACAAATATGAAAAAAACAAGCTTGGTGAATTTCAATAGATATAGGAAACAAGCTTGGTGAATTTCAATAGATAGAAAAAAATAGACTTGGTGAATTTTAATAGATAGATACAAATTTGAACAAATAGGTTAGAAAAATTGAATAGGTAAAAAAAAAAAGATTTGGATAGATAGGTTAAAATAAAAATTTCAACAAATAGGTGGTAATATCCTTTTAACTAACAAATGTCCTTATCACCAAAAAAGATTTTTCTTTAGATCTAATATTATACCTTCGTTCAATTAGACTTTTCACAAATTTTCTCTTTCGAATTTATATTTAAATATTAAAAAAAATCACTGGTATTTATTGTAAGCACTATTAAGTGCTAAGTTGGAGTGTAAATTTGTTTACACACGCCATCTCATTGAATCATTTTATATTTTTTGTGAGACCATCTCATTAGTTATTATTATTATTATTATTTGGTAACCCTTAAACCCCCAAGGCCAGGCCCTTAGGACCCGACCCTATAAGCCAACTCAAGAGAGGATGTCAAGGACCCTACCCCTCACCCCCTAATTTCAGTCAAGGGCTATAAGAAGACTAGTAGAGGTTTTGAACCCTGAACTTATCGTCATGTTGGCTGATACCTTACCATTTCATCCAACCTTGAGATATCTCATTGGTTATTTATTGGTTTAAAAAAAAAAAAAAGGAAAGTAATTTGTATTCTTGTGAACAAATTTTCTATCGTAAAACCAAGCCCTGCTACACTTATACTAGGGTTGGATATCAGCCCGTTAACCCGTCTAACCCAGCTCTATTTTTCTAAGGCTTGGGAAGGTTACTTTACTCCATAGGGCCAGGCTGGACCAACATTTTCAATCCGAAATATTAATAGGTTGGGTTTGAGATTTATACTTTCAACCCAACTTGGCCTGCTAATTAATTAATTAATTATTTATTTATAATACATTAATATATATATATATATATATATTTGGGATCTAAACTTTATCTTTATTAATTTTATTAAAACTCACATTTATGGTGATATATGATTGAATTTATTTGAGAAATCCTTCAATCTATATTCAAAATCTTTCAATTTATAATAATGTCAATATATTTATTTAAGAAATATAATGTGTAATTAAATTTAATTATCGAATGTTTTAATTTTTTTAATCACATAGCCCGATTTATAGATTTAGGATTTATAATTATTTTTTAAATCGAATTTAGACAAATATAAAGTCTCAATGTTAAGACCTAACCAGACTTAGATAGGCACAAAATATCTTATTACGGGTTTGGACCGCCATTTGCCCACCCTTAGGGCTATTTTGGGAAGACGGCCAAAAACCATCTTTTAACTTTTAACTCATTTTAAATCATAAGGTGATTTTACTTACACAACAACTTTACCTCTTTACATTCTCTATATGAGTGTTTTTTTTTCCTCCCAATTTTATCCACGTGTAAAATTACCTTTAAGGAGAAAACACTAAAATTAAATATATTTTGTTATCTCCTTATATTCTTGGTCTTCAATTCCCACTCCTCTTTTTCCTTTCTTAATTTTTCTTTTCTTTTGCACATCTCTTTTCAAAAAATGAGAATCCTAGTATTTTGATCATTAAATAAAATAATAGATGAAGAAACAGTGGTGAAGAACCATCAAAAAAGTAAAATGGTGAGTTTTTTTTATTTATTTGGTAGGTTTTTGTTACGTTTTTCTAGACTGGTATTCAACTTTCGTTCGGTGGTTCAAAATCGAACAAAATAAAATAGTTTAGCATCACATTGCTGAACAAAAAATATAAGTCTGGTAACCAACTACAAAATAAAAGATACATTTTCGGTAACCCCAAACCAAATTTTTTTTTATTTGTTCGGTTTCTCATTACTATGTATTTTCAGTTTCATTTTTTTTATATTTTTAATTTTTTTTTCCTGGAAGGATTATACTTATATTCATTGCAACAATGCAAGTACTGCAATATTAGTGGACTCTAGTCATGAATTCATTACAGACGAGATTTGTTAAGTTTTTTTTTTTTTTTTTTTTTTAAATACGATTTCTTCTTATTTTTAATTTGTATTGAGTTTTATTAATAATTTGACGTATAAATGTATTATCTTTAGATTTTTCTTAGTCGTGAAGCATTAATTAAATGGACTTCTGACGTTGGGAAAAAGCCTAGATTTGTCATTGTTATAAAGACATCAGATGCGGAAGGTAATGGCAGAAAACTAAGACTTACACTTTCTTGTAAAAGAAGTGATTATTATAAAGGCAACATGAAGATTAAGGGGGAACGATTGAGATTGATAGGTTCTAAAAAGTGTGGACGTCTATTTCTATTAAGAGAGGAAAAATTACTCACAAATTACCAAGACGAATTGTGATAGCATGTTTAATTGATGGATGCAAACAATGACCGATTTTATGGATACTTTATGGATATTCGTACACTCCCCGTTTGGGGACTTACATTTTTAGTCAAAAAGTCAAAAAGTTACATTTTTAGCCAAAAAGCTAACAACTCATACCAAAAAGTCAAAGATTCTCTTTTCTCTCTACTTTTTGCACATCTTTTCGTAATTAGCCAAAAAGTTATACCAAACATATAAGTTTTTTTTACCTACTTTTTTAGCCAAATAGCCAAAAAGTTACTAAATTAGCCTATTCCCAAACGAGGCTTAATGTTTTTATGGATACTTTTTATGTATGATTTTATGGATGCGTGTTTGATTTATGAATTTTTTTATGGATGCTTCAAGAAAAAAGTAAATCTTTCAATGTACAACAACGGGGGCCTAGACAACTCTATTGTAGTTTGGCAACATAACATTAGAGTAATCCCATTTGTATAACAATGTATCACTGAACATGCACTTCACAAGTGACCCAAATTAATTTCTTGTTATTATCTAATTGGACGGCAACATAATTCTGGTAAAAAAAAATATTGTCCGGTAACATGGCACTAGAGTAATTCAAATTAATTAGTGTTGTATTACCGAACAGGCCCACCACAAATTAAAAAATCATTATTTGAAAGAAAGTGTCTTTGTAAGGGGTGGTTTGGGATGTCCTAAATAAGTACACTTTTTGAATTTTTGGACTAAAAAGTTGAGGAAAAAAATATGGTTGTTTGGATTAACTTTTTGACTTTTTATGGGAAAATGTGTATTAAAAAATTGTATAAATTAGTGTGCAGAGAAAAATTAGAATTGGGAGTTGTGCAACCGTACTTTTTGACTTTTAGTAAATAATGATAACTTTTTAACTTTTTGAGTAACTTTTTGACTTTTTGGCCACATGCCAAACTTGGCCTAAATGTATAGCAACAAAATACTAGAGAGATCTATTTTTTCCGATAATATAATACCAAATAATGTAAATTGTTTAGCACCATGTTACCAAAATTAGTGGTGTAAAAAGATAAACTAGTTAATTTATGATTAATTTTGATAGTATATTGGGGGTGTAATGAAAATTATACTTTTTTTAGTGGTGCAATGAGATAGAGAATATAAAGAGGTTAAATATTTGTATAAATAGAATCACCATAAATCATATTATCACTCATATTTTTTACATAATTTTTTTTAATTAACTTTTAACTATCTCTTTATGGTTTAATTGGTCAACGATCAAGTCACATATGCTTGTCGTTCTCTTTTGACATTACCTTCCAGCAGCGATCAAGTCCGTTGTAGTGGTCTACCAGAGCAGCTGACCTTACAAACAAAGCAGACGAAAGGTTTGATTTATTAATGTAATTCGGTAGCTCCGAAATCTGAACCCTGCTAGACTAATATTCCTCTCTTTTCGATTCACAGTTAACAGTTAATGGCATCTGTGACCCCCAACGAAATGGGTTCCGGGAAACTTGTTCGTGAGAAGATCATAATCGATACAGATCCTGGTATTGGTATGTTCTCTCTCTCTCTCTCTCTCCCTCTTTTCACCACTGCATAATTGTTTTCCCATTTTATTCCTTAGCTACCTGTTTCAGTGTTGAGTCAATTGGGCGTCACATCATCTCTTTCAATTCTCTCTCCCATATACCCTTTTGATATGTTGTCCCCTACTTGCAAAAATAGATAAACAGTTCAATGTGGTAGGATTTTGTGTGTGTGTGTGTGTATAATATAAGTGGTTTAAGTAATAAAATGATAGTTGATTTTAAATGGCAAAAAATTTTTAACGGGGCATTCTATGTCAGTGGAATGCTTATATATTTCCAGTTTTTCAACCGAATGATTATTTTTTTACAAGAATCAATCATAAGTATCTGCATATGTGGTTGTGACAAAAATTAATCATAAACATATTATTTGACAAACAAGAAAAAGAAAAAAGAAAAAGAAGTGTCCACTAGCTCAGTTGGGATATGTGGTGGGTGCTGTCACCGCACTTGTGCCGTGACACCTCATGGGATTCATCCCGAACTTGTTTTTGATAATCTGAACCGCTTATAATAGGGTTCGTCAAACATCTTATCCATAAAAAAATTAAAAAAAATAAAAATAAAAGAAGTTAATTGAATATGTGTAGCCTCGTGATCATACTTTAATTGTTTTTTTTTTTTTTTTGATAAATGAAATTTTATTACCACTGCATCACGAAGATGCCAAAAGAATACAAAACCAAGGCCTGCAAAACGGGAGCCTAACCGATGAACAAAATCTAAGAAAGCAAATAAATCTGGATTTGCCCTTCTTGACATCCAGCTATACAAAACACCCAAAAACCAAGCCTCTAAACGTGCATTGGATTGAGCACTACCTTGAAAAATATGTCGATTCCACTCTAACCAAACCGACCACATCAAACACAAAGGCGCAATTGCCCAAGTCTTCCGCCGTCGGTTGCCAACTCGACCACCCCCCGACACTGCAACACATCCATGACTCGCCTAGGTTGAACCCAGACCACACCAAACAAAGAGCAAACAAGCACCCACAAGCGAGAAGCAAACGGACAATGGAGCAAAAAATGGTTCATTGTTTCCGCATCAGACTTTAATTGTTCTCTAAAAGATATGTCCAATTAACCTAATTTTTTTCATGAATCATTTATTCAATGAACCCTATTATATGAATGTTTTGGATCATCAAAATAGGTTTGAGGCATGCCCCCATGAGCTTCATAGCATGGTGTTGTGCCTAAAAGGGCATTTCCAACGGTTCACCAAATATTTCATCAAATCTGAGTAAAAAAAGCACGAATTCCTCTATCTGATATCAGTCACTTCGACGGTGCTGTCATCAAAACACAGGTCGACCGGGGGGATGACTGGGCTAACGTCCGGCCGATCGACCGGCAACTGTTCTAGCTTACAAAGGCAGCATTCATCACTGTTCCAGTCTGTGGAAACATCAACCTCCTCCTTAGTCAAGAAAGAACCACCGCCAACATCCATTGAAGTCCTTTTCTTAGCAGTCTCAACCCTCATACTCCAATCAATATCCATATTCAGTTCAGTTGCCAGTGTTCTCCTGCTAATCTCTGACCTTATGGCTTCCACTTCAATCACATCATCATCACAGAGGCACCAAAGTATCTCAATTTTTACTACTACTAGTTGTTTGTAATAATCACTCTCAAATAGCTTCAAGTATCTCAATTTTTACAAAGAACTTTTCTTTGATGGATACTCTTCAATCACAGAGAGAGAGAGAGAGGTGCTTGATAATGGAGGTTGTTGAAGAATGTCCAAAGCAGAGCATCAGTGAGAGAGACAGTGAGAGTGTTCTTGATATGTGCGAATGAGTGAGAGAAGAGAGAGACATTGACGGAAGCACTTTGAAAGTCAGGGTGCGTTTATGAAAGCACTTGAGCCTTTTATAAAAAGTGCCTCATCAACCATCACCACCACCTCCTTCTTTCCTTCTTCCCCTTTCCCTTCTCACTCTACTTCCTCCCTCTACCTCCTCTTCTTCTTCTTCCTCCTATTACCCTTTTGGCTCTCCTTACTCTTCTCTCTCTTCGGAGCCCAAACCATTAGGGATTTGGGGATTTCTCTTCTTGGCCAAACATAAAGAAAGTGCTGAGTTGTGGATTTCTAAAATGGGTCATCTTTAAAAAGTGATTTTTTTTTTTTTTTTTTTTTTGAAGCTCAGGTCTTTTTTGTGTGAGCTCTTGATTTTGTTTTTACCAAAATCTCTGAATATTGATTAAGTAATCCTTGGAGAGGCAAGTGGGTTTTTGAAATGAGAAACTATTTATGAGCCCAAAGCAATTCCATCTACTGTTCTTGGTCTGGCATTGGATGTAACTCCTGCAATTCCATGGTCGAAAAGCTCGATCTTATGCGCCGAGGGCTAGAAGGTAATGTCACTATCAGTACTGAGCTCAAAGCATTGAAATGGCTTGACCTTTCATATAATAACTTCCATGGATTAATCCCGCCTACTTTTGGGAATTTGTCTGAGCTTGAGTTTCTTGATTTGTCTTCAAATAAGCTTGGAAATTCAATGAATTGTTCAAGGAAGAGGATGACCGGGGGGACATCTGGCTAGATGTCCGGCCTGTCGTCCATTGGGTCCCATCCTCAACGGTCATATACAGTAAAATGGTGAAAGGTTCCCAGATCCTCAGTTTGGTGAAACATTCACTATTTTCTCAGTTTGATACATGTTTGGTGAAACCATTGGAGCACAAAAAGAGGTACTTTTTCATCAAATTTGAATTTGATGATAGATCTGGTGAAGCTTGGAGATGGTCTAACTCCACTTCGAGCTCAGTTGGCCACTACTGATAGGGTCAATCATTGCCAAAAGTGAAGACTGATTATTTTTTCACTATTAGGGGGGTTTTCTTTAGTTGTTTATTTAGTTCCTATTATGGGGTTCCTTGTTGTAGTGCTGTAATGATTGTTGGTGTTGAGCTTGTGGATGTGTTCCAGATATATGTTGTTAGACATTCTTACATAGTTGATTGTCCAATTTGATATAATTCTCTAGAAAATTGTGAATAATCTTCTATTGATTGAAAAAAAAAAAAATGGAGTGACATAGTCAAGGCAATCTTGTTTTTCTTTTCTCTCAACAAGTTTTTTATAAATAAATGTGGGACTCTTCTTGACAACAAATTGAGGTGGCATCTTAATTACTTTTATACAAAATTTATCACAATTACATGGTTGTGACAGTCTTGAAAATAAATACCATATGTTTGGATTCTCTGTCTTAAAATCATAGATTCACATTCAATCATATTGTCCTCTATCCAATTACCATATATATTTTATGTTTGTACAGCATTATTGTAATTATGTTTCACATCAATTTATGTTTTGAAGAGAAGGCATATAATAAAATCTCACATCAGTTTGTAAATTCTGTTTGTTTGTTTATATAGCATTTCTTGCTGTGCCATTATCCTTAGTAGCGCTCACATTCTCTCTTTCGTAATGTAATAAGTGTGAGAATATGTGTTCTTCTCGGATTAGGAATAAGTGTCCTATGTCTATTAGACTTCTATATATCTCAGTAATGTATTCATATATAGAGTACCACTAATTCCTAACCCTACATGAATACATTACTGAGATATATAGAAGTCTAATAGACATAGGACACTTATTCCTAATCCGAGAAGAACACATATTCTCACAATAAGATTCCTATTTCATAGTGACAAAAAGAAGGGGAAAAAATTACTTAATTGTCATGTGTGAGATGTGAATGGAATCTTCATTGATCTACACAGATGATAGCATCGCGATCTTCATGGCATTCCAAACTCCACAGCTGGAGGTCTTAGGCTTAACAACAATATTTGGTAATGTTACTACCGAAGATGCCACTCGCAATGCTTTGATCCTTGTATGTATTAATTAGTCGATTCTAATTCTAATTTCCTATACAGTAAATATAATTTTTTCCATAATTTGTGGTCTTTGATGTTCTTGGAACATTTTCATGATTATTTTCGATGTGCAAATGGATAGGGTGAGATTGCAGGATATCCTGATGCTCCTGTGGCAGAGGGTAGCCCTGAGCCTCTAAAGGTAACTTCTTTTACAAGTTTATCTATATTTTTCTGCACAGTTGGACTATATTAAAACACAGGCTACATGTGCATTTAACGCATTTTGAAACAGGGTGGAACACCAGATGTTGCATACTTCATTCACGGTTCAGATGGATTAGGGAACACAAATTTACCTCCTCCAAAATCCAAGAAAATTGAGAAGACTGCATCAGAATTTTTAGTGGATATGGTTTCTGAATATCCTGGCCAAGTATCTATACTGGCACTTGGACCATTGACAAATTTGGCTTTGGTAAGTTTTAGTATCCTTCCCTTCCGTTCACTGTGGTGCATATCACATTCATTTCCAAGTTTTATCAATCTTAAAGATGCATTTTGTTTTGATCAGGCTGTCAAAAAGGACTCATCCTTTGCAAGCAAGGTGAAAAGAGTGGTCATCCTTGGCGGATCTTTCTTTGCATTGGGAAATGTCAATCCTGCTGCTGAAGCAAATGTAAGTGCTCAGCTGGAATTAAGAATTTGGTCTGATCTCCACTCCCTTGCTCTTGTAAATAATCAGTTGCCGATAAAAAATCATCTTTGGGTCTTGCATTTGGTCACGGGTGATGCACCTGATTTTTGTGATTCCAAATTTTCCATATCAGAACTGCCCAAAGATCAAATTTTCTTAAATGACAAGCATAAAGAACCCCCTCCATCTGTTGTAAATAAATCAGTAGGCTGCTAGTCAAAACAAAAGTGAAGAGGCTGACTAGGGGTCAAAGGTTCATTAGAGAGTGGCAAAACACATCAGACACCAAGGACTTAGAGGACATCTGGGGAAGAGTCACGGTCGTCGATCCATTTGAGAGAGAGAGAGAGAGAGAGATCTTTGAAAGGGTGTGATGCAGGGGAAGCTTATGTTGCAAAATGTACTTCTATTTATAGAAGGTTAGGCATGTGACCATAATTAACTATCAAGATTTCCTAGAATTCTGTTAGGATTTGGTAGAAATATATTTAATTATTAGGATTTGTCCAAATCTCAATTACCGAGGTCCCATACATAGTTTTTTGTGATGCGGTCTCTCTCTCGACAGAATGCCTAAGTCAGCTTTGCTCGTGAGTGCATAGTGCTAAGGCAGAACGTCCATCTTTAGCCTCTAAGTCACAAGACCCCCCAGAGTCTTGTGATGAACATTGAACACTTTGGCATGCCTGAACCTTGCCTACTGGCTTAGGCACTTGAGTGGCATTGTATACTCCTTGGAGTAGTAGCTCGTGCAGTCCAGGCATGTGAAGTATGAATTCTGTTGCTATGTTACAGGGACTCTGATGTAGTTGTTGCTTGCCATGCGGATATGTGTCTTGGTGTCCTCAACTAATTATTATGTTGAGGATATGGGGACATGACAACATATTTCTATTTCTCTATATACTTGTTTTATTTTCTTGAGTAAATGGTGTTTACAAGGTGCATTTATAGCATTCATGCATAATATGGGTACTTTATACTTTGTTTCACAATAAATGTGAATTACTAAATATATCTGTTAGGTGAATGTTTAACTAAACATGCCAGACAAACCTCATATCCTGACCCATGAGTGTTAGTGTCCGACAAATGTACTTCATACACGCAGAAGTGTCCATGTAATGATTCCTAACTACAAGGGATGTCAGGTTGGCGAGGCTTGCTAAAGATGAAGTCTTAGGACTTGGGCACATTTGAGATGCTTATCAGTCCTTTGATCCCTCTCAGTTTGGACTGACCATATGGAAACTAGTTTAAGTTCTCATTCTGTCAAATTACACCACTTGCCTTTTCCGACTTGCAGATTTATGGGGACCCAGAAGCAGCTGATATTGTGTTTACATCTGGGGCAAATATTGTTATTACTGGCATAAACATTACAAGACAAGTCATAATGACAGGTCCTGCTTCGCCTTTTTAGTTTTCTTTGTTAGAGTTTTTGTTTTGTATCATGCTTTAACGAATCTATTTCTCCCCTAAATTAAAGCTATCTTGCGGTTTCAGATGCTGACCTTGATGAATTGAGGCTGTCTGAGGGAAGACATGCTCAATTGTTAAGCACTATGTGCAAATTTTACAGAGATTGGCATGTTGAGTCTCTTGGAGTCTATGGTAACTTCTGTTCATAAATTGGACAATATCAAAGTTGTGCTGTTTTGATTGTTAATCAACATAGTCAGTTATAAACATTAATCAAAATAACAAATTGAAGTTTACAAATGTAGGGATTTTCCTCCATGACCCAGTCAGTTTTGTGGCACTAGTTCGACCTGACCTCTTTACATACAAGAAGGGGGTTGTGCGAGTTGGAACAGAGGGGATATATATGGGGCACACACTGCTGGACCATGAACAAAAGTACGTTTAAAAGACCAAGGATACTCCGTTCCCAAATCCCTATGCCCCTATGTCCTAATGTAATTGATGTTTTGTGGGAATTTCAAGAAATGATCGGGTTGGGAGTGCATTGGGATAGAGCGATAGGGATTAGGGGAAAGGGGATTCCGTGCCCATTTCAAGTAAAATGCTTTTTTGGGGGTGTATTTTGGTCTTTTTCATTATTGTTTCTAAATTTATCTTAGTAATCTGATACAGATGGGATTCAAGCAACCCATGGTCAGGATATGCCCCTGTTTCAGTGGCGTGGACGGTTAATGTGGACAAAGTTCTTGATTATATTAAGAAATTGTTGATGGAACCGTGAAATCTTTTGAAGTTGTGCTCGACACCCTCTGAAGATGTCAAATGCTTTGAAAACAAAAGTTGGGTTGTCTTCATTTTCTACTTGAGATCCCTTGCACTGTTAGTGACAAACCAAATTTGGGGGGTTGAGTTCTAGTTTGCCGGTCTCCCATAGCTGAAAGTTTGCTGTAATATATGAAATATATAAACGCATTTACTTAATTTACATCAATCAAATTAAAATATTTATGAACATATTACTTCAAGAGTACACACTGTTTTGTATACTTTTGAAGTTGTGTGTTGTTTCTTACACATGGCTTTGTTTTCTTTTAATCTATATTTAGCATGCTTTAATTTCTGTTTTGTTTGCATTCATCGGTCATATAGTTCCTTTGTTGCATTATCTCTTGTATTAGTTTTGTGTACATCTCTGTTTCATTGTTTTTGTACTGTTTAGTCTTCCAAATTCTGATTTGTTGCATACTATGTTGATTTTACTGTTTTGTATTATGCAAATCTGGATATAGTTACATTTTACTGTTACATATTAATTTGTTTTGCCTTTCAAACCCTGAGCCATCATAATTTTGTTTATTAATTTAGACTACGCTTGTCTACATATTGAAGGTGTAGTTGTTGATATTAATCTTAAAATTTTATATATATATATATATATATATGAAATAAATTATAAGCAATTCTAATAAATTACGTCAAACAAGACATATATGTTTGAAGTCATCTTGAAGGAGATTTGCACGTAACCTCAACTTGGCTTTTATTTCCCGTTCTTCCCTTCCTTTCTCCTAAATTAACTCGTCGCACCATGTTACTTTCGGTTGTGGTAGGTGCTTCAGTCTTTGACCTTCATAGTTGTTTTTTTTTTTTATTTTTTTTCATTTCCTTTTCCTTGGATAAGTTTGGATTTTCATCAAAATCAAAATTATTAGTAGAGGAATAACAGCCCCTTAGACGTCTTCCTTAAGTATTATACTTGTTAGAAACGGAAGGTCATTTTCCTTACCATCATCTTGAGATGAGTAGTCAACCATTTTGCCCATTTGTTGATTAAATGTTAACAATTTTTACATGTTCATGGCATTGAGTCTCTTTTAAATACACTATAATGTCCACCAATGTCTGTTTATTATCATTACTGCAGCCTATTGATTCCATGACTATCAACAAATGAAGTGTTGAGTCACTGATCAAATTTTGAAAACAAAATTTCAGAGAAACCGCTCTGATACCACAAGTGGTGAGTTCTTTTAGAAATAAAAATCAATTTATTTAAAGAAACACTGACTTGAATTAATTAGATAGTGCCAAAATAAATCAAATCAATTAAGTTCAGCTGAGTTAGAACATGCATCCACCATAAAAATAAGATATCATGCATAAGAGACAAGGATTTGTCATTTATAATGGGACTTCCATATGAGAAGGTAAAAAACTCATTGTGGTGCAATTCACACAAGTCTAAAATTAGTTTTTTGGTGAGAAATGGGCATGTCAAATGACTTAAAATGTTTTTTTTTTTTTTTTTTAAATAAGTGAAATGAATTTATAAGCCAGCTTATGAGAGCTGCCAAACAAAGCCTTACTTAATCTAGTCAAGTTGCATGACTCCATATTCAGACAAAGATTCTATCTACTCACATCCCAGAGCAGTCCATACTTATAAATGTTTTTCCTTATCCGTGTCAATCTCTCTTAAACTTTGCCGATTTACTATCCCCAGCTAGCCATTGTCAAACTCTAGCTCCAAGTTACTTGATCGACATAACTAGTTTATGTGCAATCGTGTGCGCTTTAATCTTGTATATTGTGTCACGGATTTGCAACTCACAAAGAAATTCAAAACCCAATCCCATTGATTATAAACCACATATAACACCGAACATTCAACCCACTCAATCTCTAGAATGAAATTTTCAACACAAAAAATGACCAATTGGTACATAGACATTTTCCCTCACTACTTGTGCATATCATGTTGACAGATTGGCTTTCTCAATTGTAGTTCTCAATATGTCTTACTGTTAAAATATTTTCAAAATATTTAAAAGTTGTTTGTTTTTTGGGGTTTTAAAACTTTCCTTCTTTTTTTTTAAACCTACTTTTATACAATCCAGTCCCACATAAGAAAAAGAGGACAAACCTACTTTTATAAAATCCAGTCCCACAAAATCCAGTCCCACATAAGAAAAAGAGGACAAACCTACTTTTACAAAATCCAGTCCCACATAAGAAAAATAGGACAAAGTAATGCCTTAAGAAATGACGACACGAAAGATTCTCTTAATTTAAAGAGAATCAAAGGCCATGCTAGTGTGTATTTATATGTTCCACACCGATGTTATTCGCACATGCGCGTCCGCGAGTAGTTGGGAGCATTGTGGCGCTTTACAGGCGCACTTAGACACAGGAAATTATTTAATATTTTCAAAATATTATCTGGTTATACTCTAAATCGATCATCAATTATTTAATTTCATATTGTTTCTCCATTTTCAATATAAATTATGGATCTTTACGCCTCTCCACTAATCAAAATTTTATAGAATACCACGTGTCCATACTAATCAAAATCTTATAAAATACCACGTGTCTATATTCCGCGAGTACTGAATAATCACCCCTTAAACACATGGCAAATGTGCATGTGACGAATGATCAAAGATTGTTGATTTTTTCAATTCATAGTGGGTGATCATCGAATGTTTTACTTATGCCGTACTAAAAAATTATTTTAAAATTTAAAAGAAAAAATAGTTGGGATTACGTCAATAAATTGTTGTCATTTAAATTGTAATCGGTAATATTTTATTTTAGGTATTAACATCATCTTGTGATCGATCTCTAACATTTAGAGCAAAAAAAAAATTAAGTGAATTATAAAAAAGGTTAATTATACTTAACACCACTGCAGTTCTATCAAAATTTTACTTTAGACCTTAAACTTTCAATTATAATAATCAATCCTCTACACTTTAAGTCAAGTTACAATCTTATCTTTCTATCCATCTACCGTTAACAAAGTTATTGTAATTTGTTATTTGAATCATGTATGACATTTTTATTGTCTCATTAACACTCTTACGCTTTTATTAAAATCTTATTTTAGTCTTTACACTTTCTCCGAAATCTCACTTTAGTGCCCCCACTATCAATTTCTATTTGCTTTATTAACAATAGATAGATAAACATAAGGATGAAACTTGATTTAAAGTGTAAAGAGTTGACTGCTATAATGATGAAAGTGAGATTTTAATAAAAGTATATTAGAATTAAATATAAGTTACCCATTATAAAAATTATTTTTAGCATAAAAGATAAATATATATACTTTTATTTTATATTTTCTCCAATGACATAACAACTAAAATTTCTAATTCACAATTACATATTGAAATTTATTTAAAATTTGTTAAAATCAAAAGTAAATTGGAGAATGAAATGGAAATTTTTTGAAGAGTAGCATTGACCTCTTTTCCCGAACCTGCCCGTATTAGGCACTTCCTCTGAATCATTTTACTCCCCTTCTTAACCACTTGTAACTTCCGTTTCTAGTTCCCTTCTCAGTCATATTTTTGTATTCCCCTTCACTTAGCTACTTTTACAATTTCTAACCTTACAATCAATCTCTAACTGAACCTTGTTAGAATTCCTACCCACCATATTCTTTAATCTTCTCATTAACTAAACTAATCTCCTTTAAACAATATCATTGAATATTTATCTTGAAAGGGTAGCTACATGAGCCAGCTAGAAGTAGAGGGAAAATTACAAAATACTTCCGGAATACCACGCATATATATATATATATATTAAATTTTGTTTTGGTTATTAATTACGGCTGCAACTTTTGTTCACATATCTTTTATAGGTAGGTGGCAATACAATTTTTTAAATTATAAATGTTGATTACTTTTTGTTTGTAGGCAATTTGGGAAAATGGAAAAAGTTAATTAATAGAGTTTCTATATGAAATCTACATATTATTGTGTTAGACTCCACATGTAAGTTCTATTTGTTGTTATCTATTTGCAATGCTTTTTGCATGTTTTTATTTTCAAAATATCTCATCTTCGCTTAACTTATAAAACATTGTAATGGTTGCAAAAATATTCACAACAAAATTCAATAAATAACAATCTTTTTTAAAAAATACAATTCCAAACATTATTCCAAACATTATTGGATGGTTAAATGTTAATATTTTTTTTTTTTTTTGACAATCAATCATATTTGGCCTCTTACATTTTTAGTAAGATTGTTAGTATGTATATAATTATTCATAAATAAAAATAAGGGACACTTACGTATACGTTATAATAGATGAATTTATTGTCCAATAGGTCCTGTGAAAATTAATGACATTTTTCATCAAAAATTATTAAAAAGCGTTACTAATTGTTAATTTTTAGCAAAAGTTTGAAAATTTCATCACAAAAAATGTCACTAATTATGAGTTTTAGCGACAGTTTAAAAAAATTGTCACAAAAGTCACTAATTTTCAACTTTCACCGAACAATTTGAAAAATTCATCACAGAAAAGTGTTATTAATTGTAAGTTTTAGCGACAATTTATCAAAATCGACATATACAAAAAATCATTAAAAAAATTATTTTTAGTAACGATTTTATTAGGACTTATTTTCAATAAGACTTGATGGAAATTAAATCCAACTATTAGGACTTATTGGTCGGTCGCAACAACCAAATTCACGCAAAAATAATGAAATATATATATATATATATATGTGCAATTTGTTTCTTGAGTTCACAAATTTTGTTAATTTTTCAATTTAAAACGCACATAGGCTAACAATTAAATTTGTTAATGCTTAGATTTAAAACAAATTTGTTACCTAAAAAGTAATCTAAGAGGGGGGATAAATTGGATTTCTACAAATAAAAATTAATAATACCGCAATAAAAATTGCAACTAGTGCAACAAATAATTAACGGAAGATAGATGATGAATAACAGTTAATGATTAAGCACAATGAAGAACTTAACAGTGAAGTAACTAAACAAAAATGCAGTGAATGATTTTTAACTTAACAGATTATGATTTAGATAAATAAGCAATTATAACTCTAACACTCCATGAATGAAGAGTATCAGATGGCAATATGAGGTGAGAGAAGAGAGTTGATGATTAGCACAAAAACAACAAATACTATAACAGCTATATCAGTAACACAATGAGTACATCAGATAGTTATAGCAGTTGAGGAATAAAAGAGATTAGGGAAGAGGAGGCAAATAAATTTATTATGGTTGAGCTTCAACCAAGCTTACATCCACTCCTCAAGCTTCACTTGAGATTTTCCACTATCTTCTACCTTCATAGAGGTGCTTGCAACCTCTTCACAAATGGAGCAATCTTTCACAGATTTTACACAGACTTTCCAAGTCCAAAAACTTGCAAATCTTAGGTGATTCACAATCATTTTCAAGGAATCAAGAACACTAAATGTACGGCACTCTTACAAGATTGAATGATAGATTTTTGTTTTCAAAGAAAGCTACAATAATAATCTTTCAAAGATAGATACACAATATTGATGCTTAGATTATTTAATTTTTTTTTTAAAAAAAATCCTCTCACAGGAGTATATGCTTAAGGCTAAAGTTCAGTATATAATTTCTGAAGAAGAAGGAAAGTTCAGCTGAAGATCTCTTCAGAAAATCAGAGAGATGAAGAATATGTGATTGAGGAAGGGTTGAAAAATGTTTAGCATGTTGCTTTGTTGCTCTATGTATCAGTGTGTCTTCTTCATTTCCCAAGCCTCTGTATATAACGGAGATGGGTGCTCTATTTGTGTCTGACAGAGCCCATCATCATCTTCCCGTTGAGTGATGGGTTGGTGATGGCTAAGGATGATATATAATTTATTTCTCAGAGTATCTCTGTCACCCATGTGTGTTTTGTTTGTTGAATGATAAAGAAACATTTCTTTTCAGTTCACTGCTCTGTTACTAATATAAGCAGCTTTCATAGAGGGACGTCCGCCCGAATGTCCAAAGCCAAGCTTTGTTTCTATCCGCTCGGATGTCCGATTGTGTCTGATTTTCAATGATGACTACCTCGGTCATCGAACATACTGCTGGTCTAACAGTCGGAGCGAAGCAGAACTGAACTGGAGCTGAACTGGGTCGAAATTCCTCCATGGGTCATCCGCCTGGACATTCTCCCGAATGTTTGCCCGGATGTCCCCCTGGATGTCCCTTGTAGTAGTCGACCACCTGATCGTCTGCCCGATTGACTGCCCCTCAATGGGTTGGTCTCCTTTGACTGTTGCTCTCTACTACTACTATGGTGCACTGGTTTAGTACCTATTTAAGCCAAATTTTGAACTCCAAATGGCATGATTAGGATAGAAACATAGATGAAAATATGATGGAATAAATTATAAGAATTCAATTATTTTAACTCTTTCAAATAAATCAAAACAAAATAAAATGCAATCATCAAAATACAATATGTCTAACAATCTCCCTCGTTTTTGATAATGGCACACCATGATGTTTTGATTTGTTTGAAAGGACGAAAGCTCCTCTTCAAGTCATGCTCCCCTTGAATGTTTGCTCTT
Organism: Camellia sinensis; assembly: GCF_055761805.1. NCBI lineage: Eukaryota > Viridiplantae > Streptophyta > Magnoliopsida > Ericales > Theaceae > Camellia > Camellia sinensis. The sequence continues at coordinate 91,782,231 of NC_138970.1, read as the reverse complement.
TCTAGATATATAAATATGTTAGCACAATACTAGCATAAATCAATATATGCATAGCGTGATATGATATTAAGATACCAAACAATAGATGTGGGAGATTAGTTAGAAAAATCTGGCCTAGGCTAAGATACCAAAAGCATAACACTCCTTAGAATAAAATTTATTCTGATATCCTGATAGATACCATTTCAAAACATAACACCATTCCAAAACAAACATCACCATTCCTCCCTTAATAGTTCAAAACCACACATCACCATTTCTCCTCCAATCTATCTCAAAACAAAACAAAACATCTCCATTTCTTCCCCTGTGGCATTATCAAAAGCACATTAAAGGATGGATTTCACAATGTAGCATCAAGTCCTGATAAATGCCATGATTTGTTGTATAAAAGAAGCCAAGAGAATGCCAAACATTTTCAAGCTTAGTATATATCAGACAAGGAGACTACAAATCAAATTTTGAAGAAATTGCCAAGTTTAGCCAAAAAGATATAACAGTAAGTGTGAGAAAAAAACAATTTAGTTCAAATAATTAAGAGTGGAGCACACATTCTGTTTAGCAAGAAAATATATGACAATTGTTTTGAGTCAATGAGTTCATCCATTATGAAAAATTCATGTTATCTCAAGTAAACAATCTATTATCAAGCAAGAACCATAGATATCAGATTGTTAGCTAGGATATGTGAAGCATTTTGAGCAACATTTTGAAAATCAACATACTAAGGTTAAGTATTGAACAAGAAGCATAAGTTGATGGTTTGCATCAAAACAGAAAAGATTTCTAGTGAAAAGGTTCTAACAATGGCACATTATGTTAAGTTTATGCAATATGTTTATATGCCTCAAGAGAAAGTAACATGAATTATACATATGAGGTACTTTTAAGCATAAGAACCCAAATTAGTATCATATTCAAGACTATTAGAGATGATAAAAGCATAACAGTGCATAGTCCAACATGGTTGTCAATCAAGAGCATAAAACCATTTTGATATGTGATGGAAATGTTTCCATATCAATGATTATGATGCAAGTCAAAGTCTGCCAATTATTGTTTCATCCATAGTACTTGAGCACAACAACTTCTGGAAGCTATGTATTCAGGTTCGGCTGTTGACAAAGCAACAAAATTTTGAATTTTACTAAACCAAGATACTACTGAGTTACCAAGGAAGTAACAAGTACCGCTAATGCTTTTTCTATCAAGTTTGCACCTAACAAAGTTGGCATCTGAGTAACCAATCAAATCAAATGTAACACCTCTCAGATAAAACAGTCCCAAATTTTGAGTGTCAACAAGATATCTAAAAATTCTTTTAACAGCACTAAGGTGTATTTTTTAGGATTTGATTGATATCTAGCACACATGTAAACAGTAAACATAATGTCAAGTCTACTTGTAGTTAAATAGAGAAGTGAGCTGATCATACCTTGATATTTTGTTTGATCAATGGACTTACCCTTTTCATCCTTATCTAGCTTAATTGATGTGCTCATGGGTGTTCTAGTTATTTTTGATTCATTCATACCAAACTTTTTGAGTAGCTCCTTTACATACTTAGCTTGGTTCATATAAATCCCTTCCTCAACTTGTTTGGTTTGAAGCCCAAGGAAATAAGTAAGCTCTCTTATCATGCTCATCTCAAACTCACCTTGCATACACTTAGCAAAATCCTTACACAAAGTTTCATTAGTAGTACAAAATATAATGCCATCCACACATATTTGCACAACAAGTAGATCATCATTTTTGGTTTTAACAAAAAGGGTTGTGTCAATATTTCTTCTAGTAAAATCATTTTCAATCAAAAATTTGCTAAAGCATTCATACCATGCACGAGGTGCTTGTTTAAAACCATATAAGATTTTTAAGAGTTTAAACACATGATTTGAAAAAGCATGATTTTCAAAACCAAGAGGTTGTTTGACATATACTTCTTCATTTATTAAACCATGTAAAAATGCACTTTTTACATCCATTTAATAAAGTTTGAAATCTCTAAAACATGCAAATGCAAGTAACATGCAAATGGCTTCTAATCTAGCAACCGGAGAAAAGGTTTCATCGAAATCAATACATTCTTCTTGATTGTACCTTTGTGTTACAAGTCTAGCTTTATTTCTAATAATGGTACTGGATTCATCAAGTTTGTTTTCAAAGATCCATTTTGTTCCATTAATGGAATGATCTTTAGGCCTTGGCACTAAATTCCAAACTTTGTTTCTCTCAAATTAGTTGAGCTCTTCATACATAGCCATCATCCAATGTTCATCGAATTCGGCTTCTTGAAAATTCTTTAGCTCAATCTGTGAAAGAAAAGCTAAGTTACCACAAATATTTATAAATGAAGAGTGAGTAGCAACACCTTTGGTGGGTTCACCTAGGATTAAATACTTAGGATGATTATGAACAAACTTCCATTCTTGTGGCAAATTATCGTTGTTTCCACCTTCTTCTTGAGGGGGGAAAATAGGTTGTTCATCTTCTTTGTTCACTTCACATGGTTGGTCATTTTGTTTGTAGATGCTTGAATCTTCCACATTTGTTTCCAATTCTACAAAATCATCACTAACAACTTGCTTTGGAGAAGAAATGTTGGTTTCATCAAACACAACATGTATAGATTCTTCAACAACAAGAGTTCTTTTATTAAAAACACGATAAGCTTTACTAGACAGAGTAATCAAGAAAAATTGCTTTATCTGATTTTGAATAAAATTGACCCAAATTGTCCTTACCATTATTGTGCACATAACATTTACAACCAAATACATGCAAGTGACTAATGTTGGGCTTTCTATCATCCCAAATTTCATAAGGAGTCTTTCTGAGAATTGGTTGAATCAAGGCACAATTTAAAGTATAGCAAGCGGTGTGAACGACCTCGGCCCAAAAATATTTAGGAAGGTTATTTTCGCAAAGCATAGTTTTACTCATTTCTTCTAAGGTTTTATTCTTCCTTTCTACTACACCATTTTATTGAGGGGATCTAGGTGCTGAAAAATTATGCCTAATACTATACTCATCACAAAATAATTCAAAATTTTCATTTTCAAATTCTCTACCATGGTCGGTTAGAATATTAGTAATAAGAAAACATTTTTCATTTTGAATTTTGCGACACAATTTTGTGAAAGAAGAAAAGGTTTCATCTTTGTGTGCTAAAAACATAACCCTTGTAAATCTTGAAAAATCATCAACAACAATAAGACAATAATGTTTATCACCAAGACTAGATGTCCTTGAGGGACCAAATAAATCAATATGCAATAATTGTAAATGTCTAGTGGTGGAAATATGAGATTTTGATTTAAAAGAAGTTTTAATTTGTTTTCCTTGTTGACAAGCACCACAGAGTCGATCTTTTTCAAATTTAATTTTTGGAAGTCCAACGACCAAATCTTTTCTCAAAAGTTTAGCAATTAAATCCATATGAGCGCGACCAAGTCTTCTATGTCATAACAACTACTATCATTATTAGCATATAAACATTTAACATCACTAGTATAGAGATCATTGAGATGAAAAACATAAACATTATCAAGGTGATTATCAATAAATAGTGCTTTGTGATCAATTGTGCAATGTGATTTATCAAAAATAACTCGGTTTCCCTTATCACATAATTGGCTAATAGTAAATAAATTATGCTAAAGTCCATCTACAAGGAGAACATTTTCAATAGAAGAGTTAGAAGAGATATCGATACTACCAATACCAATAATTTTTCCTTTCTTATTGTCTTCGAAAGTGACAAATGGATGATAGAGTGGTGAAGAAAGATTTGTCTCCAGTCATGTGTCTAGAGCATCCACTATCAACATACCACCTTCCTTTTTTAGCTTTGGACTTAAGGTATACCTACAATAAGCCAATCAAATGTTGGATTTTAGTACCCATGATTTCTTGGGTCCTCTTGGTTAGTACGGTTAGTACCTTTTACAATCCAAATCTTTTTAATTCCCATGTTCATATTCTTATTGAATAGACAAAAAGAAATATAATGGTTTTTCTTCCTACAATAATGACAAGTAATATGAAGGTGTGTCATAGGAGGTACTTTTTCAAAAATTGTTTTGAGATTCTTTTGTTTCTTAAAAGGGTCATATCCAAGAAGTTTGTTGAGATTATCTTTTTCCTTTACAAAATTTTCAAGAGTTTTATTTAAATCATCAACATTGTTTTTCAAAACAATTTTCTCACTAGAAATGGTGTTAAGGTCATTTTTCAAAATAAGGTTCTCTTTCTTCAATTCATTCACATTGTTAGATAAAGATGCAACTAATTTACTCAACACATTATTTTTGGCACATACTTTTCTAAACTCATCATGTAATTCATTGAAAGCACTCTCAAGTTCTTCATAATTAAAAGTTACCTTATCTTGAGTGGATTCTTCTTGTCCTAGAGCCATGAGACACAAGTTTGATACTTCATCATTTTCGGCTTCATCATTTGAACTATCATCATCACTCTCTCCCCAAGCTGCTATGGTGGCCTTCTTGTTTCTTTTGTGGTCTTTTCCAGGTTTCTTCAATTTTGGACAATCCATTTTAATGTGTCCCAGATTTTTGCACGCATAATAAATGATAGGTTCTTTCTTTTGGATGTCATCTTTGTTGTACTCTTTCTTGAAAGGTCTTCGCCTTCCATGATTGTTTTTCTTGTAGTACTTCTTGAGATTTCTACTGAACATAACATAAGCTTCATTTTCACTAGAATTTTCATTTTCCTCTTCATAAGATGAGGCTTTGAAAGCAATTTCATCCTTCTTTTTATCCTCATCATTCTCATGTTCTTTCATAGTGATTCCATGAGTCATAAGAGAACCAATGAGCTCAACTAATCCAAGAGTTGTGAAGTTCTTTGCTTCAATAATGGTTGTGACTTTAGCTTACCAATTCTTTGATGAACACCTAAGAATTTTTCTCACCAACTCACTGTTAGTATAGATTTTGCCAAGAGATTTCAAAGAATTTACAATTTCAGTAAATCTAGTAAACATGCTTGAAATAGATTTATCATATTTCATTTTAAATAATTTATTACTATGAACAAGTATATCAATACGAGATTCTTTTACTTGGTTGGTGCCTTCATAAGTTACTTCAAGTTTGTCCCAAATTTCTTTAATAGAGTCACAACTAGATATTCTATTATACTCCTTAGAGTCTAAACCACATACAAGGGTGAGTTTGGCTTTGGCATTGACTTGCAACAATTTATGATCTTTCTCATCACATTCATCTTCAATTTTAGGTACACTAATGTTGTTTACTAATTTGGTATGGATTTTTGGTCCTTTAGTGACTATAATCCACATAGCATAATATGTGGCTTGAAGATATATGGTCATCTTATCTTTTCAATGACTATAGTTATTTCCATTAAATAAGGGTGGGCCTATTGGTGGCTTGACCTTCAACAATGCTAGTACTATTTATGGTTGCCATGGATTGAAAACTTTAAGATGGTAAAATCTAAGCAAGAGTCTAGGCTTTGATATCAATTGTTACCTAAAAGGCAATCCAAGAGGCCGGGGGGGTGAATTGGATTTCTATAAATAAAAATTGATAATACCTCAATAAAAATTGCAACTAGTGCAACAAATAATTAATAAAAGATAGATGACGAATAACAGTTAATGATTAAGCACAATGAAGAACTTAACAATGAAGTAGTTAAACAAAAATGCAGTGAATGATTTTTGACATAACAGACTATGATTTAGATAATAAAAATAAAAATAAAAAAATAAAATAAAAAGCTATTATAACTCTAACACTCCATGAATGAAGAATATCAGATAGCTATAGTAGTTGAGGAATTAAAGAGATTAGGGAAGATGAGGCAAACAGATTGATAGTGGTTTAGTTTCAACCAAGCCTACATCCACTCCTCAAATTTCGCTTGAGATTTTCCACTATCATCTACCTTCACAAGGGGTGCTAGAAACTTCTTCGCAAATGGAATAATCCTCCACAGATTTTACACAGACTTTCAAAGCCTAAAAACTTGCAAACTTTAGGTGATTCACAATCACTCTCAAGGAATCAAGAACACTAAGTGTACTACACTCTTACAAGATTAATGATAAATTTTTGCTTTCAAAGAAAGCTACAACAATAATCTCTCAAAGAGAGATACACAATATTGAAGCTCAGATTATTTATTTATTTATTTATTATTATTATTATTCTAAATCCTCTCATAGGAGTATAATCTTAAGGCTAGAGCTTAGTATGTAATTTATGTAGGAGAAGGAAAGCTCGGTTGAAGAACTCTTTAGAAAATTAGAGAGATAGAGAATATGTGATTGATGAAGGATTGAAAAATGTTTGGCACGTTGCTTTCTAGCTCTGTGCATCAATGTGTCTTCTTCATTTCCCAAGCCTTTGTATATAACAGAGGTAAGTGCTCTGTTTGTGTCTAACAGAGCCCATCATCTTCTTCCTATTGAGTGATGGGCTGGTGATGGTTGAGGATGATATATAATTTATTTCTCAAAATATCTCTATCACCCAAGTGTGTATTGTCCGTTGAATGATGAAGAAAACATTTCTTTTTACTTCACTGTATGTTACTGATATAAGTAGCTTTCATAGAGGGACGTCAGCCCAGATGTCCAAAGCCAAGCTTTGTTTTTGTGGGACATCTGCCTGGATGTCCGATTGTGTCCAGTCATCAAGGATGACTACCGTAGTCGTCGAGTATACTGCTGGTCTAACAGTCGGAGTGAAGCAGAACTGAACTGGAGCTAAACTGGGTTGAAATTCCTCCACGGGTTGTTTGTTCGAATGTCCACTCGGATGTCCCTTGTAGTAGAACAAAACAGAGCAATTTTGCCTTAACCGATCCACTACCTGGTCGTCCGACCAGATTACCGCCCCTTAATGGGTTGGTCTCCTTCGGTGGCTGCTCTCTATTGCTGTTATGATGCACTAGTTTGGTACCAATTTAAGCCTCATTTTGGACTCCATATGGCATGATTAGGATAAAAACATAGATGAAAATATGATGGAATAAATTATAAGAATTCAATTAATTTTAACTCTTTCAAATAAATCAAAACTAGAATCAAAACAAAATAAAAAAAAACAATCATCAAAATACAATATGCCTAACAAAATTAAATAACATCTATTGCCTAACCATCTTTAAACAGGGTTGACTCTGCCTTTTTTGAGACTCAAAGCAAGTTTCTAATATGAGACCTTTTATACATATATATATATATATATATACACTAGTAGCAACCCGTGCTATGCACGGGAATGTATAATTTAAATAATTTATTATATTCATTTTTGTATTATAAAATAAAAATTTCTTATAAATTAAAAATATAATACGGAGTTATAACTAACAAAAATTTTGAATATGATAACTATCTAATACCTAAGTTCATACATTCATTTTTTTCCATAAATTTGTCATTTGAAACATTGATTATAAAATTATCTTAGTCTAAGTAGGTCATTTAGCAGCGTGAACTATATTTCTATTAGACATTATTATAGCTTTAAAAATGAATAATGTAATTCGCATCCCCTTTTGGAGAGCTCGAATTGGTCCTACAGTTCGGACTCCTGTCACGGTTCTGAATCTAATCTCACAAAGTGCAATGTGAAACTGATAAACACCAAAGAGTCCAATCCGACAAATCTTTTTGGAAAATCGATTTTAGATCAAATAATGCCAAAATTAGACTACTTTGCCAAATTACAGACTCGCCACCTAAATATTTTATTTTTGGCAAATTTAGGAAATCCTGACTCGTGCCAAAGGCCACGTGTCTGTTATCACCAAAATTGCCTCGGCTCAGGAACTTGAGTATGAGAGGGGAAGGTCCTGAAATGAGCACCCTCGCTCGCCCGATCAAAGATCGGCCTCTACTAATGATGATATGTTGATTTATAAACCTCAAGTGTTCTTATTCCGATTATTAACTAACTTTACTATGTGACGCACACAAGAAAGTATAGACTAAAATTGTAAGAATTGGAACATTTCAACTCATGTTTGCTTTTGAAAATGGTTCGAATTTGCCATCCTCAAGTGGGCTTAAAACATGATTTGCCACTTTGCAAAGCGGACTTAAAACTCACATTCGTTGAACTGTTCCAATTCAAACAATAAGCCTCCATCCACAGACATTCATGCAGTTTAGCAAATAAGCACATAGCCTCATGGCAAGCATGCGAAACATGACATCATTCGCACTCATGCAAGTATGCTAAAGCGTAAAAGCTCACCGAGTACTCCAAGCCAAAACAAAAGCTAGTTAGAAAAAAATGTATGATCCTAACTATGCTAAATGGCTAATGCAACACATGCAATGATGTGACTAAATAGGCTCGGCTATCTAATCATGGTATTTGCAACACTTTGATAGCATACTTTGAGACATGTATTCAAAGAAGTATTGAAATAACAATGCAGTTTGAATGATGCGACGAGCCTCGGTGCATGCAAGACAAATGAATGGATGCAAACATGCGAGCATAAGGTATGCTAATAAAAAATGTCCCTAATCTAGCCATCGAAAGCGGTTAAATAAAAGGGAGAAAGACGTGGGGTTGGAAGACATGCGCACACGCATGCACACTTATTACAACATCATGCCCTCACGAAGGAGGGTTTGAATAAATAAGCTAACCAACTACGCTAATTAAGCTAACTATTACAACACGAAATCAATTAACTATTCTAGTTAACTAATTATTACAAACCAAAGTAAATAACTAGCTATGCTAAGCTAATTAAAGCAATTAATTAATTAACTATCTAAGCTAATTACTTACAATACTTGAATTGAATAATTAGCTATGCTAACTAATTAAAGCAATTAAATGGCCTCGAGGGCGAGGGAGGCATGCATGCTCAGTTGACTTCCTCTCGAAAATCCACCACCTTGCCATTAGACGCCTCTGTTTTCATTTTCTTTGACCACTGAAAATTACACTAACTTCCAGCACACCTCTGCTCCACCTCAGGAACATACTAAACAAACTTTTCATTGATGGCCGGTCGGCTACAACTGGTGGTCGGTCGGCCACTATTGGTGGCTGTCGGCCATTACTGGTGGCCGATAGGTGTTGAACTTCTCTTTTTTGTTGCAACAGAGAGCAAACAGAGGCAAAGCAGTGTATTCTCAAGGAGTATGTGTCTTATTACCCTCCTTATCATTACAAGAGGTCAAAGGAGTGTAATTCTTGGCTCCAAAACCACCAACCAAGCATTTTCAATGCATGATGGCCAAAAAACCAAGAAGTACAACTTCATTGTATGCAAAAACAAGACTCAAGACGATTACTTTATCATGTGTGATCAAAGGCAATGGAGACCAAGGAGATTGGCTCATTTCATCACTTTAAGTATGAAATGCTCCAATCTTTCTTGTGTTCAATATAACGTCTGATTTAACACATCCAATGCAACACAAGATGTTTATTTTGCCTCTTTTACTTTGTCATTTTTGTTTACCAATTTTAGATTACTAATCCATTCTTTAATTGGTTAGTCCAAAAGGTGAGTGTCCTCTAATGGAAACAGGGCTTAAACCACAAGTACCTTGGGCATGAAAGAGGCCTCATGCTGTTGGTAATGAACTTCCGAAGGAATTAAACCATTAGGCGTAAGGGTCTCAATTCCACACTCAAGCCAACAAGGGGTTCAAAGTCACTTTCAAAACAAATGAAAGAGTGAAGAATAGAGGAAGATTACAGAGATTTCAGTGCTGAAATGGAGTGCAAAATAACACTAGAACATGCAAGCAACTCATGCAATTCATGTTAAAAAGCCTAAAACATTAAGCTAATGAAGGAGATTGCACTACAACCACACAATATAAGCCTCAAAGGACCAAACTAGCTCAAAACAGAGCTAAAATCAGTCAAAACAGTGACTAAAACATGCTGAGATTGAGGTACAAAATGCTAGAATAAGAAGTCAAAGAATAACACAAGCTAAACATAACAAGCACAATTGTACTACAAGCATATAAAGCAAGCCTCAATTGCTCCAACCAGCCCAAAACAGAGCTCAAACATGCCAAAATAGAGCAAACATGCTTGAATTAAGCTAAATTAAGGTAGAAAATCAAGCTAACATGTGAAGCAACCTAGGCATGGAAGCAAGACACAAGGAGGGGAGGCTAACCCCTCCTACTTTGGACTTCAAAAGTTGATTTTTACCACTGAAATAACTCTAATTTTTAGTGGTTTAAAGGGCCAAAAATTTTGGTTTGAAAGCCTTGAAAGATGGCACAAAAAGCTTTACAATTAGGCAACAAGAAGGGTAGGTTACCCCTTAACACAAAATGACCTAAAACCATCATGTTAAGGCTCAAAAATTAAAGTTTTTTGTAGTTGAAAACTAGGCCAAAAATAGTACAAAAGGATGGCCAAACAAGTAACTAAAACAAAGCCTACAAGGTAAGTCTTATACCTCTTAAAGCACAACACAAAACAGGCTCAAATTCCAGCTCAAAACCCTTTCTAAGGCTTCAAGAAGACCTCCTAGAACCTCAGCTCCAAGGTAGTCAAGATTGATCAAGAGTCTATGTACAAAGGTGTAGAGAAAGCTAACTACAAAGCACAAAATAAGAAGAGAGAGTGCTAGAGAGAGAGAATTTTGCTCAAAATTGTTCAACCCTTAAAAATGGGGGAGAGACCCCCTATATATAGAAAAACAAGCTTAGAGATTGTATTCATCCCTCCATACACGTGTATGGAGATGCACTTCAGTGAACAACAACTGGCACAGCTGGCAAACAAATATCTAAAAAAGGAGAAAAAGGGCCGTCGGTTATCACCAATGCCCGACCGGCCATAAATGTGGCCGACTGGCCACCACTGATGGTCGGCAAGCACAAGCCATAGTCGATGGACTGTAGGGATGGCCGACAGGCCACCCTCTCCTTCAGACTTGAAGCAACAAGCTCTCGGTCCTCAACCAAGCACAAAGCAGACAAGTTGAGAGGCTCGAAGGCAAGGCACTCCGCTAAGAACTTCAGGCGCTCAAAACAAACACGAGCATACAAAATCATTGAGTATTCAAACGATGACGTCCAAGTCTCGAGAATGGTCAAAAATGGGGTGTTTACAGGTACTATTACAAATAATATAAAAATGTAAAAATGAATATCGCCTAACCAATTGTGACATTGTTGATGGTTGAATGCAACTCAAATCTTAAACGCAAAGTTTGAACAAAACTTTATACCCAATATGTAAACACTAAAAAAGCTCAATGATGTGTTAGCATATATAGCTGAAGTGTGAAGTATTTGAAAAATAAGATAGAAATGAAATTGGAGATCATTATCAGATAGAAATGATTTTGAAGATAATTATTAGATTAAAGATTAAAATAAATTTAAAAAAGGGATCATATGAAAAATATAATAAAAATAAAGTTGGAGATAATGATAGGATTGGGGATTAAAAAAATTTAAAAAGGAAGAAATAAGAATAAAGATAAATGAAGATACTAGAGAAAATTAAGCAAAATAAAAAAAAAAATCAATAAAAAGAGATAAGGAGTCTTAGATAATAAAAAGATTTTAAAAGTAAAAAATTTAAAACAAAAACAATATTAATAGAAAGAAATGTTTTTTATTGGAGAAAAATAAGGATGAAGAAAAATTAAAAACATAACTTTGAGAGAGCGACATGTAGAAAATAGAATCTTAACTCTGCTTAAGAATTGAGTATTGAGACTTTGAAAATTTTAGAGAATACACTATATTTGCTTGTATATATATATATATATATATATAGTATAGATATATAGATAGGTAAAAAGATAGATATCAAATCTAATTTGAAAAGTAAAGATAAAACTAAAATAAACATCCTACAAAAAAAGAAGAGAAAAATGTGGGAATTCGGTTGCTGATAATCAAAATTTTTAAAAGATAAGATATTTATGAGTGATTATGTATGAGTATAATATAATTTAATTTTGTTTGTTATATCAAAATAAAGGCATATATATTTTCTTGAATAGTAGCAAAATAAATTTACTTTTTAATAAAGTTTTAATAGAATAAAATAATTTAATTTTTAAATTGCATGCTTGATGATGATTTTTCCAAAAAAAAAAAAAACATTGATAGAAAATTTTAAAATTGTTGGTAATCAATTGTTATCATCTAGCCTACAAAAAGAATTTTGGATAAAATCATGGATAGCCAATAGAAAATCAACACATAGCAACCTAAATTTTGTAAAAATTAAAAAAATGGAAAATTCAGAATAAAGTATTGGAATTCCTCAAATCATATAGTTAGATATTTTAGTTAATTTTAAAATTTAAATATTAAATCCAGCAAGATTATGCCATGTGTGTTAATTCAAAATTTAGATAATACAGTAATAGATTTGAGCCACTTTTTTTTTTAATATTGTAAAAAAAAATTGAAAATTTTCAATTAGATATGTTTAGATAAAATTTAAAGATTTTAAAATTTTCAAATTAAATATTGTTAGGTGTACCAATCACTTTCAGCCAAATATATTTTTTATTTTTCAAAATTTTAAAATTGGGAAATTGTGTTTAAGGTTTTGAAGTTGTTGTTGTGTGTGTGTACTTAATTGGGTGTATATTGGTTGTAGATGATCAGAATAACTCTCATTTGAGAGAGTTTGAAGGAGCAAAGGTGAGAACTTTATGCAGAGATGATCTTCTTGATTTCGAGAGTTTACGCAAAGCCATTAATGGGTGTGATGGTGTGATAGACATGAGATAAAACAAAATGAATTATATTAGATTCAAGATTTGATGAGTTTCGAATCTAATTAAATTGAAGAACAAACGCAAATCACAAATTAAAAAGTAAGCAAGCCTAAATCATGCAAAATATAATAATGAGGAAGATAAAAAGATGTGTATGAATTGAAAAATATTAGAAAAAATATATATATACACAAAAGTAATAGACACTAGAAAAATACGTACAAGGTAAGAAATAATATTAGGAGTATAAAAATGGAGAAAATGAAAAGATGTATAGATGAACTGAAAAATATTGGAAAAAAATATATGCACACAAAGTAACAAACACTAAAAAAATGCATATAAAGTAAGAGATAACATTACACTAACCTTGTAATGATTTTCAGATAATCAAACTTGTAAAATATAACAATGGAGAGAATGAGTTATTTTGAGGAAATATAGGTAGATGAGAGAATGATTGAATGTAATAATGGAGAAGATGAAAAGATATGTAGATAAATTGAAAAATATTAGCAAAAAGAAATATATACACACAAAAGTAATAAACACTGAAAAAATGCATATAAAGTAAGAAATAATATTATGAGCATAAAAATGGAGAAGATGAAAAGATGTGCAGATGAATTGAAAAATATTGAGAAAAAGAAATATATACATACAAAGTAACAAACACTAAAAAAATACATATAAAATAAGAAATAATATTACACTGATCTTGTAATGATTTTTTCAGATCGTCAAACTTGCAAAATGTAACAATGGAGAAGATGGGTTATTTTGAGAAAATAAAAGATGGGTAGATGATGAGAGAATAATTGAATTTGACTGGAATAAACTAAATAGATAAACGTGTGTGTGGAAGTTGTAGGAGTTATGAGTTTCTTTTCTTTTTCTTTTTTATTTTTTTTATTTTTCATTTTTAAATTGAGATTGAGAGTGGGATAGATATTACTGTGGTTGATGGATATGGATGAATATTTTATTATTTTGAGATAAATATTATTGTGGCTGATGGATATGGATCAATATTTATTGTTTTATATTTTATATAGGAAGAGAGAGTGAGAAGGCTTGAAGAGTGGGAAGGGATGTGAAGGGAAGTGCCATGTAATATTTGTTTTTCTTCAAAATTATGAGAATTTTAGGATTCAAGTTTTGGAGCCTTTTGACTTAACAACTACATTTGGTTATATATATAGTATAGATACGGCTCAAAATAGAATTATAATATGAATCGATATTTGAACTATTTTTTGATAGAATCAAACTAGTTGGTAATTCAAATTTTTTGAAATTTCACATTTTTAACTGTGAAATTACTAATTGATGGGCACAGCCCAGAAAGGGGCAATCTTGGGTTACCCGAATAGTCATTCACCTAAAGCCCAGCAAGATAGGCCCAACACTAAGCCCAATACAGAACTCACTCATAATGTTTTGGCCTAGGGACTAGCCAACCACCCGTCAGAAAGGGAGCTAGCTATATGACAGATAAAGATTTTGGGAGTTATTGAGCCCACATGCCAGGCATTAAATGAGCCTGTCAAAGCATTAAATGTTACAAGACCTCTTGCTCTGATGCATGGATAAACCACCATGGCCGACGGCAAGCAGATGGCAGGCTTTCGGCTAATGGGACAGCACGAATGGACAGGAAAATGATTAGTTAAAGATATAAGGAAGCCCCCAGTGGATAAGGTGGAAAAGAAGAAAAACAAGTCTCTCTCTCTCTCTCTCTCTCTCTTTCTCTTTATTTCTGTAGATTACTTTCAGATATCACTTCGATCCTATCTAACTTAGCCATTGGAGGGTCCATGGGAAGGGACCATCCTTCATCGGAACCTTCTCATTGGACTCGTTGTAGGGGTCTCAGGAAGGACAAGACGAAGACGACTCGTGGAAGCCTTAGGATCAGTCCTGCCCAGTCCGTCCCCGATAGAACGACCTCATCAATTGGCGCCATCTGTGGGAACACTTCGAATAATAGTCGTGTTCATTGTTGCTGAAGGCCCATTTCCTGCTACCTCATTTTTCTTACATCGAGGTGGATGGTTACGACGAGATCCATGGCTTTACAACACAATGTTGTCAACTCCCAAACAGAGCCTTCCAACCCAAACAACCTACCTCAGTATTTTACAGAGCTTGCCAACAGCATCAACCATCTGGCCGAGCCAAACCAGGCTTTGGTCAATGCTTTACTCCAGTGAGATCTCCCTGTCCCTCCTCCACCACCTCAAGACGTACCTCTAAACCAGGAACAAACCCTAGACCACCATCCCTTTCCACTGTGTGCTCCTTGAGGACCTCTTGCCTGTCTTTCATTCGACAAGCTCACCTGTCGAATTTGGAGGGCCTACACCCCTCACCTTAGGACTTGCAACATCATTAGGACAACCACCAACCCTTCCATAATCGGCCTCCACCACACCACGCTCCTGTCCCTGAAGGTGAGGCTAGCAGTGTTCAATCCCCACTTCTCTCTAACGCAAACAATATTCCCATTTGGGACACGAAACCGTGAGCCATGACGCTCCAACTACAAGGAGTCATGCAGAACATACAAAACAAACCTTCTACAACCGCCAACTCCCCCTTTGTGGCTTCTATTAGGGATAAACCTCTGCCCTCTAAGTTCAAAATGCTGTTGATCGACACCTTTGACGACAGAACTGATTCGGTTGACCACTTGGAAGCTTACAGGACCCTCATGATCCTTCATGCTTTCCCTAACGAAATCATGTGTCGCATTCTCCTCGTGACACTCAAAGGGTCGGTGCAACTATGGTTCAGTCAGCTACCGCCGAACTCTGTCACTATTTTCCAATAGCTCTGTGATTCCTTTCTGAGCCATTTTATTGGCGCTCAACGATAACAACGTCCAAAAACTCAATTGCTCAATATTTGGCAAACGAAAGGAGAATCGTTGAGTAGCTTTGTCACTCGCTTTAATGTAGAAGCTCTCCAAGTTGAGGAGAATGATGATAAGGTCATTCTAATAGCTTTCATGGCCGGTCCACGTCCATCAGATTTCCTTTTCTCCTTTTCCAAAAACCCTCCAGCTACCATGGCCACCCTCCTTGCCAAGGCCCATAAACATATGAAAGCCGAAGACTCTTTAGCAGCCCGCCATGACTCTACTCCCAAACCCTCACAACCCAAGGACAAGAGAAAAGAGTTGGAACCTAGACATCCCCAATACACTCATCCTGACCGACCGTCACGCTCTGACCAAGCGGCTCCTCCCCGACCGCCCGATCATTTCAAGCGGTATACCCCTCTCAATACACTCGTGGAGCACGTCTTAAACCAAATCCAACAAGATAACTTGAAATGGCCCCAACCCTCCAGGTTTCCTTCTAACCAACGGGACCAGTCCAAATATTATCACTTCCACCGCGCCCATGGCCATAACATGGACGAATGCATCAACCTTAGGGATCAAGTTGAGGACCTAATTCATTAGGGATGCTTAACTCGGTTCTCCGTGCCTCAGCCTCACCAAAGGGCCAGGACCGATCCCCTAAAACGGAACAACAGACGCACTCCGCCGAGACAAGCCAACCAACCCCAGCAAGATGGTGATTGAGCCCAACATCCTCCTTGAGCCCCAGGAGACCCCATTCTCCCAGCAGGAGAAATCAGGGTCATCATAGGGGGACTCGCGTGTGGCGAACCTTCTAGTTCGGCACAGCGGGCCGAGTTCCGACGAATCAGACGAGGGTCAAACAAAGAAGTAACAATGGTTAACCGATCACCTTCACAGACGCAGATTGCGAAGAAGTCCGCTACCCCCATGATGACTGTCTGGTCATTTCCTCTATCTTCTCCAACTACAAGATCCGGCGAGTGCTCATCGACAATGGTAGTTCATCTGATATTATTTTTCTCAAAGTTTTTAAGCAACTCAAGATTGGCAAAAAGAAGTTATTGCCCATGCAAACACCCCTGGTTGGCTTCACCGGAGATTAGATAATCTCTATAGGGTCCATTGACCTTCCAATCACCATTGGCGAGTACCCAAGGCAGATTATGAAAATCTTCACCTTTCTGGTTGTCGACCGCCCCTCCCCTTACAATGTCATACTTGAATGCACAACTCTCAATGCTTTCCAAGCTGTGACGTCCACTTATCACTTGGCAATAAAATTTTCGATCGATCATGGGGTCGACACTGTAAGAGGCGAGTAGACCATGGCCAGAAAATGCTACGTCGCTTCGTTAAAAGAGGTCAAGATGAAGGAAGCTATGATCATAAAAGGTCTTGACGCCAGGGACAATGAGGAATTAATCAGGAGGAACCGGTGGAAGAATTAATAGAAGTCCCAATCAGTAGAAGTGACCCAACGAAGAGAGCCAAGATTGGTAGCCAGTTGTCCCCTCAGGCCAAGGCTGACCTCATAGCTCTCATGACCGAGCACAACAATGTCTTCGCTTGGACTCATTCGGACATGCCAAGCATCAATGCTTCTTTCATTAGCCACCGCTTCAGTCTCGAGCCCCAATTCTGACCGTTCTGCCAAAAATAGCACATCTTTCATCCAGAGCGCAACAATCTTATCGCTGCAGAGGTGGATAAGTTGTTGAAGGCCCAATTTATTAAAAAGGTGGACTATCCCAAGTGATTATCCAATGTGGTCGTGGTTCGAAAAAGTAATGGCAAATGGAGACACTGCGTTGACTACTCCGACCACAACCGAGCCTGCCCCAAAGATAGCTACCCACTACCCAGGATAGATCTATTGGTCGACGCCACAGCAGGACGCCAGGTGCTCAGCTTCATGAATGCATTCTCAGGCTACAATCAGATCTTAATGCATGCAATCGATCAGGAGCACACCTCTTTTATCACCAACCGAGGGACTTATCATTATCGTGTAATGCCTTTTGGTTTGAAAAATGCGAAGGCCACTTACCAGCAACTGGTTAATGTTATTTTCAAAAACCAGATAGGTCAGAATATGGAGGTCTACGTTGATGACATGCTCGTCAAAAGCAAACTCTCCTCAGATCACTTAATCGACTTGTGGGAGACCTTCCAGGCCTTACGCCAGTATAAAATGAAGCTCAATCCCGATAAGTGCACCTTCGACGTCGGGTAAGTTTCTGGGGTTCATGGTCAACCATAGAGGCATTGAGGCCAATCTAGAAAAGATCAAGACCCTAATAGAAATGCAGTCTCCTAGAACGGTAAAGGAGGTTCAGCGACTCACGACCAGAGTAACAGCCCTTAACCGCTTCATATCGATGGTAACAGACAAGTGCCTTCCGTTTTTCAAGGTCTGTAGACACCCCATTTTTGACCGACCTTGAGACTCAGACGTCACCGATTGAGCACTTGGTGATGTTGCATAATGTGCTCGTTCAGGAGTTCCAGAATCGCGGCCGTGAGCCCTGCCTCCGGACTTCCGAACCCTCTTCTATGCCTTGTCTCGGTTTGCGAACCAGACTCGGTTTTCTCTGTTTCTTTTCCTGAGGGGAGGGAGAGGTCCCGTAGACCATCTCTCAATGTCCATAGGCTACATTTGGTGGCTGTAGGCCATTTTGCCCATTTCGGAGTCCGGTTCCCGGTTTTCGGAGCCGTCAGGCCGTGTGCCTCGGTTCGGGACCGCCTAACCACCTCCGTTTGCTCTGATTTTCGGCATACATCTTATTTTCTCCCTTTTGAGGGACACTGGGGTCTGAGAAATCCACTTCGTGGCCGAACGCCACTTTCGGTGTTTAACGGGCAGTTTCTGGGGCCCCGAACTGCGTGTTTTGGCCCCCGAACATTCGTTTTACATCGGTTTTCGTTCATTTTTGGCAGGTACCTCTGTTTTATCACCAGGAAGGTCACTGAAGGGTGGGAGGCTAGTAATTGTTGCAGCAACCAGTTATCTCTCCTCCGGAGCCTCCCGGCGCCCGTTTTTCGCACTTCCGGGCTAATGTTGAACACCCTAGGGTTAGTGTTGCCAACTTTCAACCACATATTTGTGATGTACACACATGGGAGGCCACTAAAAAGTGGTGGCCGGCCATTAATTCCTTTTGACCCTTTTGAACCCCTCCTTCCGGGCTAATGTTGAACACCTTGGAGCCATTTTCTTCAAACCCCAACCACATATTTGTGATGTACACACATGGGAGGCCACTAAAAAGTGGTGGCCGGCCATTAATTCAACTTGACCCTTTTGACCCCTAGCTGGCCGGCTAGGGGAGGTGGCTGGCCGGCTAGGGGGTGTGGCTGGCCGGCCACCTGCAGAAAAAGTGATAGGCCGGCCGTGTTCCTTGCACTGTGCACTTTACAGCTGTGGGGCAATATCCCCCAGATATTTTCTGTGTCCGGGGGATATTTTGTGGGGGAGTTTTACCCTCCTTTTTGCCCCACCTCTACACCCTCTTTTTGTCCATATAACCAGCTGGTGGCCTCACTTCTAAGGGTTGGAAAAATTCATCTTCAAGGCTCCATACCTAACTCCATTGATATACCTCTCATTTCTTCAAAAAACCCTAAGTCCCTAAGCTCCATTCCTTCTACACCACCAAGCTCTACCACCACCACCTCATTTCCAGCAGCAAGGAGGGATTCTTGAAGGCTAAAGAAGCTACAAATCCATCCAAGAAGCAACAAAAATTCGAATCTTCAAGGGTAAGTTACACTTTTACCCTTTTGACCCTTTTTCTTGATCCATTTCTAAGCCTCACTTCCTTTTTGTTTCAAGCTCCGGCCCTAACTGAAAAGGGCCATCTTTTGAGCTCATCTTCACTTTTTTTAAGGGCTCAACCCTGTTTGAGCCCTCCATAATACACTTGCTTCATTGATCATCTTGTATGTCATAGTTTTGCATGCTATTTTTGACCCATGAGAAATTTATTTTCGAGCATTTTGTAAACTGATATAAGGCTTATTTTGAGCCCCTCTTCAACATTGGAGAAGGGCTCAACATTGTTTGGTATCTCCATGTGTCACTTGTAGTTCAATCCCTTATTTGGCCCCATTTTTGCATAAATTGGTAGTCCTCTTTGCTTCTGTTTTTGGACCTTGGTCCGAACTGAAAGTGGTCTTATTTTGGCCTATACTTCATGTTTCATTAACACGTTTTTTCTATTTGGTGATTATTTTGTATACTTCATGTTATAGCACCTTTTGAGCCTTGTTTTGCATCACATTTTTAGCATATTTGTATACTGATTTTGAGGCTGCCATATACTGTGAATATTCATATTTTTGGTCCATCTTCAGGTTTGTAGAAGGAAATTTTTCATTTTGGGTTTTTCTTATATCACTCGCTTCATTACCCCTCTTTTGGCCCCTATTCTTGCATGCCATTTTTGCCATACCTATGCTTGCTGTTTGGCCATGTTTATAACTGTGAAAATGCCTCTTTTGGGACTGTCTAGCTTCTGTCTTTGCATTGCATGTCCATATTGTGCATGTTTAGCATAGCTATAGGCCATTTCGGGCGCCTAAATTCGCATTTCGGGTTAATTTCATGCATTTGGTGTCATTTCGCTTCATTTCGGGACTGTTTTTCCCCATATTTTGTTGCTGAAATTCTGTTAGAATGCTTGCATATCATTTTGCCATTGCCTCGGTTTGCGTGCCCGTGTGCACGCATTTCGAGGCACTCCATTTTTATCCGCAGGCATCCCATGTGAGTGTGGCTGAGGCTCACTCATGTTGGTATAAGCCCATTTATCATTTCCATGTCATTCCATTGCATTTTGCCATTGCCTCGGTTTGCGTGCCCGTGTGCACGCATTTCGAGGCACTCCATTTTTATCCGCCGGCATCCGATGTGAGTGTGGCTGAGGCTCACTCATGTTGGTATAAGCCCATTTGTCATTTCCATGTCATTCCATCACATTTCATCACCGCCTCGGTTTGCGTGCCCGTGTGTACGCATTTCGAGGCACTCCATTTTTATCCGCAGGCATCCCATGTGAGTGTGGCTGAGGCTCACTCATGTTGGTATAAGCCCATTTATCATTTCCATGTCATTCCATTGCATTTTGCCATTGCCTCGGTTTGCGTGCCTGTGTGCACGCATTTCGAGGCACTCCATTTTTATCCGCCGGAATCCCATGTGAGTGTGGCTGAGGCTCACTCATGTTGGTATAAGCCCATTTATCATTTCCATGTCATTTCATTGCATTTATCATCGCCTCGGTTTGCGTGCCCGTGTGCACGCACTTCGAGGCACCTCATTTCATTGCATTTATCATTGCCTCGGTTTGCGTGCCCGTGTGCACGCACTTCGAGGCACCTCATTTCATTGCATTTATTATCGCCTCGATTTGTGTGCCCGTGTGCACGTATTTCGAGGCACTCCATCTTCATTGCATTTATCATCGCCTCGGTTTGCGTGCCCGTGTGCACGCACTTCGAGGCACCTCATCTTCATTGCATTTATCATCGCCTCGGTTTGCGTGCCCGTGTGCACGCACTTCGAGACACCTCATTTTCATAGCATTGTGCATACTAGGTTGTATCTTAGATTGCATTCTGTCATTTTCTCGGTTTGCGTACCTGTGTGCACGCATTTCGAGGCATGTCATTCCATAGCATTCTGTGTATGTTAGAATTGCATCTTAGTTGCATTTCATGCATATCATGCATATTGCATCGTGTCCGGAATAGGAGTTAGCCCGGGTACGGGAAACGAGGTACATTTCATACTCCGAGTGACGGAATGTGTCTCAATTCCCCAGTCACCGACACTCCGGATAAACCATGATGGAGTTAGGTTTTAGCTGTAGTTTCATGTGCATTCATCCTATATTGAGTTGTGCATTTCGACTCCTCGGCCATCATGCCTCGGTATGCGTGATTGGTGGCACGAGAATCGAGACATGCATATATCTGTGCAAATACATTGCTATGCCCCTTTCCTGCTCTCTGTTGCAGCAAAACACAGAATCAGCAACTTTTCAAGGCTTGGCACGCATTTCAAGAAACAGGTATAAACAGAGGCTAATTGGGGCATTCCGGTGGATTTCCGCGCAAGACAATCCGGACATGCATCATCCATCAGAAGCAAGGCGGTCCCTGGCTTGCACGCCAGTTTTATTTGCTTTCTTAGTTAATTCATTAATTAATTAAGATTTTGTAATATTTTGGACTGTAATATTCTTTTATTCGGGACTGTAATATTTGGACTGTATATTTATTTGGACCCTCTGCATGAGGGCACAACTGTAATAAGTGTGGGTGAGTGTGATGTATGTCTTCCAATCCCACGTCTTTCTCCCTTTTATTTATCCGCTTACGATGGTTAGATTAGGGCATATTTAAATTAGCATACAGTATGACAGCATGTTTGCATCATTCATCTGTATTGCATGCACCGGGCTCGGCGCACCATACTAACTGCATCGTACTTTCAATTCCAAATTGAATACATGGTAGTTGTAGCATTTCATATACCATCTTAGAATAGCCGAGCCTGCCATAGTTGCATTTTTGCATGTGTTGCATTAGGCATTTCTGTATACTTAGGATTCATGCATGATTTCTAATGTAATTCTTTGTTTTGGCTTGGAGTACTCGGTAAGTTTTTATGCTTTAGCATCCTTGCATGCGTGTGAGTGCTGCCATGAATAGCATGTTTACCGTGAGGTTATGTGCTTATCTGATATAACTGCCTGAATGCCTGTGGGTGAAGGTTGGGTTATCTGAATTGGAATAAATCATCAAAAGTTTTTAAGCCTACCTGCGGGTAGCAAACCATTTTCAAAAAAACGAACATGAAATGTTTTGTTCCAATTCGGACGACCTGGTCTATACTTGTATGCTGTGCGCATCACATAGTAACCTAGGCTAATAACCGGAATAAGAGCATACAATGTTTTCAAAAATTGATATCATGATTAGTAGAGGCCGGTCTATGACCGGGCGAGCGGGGGTGCTCACGAAGTGACCTTCCCCAATCGTACCCAAGTTCCCGAGCCGAGGCA
This sequence comes from Camellia sinensis, assembly GCF_055761805.1. Taxonomy (NCBI): domain Eukaryota; kingdom Viridiplantae; phylum Streptophyta; class Magnoliopsida; order Ericales; family Theaceae; genus Camellia; species Camellia sinensis. The sequence continues at coordinate 91,759,545 of NC_138970.1, read as the reverse complement.
ACTTTGGTGATGACGGACACGCGGCCTTTCGGCACCGAGTCAGGGTTTCCTAAATTTCCCAAAATAAAATATTTAGGTGGCGACTCTGTATCTGGCAAAGCAGTCCATGTTTGGCACTTCTTTCAAAAATCAGTTTTCTCAAAACGATTTGCAGGATTTGGACTCTTTGTTTCAGACTTAGAAACGTGACTTTTAAGAGTCCGAACTGTAGTGACCCTAAATAAACAGAACGGGAGCTAAACCCTCCCGGGGCGTTCGGGGACGTCTACAAGGTCCTTAGGACGGCCTTCGACTAGAATGTCGAGTTTGATGAGGCATTCCAACAACTGAAACAATGCATGGCAACCCTTCCTGCTCTTCTAAGTAACTCCAGGGGAGACCCTCTTCCTCTACTTAGCCGTTTCCAACACTGCGGTCAGTGCTGCCCTAATTAGAGAGGAAGACTTAGTCCAACGCCCAGTTTACTACATCAGCCAGCACTTCAGGGGGCCAAACAAAACTATCCCTTGTTAGAGAAGATGTCTCCGGCCCTGGTCATCGCCTCTAGATGCCTCTGGCCCTATTTCCAAGCCCATTCCATTGTGGTCCTCACTAACCAACCTTTAAAGAAAGTTATGCAACAACCAGAGTCCTTAGGTGTAGACGCGCCCGTGGGCCCCATGCTACAGTTCGGACAACCAAAGAGTCCAAATCTGGCAAATCGTTTTGAGAAAATAGATTTTTAGAAAAGAAGTGCCAAACATGGACTGCTTTGTTAGATACAGAGTTGCCACCTAAATATTTTATTTTGGGGGAATTTAGGAAACCCTGACTCGGTGCCAAAGGCCACGTGTCTGTCATCACCAAAGTTGCCTCAGCTCGGGAACTTGGGTACGATTGGGGAAGGTCAGCTATGAGCACCCCCTCTCGCCCGGTCCAAAGACCGGCCTCTACTAACCATGATATCTAATTTTAAAAACATTATGCGTTCTTATTCCGGTTATTAGCCTAGATTTACTACGTGATGCGCACAACAAACAAGTATAAACTAAGTCGCCTAAATTGGAACAAAACATTTCATGTTTGTTTATTTGAGAATGGTTTGATGGTGTTACCCGCGAGTAGGCTATGACATGGATTTTGCCACCCTCGAGTGGGCTTAGAAATATGGTTTTGCCACTCTCAAGTGGGCTTAAAATTCGCATCCAATGCATTGTTCCAATTTAAGTAACCCAACCTTCACCCACAAGCATTTAGGCAGTTATAACACGTAAGCACATAGCCTCATGGTAAGCATGCTATCATGGCAAACACTCACACTCGTGCAAGATGCTAAAGCATAAAAGCTTACCTAGTACTCCGAGCCAAAACAAAAGCTAGTTAGTAATCAATGCATGATCCTAGCTCATGTTAAGATGGCTAATGCAACACATACAAGATGCAACTACAATAGGCTCGGCTATTCTAAGATGGCATGTGATGATATTACAACTAACATGTATTCAACTTTGGAATTGAAATACAAATGCAGTTAGTATGATGCGCCGAGCCCGGTGCATGTAAGACAAATGTATGGATGCACGCATGCATAGCATAAGGTATGCTAATTTTAAATATGCCCTAGTCTAACCATCATAAGCGGGCGAATAAAGGAGAAGAAAGACGTGGGATTGGAAGACATGCACACACCCACGCACACTTATTGCAAATACGCCCTCGCTCGGAGGGACCGAAAGAATAATACAGTCCGAATAATGAATCAACTATCCTAGCCAATTAATTATTACAGACCCTTAATTAATTAACAAATTAATTACACAGTAAACTAAATGTGAAGCTTAAAGAGACTGCCGCAGCTCTGCCTCGGAATGCGCGAATGATGTATGCTTGACTCGCCCCGCTCGAAAACTCGCTGCCATAGCACTGTTGCCTCTGTTAACACTGCCCTGCCCCTCTGAAAATTCTGAAAGTCCCCAGAACTGCTCCTTGAGTGTTGTGGAATGTTACCGGCCAAAGGAATATGCTACCGGCCATGGGAATACTCTCATCGGCTAAATATTGTGCTCTCGGCCAAAAAAATTTTGCCAGTCGGCACTCAACACTGCCGGCCGGCCAAATATTCCTACTGAAACCTGCAGTTGATAACAGCAGAGGGCAAGCAGTGTATGGCATGGAATTTTCAAGCAAATGTATGCATGGACACACTCTCTATCATGCAATGGACTCAAGGGAGCATGGCCCTCGACCCTCGGGCCATCAATTGTGCATTTCGATGCATGATGGCCTAAGCGGCCAAGTTTGCAGATCAATGTCAATGCATGCAATAAACAAATGAAAGCTTCACGCCCTATCATGTAGGGATCAAGGGCGTCGACGACCGAGGATCGAGGCGCGTTACGTCACTTTGAGTACGAACGCACCTCATCCCTCGTGCTTGGTTTGACACCCCAAACCAAGCAAAATGTAATACATGTATGCAATATGGCTCAAGTATACAAAATGACTCAAGCTAGCAAAGCATGTCAAATGTAAACACCAACCAAACATGCAAATATGCAATGTGTTAAGCATGCAATGCTACAATGCTACCTAGATAGACAACTAGGCAAAATGATAATCATGTAATAATACATTAACTACAAGGATACAACAATCATGCAATGTGATGATCATGCTACAAGACACAATGCATGGACTTACACTAGGATGGAGGAACCTCAGCCACACTCCAAAACAGTGGCCAAAGGTACTAAAATGATGGTGCCAACATGCAAGACAAGCATGCAAACCAATGGGCCTAAGACTAAGGCACAAAAGCCAACTTTCAAGCGCACTTAAAAGAAGACAAACATGGACATTAGACCAACAAAATAAGAGCTATGGCATGTTAGAATAAGCCCCAAAACCCACCTAGATGGCATCCCAAATGTCTAAACATGGTGGCAAACACAATGACCAACTCTTGAGGCACAAAACTACAACACTTCAAAGCATTGAAAGAGAGCCAAATGCAAGTGTAAGACCACATTACATGGACTGAAATATGATCTCAAATGATGCCAAATTATGGGAATAAGCCAAGTAAAGCATGCTAGTGACCCACACACCCAAGGCTCTCAAACCAAAATGCATGGTGGCTATATCAAACATGGAAAATATGACCAAATCAGTACCAAACAGTCCTTAAGCATGGAAAAACATGACCTAAAGCTTCACAAAGCTGAGCCAAAATATGTAAGCATAATGGTCCAAAGGCAATATGCATTCCTAAGAAAAATAGTGTATTATGCATGCAAGGGGTCAACAAACCAACATGGGATAGAGGTAAAACATGCTAAATAAACACCAAATAACCTCTGAAATAAAGCCAAACAAAGCTAGGCATGCATGCTACCTTTATAAGCCTTAAACACAAGCTAAAGAGACACAAAGGGAGAGGGGTGTCCCTCCCCTATGCAAGACCTCAAAACCTCTTCTTCACCACTGAAAATCCACTGGATTTCAGTGGTGAGAAGGCCAATACACAAAAGGTTCAAAGCTCAATCAAAGAAGGGACAAAAGGGGCCAAACAAGGCCTAAGAGGGAGAGGTCGACCCCCAACACCAAAATGACCTTAATGAAAGGTCTTAAGAATAAAAAAAAAAAACTGTTTTCAGTTATACACAAAGTCTAAAACAGTAAGAAAGATAGGCTAAAGGCTAGTGCAAGATTGGGGAATATAAAGTAAGTAATGTTACCCTTGAAGAACCCTTGAAGAACAGCAAGCTCAGGTCCCTTCTTATGATCAAAATCAGCTCAAAGCTTCAAGAACAAACCCTCAAGGCCTCCCAAGTCGAACTATGGTGTAATAGTGTGTGTTTTAGTGCAATACTATGAACTAAACATACTTTTAGGCTATAAAACACACACAAAATGAAGAGAGAGAGGGAGATATAGAGAGAGAAAGTGTATATCATATATATATCTATATCTTGCTCTGGTTTTTTGCTCAACCCAGACAAAGGAAGGGGGAGGCTCCTTATATAGACAATGGAAAAGGTTAAGCTTCCAAGGGAAGCTAACAAAGGGGTCAAGGCTTCCTAAAGAAGCCAAGGCAAAGGGGCCAAGGCTTCCTTAGGAAGCTGGGACAGGTGTCCAAGCTTCTTGAGGAAGCTAAGACAAAGGTCTAAGCTTCCTCAAGAAGCTAGACCAAAAAGGTGCAAAAGGGGCAAAACAGCCACACTCGTGCATGGAGAGAAGGGTCCGTGCATTCCAGCTGGCACAGCTGGCTTGCACCATGCCTGAAAAAGGCAAAAATGTGGCACCGGCCAGAAAAGGAGGCCATCGGCCAAAAAGATGGTCGGCCGACCACACCAAGTGCCGACTGGCCAATAATACATTTCATCAATGGCCGGTAGAAATAATACACAGCCGATGGCCTCAATCCAAGGTCGGTGGGTGTCAGGGGTAGCTAACAAGCTACTCTCTACCCTCAGGTACAAAACACACAAGTCCTTGGTGCAAAACCAAGCACAAAACAAGCAAGTCGAGAGATCCTGAGGCAAGGTGCGTAGCCGAGACCTCCGGGAACTCAAAACAAATACTAGCATGGATGATCACCGAGTGTTCAAACGGTGACATCCAAGTCTTGAGGACGGTCAAAAATGGGGTGTCTACATTAGGCAGGCTCATGCAATGGTCTGTCAAATTAAACCAGTACGAGATCTCCTACCGACCTCGAACAGCTATCAAAAGCCAAGTCATCACCGACTTCATCCTGAAATCCACTAATCTTACCCTCCACATACCTCCCCGACAACCACCAGTCGCACTTGAGGCGACCAACCCCCATTCTTGGGCCCTTAACATCGATGGCTCATCTCGAAAGAAAGCAGCAGAGCCGACTTAATCCTCACTATCCCTGAGGGTGAATACTTCAAATGTGCCCTTCGTTTCCTGTTTAACACGAGTAATAATGAGGCTGAGTATAAGGCCCTGATAGCAGGTCTTCAACTGGCCAAAGACATTGAGGTCGACCACATCCAAGTATCCAGTGATTCCCAATTGGTTGTCGGACAGATCATTGGAGAACTCGACGTGAAAGAAGAGACAATGCGATTGTACAGAGACATTGTTCTTCCCCTCACCCGCCTCTTTAGTAGTTTCCAAATCAAGCATATTCCAGAATTTGAGAATTCTCAGGCAAATGAAATGGCCCAATTAGCCTCGGCCGATCAATCAGACCTCAGTCACGGCGTCCGCCTCGAATACCTGACCCATCCAGTAGTTTTGCCAGACCCACAAGAATTTCACTTCCTCCAGAACAAGCCCATCTCATGGGCCCTTGACATCATTTCGTTCTTAGAGCAAGGGGTGCTATCAGACAAGAAGTAGGAGGCCGATAAAGTTAAGGCTCAGTCGTCTAATTATTCCATCAGCAATGGCATTCACGACCATTCATCAGGTGCTTAAGTTTTACTCAGGCGACCTATATGATGAGCAAAGTACACGAAGGCATTTGTGGCAACCATTTAGGAGGACGGTCCCTGCCCTATAAAATTCTCTGCACATGCTACTTTTGGCCCTTGATCAATTAAGACACCAGCGATTTTGTGCTCAAGTGTGACAAGTGCCAGCGCTTCGCAAACATACCTCATGCCCGACCAACCGAACTGATAACGCTCAGTAGTTCCTACCCCTTTGCCAAGTGGGGCATCGACCTAATCGGCCCTTTGTCCACAGGTAAAGGCCAAGTCAAGTTTGCAGTAGTTGCCATTGATTATTTCACCAAGTAGGTGGAAGTAGAGCCTGTTGCTAAAATCACCGAACGGAACACCACCAAGTTCATCTGGAAATCAATCATTTGCCGATTCGGAATCCTTCAGGCCATCATGTCAGATAATGGCAAATAATTTAACGATGCCAAATTCAGGAAATTCTGCGAAGAACTCAACATCATGCCCTGTTTTTCCTCTCCAGCCCTCCTTGAGTTAATAGACAGGTCGAAGTCACCAATCGATCCCTGTTAAAGATCATCAAGACTAAGTTGAAGGATGCCAAAGGACTTTGGGCAGAGGAATTACCAAACGTCCTCTGGGCCTACTGGACGACAGCACGAACCTCTACTGGGGAGACCCCTTTCTACCTGACCTACGATGCTAAGGCGGCCATCCTTGTGGAGATTGATTTGCCTCCTTCCCGGGTACTGCATCCAAACCCAGAACTGAATGAAGAGCTGCAACGGGCTAAGCTGGACCTAATTGAAGAACTATGTGAGTTAGCCACTATCTGATTGGCCTTGTATCAACAAAGGATGCAGAAACATTATAAAAGTCAAGTTAAACCCCGTAGCTTCACCGTGGGCGACCTAGTTCTCCGAGCGATCACCCTTTCCATTAAGAACCCGACCGAGGGCAAGCTAGGAGCTAAATGGAAGGGGCTTTACATTGTCAAATCTAGACCGCAACCTGCCACTTATCGCTTACAAGACATGGAAGGTTGAGATCTCCCCCACTTCTGGAATGTTGAACATTTGAAAAAGTATTTTCAGTGAAACGAAGTCTTCCCCCGTCTGCAACGTTTCTTTTGCTCCTGGGCCAGCTCAACTCGCCCGATCCTTGTTAGCTTTTTGTCTTTTCAATACACTATGTAATCTCCAGAATTTGTTTAATGAAAACAGTCTATGCACTTCTAATATCTATGTTGTATTTGTCTTCCATCAAAGCCTCAACCAGACTGAGCATGAAAACCTCAGTTAAACTGAGTTCTATCAAAGCCTTAGCCAGACTGAGCATGAATACCTCAATTAGACTGAGTCCTGTCAAAGTCTCAGCCAGACTAAGCATGAAGACCTCAGTCAAACTGAGTTCTATAAAAGCCTCAGCCAGGTTGAGCATGAAGACCTCAGTCAGACTAAGTTCGATCAAAGCCTCTGCCAGGCTGAACATGAAGACCTCAGCCAGACTGAGTTTCATCAATGCCTCAGCCAGACTAAGCATGAAGATCTCAGTCAGACTAAGTTCGATCAAAGCCTCAGCAAGACTGAGTTCCATTAAAGCCTAAGCCAGACTGAGCATAAAGACCTCAGCCAGACTGAGTTCGATCAAAGCCTCATCGAGACTGAGCATGAAGACCTCAGCCAGACTGAGTTCGATCAAAGCCTCAGCCAGACTGAGCATGAAGACCTCAGCCAGACTGAGTTCCATCAAAGCCTTGGCCAGATTGAGCATGAAGACCTCAGCCAGACTGAGTTCCATCAAAGCCTCAGCCACACTGAGCAGGAAGACCTCAGCCAAACTAAGTCCCATCAAAGCCTCACCTAAACTGAGTTTTATCAAGACCTCTACCAGACTGAGTTCCATTAAAGCCTCAGCTAGACTAAGTTTTATCAAGACCTCTGCCAAACTGAGCTCAGCCAGATCGAGCTTCATAACGACTTAGCCAAATTACTCTTTGCATACGTCTATTTTCCAGCTAGTTGTATAAACAAAACAAAACAAAACAAAACAAAACAAAACACAACCAAACATCCTTAGCTTTCTTCTTCGCTGGATTGAAAATCCTCCTCCTCACCCCCCCTCATCCAGAGGCGTGGTTATAATATCTTCCTCTCCTGGCCTCACAACGCTAAAGTCAATGTCTGGGAAGGTCGTCTACGCTCGTTACTTAAACCTCACCCAGCCACCGTCCCAATACTCGCTCATGCGGTGTTTGTAATAGCCTGATTGTTGGAAGTTGTGGATTATTTCCGCCTTCATCTATCCCTCCACTAACTCGACCTCCTGCACCATTGAAGGACCAGCCTCAGACCCTCCTTCCCTGGCCAGATGTAAGGCCATAGTAGCATTTACTGCTATTTGGAACTCCGGTGACTGTTTGAATCGCTCCACTGCTGTGGTATAGAGGTCGAGATAGACTGCTTTTTCTGACGCTATAACCCTGGCCTGATCTGCTGTCTCCCTTTTTTTTTCCTTTTCTAGAGCTTTCTCCAACTCTGCAATTTGCTCATCATCCACTTCCTTCTCCTTCAGAGACGATTCACAAAGCTCTTCGTTATTGACCAACGCCTCTTCCAGCCTTTCGTTAGCTCGGGTGTAGGCCTGTTGGGTATCCAATACCTTCTCTCACTCTTTCTCCCTCTCGGCCTCCAATAACCCCACCTTTTGACGAACGCCCTCGAGTTCATGCTTTGCCTAGCCTAACTATGCCTTCATCCCAGCCAATGCGGCCACTGCCTCACCCTGATCCATTTTCACCCAGTTGGCTACGTACTCCTACACTAAGACTAGTACTTCCATCCCTTTTACCCATCGCTTGCTAACCAGCCCTTTGGCGCAAGCACTTCGCGCCATCTTTCACTATTTGCCACTCTTTAGTGTGGTCGCTTCTAGCTCAGCGAGTGCCTTTCCTAACTGGGCCTTTAGTGGCTCAGTCTCTATCCCAACCATCACTCCTTTACCCAGTAGAGCGGCCGTCAAAGTCAGTGACTCTATTTAGGCCGAACAAAATGCCCTTAGGAGGTTGGCCTTCCCAAATCGTGACACGTCCCTGACGGCCACATCATCAATGGTGCCTAATAGGCATTCAACAGTGGCCTTGGCATCGCGAAGGATATTGGCTGGCTCGCTCACCTCAAGTAGTGACCGCCCAATAACTGCACTTAGGTGCCATACGGCAATACTCACCACATCGAAGCAAGAGCTCTCCCCCACCTTACTTGTACTCGCTGGGATCGAGCACTCCTTTTCCACCCTCTGCTCTACCCCACTTGATTTCCTCATAGCAAGAAGGTTTATCCTCTCATCAACTGCCCTCTTCTCCTCCACATTTAGGTCCACAAATTTGGCAATGGGAGGGTCGGATTCGCCTCCCTCAACCCCCATCCCTAGCCTTGTTTGTACCATCTACACCTCCCATGTTTGCTCACCACATGGTGCAGTCACGCTCATTTTGACCCTCTTCACTTTCCTACCCTCCTTTCCAACTCTGGCCACACTCATTTTCTTCTTTTTTGCTTGGGCTATCTCAACTTTCCCCCTCTCTTTGATTGGATCAATTGGGGCTTCAACAATGCAATAGTTTCTAAGTCATGTCCCCTTAACGCCTTAGGTCGTTGGAGCGTGACCACGTGCATATATGGTTTTGGGGCTGGGCACAGTTCTTGCTCCTTCTATCTTTCTACTGCGGGCAACGTTCAGTGATCATCGACCTCTTGGGCTCTCCTCCTCGCCTCAACCTCCTTTGGAGTTGGGTCTCCCCTTGCCTATTGGGGGTCAAACCTAGCGACAAAGAGAGTAGAAGGATTCACCAGATCATCCCACTCCAGCCCCTCCTTCTCTCGCCATTGCTTTACTGCTTTCACCTCTTTTTTCTCTGTTGTGCCCAACTTTGGCTCTACCAACCTGGTGAGGGTCTTCCAGATTGTTCTTACCCCCTACCCCCGTTTTTCGAAACAAAAGGAAGCCCAGCCACCAATTCCCTGCCTAGCACTACTTGTAGCGATACCCAGGTCTTGTCACACCCCGAATTTTAATTACTCGGAAAGATTACCAAAAGCCTTTAGTTTAGGTCTATTTTTTATTTTTTTTAATATTTATTACCCTTGAGTAATAGAAACATAATAACACTTGTTCCCTCTCTCAATGAATACAACTATAATAATATTACATGCTAAGCTTTCGCTACGGAGTTACAAATAAATAATTACAAAAATCAATATACAAAATTCATCTATTTCACATCTACTATGAAATTACACATAACAGATACATGAACTTCTTAACTCTCCAACCAATCAATCTGAATTCTCTTCCTGTAAGAAAAATGAAACAACAAGGGATGAGCATAATTGCCCAATAGGAATCTCATAGTTCTAATACAATAACCATCCTATAGATAGAAATGATCATGCATGCAGGGTGATACCATATAGTAGGTGGCATTTTGTAATTTCAAAATATCATACGTAGAGTACATTTTCTCAAAATTTATTTGAATAATTAAGAAAAACCTTCAGCCATAAAATTTTTCTCTTATCATCAGGAGACCATAAATCCGAATACTTTTTATGAAAGCAAATATGTTTGAGGATCAACATCATTTTAAATTTATCAACCCATTCCAAAATATTCCTCATTTAATTTCTATCTTAACATTTCACTTTTTATTTCCATTTTTCCTTTTTACTAATTACATTTATTATAACATCATGACCTTAAGTTAAAGTTCCCTTAATACTCTAAAACAGTCCTCATACACTTTATTCCCACTAGTCTATTCATATTTGCTATGTATATTCCATAATTGTTATCCTACACTCAACTCTTACTTGTCTAACAACTAAATCACATCCACATTGGTGTTGTCAATTATAGTTCAACATATCACAAGGACAATAAACCCTTTTAATTTAACTTCTTCATTAATTACAAAACAAAACTCTTAATCTTTCCTTATAGTTGCAGACAACCCGGTGAATTCATCATTACCAACCCCTTATCTAGTTACTATTTCATTATCCTTTATTTTCAAATAATTTCTATATACATTCTCTTTCCATACTAAGGTACACATCAAATTATAATTTCATCAGTTCATCACAAGTCACACATGTTATCACAAACTCAACACATTTCACTACACATTTCACCTTTTGTCGACTTGATACGACGGGATAGCGGGCACCCAATTCATGGTACTTTCCACCTTTTGCAGGCTATTATATGGCGGGAAGTGAAATCCCAAAAACCCTTTTCTCAAAAATCATATTTTTCCAAAAACCATGTTTTTCCAAAAACCACGTTTTTCCACATTTACTGGCTATCATACGGCAGGACGTGAACCCTCAAAACCATTTTCAACTTTAAAACCATCTCCCCATTTGCCGGTTATTATACGGCAGGAAATGGGCACCCAAAACCATTTTCAAAACCATCCGTTTTTCTATTTTTCCTAGCTATTATACGGCAAGATTGTGTGGACACCCAAAAATCATTTTTCCACTTTTGTATGCTATTATACGGCGGGACTATGTGGACACCCAAAAACATTTTTTCCACATTCATCCAGCGATAAGGCTAGACAGGGCATTTGGGGCACCTTTCATTCCAAAACCACTGCGACATTTGCCGGCTATTATACGGTGAGACATGGGCACCCAAAAAAAATATTTTTCAATTTTAGAACCATCCCCGACATTTGTCGGCTATTATACGGCAGGATGTGGGGCCCCAAAAACATTTTTGACTCCCCGCACAGGTACCAACCACAACACAACCCAACCCAACCCAACACAACTCAACCAAACTTAACACAGCTCAATACAACATAACCCAACTCAACTCAACATAATTTAATTTAACTCAGTACAATTCAACATAACACACAACAAAATTCAATAAAACCATTTCAACACCATTCAATACAATTCGACATAATTCAATACAACTCTTAGACCTCCACATCATCATTTCATCACAAAGCTCATATCATCCATACCATTAGTAATTTCTTTCCCCCAAGTTTGGTTTCATATTATGACATAATTTAAAATATCAACATTGAGCACCCAATCGCAACTTTTACATATATTTTTAAACTCTTTAAAATTTTAATTAAACTTGTATATGTGTAATTTAACACCTCAATTTCATGATTCTACTATCAATTTAAGCAAAACCATTATCTATCTTCATAGACCAAATTAGGGTTTTTAAGAGAAATTAAAACTTTTCACAAAACACATTTTATTCTAACCATTCTATTGCTTTTACACCCAAACTCATGACCCAAACCATAACCCAACAAGTAAACCCCAACTCTTCAAACCCTAATCCCTGATCTCATGATTAATCACAATATGCATAAAAATATGGACTTTGTATTTATATAAAGAAAATACCACAAATCTATCTATGAATGAGGGTATTGAAGGAGAACTAGAAACCCTTACCTCTTAAAGTAAAGAGATGACGACCCAAAAATCACCGGTAACAAAACCACGAACTATTCAGACCAAAATGAAGCTCTTGACGAGATCTACAATCTTTCTCAAAGGACCAAGGTGAAAAGATCACTCTAGGTGAGTAGATCTAAAGATCTTGGGTGAAAAAGTTTGAGTTTAGAGAAAGAGAAGAGAACTCACGATTTGAGAGGACAAACGAGAGGAAAAATAATGAGAGAGAAGTGGTTTGGGTCTATTTATAGTAGTAGAAAATAGCTCTAAGGTCAATGAAAAGAATAAGTGAAAACCCCCCAAAAAGTAGGACCTAAACCAACGCAAAAATTTGAAAATTACACACAGGTGTCGACCCTTCGGGCAGAGGTGTTGACCCTTCAGGAAGAAAAGCAATGTCTGCAACAAGCAAGGTATCGATACCTTCCAGACTGGTGTCGACACTAAATTTCAGTAAGCAACTTCCAGATTTAGCAACATACAAGGGTCGACCCTTGAGGCCAACAACAAAAGGCAAGTGTTGGCACCACCAAGATTGGTGTTGACCCCAGAACAAGATTTCCTTGTTCCCAAGCAACTTTTCAACGTAAACAATCGTGAAGGAACAATCCCAACAAGATTAAATCGACTTGTACTCTTCCAAAACAAAAATACAACAACTCCAAAGACTCCCAAAATGAAAATAAGGGAATTAAATACACTCTCCAATGGATTAAAGGATGTAAGTGTTACAGGTCTCCTGTTGGCCCGACACCTTGTAGCACGAGAAGAACTCGTCGACCGTCATGTGCCATCCTCCAGTCACCTGAGACCAGGTAACAGCATTGGCTATGAGTATCTTCCACGCGTTCAGCACTAACTGACCTGGCGCCACCTCCAATCGGTTCAGCGCGTCCACCACTAGCTGAGGAAGCGATAGCCTCAACCCCCCAAACAATGCCTCTTCGTAGAGCGTGAATTCCATTGGTCTAGCGTCCGATGCCCTTTCCCCTGCCAACGGAACCCTCAACTCCACGATTTTTGAAATCTAATACTTCATTCAGTTTCTCTCCAAGCCCTCCACCGTCAACAACGGCTTGTCGGCCTTCATATGCCAATGGTTAGGGGCCACTTGGCCTTCCGGTCCCTCTTTCCACCAACTTCTCCACCCTATACTTTTCTGCCAGAGCAACGCCATCATCGTTCCCTAACTCGTCAGTCCTCAGGCCGAGAGCTCTTTCACGGGCCATCTCTCTTACGTTTCTGATGATGGCTTCGATTGTGGGAGCCAAGAATTCCAAAATGTGCAGGATAGGGGAATCCCACGATACAAATGACCTCAAATTTGGAATGTGTTGGTTTTTTGCAAACAGATATATGAAACACATAACTGCAAAGGCCCACGGTTTTCCTGTATTCCAAGGATCATAATTCAAAATTGCCAGTTTCGAATGTCTGCCAAAAGTGAGGAGAGAAAATGCACACCACACGACTTAATACATTTGCCTCTTCATATCTCACATGTCGTTCCACATTAAATGACCACTTTGTCTTTTCAGCTTCACCATCACTGCCTCTTGCCTTAGAAATCACTACGAATTGACATCAACGTTTCCGATTGCCTCCACGTGTCTGGCTTGCATTGTCTCACTTCCTTTCTCCCATTACACCATCACGTGCCTCCCAACTCCTCGAGCCTTGTGCCCTGTCGCATGGTTACCATCATATCGTCTCGACGATTGACTACATCACCGGTCGGCTCTTTCCTCGGTCGGCCATCTCACCAGTCGGTCACCCTCGATTGCCCACCTCACCTGTCATCTTACCAGTTGGCCACTCCCGGTCAGTCGTCTTGATAGTCGGCCACTCCTGGTTACGAGTCGGCCACTCCTAGTTACCAGTCGGCGACTCTCGGTCGATCGTCTTGCCAGTTGGCCACTCTTGGTCGGTCGTCTTAACGGTCCACCACCTCTGGTCGGCCACCCTTGGTTGGCCCCCTTTTGTCGGTTGGCCTCCTTTTGTCGGTTGGCCTATTCTCTTGCGACTTGGGGGACTACTTCCACCTCTCTTATTCCCTTCGCTGGACTAAAGCTGCGCTCGAGAATGGGGAACTACTGATGGGCACGACCTAGAGGGATGCTATCTTGCGTTACTCAAACAGTCATTCACCCAAAGCCCAACAAGATAGGCCTAACACAAAGCCCAATACAGAACTCACTCATAATGTTTTGGACCAGGCACCAACCAACCACCCGTCAGAAAGGGAGCTGGCTACGTGACAGACAAAGATTTTGGGGAGTTATTGAGCCCACGTGCCAGGTATTAAATGAGCCTGTCAAAGCATTAAATGCTATAAGACCTCTTGCTCTGATGCATGGGTAAACCACCATGGCCGACGGCAGACTTTCGACTAAATGGGACAGCATGAACAGATAGGAAAATGCTTAGTGAAAGATATTAGGAAGCCCCCAGTGGATGAGGTAGAAAAGAAGAAAAACAAGTCTCTCTCTCTCTCTCTCTCTCTCTCTCTTTATTTCTGTAGATTACTTTCAGATATCACTTCGATCCTAACTAACTTAGCCATCGGAGGGTACACAGGAAGGGACCATCCCTCATCGGAACCTTTCTATTAGACTCATTGTAGGGGTCTCAAGAAGAACGAGACAAAGACGACTCGTGGAAGCTTCAGGATCAGTTTGGCCCAGTCCGTCCCCGATAGAGCGACCTCATCACTAATCATGTTTGTTTTAATCAACTTATCAACTAAATTCATTTAATCTTTCTTAAAATGTAGGATTTAATCAATTTCAAATTTGATACATCTTTTTTCTTCTCATAAATAATTCTAAATAATAACTATAATCAACAATATTCTATATACAATTCATATATTTGACAAACAACCATCAATTAGTTTTAAATAATTTATTTGGCAAAAGTTTAATACAACAATAATGTACAAATAAAATATACCCACATTTGTTGTTCCTAGAAAAATATAGTGAAAGAACCTCATGGTATACCTTTTGAAATTTAATGAGACTTATTAGTCTACAAAAAAATTTATAAGACTTTTCGATATATACTTTTCTAAAATGAGATTTCTGAGTAAATTTGTCAAGTTATATTGCTCTTCCTATTTTCGCAAGGTTTGCTATAATGCATTCTATTGTTCTTTCTTGATACATTCTAGGGCAGATTGACAAACATCATTGGCTTTATATTGTATTCTGGAGATGATTACCATTATATGTTGCATTTTCTATGGAGACAAATAACATCTTAAAGATAACGATATCTGTGATGCAACTTGAAACAATATTCATTCATTATTGTTCCTGACATCATCACCACACTAGTTTTTTAACGGGTCTTTAACCAATTTAGAATTTTCTTAATCCAAAATTTAAAAAACGACAATGCTACGTAGCTCAAATTTTGTGGCTAAAAAATGACTCAAATGGTCAAAACGACATCGTTTTGAGTATAGAACAACATAAAAATGGCCAAAACGACGTCGTTTTGGCCATTTGAGCCACTTTTGAGCTACAAAATTTGAGTTACAAGACATTTTCCTTTAAA
This sequence comes from Camellia sinensis, assembly GCF_055761805.1. Lineage (NCBI taxonomy): Eukaryota > Viridiplantae > Streptophyta > Magnoliopsida > Ericales > Theaceae > Camellia > Camellia sinensis. The sequence continues at coordinate 91,744,073 of NC_138970.1, read as the reverse complement.
AAATTAGGTTGCTTTTAAAATTAATTCTTACAATGGGTCAAAATGTATTTATAAATTTCAACATATTTTTTTAATAATTAACAAAAAAACTGAAATCATAATTTTTTTTTTTTTTTATAAATAAAAAGCTGAAATCGTATTTTGTTAATACGTTTTCATAATAATTTGTGAAAGAGTATTTACAAAATTCGTTTCATCATAATTTTTTTTTATAGAAATAATTAATAAAAAAACGAAAAGAAATAAACACGTTTTTTGTTTGTTTGTTTGTTTTTATTTTTTATTTTTATTTTATAACAAAGAATACATGTATGTATGTGTGTATGTAGGGCTTACTATATGTATATGTTGTGTCAACATATATATCGAAAAATATATATATTTAAATAAAATCATTATATTGCGCTATTTTTAAAAAAAAAAAAAAACACTTGTACTCAAAATTAATATAAGAAAAAACTTGTATTGAAAGCAATGGTAATAAAATGCTAAAGTGTTCAAAAACAAATTACAGCTCAAAGCCACGGTAATAAAATGATAAATGTGTTGTAAAACACGTTTTCAATATATATATATATATATATATATCAAATAAGGGTAAATTACAAACTCATCCTCTGATATTTACTTAAATTATAAATTATTCCTGTGATTCTAGAAATTATATTATGCCCTTTAAGATTTTTAATTTCATAACAAATAGGTCATTTTATTAATAAATCTTTAAGTTAATTAACAGTTTTTAATAATGTTAAAATTTTATTTTAATTAATAATTTAGATAATTTATTATTGTATAGGTGAACAGTTAGAAATTTCACTTTTTCAATTAATTCTGTTAAATGAAAAATTCTGATAGGGAGGTATTTGTAATTTTTCAAACTACAGGGGCAATTCGTATTTTAAGCAAATTTCAGAGGGTGTATTTATAATTTAACCAAAAAATAAAAAATAAAAACTTGTTCAACTTTTTAAAAAATGCAAAGCGTTAAAAAAATTTAAATTGAAAACTTGTTTTCAATATAAAAAAATAATAATTATAATGAAAGAGAGACGAACGAGTGAGAGCCAAGAATTAAAATAAAGGGAAAATTAGTCTAAGGTCCCTCTTCCACTTTTGGTGATGGATGAGATCCCCAATATTATTTTATAATGTCTAAGGTCCCTTAATCCTATACCCATATAACCAGAGAAATGCCAGTCTCTCACTTTCTCCTTTTACACAAATGAACACATTTCTAAGCTTTTCACTTCCACCATTAGATGTAATCTCTCTCTCTCTAATTCGATCAACCATGAACCGTTTCAACACCGATTCGGTAGCGTTGGTCCCACAGTAGGGCTCAATCCTGATGGAGATATGGCCATCGCAACCCTTTGCACAGAGGAAATCACGCTACGGACATATTGGCGAGCCATTGCAGCGATATTATCTTGCAGATTGTTCTCAAATGGGAACTGAAAAGCAATAGTCAACACTGATCGTGCGTTGTAACATGGGGACTGGTAGTGACTTCAATGAACAACACAATATTGCATTGGGATGATGCCAGAGGTGTTGTATCCAGAATCAAAAGACCTGTTTTGCAGTACATAGCAAAATCCTCACAGTTATTCTTAAACACATCATAGTTTCCAAATCCATTGCGAAGCAGATACATGGCTCTGTGGATTACTGCTTCTGGTGGTTCTGATTCTGCAATTGTGCAGGTGCCACCTGGGAGTTTGGTGAGGAATGCTGATGGCGTGACTCCATATTCAAAACGATACAAGGATCCTCCGTCGAGGAAGCAATCCAAGCAAGAGATGACTACCGCAACTCACGCAACTTATGTTCTTTCTTCTCAAGTCTAGCCGTGATAGGGTCGTCCTAGAGTTCCAAACTTGAATTTTCTCTGAGTTAAAGAGAATTTCTCTGACCTTCCCTAGACTTTCCATTGCAAATTTCTCTGGTCTTCCCTTCTCTCCTAAGAAATTTTTTTCTCTGGCCTTCCGTATATTTTCCACTCTCCATTAGAATTAGGCAAGGATAGATATACCCTGGAAAATATGTAGATAAGTACAACAAAAATTTATTGAATTCATTCAAAGAAAATAATAGGAATTTCCCAAACAATTGTAGAAATTCTGAATCAATATCAACAATATAGCATATTCAAACAAGATGAAGCACATTACAATTTCTCTGGAGAGAAGGGAAATTTCTCTAGAGAGAATGGAAGGCCAGAGAAATTTACAGTGGGAATTCTAGGGAATGTCAGAGAAATTGGAAAGTCCAGAGAAATTCTTCCCAGAATTTCTCTGGACCAATTTTCTCTTTGAAGTTGAATTTTCTCTGGAAGTCTAGGGAATGACTTCTTCTCTTTCTTGTCTATGCTAAGGTATGGCAAGATCTTACTGTCAACCACCTCATCTTATTGGACTTGATCTACAAAGAGCACTAGGATTAGCAAACAGAATTTTGATAGCAACCCTTCATGAAAAGATATTTGTAAGAGAACATATGAAATGCACGATGATGCAGAGTTTCCTGGATTGTGTGAATTTTCTCTGAACCGTGTAAATTTTCTCTGAACCATCTGAATTTTCTCTGGATGTCTAAATTTTCTCTGGACTATCTGAATTTTCTCTGGATAAAGAGAATTTCTCTGGATGTCTGGAGAGAATTTCTCTGGAAAGTCCAGAGAAATTCTCTGGACCGAATTTTCTTTGGATTGAATTTTTTCTGGATTGATATTGAGGGACCTTAGACATTATGAAAATATTGAGTGTCCTTTATGCTATAAATTCTTAATATTAGAGACTTTAAAAAAAAATTCCCCTAAAATAAATGTTTATAAAAGGTAATAAGATGCAACGCAAAAAAAAAAAAAAAAAAAAAATTTAAATACATCATAAAAAATTATGATAAAAATATATTTACAAAATTCGTTTTCGACTTTCTATTTTTCAAAAAAAAAATATATAAATATTATGATTTCAGTTTTTAATTGATTTTTTTTAAATTATATGTTTTCACAAATTATTATGAAAATGTATTTACAAAATATGTTTTCAACTTTTTATTTAAAAAAAATTATAATTTCAATTTTTTTTAATAATTTAATATATATATATATATATGTTGAAAATTTATTTACAACATATGCTTTTTAAACATATTTTTTTTTTATTGCAACAGAAAACGTACGTTTACATTTTGATCCATTTTGAAAATTAATTTTTTTAAAAAAAATGTTTGGTAATCCGAATTTATGTATCTCGAATGGTTCAAATATATCAAAACGATATCGTTTTGACATATTTGAGTAATAAATTTTCAAGCCATCAAGCATTACAGTTTTAAAAACAACCAAATTTATTAAAGTTGGATTAAAAAAAACCCAAATAAATTAAAGGGCCGTCTTCTAACACCTTAGGCGGAGGAATCCAATGTCCATATTATAGATGTTTGTGTGGACATAAATAGTTGGGAAAATTACTGTGCAGTGAAAAGTAGAAAAAAATTTATAAACATACGAAAGGTGCAAGTGATTCTAGAGTGAGGTGTAAGTGAAAATTTTGTAGAGTAAATTATAAACACATTTTATGTGATTTATTTAAATTATAAATCATCTTTTGTAATTTTAGAAATTACAATATATTCCTTAAGATTTTTAATTTCATAATAAATAAGTTTTTATTAATAAATCATTAAATTAATTAACAGTTTTTAATGATAATAAAATTTTATTTTAATTAATAATTCAGATAATTTTATTATTATATAAGAGAATAGTTAAAAATTTTATTTTTTTATTTAATTCTATTAAATAAAAAATTCTGACAGAGAGGTATTTGTAATTTTTCAAACCGCAAAGGACAATTCTTATTTTAAGAAAACCTCAAGAATATATTTGTAATTTATCCAAATTTTATAGGGGTGCAAATCTCACTTATACCCCCTCTATGTTTCTGTAATTTTTTTTTTTTCTGCCTCATTGGACAGTAATTTTCCTAAATAGTTCGTATATACATCAACCTGGCTTCGTTTGGTAAAGCTGTGGAAAAGTTATTATACCTTATAACTTAACAACTTATTTATAGCTATGAACATAAGCTGATTTTTGACTTATAAATTAAGCTTTTCCTCCCCCACTCAAAGAATAAGTTAATTTTTGACTTACAAAAAGTTATAAGTTATATTGTTAAACTGAATCAAACATATCAAAATAACTTAAATTAAACTAAAAACTAAAATAAATTAAAAATAGACCTTACCAGGACCACTATAGATTTTGTACAAATTGATGATTGTCAGTTTTATTATTGTTTACAATTAAATTTTGAAAGAAAGCCCGTGATGCTGCAGTGGGTTTTTTTTATGCTTTAAGTTGCAAAAAATAAAACATTAATAACTAATCTCTAATAGTTTTTATATTTTAATAAAATTTTCAAATAATATAATTTATGACACACACTTGTGATTAGTTTGAGAGTCCAAAATTAATGATCTAAAAGATTTATTAAAATAAAAATAAAAATTTTTCTACAACAAAAACCAAAAACTCAAAATTGCACCCCCAAACTACAGCTTCGGTCGTCTTTGTGCCGTATTAGGTTGAATGAGTGTGGTCAGACTCACGTGTTTCTATGGCCAGATTCTCCCCAATCAGGTCAAAGACGTACAAAAATATGTGGTGATGTTATAACATAGGACAAATTACACTAATCACCCTTATAATTTAAGATTTATATTATTTTAATTTTTAATTGTAATATATTTTATTTTAAATTTTAAATTTTATTTTAAATAAGGATAATAAAAAATATCTATACTTAATTTTAAAAGTAAAATTATCAATTTGATAAAATATAAATTAATTTAACAAAAATAAATGTCAAAAAAATATTTTTGAATTTTCAAAAATTATTTATACCTATTAAAGATAAAATTATGGAATTTATACATTTATTTATTTATTTTACTAAATTAATTTTTATTATGTGTTTGGATGATAATCATGTAATGGGTGGTTGTTACGATTTTAATGTGTAATCGATAAAATATAAATTAATTTAACAAAAATAAATGTCAAAAAAATATTTTTGAATTTTCAAAAATTATTTATACCTATTAAAGATAAAATTATGGAATTTATACATTTATTTATTTATTTTACTAAATTAATTTTTATTATATGTTTGGATGATGATCATATAATGGGTGGTTGTTGTTATTTTCATTAAATTAATTTCTATTTTTTCAAAAGTCAAATATGACGACAATTTTGATATCATTATTAAACAAATCCATTAAATCAAAAAATCTAAAACTAAAAACATTTCATATATTAAATATATCGATTACACATTAAAATCGTAACAATCACTCATTACATGATTATCATCCAAACACATAATAAAAATTAAATTGATAAAAAATAAATAAATAAATGTCCAATAGATTTATCAATTTTACATAATTTTATCTTTTTTGTGGGTAGAAATAATTTTTAAAAATTTAAAAATATTTTTATGACATTTATTTTGTCAAATTAGTGTATATTTTATCAAATTAACAATTTTACCCTTGAAATTAAGTAATAGAATATTTAATTGTCCTTATTTGGAACAAGATTCAAAATTTAAGATAAAATATATCACAATTGAAATGTCATGGACTAAAGTGACCCGAGACTTAAACTATAGAGACTGTAAGTATAATTCGGTCTATGACATAATATTTAAGGTTGTTTGAGATAATCTAAATAAATATAAATTTTAATTTTTATAAAAAAAATATACAAAAAAATAAAGAGATGATTTGACCTAAATAAGCGCACTTATCTAAATAAGTGCATTTATTTAGGAGATGTCAAAAATTACAAATACACTCTCTGAGTTTTGTTTAAAATAAGAATTGTCCTTTTTAGTTTGAAAAATTAAAAATACTCTCTTGGTAGAATATTTTATTTAACAAAATTAACAAAAATAAAAAATAAATTTCTAACTACTCTATTATACAATAATAAAATTATTTGAATTATTAATTGAAATATATTTTTGACATTATTAAAAAATATTAATTGATTTAATGATTTATTAATAAAATGGGTCATTTGTTATGTGATTATAAACCTGAAAGGACATGATGTAATTTTTAAAATTATATTAGACAATCTGTATTTCAAACAAATCTTAAAAAATATATTTATAATTTATCTTAAAATTTATTAGTCGTGATATCATGTTAAACGTTGAATAATGTTGCATTTTAAATTGTTAAATAAGTTGGTGGTTGCCAGTTAAACACTGAATAATGGCCGTAGAGAATCCATGTGAAAAATGATCGTTCCATTGAATTTAGGTCAAGTTTGGCATCCTCTAAAAAATTCAAAAATTCAAAAAGTCATTATCCTATTTAAGTCACATCATCTTATTTAAGTCACATTACCTCTCTAACACATCACTTCAAACCCAACCCAAATCCAACCTATATTTCATAAAAAGTCAAAAAGTACACTTATTTAGTCTTCTCAAAAGACTCTTTTAAATTGCCTGCATTGTATAAGCCAGACGATCAGCGTCACTCTTATCAATTGTGAGTGACCTTTTATCAATCTGTGTGTCAACCTATATACACAAATTTCAACAATTCAAATTAATCTAAATTTGATGGAGGTAATCTTACTAAATCCATATATATATATATAACAATGATTCATCTCCCTTTTTTCCCCACTCCCTTTGACCCTCTCTCTCTTTCATTGGTTACCTTTTCTTTTTCTTTTTCTTTTTTTTCCTGCTCCTCCAATCACCACCCGCCAAGTGACAAAGGGGGTGAGGGGGTGACCCCCAAAAGGGGTCACAAGCATTATTCATATATATATATATATATATAAGGCTTTGGAGAGAGAGAGAGAGCATTTTTGTTCAAGGTGGATTGAGAACTGTTGATTATTTTGCAATTATAGGCGGAATTCAATTATTGCCTTTTTTTGACAATATGCAGAAAAATCAGTTTATTGAATTAATACTTTTTCATTTTTTTATACGTCCTTATAAGCCAATAGCGAAAATAACCCTATGTGATTGATAGGTAAAGGTCTCAATCAGGTGGACCAGTTTTGCTGTTACATGGAAAATTGTATATATAGGACTGGGCCATATGTATTAACAAAAATGCTTCCTACCCTCACTTGGGATCGACCCCAGTGAGGTGTCATTCCGGGATTGATTTTAAAAAAATAAATTTTTTTTTTTTTTTTTTTGTGTTTTCAGCGAATAGGGGGTTGCCACCTCACTGGGAGTTGACTCCCACGGGTGTATGAATCACCACTGATGTATTAATAACCAATTAAAAATAAAGAAAACAACTCTTTGGGGTGTGCAATATTACTTTTCTATCTTTTTTTATACGTCTTTATAACCCAATAGCGAAAATAACCCTATATGATTGATAGGTAAAGGTCTCAATCAGGTGGACAAGTTTGCTGTTACATGGAAAATTGTATATATACGACTAGGCCATATATATTAATAAGGTGCGGTTTGATAACATTTATATTTTTAATTTTTTATTTATATTTATAAAAATTTAAAAAATTTAAATAAAAATTTATTTGATAAAATTTTTGATTTATAAATCAGTAGTCTCAGTTTATAAATTTGACCAAAAAATAAAAACAGAAAAAATATATTTCCGTTTTGAGTTTTGAGTTTTTTTTTTTTATCACCCAACACTAGCCACCACCTGTCACCATTTTCCACCACCGTCTTCCGCCACCACCATCCGCCACCCACCCCCCACCACCACCACCTGCCACCACCACTCACTACCCATCTGCCACCACCAACTACCACCCGCAGTCACCACCCACCCACCCACCACCCACCCCTCGCCGCCACCACCACCACCACCACCCATCACCCACCTGTCATTCACCCGCCACCACCGACCACCCGCCACCTACTTGCCACCACCACTCACCACCCACCTGCCACCACCACCACCACCCACCACATACCACCACCAGCCACCCGTCACCACCCGCCACCACCACCCACCACCCGCCACCACCAGTACCACAATCACCCACCACCCACCCACCACCTACCTGCCACCATCACCCACCACCCACCACCATCACCCATTTACTACTACCTACTACCATCACCCACCCACCCACCCACCCACCACCACCACCACCACCACCCGCCACCTACCCGCTATCCGCTATCCGCTACCCACCTGCCACCACTACCCACCACCCGCCACCACCACCCACTCCCTACCACCCACCATCCGCCACCGTCACCCACCCACCTACCATCACCACCCACCACCCATCCACCACCACCCGCCATCCGCCACCCACTACCTGCCACCACCACCCACTACCTGCCACCACTACCACCACCCACTCGCTACCACCCGCCACTGTCACCCATTCATCCACCACCACCCGCCACCTACCCGCTACTACCACCTACCTGCCACCACCACCACCACCACCACCACCCACTCGCTACCACTCGTCACCGTCACCCACCCATCCACCACCACCCGCCATCCGCTACGCACTTGCCACCACTACCCACCACCCGCTACCACCACTACCACCACCACCACCCACTCGCTACCACCCACACCCACACCCACCACCGTCACCCACCCACTCACCACCACCACCACCCACCCGCCACCCGCCACCCGCCACCACCCACCATCACCAGCTACCCACCACCCACCGTCACCACTTTTCACCATCGTCTTCCGCCGCCACTTATCACCACTTGCCATTTCTCACTCTTTTTTATATTTTTAAATTTTTTTAAACATTTTGTCAATTACCAAACGCGTTTGTAGTTTATGTTTTTCTAAAAATAAATAAAAATCAGTTTATAAATTTTTATAAATATAAACTAAAAACGTAAACGTTACCAAACACATCCTAAGCAATTAAAAATAAAGAAAACAATTGTTTGGGGGTGTGCTATATAACACAATTTTTATTTTTATTTTGGATCATATATTCTTTTTTTTGCACATATTTTTTTTTTATAAAAAATTTAAAAAACACACTTATTTAAATCACCTCAAATAACTGCTAAACACCTTTTGTTTTTCTTGTGCAATCTACAAGATTCTGCAAATCCATGCTTCTTTCCTTAACCATTATCTCTTTCTGGTGAGGCATAAGTTTTTAGGAGTCTTGTGTGGGAAGCAAAAAAAAAAAAAAAAAAAAAAGTCAGTTTGTAACCTTTTACTTATTTTAAATCACATCAATTCTTATATTTTTTACTCATAAAAAGACAAAATTGACTTAAAAAAATCAAAATGCTATATTTTTACTAACTTTCCAAAACACCACTTAAGGATAAATTACATCATTGATCATTTTAATTTAAGTAAAATTTCACTTTGTTATTTATAATTTTAATTTCATCAATAGATTTCACACTTCAAATTATATGTTAAGTTGTCATTAAGATTTTGGACACAATTCCTGCACAAGAAAAATTACAATATAATTCCTATAATTTCTTTTGAATTTTACTTTGAATTAGTTTTGTACATAATATTTTTTTGTCTAAAATGTTAACTACAATTGACAGAGACTGCGTTGAAGCAAAATTGAACGTATGGTAGTTTGCATTAATAAAATTGAAACTACATACTTAGATCAAAGCAGAGTTTGATTCATACTAGAGAGACTAATAGTGTAATTTATTTATTTTGTAAAAAGCCAAAGCTTTAGCATTTGGGTAAAAGAAAAATGATGCAATCTTGGTTGTCAAATTCAGCTCTCTAGTAGTAGTAGGAAGGCTAGAGGTTCTTTGTGCTGGGGGCACTTTGAGAAGATTGGTAAAAAGTCAATTTTTTTACTTTTTAGCTTTTTTTAGTAAAAAAAAAATCAGTTTTTTAATCCAAAATAACCTAGTTTTTTACCAAAAAAGTCACTAAAAAAAGTTAAAAAGTCAATTTTTTATCAACTTTTCAAAACACCACAAAGGCAAGATCAAGTTTCATCTTAAACTTAACCGGTTCTTTTTGAAGACATATGATCAATTATAATTAAAATTCAATTTTATTTATTTTTTTTCTTAAGGTTTTACGGTAAGTAATGAGATGATCATAATAAAACATCGATTCAAGTTGATTTAAGGATTTAATTGTTTTAATTAAAATATAATGGGTTAAAATGAAATTTGAGTAAAAGTTGAAGAATAAAAGTATAATTACTCATAGTTTTATTAGTATATTTTTTAGGGCACTTGGCTTATAAATTTAAATTTGAAAATTTTGGAGCAATTTTGCATCGAGCCTTTTTTTTTTTTTAAAGGTTCAAAATGACAACAATTTGAAAGATTATATTACCTTTATCTATCTCTCTTTGTCCATCTATATGTCTACTTATTTGTTCACATGTCTACTTATCTACCGCTGTTATCTACCGTCACTAGTCGTTGATAGCAACCACCAGTCATCGGTGGCCACAGTTGATGATTGATAGTAGTGTGTGAAAACAGAGAGAGAAAATACAAATAAAAAAAGTTTAAAAGTAGAAATGGAAAAAAAAAAAAATCATTTAAAACAATAATTTATATTTTTTATCAATATATTTCATTAATCATATTTTTATAATAAAAACAAATCAATGATTAAATCTAATGTTATATACGTCTATAGAAATGTGTTTTAGGAGAAATATCACATCAGTGGGTATTACAAAAAATAATCACAAATCAATTGAAAGCTTTATAAATATTAATAATTAAATTTATGAACTTTGTACTCTCTTCGTCTCAAAATAATAGTCCCTTTTAAAGAATCTAACTTTTTTTAGTAGTACAATTATTGCACTTTAAAAAATTTATTTATTTTTTAAATTACAGTATGATAGTGCATTTTTTAGGAAATATTAATTGTTATAAGTGTACTTTTTGTGTTGTTAATAAATTTAAAAGAATGACAAAATAAAAAATTAATATTGTTTTACTCCTTGATTTTTGAAAAAATATTAATATTTTGAGATAATAAAAAATAGAATAAGAAACTAATATTTTAAGACAGGGTAAATAGCATATTTCTATTTTTTCCTGAATTTCACTGGGGTGTAATTCCCCTCTTTTTTTTTAAAAAAAAAAAACTTTTATTTGTTATTTTTTATGTGGCTCCGAATCAAAGAGATTGTGAAAATGCCATGTGATTAGATGCCATATGAATGCATGGCGAAGAAAGCGGGGGTATTAATTATTTATGTTGAATAATTGGAAAATATAAAAAAGATATGAAAAATGTTTGGGAGCACTAATTAGTGCTCCCACTAATTAGGTGACAGTAGGTTCTGTCATTAATGATGTGATATTTTGGTCTTGAAGTTATATTTTTTTTTTTTTTACTTTTTTAATGTATTAGAACTATTAGTGGTGATATTTTTAGTGGGATGAATCATTGTTGAAAAGATATAATGAATGCATGTACCCCTCTGCCCACCCACGGATGTTTGAATAGTTGGGCCCTGTTGATCCTAAGCATGGGGGCATAAGTTAGGCATTCAAAATGGGAAAAAAATGGGAGCTATAGAAGGATGGTTGGGATTAAATTAACCTATTTTGTATATAGGGTAAATTATAAATAGATTTTTTGAGATTTGATTAAAATAGAAATTATTTTTTGTGATTTTAAAAATTACATTCCACCTTATGAGGTTTCTAATTTCATAACAAATTGTCATTTTTATTAATAAATCATCAAGTCAATTAATAGTTTTTAATGATGTTAAAAATATATTTTAATTAATAATTTAGGTAATTTTATTATTATATAAGAGAGTAATTTTGAATTTTATTTTTTTTAGTTAATTCTGTTAAATAAAAAATTCTAATAAAGGGTATTAGTAATTTTTCAAACCACAAGGGGCAATCTGTATTTTAAACCAACCTTAAGGGATATATTTGTAATTTATCCTTATATATAATTAAAAGTAGTCTTTTTTCTATGTTTAGGTGACACATTATAACGGTTTACTTTTTTCTAAAAGAGTTATATCAGTATATATTTTCTTAATTACATTTTACACAAACCCAAACTTAATTCAAATTATACTAACTTTATCTATTTTTATATGAATTCTATTTGATAAATATTTTTTTCCATATATTTTTCATCGAAAATTGAGACAATCAACAAATTCAATACCAATTTTGTGTTTCACGTTTTTTTTCTTATATTCATTATATGATAATCCAACTACAACATATTTATATTTAATTTTTTAAATAAATTTTATATAATTTCTATTTCTACATATTTTTATTTTCCAAATAAATATAAAAGAAAATTAAATAGTTAGAATTACTTTTAATTTTATGTTACTAATTCTTCTTCTAATTTAACTATTATTTTTAATATCAAAATGAATATTTATTTTACTATTTTATAATTTAATATATATCATCCGAAATTATTTTATGATAATTATACTTTTATAATACGATAGAACTAAAATTATTAAAATACACAAATATTTTAACTAAAATTAAGATATATAAGTATTCAAATAATAATTTTATAAAACGATAGGGCTAATAATATCAAAATAAATAATTAAAATCATACTTTAATTTAAATTTTAATTGTAAATTAATATTGAAATTATTTTTTTATAACACACATTGTATCATCAAATATTTTTTGAAAAAAAAAATAGCACATGCATTGCACAGATCAACTGCTAGTTAAAAGATAAAATATGTTAAAAAGCCAATAAAATAAAATATTACATTTAAATCATAATGATTTCATTTTTTCTCTCACAAAACTATAAAAAAATTCAAAAATTCAAAAATTCATTTCAAATGAAACTTTTTTAACCAAGTTAAAATAACCAAAAAAAATAAAACTAAAAAAATTGTTCCCAAATCAAGGCTTAGCCCTCGTTTGGTTTTCTCATTGGAGCTAAAAAAGCACAAAAAAGACAAAATATGCTATATAAGTCAATAAGACAAAATACTACTTTTTACCCATAATCGTTACACTTTCTTTTCACAAAAGTCAAAGAAGTCCCAAAACAAAAACCAAACGAGGCTAAAAAATCTAGGCTAAAAAAATCCTAACACAAAAAGTTAACTATATTAAGTATTGCCAAACTACCCCTTAGTTAGTTTAGTCTGATTATGGCTTTTCTGGCCACTCTTAAAAAAGTCAGCTGTGTTAAAAAAGTTAAAAAAATTAAAAATTTATTAATTAATTTATCATTAGTTTAAAAAAGTAGATATCAGATTAATTTTTTACGACAATGCTACGTAACTCAAATTTTGTGGCTCAAAAGTGGTTTAAATGGCCAAAACGACGTCGTTTTGGCCATTTGAGCTACTTTTGAGCCACAAAATTTGAGCTATAAGACATTTTTCAATTTTTTATTCACAAAAAATAATTTTTTTAATAACTTTTCTAACATCTAGGGGTTAAAAAAAATCACAAAAAACCTAACCCTGAAACAAATCCTTAAAACGATAAAATAATTAATACCACCACTTGCTATAAATAATTACAGATTATCTTTCATCAACCAAAGTAATCTTCATATATCATGATCCCATGCTTGTTATCTGATAAAAATAAATAAATAAAAACTAAACCAAACAAGGAATTAGTGGTGAGGCCACACATGTCGGTCGCCCCATTCAATCCTCAAAACAAGCGTGCTCAAAATGTTATGGGGTACTTACAAATTGGTCTTATTGATCGGATTTATTTATTATAGCGGTTCGAGTTAAGATTCAACCCATTTGTACTTCCATGGTTCGGAGTTTTGTATATATTGGTGTTATTTATATCTGTTCTAGCCTTTCTTGTTGATTGGGAGTTGATATTTAGATTGTTGGTTACGTTTATAACAGGTTGGGACTTAATATTTTGGACAAATTCTATTTGTTTGTTATTGGATTCGCTCAAGTGTCATTTCATTCGCTCGAGCGGTCTTTCATTTCCCTCAGAATCTGTGTTGCAAGTTGAATTTCTGGGAGTTAGTTATTCTTCGCTCGAGCGGTGTTTTGGTTGTTCAGACGGTTTGTTTACAGTCTAAAATATTGAGAGTTTCTATTTTTCACTCTAGTGGTGTTTTAGTTGCTTGAGCGATCTATTTGTATAAAGTTGCGTGAAAAAGATTTTTTTTTTCTCACTTTTCAATTTTCTCTCTCTAGAAGCTATCCAGACCCATTTTATTTCTCTCTCTCTCTCTCTATATATATATATATATATATTTCTTCCTTTAATTCTCCGATCTACCCAAATTCGTGAATCTTGCCACCGTGGTGTTTTGGGATAAAAGGTAGAACGCGAAGAAGTGATCGTTTTGATCTGAAAAAGTTCAAGATCTGCCTCTGTTGATTTTGGGATTGTTCTTTCACTCTCTTTCTACTATTGAGGTAGGGATTTCTTTAACGTTTTGCATGATATTTATCCTTGTTATGTGCTCTTGGGTAGAATAGTGTTTTTGAATGATTTGAGTTTGATTGGATTTCATTTGGGGTTTGTATGAACACACAAAATAGAGGTTTTGGGATATGTTGTTGGAAATAGTGTTGGAATGGTTTATGATGTTGGGAACATAATAAATTGGTTTTAGAACAATGATTATTGCAAGAAATATCTATTTGGTTTTATGGAAGACCATTGATGATTTTGATTTTTGAACAAAGATAAAAAGGAATTGATGAGATATGGAATGATATTGTGACAATATTTGTTGGGTTGAAAAGGTGGAGTTGAACATGTGATTGCTCCCCCTATATTGAAATTTTGAAATATATTTTTGTTTATTAAAAACTTATTGTTTGAAATAGAAATATATGTTTTTGGCTATCGGTGGAGGATAACATTGATTGTTGTAGCAATTGTCGAGAAATAGGTTGGTTATGCATTACATTTGGAACATTGATTTCATATTTACACATTGAAAATGTATCATGTTTAAGAAAAATGGGTGAATATCGTGGTGAATTTGGTTAGGGAGTGTGGTTGTAGTTGTTATTATGTTGGCTTGTGTGTTCTTGGTGAAAGTCTAAAAACCTACGCGGTTAGGTGCCAATCCTTCCGGTTAGTACCCATAAAATGGTTTTGGTAGTGATTGTATAGTCTACTGACAGACACGTATCTAGAGATTCCCAGTGTGTGTATCCACTGGCCAGTTTTCTGTTTTGAAAGTAAGGTTTATGAATTTAATTATAAACATGGCATTACATTGTTTGAAAGGAAAAATTGCAACGTCTTGGTAAATGGCATTCATGTGCATTCATCACATGGCTTTGTTAAACATCATTCTAAATATTAAATTAATCTCTATTGGGCTTTAGCTCACCCTATGTGGAAACTAACTTTCAGGTGCTAATGATATGCATCTACCAAGGGTTTAGTTTAGGAGCATCGTTGAGCCAAAGGCTCATTTATTTTTGTTTTGTAAATATCTTTCATACAAGCCTAGGGCTTTTATTTGTATTGGACTTGACCTGCTTTTGTTGTAACCAAGTATTGTCTTGAAAATATGTAGCCATTAGGGCATGAACTTTTCTTTATTTATATCTGTTACATGCTATAGATTCATGATCTAGGATTAATGAATGTGACATCCTTTGTAATACTTCACAGAAAAATCAATAAAATGAAAGATAGTTCTAGGAAATACTTGGAATGTTGTATAATTGAGAGATTATTATTAGTTAGCTTCCGTTTATCTGTTGAAAGTTATGAGTGTATCTATTGTTATTATTTTGGGATGTTACAACTTGGTATTATAGTGTATTAGGTTTGAATACTTTGGGCTCGTAGGATGTAGTTATTACCACAATGGGTTTATCTCTTTGGGCAGTGATAGTTGTATACCTAGTATGCTATGTGATAACATGTTTATGTGATTAAGTGAGTATGGAATTTAGTTTCTAAGATGTTGATTGTGTCTATAGTTTCCTAGAAGTCCCATTAAAAGAACACTTGATCACTACTAATTCTAATAGGAACTTTGGTAACTCCGCGAAACCATTATTATTTGGAAAAGATATTCGTTTGTGAATATGTGATTCGGTGCTTATGTAGAGTGAATTATCGTGTTGTCCGCTGTATTAGGACGTGTGTGAATTAGTTACGGCACATTTGTGATTGTGCTAAATTTGTTTGTGTTACCTCTCTTAGGATGTTAGGACGCGGATGTGGTGGTGGTAGGTGTGGTAAGTCTAGATGTCAGGAAGTGCCAATTTAGGACGAACTTCTGACACAAGAGAAGGGAGTTAGCCAGGCAAATGTGGTCGAGCCTACGGGTCAACAAGTCATGGGAGCTTTGGCTTGCGAAATGGTAAGAGCTTTGTAGGAATCCATAGACATTCTCAGGGCTGAGAATCAAGTCCAAACCTATGTTTCTGAGACAAGGCCGTCTTTTTCTGAAGAGTGAATTCTTCTAGTTGAATTTGGATGAGTTTGTCGGTGATCCGAGGGAGCCACTAAAGGCTGATGAGTGGCTTGAATAGATGGTGAAGACATTTGAGATGCTTGGCATCAACGACGACGGTTTGAGGGTGACCTTGGTGGCCTTTCAGCTTAAGAGCGAAGCGGGTCAATGATGGAAATTTGTGAAGGGTTGTATCAAGGTGACTTGGGAGGTTTTTGTCAATGCTTTCCAGGACAAGTTTCTACCATCCACAGCAAGAGAGAACTTGACAGAGTAATTCCTGAAGCTCAAGCAATTGAGCACGCCAGTGGCTGAATTCAACGCGACCTTTACCAGTTTTTCTAGGTTTGCGCCTGAACTCATGGCGTTGAAAGAACATTGTTGCATGGAGTTTGAGAAGAGGTTGAGGACTAGGCTCATTTTCAAGGTTGTCGGGTCTATGATTCAAGATTACGGTTGTTTGGTTGAATTTGCCGCCCATTTGGAAGTAATGATTCAGATGGAGGAGGAGCGGATGAGATGTTCCAGGCGAAGGAGGTAGGAATCTCAGGGGGATATGAGGGACAACAAGAGGTAGAAGGGTCTAGAAATCCCATTTTTAACTAGCATTAAGACTTGGACGCTTCCTTTTAATCTCTCAATGATGAAGATAAGATGTGTTAATCTTACAAGTGCTACAACAAGAAGCATAAGGATCAAGTTTTAAACCATCCAACGCCTGTTTTGGACAAAATATTTTCGACCAAAATGAAAATCTCTTTCAAAACAAGTTTAGTGGTACACTTCCAGACATTATCACAATGTTCTGAGGCTAATATTTTCAAAGTCAAAGCGTTGTATTCTATCAAGCAAACCGGGCGAAGAATATAGTGGAAATGAATGGAAGGGATGAAATCCTTTGAAATACATGTTTGTCCTTTCAATTTAGGTTAACCTTCTCTTGTTGATCTAATGTTGTGCCTACAAACTGGCCGGACACCATATAGTGGTCGGTTATAAAAGCACTCGGCCAATCACCAAGAAACACGATCAGCTAAATGTTCTGGGTACAGAGCATTTTGAAAAATCTCACCTTGTTTTGCTTACCTACCACAAATAATTCAGATATTTATATCATGAGCTTTATATATACAGCTCGGCAGCTCATTTCAAAGGGTTGAAAAACTTGTCCAAGGCCTCTGCAAGCTTGGGAACCTCTTTTTCTTCTCATTTCGCTTCCTACCTACCACCATTCATTTCTAGCATTAAAAGCTCCATTAAAGCTTGATCATAACCTCTGGAAAAAGGACTTGGACATTAAATAACATATTTAAAGGCTCTTGAGGGAACCACAATGGGGGTTTGTAAACAAGGAGACTTATCCTCTTTAAGAGGTGAATCGTTTGCATCCTTAATCACATTTTTCCTACTTTTTCTTTAGTTGTAACTTCATTTCAACCACATACTTGTTGTAAGTCCTCATGGATATGGAGGGAGTAACCTTAGCCACCCATTCATTGAGTTAATGGCTTTTTCCTCATTTTCTTGCTTTCCTTAGCTTTACTTTCATAGTTGTTATGTATTTTAGACCCTTGTAGATGTGATTGGGAGTAGTTTTAGCCATCCATTCACAAGTTCAATAAGAAAAGTATATTTTTCTTGTTATTGAACTCTTTATCTTCACCTATCATATCTCTCAAATATGTTAATCTATGTGTTTCAACTTCTTTCTCAATGACAATGAGTGTTAGGGGTTGTTCCATGGGATTGCTTGGGTGATCCATGGGATTTGATGTTAAGAAGTGGTGTCCTTACCTTCTTATTGAATATTTTGGAAGTAAAACAAGAGATTTTAGGTCAAAGAAAGTTGAAACCTCCCTTCTCGAGCATCTATGAACATAGAAAGGGATATAACTACCATTGTTCTATGACTAGATGAGTAGTTTTCACTAAATTTGATAAATCCCTTATTTTAGTAAGCAAAGCTTTCGCTAAGAAATGATTTGTATTAATCTACGCTCTTTATTTAAAATGGGTTTGGGTATTAATTTGCCCTTATTCACAAAGAGAAGATGTAGGTTCCTGTCCATTTCTTGGGTTTGAATTTGTTCTTGATTTTGATTCATTTAATCATTGATTTATTACAAAATATCTGTTGTATATGCCTGTTTTACTATTGTTGAGGGCTTTACCCTATTTACCTCTTCCCCAACTGATCTCTGTCAACAGAGGAGGTAGAAAGGATGAGCATTACGTAGAAAGTGCCCTTTTGGCCTCTGTCCTGGAATTCTGCATTGACCTACCCTCAGTTAGAGGAAGAATTCTTCCAACTACTTCCTAGTTCAACCAGCTCATTTTGTCTCTGGCCGGCCATCTCCTCAAAAGAACAGAGGAAACAGTTTCTGGAGAATGCTCTCCTGGGTGGTACTAGAGCTCTTGGATTGTTTTTTGACTTTATTTAGTATGATTTGTTAGATTCATTAGTAGTTCGGCTGAATCGATTCATTATTGTAATAATCTCTCTCTCTCTCTCTTTCTCCCCCCTCATTTCTCATTCCAGTTATTGTAAAAATCTTATAACCTCATGTCTTTCTAACCCTTTTATTTACATGCTTTTGGTACTGTATCATGTTTTCTTTATCATGCTTGTATATTGCATCAATTTTTCATGCATTTGGATCCGGTTCATATGCATTTTTAGAATTTGCTATCTTTAAAGATGAATATGTACGTAGCCCCATGTTTTTGGAATGGTATCCATAACACATCTTAGTATTCGGGCTCCTAGGTACATGTTATTTATAAATATATTAGCATTTCTTGAGACTCACCATAGAGCACAAGGTGAGAAATTTTTGAGTTTTAGCATATTGCATGTGCATGTTCTTTATCATATCTGTTGCTACATCACGAGACTAAGTGCTTAAATGAGATATCTATTTAAATGTCGATGGATGGAGGTTGTGTTATTTATTTTGGAATGTAGATGATTCTTATGCTATTAAGTTTGTGTAAAAAACCTTTTCAAAAATGCATGAAATCAATACATAACCAAAATTAATGGCACAATCTATACTTACATGCCTCAGATAGTAATGGTAGCGTTATTAATAACCAAAACATGGATATACATTAATTATAAAAACCACATCATAACTTAGTAGAGGCCAATCTTTCAATCGGATGAGTGGGGTGCTCAATTAATGACCTTCCCCTCTCATACCTAAGTTCTCGAGCCGAGGCACTTTAGTTATGACAGATGATGGCCTTTGGCATGAGTTAGAGTTTCCTAATTTTCCTAAAAGATTAGATGGCGACTTTGAAATCTGGTGATGTAGTCTATTTCTAGCAAGTGTTTTGTAATAAAAATGAATTTTCTACAATAATTGCTGGATTTGGACTCTTATTGTCCGTTTTACATTGCACTAGTGATATTAGATCGGACATTGGGAGTCTGAACTATTGGGCGCGCTTGGTAACCCCAAAGGCATCCCACAGTTTCTGGTGACTTTGGGGAGATTAGGAGAACTTGACTCAAACTTCATGATGTGGATTATATATATATTCATTGCATTTCATGCATAGTGTGCTTAAAGCACTGTATTTCCTATCTAACATCCCAAACAGCTTGTCGGACATGAGCTCGATTTTGGTGGGAATACAAGACTCGGATCTGGATCACCAAACGTACTGCTTGATCTTTCCTTCACTTATAGGTGTTGGGTAGGGTAAGTATATCAGGTGTCTTGTTGAGGTACCCTTTTGACCAGAATGACCTAGTCCATATATTCAGCTTTAACAACTTCCACAAATAGGACATGACACTTTCCCGTGTCTAAGATGCAGTGATACCACTTGATTGAATAATGAAGCCCTAGTTCATCTCCAAAACTAGGACAACGTATCCCAAGCCTCCATAAGGGTGTTTTGGTTCACCTTACTTTGTATATGCTATATGTGGGATTCAATACAGGAACTCGTGCTGGTAGTCTCTGTAAAACTACAAATCTTGTTCAAGGTTAGCTAGTGTTAGTGTCACTTCTATTAGTATCCAGAAGAAGGGTCATACAAGCATAGTTTGATTCAGAGTCTATCACTTCTCAAATCTCCTTCATAGATTTTACATTAGTCACCACTCAGATCTCCTCTGTTTAGTACTAGTAAACCATTCTCCGATTTCTGTAACGGCTCCGAATTGCTAGATATCGCAGAAATGATCGTTAATCTCCAACGGTCCATGGATTCTATTAATCATACAGTAGCTACTCAAGGCAATGCCATTGTTGGGAAACAACAACCAACCGGAGCAACTGTCGCCCATCCACTGCCAGTTAATCATCTGGATCCAAACCCACCTTCGCTAATTGAGAATTTTTCCGATTTTGGCCAACCAGAATTGGCCCAGGCTCATACCACTAGAGCCCCAGCACATCCAATTGAAGGACTCTTTTCCCTCAATATTGCTAAGTTCGATCCAGCTATGTTGAAGATAGCCAAGTTAGATAAGTTGGTTAAGAAGTCTCAAGGGATCAATTTCATTCCTGATATTGAGAATGGATATACAGAAGAAACTGTCAAATTACCAGAAAGATTCAAGATGCCGCAAATTGATCAGTTTGATGAATCGGGGGACCCAATAATATATATCCACTTATTCTCTGATATTTTAAAACCCATGGGTCTGACGCATCCTCAGAAACTTTCTCTGTTTAGGAGAATTGTGTTAGGAGTTACTGCTACTTGGTACGCTAAACTAGAGGACAAAGTGAAGTAAAATTTGGAGGAATTGGCTGAGACATTCATTGCTCAGTATTCGTACAATGCGCAAATCGAAGTGACCAACCAAGATCTGGAAGTCACTCGCCAAGAACCAAAGGAAAGCTTTGTCAAATTCATAACAAGATAGATGGCTAAAGTAGCCATGATAACTAATAGACCCTCAGAAAAGGATCAGATTTAGATAGTGGTAAGGAGCCTTCATGGCAAGATATTGCAAACGATGGTAGTTCTCCCACTCTTTACCTTCAAATATCTACACGAGATAGAAGTTCAGATTGAAGATACCATGAAATAGGGAATTATTATAGATGAGAATGAGCCTGTAAGAAAGACTTTTGTCTGCGGTTCCAATGTTACCAGTAATAGTAACATAGCCATCAAGCCATCGAAAGTTAGTACTGTCACCACCTCAACTAAAACAGCCAATCTCTTTGCTGATGCCACCCTACAACCCTACAATCAAAATCGATTCCTAAACCGTGATTTTCATCCACTCTATATAACCCCAACTTGAGCCTTGAAAACACTAGTAGAAAAAGGCCATCTCAAACTTCTTGATCCTCAACCTCTTCCTAACCTGCTTCCACCTAGGCATGACGCATCCAAATACTGTGTTTTCCACCAGCAACACGGTCATGAAATAGACCGATGTATTCGTCTCTGCCATAAGATCTAGGACCTTATAGACCGCAAAATCATAGCTGTAGACACTCCATTTTTGACCGCCCTTAAGACTTGGGCACTACTGATGGTTTACTTGGTGGAGAAAGGTGTGCAAGGCAAAAGTTCAGTTTCTTCGGCAAGGAGAGAGTCAAATCTCAACGTCACACCCCTTTTGGACTGAAACAATCTTGATCAAAAGATTTTGGACCTTGAAACCCTCTCTTTCAAAATGTTTTGAAAATAAAGTTCCTACGATGTTCCGACGCTCGCATTTCGTTAAATATTGCGCTTTTCGGTAAACTGAGCAAGAACAAAGTGGAAATGAATGAAAGAGAGATGAGAACTTTAAAAAATCTTTCAAAACACCTTACTTAGGGGTTTGGAGTTGAAGAAAAGAAGAGAAATGGGAAGAAACCTAGTTGGGGAAGAAAATGGGCATGAACCGTTAAGAGAGGGATGAGCAGTCCTCACTGAATCAGGCCTATTCATTTGTATACTTGGATTTCATCTATGAGGCCACCACCATTGGAAAGCTTACTTTCGGGGCTTCATTTTTCACTCAATAATCTCCTAAAGCCAAGTCCGGACGGGGGAGATATGGTTGATTGAAGTAGGGCATCACTCCGGTTGGACTGAATCTGCGCGGCTTCACCAAAACAGGCATAACTTTTTGTACAGGAGGCATTTTGATGTAAGGCTGGTGCCATTGGAAAGATAACTTCTAGGGCTTCATTTTGGACACCTCGCCAACCACTTTTGGACTTCCTAATCACTAGCCGACCACCTTTCTTTCTGGTAGACCAATTTTTTGTCCTGAAAAACCAAAAAAAGTAGCAGGCCAACCAGAAAAGGTGGTCGGCCGACCACTTGAACCTTTTGACCTTGTCGGCCGACCAGGGTAAGTGGTCGGCCGACCACATGAACTGGTCGGCCAGTTTTCTCCTTTTTTGTCTCAATGAGTTGAAGCTAGTTGTGCCAGTTGGAAGCCTCAGAATGCATCCTCCATACACTATGGAGGATGTTTAAGCTAGCTTTTAAGCTTCTTGGAGAAGCTTTAGACCTTCTCCTCTATAAAAGAAAGGGCCCTCTTCCATTGCTAGGGTTTAGAACCTGTTTTGAGCATACATACACTTTCCCTCTATATCTCTATATTCCAAGCTCCAAAAACCCTTGTTCTTGGTCCCATTGCACTACACCTCCAAGCACAACACCTCCATTATCAACCTAAGCACCTAGGAGCTCATTTTTAGAGGTTGGAGAGTTCCTATTTTGGTCCAGAAGCTACTGGCCCTCTGCTCTACAAGGGTAAGACACTAGTTCCCTCTTTTGGCCCTTATTTTGCTTCATTGTTTAGCCTTACTTGCAAGCATTTTTGGGTTTTGTCATAAACTTAAAAAAAAAAAAATTTGAGCTTACAAACATATTTGTTTAAGGTCATTTTTCTGTTGGGGGCCATCTACCCCCTTGCATGCTTCATTTCCTCTTGTTTTGAGCTATGCATTAGAGCATTTGTGTTGGCATTGGTTTGGATTTTTAGCCACTGAAATCTAGTAGATTTTCAGTGGCTAACTTGTGTTTTTGAGCCTTAAAATCAGAGAGGGGTGACCCTTTCACCCCTTGTTTTGTTTACTAGCTTTCTTGGCCTTACAAAGGAGCCCCCATTTGCATGTTTTGAAGCCATGTTTCAGGCCACTTTTTGTGAGTTTTGTGACCTGCATGAACTCTGTCCAGAGCCCTTTTGGCCATTTTTGATGTCTATCTTACACGTGTAGAGTAATCATCTTCATGGCCTTTCAAATGGCCCTTTACTTGCATGCTTCCTAGCCTCATTCCAGGCCCTTCTTGGTGGGTTTTAGGACCCTCATAACCTCTTTCTAGAGGTGGTTTTCCCATTTTATATGTCTATCATACATGTGTAGAATAACCCCTTGCATGGCCTTCCAAAGGAGCCTATTATTCTTGCATGCATTGACTGAGTTTCAGTGGGTTTTTGGGCATATTTTGGCATGGCATACTTCTATTTTTGGCTGGTTTGGTGAGCTCTCATGTGCTTCATATAGCTATAGTGCAAATCATGGTTCATTAGCTTACTTCGCATGCTTTGTTGACCCTTGATTTTAGCTCTTTTTTGCCTTGCCTTAAACTGATTTTGTGCGTATTTTGGACTTCCCTAGCTCTGTTTTTGGGTCTCATGGTCGAATGATGTTTGTTTTGCATGCTTGTAGTTCAATACACTTGCCTAGCTTTGAGTTTCGAGGTCCATTACATGTATATGCTGAGGCATTTTCTTGTTTTGGGGCCATTATACATCATATTTCAGAGCTTATGTGAATGCCATATTCCCATGTCTCATACTCTTTAAATGCGTTTGAGAGTCGGGCTTGTATGCCTCATTTACCGACCATTGAATGAGCTCCATTTTGTTGCATTCCGAGCCATCATTTTAGGCCATTTCCCCACTGTTTCAGACCTGCCTAGGGTCTGTTTGGGGTTGGTTTTTCCATTAGTGCATTGCTTTGGGTACCTCTAGTGTAACGCACTTCACTAGTTTCGGTACCTAGGCCCCCTAGCTTGCATTGTGTGCCATGTTTGCATGTTTCGGGACCATTTTGTATCATGTTTCGGAGCTGGAATTTGTGTGTTTGTATGCCATATTGCATCCTTTTCCATACTTTGGTAGAGTGGCATTTGATGCCTTAGGATCGATCCCTTGCATCGTGCATGTTTGTATGTGTTTCGGTTGTCTCATTTCCATCATATGGCCACTGATGTGAGTGTGGCTGAGGTCCACTCATGTTGGTATAAGTCCATCGTACATCGTCTATGCCATTTTAGTCCATAGCATTGCGTATGCTAGGTTGCATGTTAGAGTATTGTGTATGCCATGTTACATCACGTGTATCGTATATGCCATTTTAGTCCATAGCATTGCGTATGCTAGGTTACATGTTAGTCGCATTGTGTATGCCATCTCATTCTCATTTGCATTGTGTTTGGGATAGGAGTTAGCCCGAGCACAGGAAATGAGAGACGTTTCGTACTCCAAGTGACGGAACGTGTCTCAATTCCCGGTCGCCGACACTTCGGATTAACCATGATGGAGTCTAGGCCTTGTTGTGTTTATATGTGCATTCATTTCACATTGAGTCGTGCAATTTGACTCCTCGAGCATCGTGCATCGAGATGCGTGATTGGTGGCACAAGGATAGAGGTATGCATACATATGTGAAAATACTTTGCCATGCCCCTTTCTTGCTCTTTGTTGCAGCAAATCAGAAATCAGTAACTTTCTAGAGCCTTGCACAATATTCCGGGATTAGTTGCAAACAGAGGCGAATCGGGGCATCGCAATGGATTTCTGCGCAAGGCAACTCGAGCATGCATCTTTCATCATTCGGAACAGAGCTGAGGCGGTCCATGAATTTGCATGCTAGTTTATTTGCTTTCCTAGTTAATTTGTTAATTAATTAGGGTTTTGGTAATATTTAATCATTCATTCGGACTGTAATTATTTATTCGGACTGTATTATTTATTCGGACCCCTCAAGGGGGGGTAATGTTGTAATAAGTGTGCGTGTGTGTGATGTATGTCTTCCAACCCCACGTCTTTCTCCCTTTTATTTATCAGCTTATGATGGTTAGATTAGGGCATGTTTCAATTAGCATATTTATGCTCGCATGTTTGCATTCATTCATCTGTCTTGTATGCACTAGGCTCGGCGCATCATACTAACTGCATTGTATTACAATTCCAAGTTGAATAAATGTTAGCTGTAACATCATCACATGCCATCTTAGAATAGCCGAGCCTATTGTAGTTGCATTTTTGCTTGTGTTGTGTTAGGCACTTCTGTATAGTTAGGATCATGCATGAATTTATAACATAGCTTTTGTTTTGGCTTGGAGTACACGGTAAGTGTTTATGTTTCAGCATCCTTGCATGTGTGTGAGTGACTGCCATGATAGCATTCTTACCATGAAGCTATGTGCTTATGTGATATATCTGCCTGAATGCCTATGGGTGAAGGTTGGATTATCTTAATTGGAATAATGCATTGACTATGAGTTTTAAGCCCACTAACTAGTGGCAAAACCATCTTTTCTAAGCCCACCCGAGGGTGGCAAAATCTGCGTTTTTAACCTACTTGCGAGTAGCAAACCGCTTTCAAAAACAAACATGAAATGCTTTGTTCCAATTCAAGCGATCCATTCTATACTTGTATGCTGTGCGCATCACATAGTAAATATAGGCTAATAACCAGAATAAGAACGCATAATGTTTTCAAAACTAGATATCATAGTTAGTAGAGGCCGATCTTCGATCGGGCGAGCGGGGGTGCTCACGAAGTGACCTTCCCCAATCGTACCCATGTTCCCGAGCCGAGGCCACTTTGGTGATAACGGACACGTGGCCTTAGGCAAACGAGTCAGGGTTTCCTAAATTCCCTAAAATAAAATATTTAGGTGGCGACTCTGTATCTGGCAAAGCAGTCCATGTTTGGCACTTCTTTCTAAAAATCTATTTTTCAAAACGATTTGACGGACTTGGACTCTTTGATGATTCATCGGTCTTGCATTGCATTCCGCGAGATTAGATACAGGACCATGACATTGAGTCCAAACTGTAGTGAGCTCCAAATGAACAGAACGGGATTTCCCTCCCGGGACGTTCGAGGACGTCTACAGTTTCTGGCGACTTTGCTGGGGAGTTAGAGAACTTGACTCGAACTCATGATATCATGTTTTGACTACACTTATGTGTTTCTTTGCATTGCATGTGCATTGGTGCGCCTAGGACACCATGTTTGCCGTATGCTATTCCTGAGCGGTTTGCCGGAGGCTCGCTTCGAGAAGCGTGCCATAAGGTTGACCGGTTACGGGCTCTGCCACGACGGGAACACAAACCCTGGTTTTACCGGGGCACCCTTTTTGACCATTCGACCTAGTGCATATTCGGAATCCATAGTGACCATTCCAAGCTAGGACAGGTTGCTTACCCGAGTTTAGGTTGTTTGAAACTGTTGTGTGCGTAGTGAAACCCTAGCTCTTGACAAAATAGGACAGGGAAACCCTACCCCACTATAGGGGTGTTTTGGCTCTGATTTTCTTGCTATGTGCTTTTAGAGTGCGTCTCTGCAGGAATGCATGTATCAGTTTGCGAGTCCGGCCATCAGGCCTGCGGGCATCACTATTTGGGGAATCAGTTTTACCCGAGGGTATCAGATTTGAGGTAGAATTTTGGGGCAAAAATCAGTAACGACTGCAGTCATTCAGCTATGCTCAAATCCGTTCTAGTGAAATTGGGCTGAGATGTTGTCTGTTTTCTCTTTTGCTAGGGTAGTCTTGGAACCATAGCTTCAGAAGGCTCTGAGATCCCCCAGATTTATTGGACTTGTGTTGATAGACTTTGTCGGGTCAGAGATTCAATTCAAGGGCAATCAGTGTTCCTTTGCCAGGGGCAGGGTAAAAGGGCCAGTCAGGCACAGATCACCAGTTCAGCAGTTACCAGATCAGTGGCCCTTATCCACCCCACCAGTGAACAGTCAGGCTGAGGCCTCAGTTTTTGTCACAGAGATAGATATACCAGTCAGTCAGCCAAAACAAGAACATGGCAGGGATGGAGGAAATGATGCATCAACTCCAAGAAAGTATGAAACTCATACAGCAAAACACTGCCCGCCAGACGGAATTTACCAAACAGCAGGCTGCGATTATGGCCCAGCAGGCTGAGCTAATCACCAGGCTGCAACAACAAAACGGAGCATCTGCTTCGCATCAAGCTCCTCCCCCACCAGGAGCTCCAGCACCTCGGGAGACACCAAATGTCCAGGAAGGTACAAACATTCCGACGGGGCCAGCTCTGCCCACAATCTTACCCCAGTTGTCTAAAGCACCAATCAACCTACCGGACTCTCCCTTTGAGTTCGAGATAGACCATACAGCGTTGAAGTTGAGCAAGCTTGAAAAGATGTTCAAGAAATCTCAGGGAGTAAAGTCCATCCCGGACATCGAGGATGGGTATACTGATGCAGTTGTGACGCTGTTGGATAGATTCAAAATGCCGCATATCGATCGCTTTGACGGCTCTGGAGACCCTAGGGTGCACCTCCGCCCATTTTCTGATATCTTAAGGCCAATGGGTTTGACCACAGCTCAGAAGTTGTCTCTCTTTGGCCGAACCATGTCTGGGATAGCCGTAATCTGGTATGCGAAATTGGAGGACTTTGTGAAACGGAACTGGGAAGAGCTGGCTGAGGCCTTTATTGCTCAATACTCCTACAACACACAGATCGAGGTCACAACTCGTGATCTTGAAGTCACCCTCCAAGAACCAAAGGAGGGTTTCTCAGAGTTCGTGACGAGATGGAGAGCAAAGGCCTCAATGATGACTAAAGGCCTTCCGACAAAGATCAGATTAGGATGATTGTTCGGAATTTACATGGCATGTTGTTGCAGAAAATGATCGTACTACCACTGTTTACCTTTCCAGACCATCATGGAATGGGGGTTCAAATCGAGGATGCCATCCGAAAAGGGATCTTTGCAGAAGATAATGAGCCGTTGAAGAGAAATGTTGCTCGCAGTTCCAATGCTATTATTGATGGTAGTGCAGTTGGTGAAATGCTCAAAAGTAGACTTTATCACCACTTCCCTCAATGGCCAAAAAACCCCCACTGCAAATCGGCCCCAAGCCCGAAAATTCCATCCTCTTTACATAAGTCTCTCTCAAGCTTTGAAAAAGCTGCCAGAAGAAGGGCACCTAGAACTCCTAGAACCCTAACCGCTTCCAAATCCTCTTCCACCAAGATATGACCCAGCTAAATACTGTGCCTATCATCAACAACACGGTCATGATACAAACCGTTGTATCCGCCTCCGTCATAAGATTCACGATCTTATTGATGAAAAGACCCTAGCTCCACCCAAAGGACCTCAGGTTAGTACTGACTCGTCACCTCCCCACCTCAACCTCATCCATACACTACCATCCACCTTCGACCCCATCATATACATCACCCCGACCCATCTACCCAAGCCTGAGGTGTTCATTCCAGAAAGCATGGACTTATGCATGATGGATGCACCTAGACCCCAATCATCTCAAACCCGTGAGCCCACTACTTCTGAGTTGATGAGAATGATTGAAGATCTTCAAAGAACTGTGACAGATCTGGCCTTCGGGACATTGGCTCCCTCATCGACCACATCACATACCGGGAATTTCATGACAAAAGGCTCCCCAATCTTGGGACTGGTTGCATTTGAAGAAAGCCAAACCCTTGGCAAAGTGGGATCGAGTGGTAAGAATAGGGTAGGGATAGGAATTGGTCCCCATGAACACCTTCAACGGGCTGTTGAGGCTTTGAAGGCCGAAGGACTAAACAAACAGCAAGTGCTTGTAGTGGTTGCAAAAACTGTGGATGATACTTTTGCCACTCAAGTTGGGGGTAGTCTGAATCAAGGGGCAAGCCGAGACAAGAGATGTTGTACCAGAAACACCCCTTTCAGCTCCAATCCTACACTCAGAAGAGATCATCAAAAGTCAGCACCTACCGACCCTTTCGCTGGTACATCTAACACAACCAGCTCACAACCTGCCAAATACCCACCTCGGGGCCAGAGGGTGTTCACCCCACTGGATATGTCTCTGTCAACGGCCCTGGGGGTCCTGATCAAAAAGAGGTATCTGAAGCCCCTAGAGCTGCGGCCATTACTGAATAAACTTTCTCTCTCCCATAACCCGGCGAAGTACTGTGTCTTTCATCAACAAGCTGGCCATGACACTGATATGTGTCTTCGTCTTCACCATGAAATACAAGATCTGATTGATAAAAAGGTCATCATCACGTCAGGTCCTGCAAAGTCTATCAGTGCTGGATCGGTGAACTTGGAGGATAATGTGACCATGTGATCGGGGGATGAACCAGCTGCGGGTGGCACTCGATTTACTCCAGACGTGGCAATGGCACGCAGTGTTTTGAACATTTGCGAGTGCTAGCTTTTGTGCTTTCTGACTTAGGTATTGGGTCAGTCTTGTCGTTTTTGTATTGAGTCAGTCTTTTCATGTTAAGTCAGTAGGGTTTGTCTAGTTGTACCGAGTCAGTCCTGTTTTGTTAAAGTCGGGTGATTTCGGGGGTGTTACCTCGGACATCACTTGCTTGTTTTGTGTTTTTATTTTCATTTTCTTTTGAGTCTGTTTCTGCTTTGGAGCCAGTAATGCCAACAGATTTGAATGAACAACAGTGGTCTTTTATGCTTTTGTGCTTGTTTCTATCTTATGCCAATTGTGCCAGAAAGTTTGAACAAAACGGCAGTACTTTTCGCCTACTTTTCTGTGCCTCAAACTCATTATATTGACCTAAGTTTTTCAAAACCTTTTGAACATTGTGATGAAAACGAAGAAGAAGGAATTTCTCGGGATTTGCAAAATTTGATCAACTGAGAGAAAGAGAGGCGTGCTAAGCCCTTAATGAATGAAATCATGTTTGTTAATGTGAGTACTGAGAAGGACTCTGGCTTGATCCAGATTGGTTCCACACTATCTTCAGCGCGAGCGATTAGTCGCTTTCTTAAAAGATTTTAAAAAATGTTTTGCGCAGTCCTGCGAAGACTTGTGTGGAATCGCTCTTGAGATTGTGCAGCTTAGGATCACTCTCAACCCGGAGACTCGACCCCTCACTTTCAAACCTTGAACTTGAAATTCAGAATGTTCAACGGTCAACTACAATGTGAGGCCTGTGTGGCCAGATTTGAAGCAGCCCATGAACTAGGGGCAAGGAGGTCAGAAATAATCAAAAGGAAGCTTGCGAAGCCAGATCAAAAGCCCTCAAACTAGGGGCAAAGATGTTAGATGTGCTCGAAGAGTCAAAAAAATTGGGATGTTTCTCAAGCTAACAAAGATCGGCAAGAATGCCAAATCCCAGAAGGGAGGAAAGAAGAAAGTATTGCTAAAGGATAACTGAGTTCCTACCCACAACACTAGGGGCAGATTTAGCCCCCCTTTGGATGGACTTCTGCATTGTCAGCAAACAGCAGTCATTCTCCTGGATTCAGATGACTTCAGGATCTCAAAACCATTTGACATGGACAAAGCTACACATTTACCCTTGAGAGGCTCGCTGGGCCGAAAACCCGGAAGGGCGACCCAGGCAAAAGTTAGAGCAAGAAAAAGAACAAAAAAAAGAAGAAAAAAAAAAAGAAAAATGCAAAGAATGAAGAAAAGAAAAGAAGAAAAATCAAGAAAATAAAAAGAAAAGATGAAAAAAGAAGAAAAGAAATGAAATGAAAAGAAGAACAAAGCTCGCAAGGTTGAAAACTCGGAAGGGCGGCCTTGGCAAAAGTTAGAGCGCAAAAAGGGAGGTTAAATACACGAGTGTACCTTACCCCTAAACTACGTAAGGCTTGATTTCCATCTTTGGGATACGTAGGTAACGTCACTCTGAAGTCCAGTCGTAAAAAACTTCAAATCCGACTGTGTCCATGTGATGGTTCTCGTCATCTTTGTCTTCTCTTCATCCGAGAATTTGGTTGTAATTGTCACTGTGAGGACTGGTTGCCATGTGCTGCGGCGCTAGTGAGGACTGGTTGCCATGTGCTGCGGCGCTATTCAGACTAGGGGCAACTTTCCGTTGCCATACAGTGTGTTGCGATGCTATTCAAACAAGGGGCAGCTTTCCGTTGCCATGCAGTGTCCTTCAAGTAATGGGCAATTTTCCTTCGGATCTGAGGTTGTGCATCTCAAGAGTAGGTTCCGTGCTCGTTGAGCAGTGGCCGTTTGCAAAAATAGTTTTTGAGAATTTTTACCAAGGTTGACTAATTTTCTCGAAAAGTATTCCATTTTTCAAACTAGACCATTTCTTGGACCCAAAAAAGGAAAATTTTCAGTGTTCATAGCCTGACTTGCATGATTTTAAATCAGAAAATTGAACAAGAATGTTAATCTAACTCTCATTTTGGTCAAAATTGTTTTAGTAGAATGCCAAAAAAACAAAAAATGGTCAAAATGATGAACTAGGGGCACAATTGAGTCAAGTGTCATGTCTTTTCCCCGTTGTCAATGCATTTGCCAGAAAGGGCACCATACTTGCCAAGAAGAGCACTCTACCTTCCAGAAAGGGGCACAACTGAAGCTAACAATAAAGGGCCGAAAAGTTCTCTCATCCTCCAAGCAGCGAGGTATCATATCAAGTGCGAAGCACGAACTGAAATGGATCAAGATATTTCACTCCCTCATCTAGACAGATCCGATCACGTCCAAACTCCCCAGCAGAGCATCGTCAACTAATGTCAACTGTAGATTTGCTGCATACCCAGTCTTAGCGCAACCCCTCTATGGGAGGAACTCACTGGCTGTGAGCGGAAGAAAGAGAATCTAGTAGCATGCTAGGGGCAAGAGCCCGCAACTTCATGCTTACCCATCAACCACCCAGGGGAGGGATAAAAAATGAGAGATTGAAGAATAGAGAGATGTGCGCTGAGAGAAAAAGTGAAAAAAATGGCTTTTTCAGAAAACAGAGCCTGAAGGCCGAGTGATGTGAGAATCACAAATGAGAAATGGTGGGAAACAATACCTGGAGAAACTGGCTCCTCGTGCACCAAGAGGTCTCTTGCCTTTGTAACACAGCTGAGTGTGGTGTTTGTGTGTTTTTGTTTGTCTCGATTCTTGTTTTGAGTCATTTGAGTGTCAATAGATGTGTTGAGGTTGTTTTTCCTTTGTTGAGTGGTGTTTAGGTTGTTCCACCTTTGTTTTCCGTTGTTGGGTTGTTGTGGCTGTGGTCAGTTGTAGGCTCAATACCCGGTTGAGAACCCTTTTCTCATTTCAATTTCAAAAATGAATTGTTTTGTGCTCAGAGTGCCGTGCCGTTCTCCACATTTGTGCAAAACAAGATTTTGTTCCTTCAAAAACCACAGGGTTCAACCTGGGTCATGTGGGAACAGTAAAACCAGGACCAATCTGAAGCTATGAAAGTTCCAGGCTGCAAAGCAAAAGAAAAGAGGGAAAATGTCTGGCATCTGAGTTTGTTTCAGCTTCTGCAAGTTCCGTCATTGCACCCCATGTATTCAGAATGAGCAGTGTCTTGTATAAGCCGTGTGTTCAGAATAAATAGAATACTGTGTTATGAGCTACGTATTCAGAATGAGTAGTGTGCTGATACGAGTTGTGTGTTCAAAGTGAACAAAGTACTGTGTTGACTGTTTCACTGTTGCAAGCCAGAATGGCGATCAGAAGTGCTCTCCCTGAGTACCATTCCCTGTCAGAGTAAAGCGGTTTACCGCCACTCACTCCATGAGGTGCTTTCTAGAGTGCCGTTTTGTTTGTTTATTGCATTCCCTTAGCATCATGCTCTACATCGCTTGTAACATGTACTGTATCATCGCACTTATTGCGTTTATTTGCATCTTGTGTTATCTTGTACCATTTATCCTTTTACGCCGAGCTGCGTCTAGGATCGTTGTCCTCCGGGACTTTCTCAGGTTGCGCCGAGCACGCACCTGATACTTTGTTTCGGACCTCTTCTCATGATTTCAGCGTGGTTTGAGTGTCTCGTTCCTTACGCAATTTTAGCGTGTTTGGAATTTATCTCAGGTTGCGTTGTGTACACACCTAGGCAGTTGTTTTCAGGCCTTTTCTCACGATTTCAGCGTGGTTAGAGTGTTCTTTTCCTCACACGATTTCAGCGTGTTTGGAATTCATCTCAGGTTGCGTTGTGTACACACCTAGGCGGTTGTTTTCAGGCCTTTTCTCACGATTTTAGCATGGTTAGAGTGTTCTTTTCCTCACACGATTTCAGCGTGTTTGGAATTCATCTCAGGTTGCGTTGTGTACGCACCTAGGCGGTTGTTTTCAGGCCTCTTCTCACGATTTCAGCGTGGTTTTAGTGTCTCGTTCCTTACGCAATTTCAGTGTGTTTGGAATTTATCTCAGGTTGCGTCGTGTACGCACCTAGGCAGTTTGTTTCGGACCTCCTCTCACGATTTCAGCGTGGTTTGAGTGTCCCGTTCCTTACGCAATTTCAGCGTGTTTGGAATTTATCTCAGGTTGCGTTGTGTACGCACCTAAGCGGTTGTTTTCAGGCCTCTTCTCAAGATTTCAGCGTGGTTAGAGTGTTCTTTTCCTCACACGATTTCAGCGTGTTTGGAATTCATCTCAGTTTGCGTTGTGTACGCACCTAGGCGGTTGTTTTCAGGCCTCTTCTCACGATTTCAGAGTGGTTTGAATGTCCCGTTCCTTACGCGATTTCAGCGTGTTTGGAATTTATCCCAGGTTGCGTTGTAGACGCGCTAGGTGGATTGTTGGACTTCCTTTCACGTTTTCAGCGTGGTTTGAGTGTCCCTTTCCTCACACGATTTCAGCGTGTTTGGAATTTATCTCAGGTTGCGTTGTAGACGCACCTGGGCTGTTTGTTTTCTAACTTCTTCTCACGATTTCAGCGTGGTTTGAGTGCCCCGTTCCTTACGCGATTTCAGCGTGTTTGGAATTTATCCCAGGTTGCGTTGTAGACTTGCTAGGCGGATTGTTGGACTTCCTTTCACGTTTTCAGCGTGGTTTGAGTGTCCCTTTCCTCACACGATTTCAGTGTGTTTGGAAATTGACTTAGGTTGCGTCGTATGCACACCTGATTGATTGTTTTTTCTCCTCTCATGATTCCAGCATGGTTGGAGTATTTTCCCCTTTGCATTCACTAGGGCATTTTGCATGCAATGCATCGCACTATCTTGCGCACCTTACCTGTATCGCACTATTTTGTGCATTCACCCTACTCGCACTGTTTTGTACACTTTTAGCTCGCACTGTCTTGTGCACTCTTTGGTCCGGGAGACCTTAAATCTTCTGGTCTAGGAGACCTTAAATCCTCCGGTCTAGGAGACCTTAAATCCTCTAAAGGTGCAATTCCTTTGGTGTTTGTCGTGCCCGAACGACTTCTGGTGGTCTGGTATAGCCACCTGCCTGTGTTTGCGGTGAGTTCTTAGGAGACCAACTGAGACGGTGGAAACTAGAGTTTGAATGGCTCATGCCTAGAACGCAAAGGTTCGGGATTTCCGAGACTAAAGTTTGGTTTAAATACCCAGGGGTATATCCTCGGCTTGAAATCTGTATGGCAACCCCATAGATTGAGATAGCATGTGTATGCGCCTCAATTCTGGATACCGAATCAACCTAGTCTGTCACCCTGTTGGAGAATAGGGAAAGCTGCAACCATAGTAAGGGAGAAAAGTAGTACCTGTGGTTCAATTGAGAAGAAGAGAAAGATTCCCACATCAGCATGAGGTAGGACATTGCTGAGGTAGGTCATTGCCAATTGCCCCTGTAAGGTATCTTCACTTCCTAACTACTACGTCATCTAGTATGTCTATCGCATTGCATATAGCATATATTACGCGCATGCATTCACTGCATTATCCATCTGTGGCTTGCGGCTTTCCATGTTAAGCTTGGTCTGGTATGTGCCTATACTTTTCACGTTTAAGTATGGTTATGAGATTTTTGTGTACGCATCTATTTCACTAAAGGGATTGTGGTTTGAGGGTGACGGCACCATTTCCGTGTTAGACGTGGTTTGTTTGTGTCCATGCCTTTCCTAGGCAAGATACGGTTTGGCCGTGAGCCTTATCCATTCCATCCGTTGCATTTAGCTATTACATTATGTTTGTACATAGTTTATATTGCATGCATTCACTGCATTATCCATCTGTGGCTTGCGCCTTTTCATGTTAAGCTTGGTCTGGTATGTGCCCATACTTTTCACGTTCAAGCATGGTTATGAGATTTTGTGTACGCATCTATTCCACTAAAAGGATTGTGGTTTGAGGGTGACGGCACCATTTCCATGTTAGACGTGGTTTGTTTGTGTCCATGCCTTGTCTAGGCAAGATACAGTT
Organism: Camellia sinensis; assembly: GCF_055761805.1. Lineage (NCBI taxonomy): Eukaryota > Viridiplantae > Streptophyta > Magnoliopsida > Ericales > Theaceae > Camellia > Camellia sinensis. The sequence goes on along the minus strand of NC_138970.1, from coordinate 91,708,342 downwards.
TGGCCACGCGCCTTATCCATTGTATTCATTGCATTGTAGTGTAGTGTGTTGCATCCAGTATTTAAGATCATGATCTTTTCTCAGCAGATCATTCATCACTTATATCATGCCACCCAATTACTTGTATTTTTGTGTTCCGTCTACACACACATAGTTCTGCATGTGTACGCGCCTATTCCACAGATGGGATTGTGGTTTGAGGGTGTCGGTACATTTTCTATGGTAGACGGAGTTTTGTTGTTGTATCTCGATCCTTTTCGTGATATTTGTGAGGTTTTGTACTGCTTGTGGTTTGATCATCTCAAATACATTGCATATCATTTGCATTGTATCATTACATTGCATTGCATAAACCCTGAATTTTCAGACCGGCTTCGCTAAGCGTATAAGTTCAATTATCAAACCGACTTCGCGAAAGCGTATAAGTCCAATTATCAGACCGGCTTCGCGTAGCGTATAAGTCCAATTTTCAAACTGGCTTCGCGTAGCATATAAGTCTAATTATCAAAATCTTCCTGCATATCATTTTGCATCCTGCCCCTGAACTACGCTGGTTTGATTCCTTGCAAAGGGATACGTAGGCAGCCTGCGGGCACAACCATTTATTTATCTATATTTTGTTTGTTTGTCCAAGTCTTCGGCCTTGTCAAAAATGGGTCGTCTCTGGGTTTTGACACTCACTCTCGTCACTTCTTGACTTCTGAGTTCTGTCAAAGAGGGGCAACTGTAGACACCCCATTTTTGACCGCCCTTAAGACTTGGGCACTACTGATGGTTTACTTGGTGGAGAAAGGTGTGCAAGGCAAAGGTTCAGTTTCTTCGACAAGGAGAGAGTCAAATCTCAACTTCACACCCATTTTGGATTGAAACAATCTTAATCAAAAGATTTTAGACCTTGAAACCCTCTCTTTCAAAATGTTTTGAAAATAAAGTTCCTACGATGTTCCGACGCTCGCATTTCATTAAATATTGCGCTTTTCGGTAAACCAAGCAAGGACAAAGTGGAAATGAATGAAAGAGAGATGAGATCTTTGAAAAATCTTTCAAAATACCTTACTTAGGGGTTTGGAGTTGAAGAAAAGAAGAGAAGGGGGAAAAAACCCAGTTGGGGAAGAAAATGGGTATGAACCGTTAAGAGAGGGATGAGCAGTCCTCGCTGAATCAGGCCTATTCATTTGCATACTTGGATTTCAGCTATGAGGCCACCACCATTGGAAATATTACTTCCGAGACTTCATTTTTCACTCAAGAATCTCCTAAAGCCAAGTTTGGACGGGGGAGATATGGTTGATTGAAGTAGGGCATCACTCCGGTTGGACCGAATCTGCGCGGCTTCACCAAAACAGGCATAACTTTTTGTACAAGAGGAATTTTGATGCAAGGCTGGTTCCATTGGAAAGATAACTTATGGGGCTTCAATTTGGACACCTGGCTGACCGCTTTTGGACTTCCCAATCATTGGCCGACCACCTTTCTTTCCGGCAGACCAATTTTTTGTCCTGAAAAACCAGAAAAAGTACCAGGCCGACCAGAAAAGGTGGTTGGCCGACCACCGGAACCATTTGACCTGGTCGGCCGACCAGGGAAAGTGGTTGGCCGACCACCTGAACTGGTCGGCCAGCTTTCTCCTTTTTTGTCTCAATGAGTTAAAGCCAGCTGTGCCAGTTGGAAGCCTCATAATGCATCCTCCATGCACAGGAGGATGTTTAAGCTAGCTTTTAAGCTTCTTGGAGAAGTTTTAGACCTTATCCTCTATAAAGGAAAGGTCCCTCTTCCATTGCTAGGGTTCAGAACCTGTTTTGAGCATGCATACATACACTTTCGCTCCATATCTCTATATTCCAAGCTCCAAAAACCCTTGTTCTTGGTCCCATTGCACTACACCTCCAAGCACAACACCTCCATTATCAACCTAAGCACCTAGGAGCTCATTTTCAGAGGTTGGAGAGTTCCTATTTTGGTCCAGAAGCTACTGGCCCTCTGCTCTACAAGGGTAAGACACTAGTTCCCTTTTTTGGCCCTTATTTTGCTTCATTGTTTAGCCTTACTTGCAAGCATTTTTGGGTTTTGTCATAAACTTAAAAAAGTTTTGTTTTGAGCTTATAAACATGTTTGTTTAAGGTCATTTTTCTGTTGGGGGCCATCTACCCCCTTGCATGCTTCATTTCCTCTTGTTTTGAGCTATGCATTAGAGCATTTGTGTTGGCATTGGTTTGGCATTTTAGCCACTGAAATCCAGTAGATTTTCAGTGGCTAACATGTGTTTTTGAGCCTTAAAATCAGAGAGGGGTGACCCTCTCACCCCTTGTTTTGTTTACTAGCTTTCTTGGCCTTACAAAGGAGCCCCCATTTTCATGTTTTGAAGCCATGTTTCAGGCCAATTTTTGTGAGTTTTGTGACCTGCATGAACTCTTTCCAGAGCCCTTTTGGCCATATTTGATGTCTATCTTGCACGTGTAGAGTAATCCTCTTCATGGCCTTTCAAAGGGCCCTTTACTTGCATGCTTCCTAACCTCATTCCAGGCCCTTTTTGGTGGGTTTTAGGACCCTCATAACCTCTTTCTAGAGGTGGTTTTTCCATTTTATATGTCTATCATACATGTGTAGAATAACCCCTTGCATGGCCTTCCAAAGGAGCCTATCATTCTTGCATGCATTGACTGAGTTTCAATGGGTTTTTAGACATATTTTGGCATGGAATACTTCTATTTTTAGCTGGTTTGGTGAGCTCTCATGTGCTTCATATAGCTATAGTGCAAATCATGGTTCACTAGCTTACTTCGCATGCTTTGTTGACCCTTGATTTTAGCTCTTTTTGGCCTTGCCTTAAACTGATTTTGTGCATATTTTGGACTTCCCTAGCTCTTTTTTTGGGTCTCATGGTTGAATGATGTTTGTTTTGCATGCTTGTAGTTCAATACACTTGCCTAGCTTTGAGTTTCGAGGTCCATTACATGTGTATGCTAAGGCATTTTCTTGTTTTGGGGCCATTATACATCATATTTCAGAGCTTATGTGAATGCCATATTCCCATGTTTCATACTCTTTAAATGCGTTTGAGAGTCGGGCTTGTATGCCTCATTTACCGACCATTGAATGAGCTCCATTTCGTTGCATTCTGAGCCATCATTTTAGGCCATTTCCCCACTGTTTCAGACCTGCCTAGAGTCTATTTGGGGTTGGTTTTGCCATTAGTGCATTGCTTTGGGTACCTCCAGTGTAACGCACTTCACTAGTTTCGGTACCCAGGCCCCCTAGCTTGCATTGTGTGCCATGTTTGCATGTTTCGAGACCATTTTGTATCATGTTTCAGAGCTGGAATTTGTGTGTTTGTATGCCATATTGCATCCTTTTCCATGCTTTGGTAGAGTGGCATTTGATGCCTTAGGATCGATCCCTTGCATCGTGCATGTTTGTATGTGTTTCGGTTGTCTCATTTCCATCATATGGCCACTGATGTGAGTGTGGCTGAGGTCCACTCATGTTGGTATAAGTCCATCGTACATCGTCTATGCCATTTTAGTCCATAGCATTGCGTATGCTAGGTTGCATGTTAGAGCATTGTGTATGCCATGTTACATCACGTGCATCGTATATGCCATTTTAGTCCATAGCATTGCGTATGCTAGGTTACATGTTAGTCGCATTGTGTATGCCATCTCATTCTCATTTGCAATGTGTTTGGGGATAGAAGTTAGCCCGAGCACAGGAAACGAGAGACGTTTGGTACTCCAAGTGACGGAACGTGTCTCAATTCTCGATCGCCGACACTTCGGATTAACCATGATGGAGTCTAGGCCTTGTTGTGTTTATATGTGCATTCATTTCACATTGAGTCGTGCAATTTGACTCCTCAACCATCGTGCATCGAGATGCGTGATTGGTGGCACGAGGATTGAGGTGTGCATACATATGTGAAAATACTTTGCCATGCCGCTTTCTTGCTCTTTGTTGCAGCAAATCAGAAATCAACAACTTTCTAGAGCCTTGCACAGCATTCCGGGATCAGTTGCAAACAGAGGCGAATCAGGGCATCGCAATGGATTTCTGCGCAAGGCAACTCGAGCATGCATCTTTCATCATTCGGAACAGAGCTGAGGCGGTCCATGAATTTGCATGCTAGTTTATTTGCTTTCCTAGTTAATTTGTTAATTAATTAGGGTTTTGGTAATATTTAATCATTCATTCGGACTGTAATTATTTATTCGGACTGTATTATTTATTCGGACCCCTCAAGGGGGGGTAATGTTGTGATAAGTGTGCATGTGTGTGATGTATGTCTTCCAACCCCACGTCTTTCTCCCTTTTATTTATCAGCTTATGATGGTTAGATTCGGGCATGTTTCAATTAGCATACTTATGCTCGCATGTTTGCATTCATTCATCTGTCTTGCATACACCGAGCTCGGCGCATCATACTAACTGCATTGTATTACAATTCCAAGTTGAATAAATGTTAGCTGTAACATCATCACATGCCATCTTAGAATAGCCGAACCTATTGTAGTTGCATTTTTGCTTGTGTTGCATTAGGCACTTCCGTATAGTTAGGATCATGCATGGATTTCTAACATAGCTTTTGTTTTGGCTTGGAGTACTCGGTAAGTGTTTATGTTTCAGTATCCTTGCATGTGTGTGAGTGACTGCCATGATAGCATGCTTACCATGAAGCTATGTGCTTATGTGATATATCTGCCTGAATGCCTGTGGGTGAAGGTTGGATTATCTTAATTGGATTAATGTATTGATTGTGAGTTTTAAGCCCACTAGCTAGTGGCAAAACCATCTTTTCTAAGCCCACCCGAGGGTGGCAAAATCTGTCTTTTTAGCCTACTTGCAAGTAACAAACCGCTTTAAAAAACAAACATAAAATGTTTTGTTCCAATTCAGGTGATCCAGTCTATACTTGTATGTTGTGCCCATCACATAGTAAATCTAGGCTAATAACCGGAATAAGAACGCATAATGTTTTCAAAACTAGATATCATAATTAGTAGAGGCCGATCTTTGATCGGGCGAGCGAGGGTGCTCACGAAGTGACCTTCCCCAATCATACCCAAGTTCCCGAGCCGAGGCCACTTTGGTGATGACAGACACGTGGCCTTAGGCAAACGAGTCAGGGTTTCCTAAATTCCCCAAAATAAAATATTTAGGTGGCGACTCTGTATCTGGCAAAGCAGTCCATGTTTGGCACTTCTTTCTAAAAATCTGTTTTTCAAAACGATTTGACAGACTTGGACTCTTTGATGATTCATCGGTCTTGCATTGCACTTCGCGAGATTAGATACAGGACCATGACATTGAGTCCAAACTGTAGTGAGCCCCAAATGAACAAAACGGATTTCCCTCCCGGGGCGTTCGGGGACGTCTACAATAGCTCCACCACAAAGGCCAAATGTCACCACCAACCCGTTTCCTACCCATGACTGACTTTCATCATCTCCTCATCTTAACCTTATCCATACACTACCTCCTGCCATAAACTCTAGCACATGCATTACTTCTTTCCATTTGCCCAAACCTAAGGTTTGCTTTACCGAGAGCATTGATCTGTGCATGATGGATGCACCTCAACCTCAAATTGAACTTGAAGACCCTGTGGTGACAGTATCTAGAGAAAGAAAAGCAGTGATGGAGAGCAAAAAGGAGAAAGACATGAAGGAAAAATCAAAATCAAAAGCAAAAATAACAGAGGTGCTAGTGATAGAGACCGAGAAGTTGCCAGAAGAAGGATACGATCCCAGCAGATATATAGTATCGGCCGATCATCCAAAACCAAAGGTCGTTTTGCATAATGTGTTCTCTATTAATGTTATTCGAAAAGAATTACCTGAGCAACAATTGGACGACTTGGTTGGCTTAGAAGAAGACTTGGATAACTTCCATTTCTTTGAAGAGCAAAGCCTGGAAGATATACAAATCGAACGGTGGAACCTAAACAATTTGGCCAATGTCCATGAATGGACAAGCAGTGAAGAGGATTCAGAAACAGAGGGAAATGATGAATAAGCAAGGCAAAAAGCACAAGCCACTAGAAAAGAAAAGAGTAAGGGAAATATAAGCAAAAATTATAAAATCGAGGAAAACAACAAGCCAGAAGAATCCAAAACAGAAAAGACTGAGAAACAAATGCTAGAAGGGTTTAAAAAAAGAGGAAATTGGAGTGGAAGAACCAAAACTAGAGAGACCTGGACCAATTAGGTTAACTGGAGAAAAAGACAAATGGAAATCCAATCTAAATGGGCCCACATGAGAAGAAGGGAGATCTTTGTAGAAATCCGGTCAACATCACCTAACCAGCCAAAAGGAGATGATTACAATGTGGGAATGATACACATTGAGGTGGATGATAGCCTATACATAAATGACGAGGAGTGGTGGGACAACAATAATCTACACTTCACCCACACTAATGAAGGCTAGGAAAACAATGCGCCAAACAATACCTGGTATTCTGAAGAAATCGATCGTTTAACTAAGAGCGGGCGTTTCTTGAAGCCCTCACATCTAGATTAAGGCAAGTCGTTAGGAAAAAATATGGAAAAATGGGAAAAAGAAGGAGAAAGAAGAAGATGAAGATCTAATCCTTAAATAATTGAAGAAGATCCAAGCTAGCATCTCAATCTAGGGATTGCTCATGGCATCACGAGAACACTGGCAAGCTATGCTCGCAACATTAAACAAAGCCAAGTTGTTCATCGATACTACACCAGATCAGTTGGTATCATTAATTATGCCAATTGGGCCAATTCCATATATAACTTTCTCAGATAAAGAACTCCCTCCAGAAGAATCAGAGCATAACAAACCTTTATATATGTCTCCAGAATGCAAGAAGAATAGATCCCTATGGTTTTAATTGACACCGAATCGACCATAAATGTGTGCCTTTCACGCACTGCTTATGCGATAAAGTTGAAGCCAATATACTTTGCCCCGACAAATTAGCTAATCCGAGCATATTATAACACTAGCTGAGAGGTTATGGGCACCGTTAAAATATAGATTTTGGTGGGACCATCTGAGTATGAAACTGAGTTCCACGTCATGGATGTACCGACAACCTTAAACCTCTTGTTGGGCAGGCCATGACTACATCAAATGAAAGTTATTTCTTCCACAATGCACCAATTAGTCAAATACCTGCATATTGGAGGGATCACTACTGTCTTCAAAAATTCATCTATCCACCCTCTACTTGAGGTGATAACCATAGTATTAGAGATAAATTATGGGGAAAAAGATGTTTTTCTTTCTGGATTCACTTTAGCTAAGGCCCAGTTAGTCCAGACTATCATGGAAGATGAAAATAGGATATACCTGAGTGCTCAGTCCATCTACTTCATGAGCAAATTAGGACATATCCCAGGAATGGGACTTAGAACGAGTGGTAGAAAAGGTGTTGCTGTGGTAGGGGAATCTACCCATAACCCTCATTTATTTGGGTTAGGATACAGACCCACAAAAGAAGATTGGAATAAGAAGGAGAATGAGGTGAGAGAAATGATTAAAGCTAATAAGGCTGGCAACTCGTATGAATTGAAATATAAACCGATCCGAGGAACCTTTAATGGGCGTTTCACCAGAAAGAGAGATGATTTTTCCTTTTGTGGTTTCCTGAACCATGGGTCAACCCTGAGACAAAGGGGTATCTTTTTAAATTTGAGGTTTTCTTTGGTCACCAGTTGTTTGAGAATGAGGATGAGGAAATGAACTTTAGTAATGGCATGGATTAAGACAGGAGCAACCATCTAGACATAATAAAAGGGGATAAAGTGGAGTTGACATAGGCTGATTATGAGACTAGCACGGAATTACAAGGTTTTGAGGATGTCAATATTTTTGTGATTGGGGAAGGATCGTTTGTAGACTGTAGTGACCTTATCTTGGATGCATTTGAGGTACCTCGTTTGACTTGGTGTCTCGAAAAGGGTTGCATCGTGGAGTTTGAATTTGATAATGAGTCCGAGTCTGATTCTACTGAGTCTGTAGATTTGGAGTCAGACTCAGGTTCTCCTGGTAGTTCTAAGTTGGGTGGTTCCGGGGTTGATAACCCAAACGCCACTGTTTTGTCTCGGTCGTCTTTTTTGTTTTCTTTTAAGGCCACTATATCTACTGAACTGAGCTTAATGAATGAGAATGATATGGGATGTGCTTACTTTTCTGTGCCTTTAATTTATTGCATTGACTAAGATTTTCAAAATTTTGATGAAAATGAAGAGGAAGAAATTCCTCAGGCTTTGAAAATGTTGATTAATTGAGAGGAAGAGAGGCATGCAAAACCTTTAATGGATAAGATTGTTTCGATTAATGTGGGTACTGAAAAGGATCCTCACTTAGTCCAGATTGGTTTCACGTTGTCTTTAGAGGAACGTGAGTGATTAGTCGCTTTGTTAAAAGAATTTAAAGATATTTTTATGTGGTCCTATAAAGACATGCTTGGAATCGATCTTAAGATTGTCCAGCACAGGATCCCTCTTGATCTCAAGGCCCGACCGATCAAGAAGAAGCTCCGTAGAATTCGGCTGGACTAGGCATTAAGGATTAAAGAGAAGGTCACTGAGTAGATCAATGCGGGATTTTTGATTGTGTGAGAATATCCGACGTGGTTGGGAAATATCGTGTCGGTTCCAAAGAAGGATGGCAAGATCTGAGTTTGTGTCGATTTTAGAGATTTGAATAAAGCTAGCTTTAAAAATGATTTCTTGCTACCACACATTGATGAATTGGTAGACTTCATTGCAGGTTACGCTCTACTTTCATTCATGGATGGGTTTTTAGGGTATAGTTAATTCCCTATGGCACTTGAAGACAGAGAGAAGACGACATTCAGTACTCAGTAGGGGATTTACTATTGCTATTGGGTTATGCCATTTGGGTTGAAAAACGTCGGAGCCATCTACCAGAGAGTAGCAACCACCATATTACATGACATGATTCACAAGGAGATTGAAGTATATGTGGATGATATGATTATCAAATCCAAGGAACGAGAAGGTCACCATGACACATTGAAAAGATTTTTTGAAAGAATTTGAAAGTACAAGTTAAGGCTGAATCCGTCAAAATGTATGTAGATACCCCATTTTTGACCGTCCTTAAGACGTGGGCGCCGTTGATTGCTTACTTAGTGATGTAGGCTATGCTATGAAAATGTTCGATTTCTTTGGCAAGGAGAACTCAAAATCCAAACCTCACACCCCATTGTTGGACCAAAAAGATTTTAGATCTTAAAACCCTCTCTTTCAAAATATTTTGAAAAAGGTTTCTGCGATGCTCCGAGGCTCACATTTTGTTAAATGTTGGGCTTTTTGGTAAACCGAGCCAGGACAAAGTCGAAATGAATGAAAGAGAGGTGAAATCTCTGAAAAATCTTTCAAAACATCTTGTTTAGAGGTTTGGAGTTGAGGAAAGTTGGAGAGGAGAGGGAAGAAACCAAGTTGGGGGAGAAAATGGGCATGAACTGTTAAGAGAGAGTCGAGCAGCCCTTGTTGAATCAGGCCTATTCGTTTACACACTCGGATTTCAGCTATGAGGCCACCACCGTTGGAAAGAAGACTTCTGGGGCTTCATTTTGCACTAGAGAATCTCCTAAAGTCGTGTCCGGATGAGGGAGATATGGCTGGTTGAAGTTAGGCATCAATCCGGTTGGACCGAAACTGAGCAGTCTTTACTAAAAGAGGGATATCTCTTTGCACAATTGGAATTTTGATGCAAGGCTGCCACCATTGGAAATCTTACTTCCGAGGCTTCAATTTGGACACAAGAATGACTTGAAAAGGCATCCAGATGAAGGAGTTAGGCTTGCTTCAAGTCGAGACCAGGACTGATTTTTGCTGTTGGCCACTGCAGGAGTGTGTCGGCCACCAATGGCCTTTGTTGGCCACATGTCGTCCAAAAATGGTTCTTGTCGGCCACTTAAGGTAGCCGGTTGGCCACTTGAGGTGGCCGGTCGGCCACTTGTGCCTAGAAAGCCTAGATTTTGTAGATATTTTGCTCCAACTGTCTTCCAAATGCTCCATCTGTCTATCTTGCAGATATTTCGACCAAATGCTCATATATTGCTATATATTGAGCCATATCTCATATATTGAAAGAGGAGCAATTGGGGGAGCTTCTCTCTCTAAAGTCTCTCTTTCTAGAATTTTGAAGAGCAAAAGTTTCAGTCCCTCCCTCTAGAAGCCTCTCTCTCTTCTTGTTTTGAGCCTTAAGCTTAGAATCCTTTACACTGTTGCAAAGAGACCCTTGATCAAACTTAACCACCATTGGGCTGAGGTTCTTTGAGGATCATTTGGAGCTCCTAAGGTGGTTTTAGCTCAGAATTTGGACCTGTTTTGTAGCTGTGCTTCAAGGGTAAGAACTCTCTCCCTTTTAGCTTATTTTGCATACTTACTTCACCATCTTTTTTCCATTGTTTTGGACTATTTGGGGGCTAGTTTTGAACTGTTAGAAAGTCTATTTTTAAGGCAAAAAATGATGGTTTAAGCCTTGTTTGGCTAGGAGATGTTTCCTCCTTTTTGCTCCTTGGCTTGTAAGGCCTTTTGAGCTATTTTTCAAGCTTTTGAAACCATTTCTTTTTAGCCCTTTAACCACTGAATTCTAGAGGAATTTCAGTGGTGGAAAGGTGGTTTTGAGGCCCAAAATGGGAGGGGGTGGTCCCCCCTCCTCTTGTCCTGTTAGCATGTGTTGTTGGCCTATCAAATGAGCATGTATTTCTCACTTCTTGAGGCTTAGTTTGAGCATGTTTTTGTGACTTTTTAGACCTACCATAACTCTATTTTTGGTTTGTTTGGTCACCTCTTGCATGCTTCTTACACTTGTAGTATAAACTTGCTCACAACCTAGTGTACTTGGTGTTTTGGCCTTTTATTCTAGCATATGTTGGCTATGTTCAAGCATGTTTTTGGCCTTGTTTTGACATGTTTTATGACTGTTTTGATAGGTCTTAGGCCTTTGAGGATTGTATTGCATAGCTATAGCGCAAGTGCCTTAACTAACTTTGAGTTTTAGGGTCTCTAGCATGCTTTGCTTGTGATGTTTGCATGTCTTAGCATCATTTCTGATGTGATTTCAGAGCATATAATTCCATCATACACTCATATATATTGGTCTTTAATTGTGTTTGAGAGTTGAGCCTTATGCCTCGTTTATGAGCCAATGCATGAACATCATTTTCTTGCTTTTCATGCTATCTTCTCGGTTCATTTTAGCCACTGTTTTGGCCTGCTATAGCTCTGTTTTAGGCTGGTTCAATCATTTGAGCATTGTATGGCATGCTTCTAATGTAATGCACTTCACTAGCCTAGGTGTTCTTAACTTTAAACATGTCTTGCATGCATGGCTTGCATGATTTAGTGTCTTTAGCATGCCATTTCAGTGCTAAAATCATGCCATTGCACTCCATGCTTCACTCTTTCAATTGCTTTGAAAGTGGCCTCAAGCCCCTTGTTGGCTTGAGCATGAAATTGAGGCATTCATGCCTAATGGTTTTAGCCTTCTCTTGAGGGTTTCTACTAATCAACGGCATGATGCTTCTTTCATGCTCACGACGCTTGTGGCTTGGTCCATCTTTCCAATTAGAGGACTTCTCACCTTTGGACTTAATCAATTAAAGGATTAATTAGTAAGCTTAAAATGTGTAAACAAAATTGAATCAAAGTAAAACATGCCAAGATAACATGTTTGTGTTGCATTGCATGTGTTTGGATCGGACGTTAATCCAAACACAAGAAATGAGAGACGTTTCATACCTAAAGTGATGAAACGTGCCTCATTTCTTAGTCACCGACACCCTTGATCGTGCATGATAGGATGGAAGTTTCATCGAGTCTATTTGTGCATTCATTGACTTGTACACACTTGACTTCTCGGCCACCGTGCAATGTGATGCTCGGTTGGTGGCTCGAGAGTTGAGTACCATACTCCTTTGAGCTTGAGAATGATAAGGAGGGTGGTTGTACACACATACCCTGCAAATGCCTTGTTTTGTCCCTTTTGTACTCTGTTTGCAGCAAAATTGGAGTGTGCAGGAGTAAGTGGCCGACCGGCCAAGGCAAGTAGCCGATTGGCCACTTTAAGTGGCCTACAGCTTCCCCTGGTGGCCGACAGTCCACTAGCTTGAAGGTGGTTCAAAGTTGCTCTGATTCTGGAGCAGAAACAACCTGGAGATTGGTTCGGTGTTCAGGAATCAAGGCGAATGCACACAGAGGCAACCGGTGGCAATGCGACGGATTTTCGGGAAGAAACACCGAGCATGCATACATTCCTCGCCTCGAGGCTCCTTTTAACTGCTTTGCTTAGACGGTTAACTCGTTGATTCTGTACTTAAATAGTTAATGCGTTTAGCTATTCATTTGTGTTTGTAATTAGTTAACTAATTAGTTAATTAGTTGTGATTTGTAATAGTTAGCTTAATTAGCGTAGCTAGTTAGCTTTCATTTCATTCGGACCCTCCGTTGAGAGGGAAAATGTTGTAATAAGTGTGCGTGTGTGTGTAAATGTCTTCCAACCCCACTTCTTTCTCCATTTTACTTAACGGCTTTCGATGGTTAGTTTAGGGCATATTTCGATTAGCACACCTTATGCTTGCATGCGTGCATCATTCATTTGTCTTGCATGCAGCGGGTTTGGCGCATCATCCAAACTGCATCGTATTTCAATACACTTACTTGAATACGTGTTTCAAAGCATGTTAGCAAGTGTTGCATTCATATGCCATCTTAGACAGCCGAGCCTATTTAGTTGCATTTTTACATGTGTTGCATTAGGCATTTTAACATAGCTAGGATCATGCATAATTTCTAATTAGTTCTCTGTTTTGGCTCGGAGTACACTATAAGTGTTTGCGTTTTAGCATACTTACATGTGTGTAAGTGACTGTCATGATAGCATGCTTGCCATGAGGCTATTTGCTTAATTACTATAACTGCATGAATGCCTGTGGATGAAGGCTTCATTACTTGAATTGGAACGATTCATCAAAATATGAGTTTTAAGCCCACTTGGTGTGGCAAATCATCATGTTTTAAGCCCATCTTGTTTGGTAGCAAATCGGCGTTTTAGCATACTTGCGAGTAGCATCTTCAAACCATTTTTGAAAAAACAAACATGAGATGTTTTGTTCCAAATCGAGCAATTTAGTCTATACTTGTGTGTTGTACGCATCACATAGCAAGGTTAGCTAATAAACTGGAATAAGAACACATGTGTTTTCAAAACAACATATCATGCTTAGTAGAGGCCGATCCTTTGATCGAGCGAGCGGGGGTGCTCATTTCATGACCTTCCCCCCTCGTACCCAAGTTCTCGAGCCGAAGCAACTTTGGTGATGACGAACACGTGGCCTTAGGCACGAGTCAGGGTTTCCTAAATTTCCCAAAACAAAATATTTAGGTGGCGACTCTGAAATCTGGCAAAGTAGTCCATGTTTGGCGTTTTTTGATTAAAATCGATTTTCCAAAACGATTTGTCGGATTTGGACTCTTTGGTGATTTATCAGTCTTACATTGCACTTTGTGAGATTAGATTCAGAACTGTGACAAGAGTCCGAACTGTGGTAGCTATGAACCCAATTCGCGCCCTCTCCGAAAGAGGGGCGCGCAGAGGAAGTTCGGGCGGTCTGTCGACACCTTTTCTGTGTTAGACGTGGTCTGTTTTGTGCGCATGCCTTTTCTAGGTAATATGTGGTTTGGTCACGCGCCTTATTCACTGCATCCACTGCATCGTACTTTGTTTTGTTGCATTTAGCATGTAGGATGATGATCTTTCCTCAGCAGATCACTCCTCACTTATATCATGCCACCCAATTACTTGTATTCTATCTACGAAACACATAGTTCCACATGTGCACACGCCTATTCCACTAAGAGAATTGCGGTCTGAGGATTCCGGCACCTTTTCTGTGTTAAACGTAGTTTGATTTTGCATCTCCATCCCTTTATGATATTTGTGTGGTTTTGTACTGCTTGTGGCTTGATTATCTCAATTACATTGCATATCATTTGAATTGTTTCATTACATTGTATGTCATTTACACTGTTTTGTTATATTCTGTATCTTTTACATCTTGGCCCTGAACTACGCTGGTTTGATTCCTTGCAAAGGGATACATAGATAGCCAGCGGGCGCAACCATTTATTTATCTGTATTTTGTTTGTTTGTCCAAGTCTTCGGCCTTGTCAAAAATGGGTCGTCTCTGGGCTTTGACATTCACTTATGTCATTTCATGACTCTGAGCTCTGTCAAAGAGGGGCAACTGTAGACACCCCATTTTCGACCGCCCTTAAGACTTGGGCGCCACTAATCGCTTACTTGGTGGTGAAAGTTGCGTAGTTGCAAAGGTTCGATTTCTTCGGCAAGAAGAGAGTCAAATCCTAACCTCACACCCCATTTTGGACCAAAGCCATTTTGAATGGTTTTTAAACCTTAAAATCCTCTCTTTCAAAATATTTTTGAAATAAAGTTCTTACGATGTTCCAACGATCACATTTCGTTAAATGTTGCGCTTTTCGGTAAACCGAGCAAGGACAAAGTAGAAATGAATGAAAGAGAGATGAAATCTTGGAAAAATCTTTCAAAACACCTTGTTTATGGGTTTGGAGTTGAAGAAAAGAAGAGGAGAGGGAAGAAACCCAGTTGCGGAAGGAGTTGGGCATGAATCGTTAAAAGAGAGCCAGGCAGCCCTCGGTAAATCAGGTCTATCCTTTTGTACATTTGGATTTCAGCTATGAAGCTACCACCGTTGGAAAGAAGACTTCCGGGGCTTCATTTTTCACTCTAGAATCTCCTAAAGCCGTGTTCGGATAAGGAAGATATGGCTGGTTGAAATTAGGCATCAATCCGGTTAGACCAAAACTGAGTAGTCTTAACTGAGTAGTCTTCACTAAAAGAAAGATATCTCTTAGCATTGTTGGAATTTTGATGTGAGGCTGCAACCATTGGAAAGCTTACTTCCGGGGCTTCAATTTGGACACAAGAATGACCTGAAAAGGCATCCAAATGAAGGAGTTAGGCTTGCTTCAAGTCGGGGACCAGGACTGATTTTTACTGTCGGCCACTGGAGGAGTGTGTTGGCCACCAATGGGCTTTGTCGGCCACATGTCGTCCAAAAATGGTTCTTGTCGGCCACTTGTGCCCAGAAAGCCAAAATTTTACAGATATTTTGCTCCAACTGTCTTCCAAATGCTCTAGCTGTCTGTTTTGCAGATATTTCGACCAAATGCTCATATATTGCTATATATTGGCCATATCTCATATATTGAAAGAGAGAAATTGTGGGAGCTTCTCACACTAAAAGTCATCTTTCTCTAGAAATTTTAGAGCTGAAAACTGTCTCTCTCTCTAGAATTTTCTCATTCTCCTCTTGTTTAAGCTTAGAATTCTCTACACTTTTGCCAAGGGACCCTTAACCAAAGTTAATCACCATTGGGCTGAGATTCCTCGGAGCCTTGTTTGAGCTCCAAAAAGTGGTTCTAGCTCAGAATTGGTCCTATTTTGCAGCTGTGCTTCAAGGGTAAGAACTCTCTCCATTTTAGCTTATTTTGCATGCTTGCTTTACCATAGTTTTCAACTACTTTTGGGCTGTTTTTTGGGGTGGTGTTGAACTGAAAAAAACTCTGTTTTTCAGTCCTAAAAATGGTAGTTTAAGCCCCTTTTGTGTTAGGGGGTTGTCTCTCCCTTTGCTCTTTGGCTTGTAAAGCCTTTTGAGCCAACTTCCTAAGTTTTTGAAACCATCTTTTCTTGGCCTTTAAACCACTGAATTCCAAAGGAATTTTAGTCATGGAACGGTGGTTTTGAAGTCCAAAATGAGAGGGGGTGGTCCCCTCTTCTCTTGTCTTGCTTTCTTGTGTTGTTGGCGTATCAAATGAGCATATGTTTCTACTTCTTTGTGGCTTTGTTCAAGCATATTTTTGTGACTTTTTAGACTACCATAACTCTGTTTTTGGCTTGTTTGATCATTGGTTGCTTGCTCTTTGCACTTGAAGTGTAATCCTACTTGTTAACCTTGCATCCTTGCTACCTTAGCCCATAATTCTAGCATGCATTGGCTCTACTCCAGCATGTTTTTGGCTATTATTTAACATGCTTTAGCTCTGATTTTGGTTGGTTGGGTCATCCATTGCTTGATTTTTGCACTTGTAGTGCAATCTCACTCATTAGCCTAACATACTTAGTGTTTTGGCCTATTGTTCTAGCTTGTTTTAGCTCTATTTCAGCATGCTTATGGCCTTGATTTAGCATGCTTAAACTCTGTTCCAAGTGGCCTTGGTCATGTATGGCTTGCCTTGTAGGGCGATAGTGTAATTGGCTTCACTAGTCTTGAGTTTTAAGGCTCTTAGCATGCTATATTTGTGATGTGTGCATGATATGGCATCATTTGGTAGGTAATTTCAGAGCTTGTATCTTTGCCATACTTCCACTTAAATCACTTTTTCAATGCTTTTGAAAAGTTGAGCATTATGCTTTGTTTGTGAGCCAATACATGAGCTTATTTTTCTTGCCATCTATGCTACAAGTCTAGCATGTTTTTGCCACTAATTTGACCTACCTTAGATCTAATTTGAATGGTTAAGGTCATTTGAACATTGCTTAATATCGTTGTAGTGTATGGGGCCTTGACTAGCTTTGAGTTTTGGGCCCTTTAACATGTTGTGCATGTGATGTTTGCATGGTGTGGCACCATTTGGCATGTAATTTCAGTGTATATAGTGTATTCACACTCTCATACACTTTATTTCTTCATAGCCTTTGAGGGTTGTGTATCATGCCTTGCTCATAGGCCAACATGTGTGCATGTTCTTCTAGCATTTTGAGCTCCCATTTCAGCATGATTAGGCCTCTGTTTTGGCATGTTTAACCTCTGTCTGGGGTTAGTTTGGTCATTTGTGCTATGTATTGCATGCCTCTAGTGTTATGCTCTTTGCTAGCTTCAATGCTTTCGACTCTGAGTATGCTTTGCATGCATCATTTTCATGCTTTGATGTCATTTAGCATCCTATTTCAGTGCTGGAATATGTGTCATTGCATTCCACCTTTCATTGTTATATCACTTTCGAAAGTGGTCTTAAGCCCTTTGTTGGTTTGAGCACGAAATTGAGGCGTTCATGCCTAATGGTTTTAGCCTTCTCTTGAGAGTTTCTACTAACCAACGGCATGATGCTTCTTTCATGCTCAAGAAGCTTGTGGCTTGGTCCGTCTTTCCATTTAGAGGACTTCTCACTTTTGGACTTAACCGGTTAAAGGATCAATCGGTAATCTAAAACGAGTAAACAAAATGAATCAAAGTAAAACATGTCAAGATAACATGTTTGTGTTTCATTGCATGTGTTTGGATCGAACGTTAATCCAAACACAAGAACTGAGAGACGTTTCATACTTGCAGTGATGAAACATGCCTCATTTCTTAGTCATCGACACCCTTGATTGTGCATGATAGGGTGGAGGCCTCTTGAGTCTTGTGTGTTATTTATGCATTCATCAACTTATACAAACTTGGCTTCTCAGCCATTATGCATTGTCATGCTCAGTTGGTGGCCCGAGAGTCGAGTACCACACTCTTTTGAGCTTGAGAAATGATAAAGAGGGTGGTTGTACACACATACCCTACAAATGTCTTGTCTTGCCCCTTTTGTACTCTGTTTGCAGCAAAATTGAAGTGTGTAGAAGTAACTGGCTGACCGGCCAAAGGAAGTGGCCGACAAGTGGCCTATAGCCTCCCCTGGTGGCCGACAGTCCACCAGCTTGAAGGTGGTTCAAAGTGATTCTGGTTCTGGAACAGAAGCAGTCTGGGTATTGGTTCAGTGTTCAGGAACCAAAGCAAATGCAAACAGAGGCAACCGGTGGCAAGGCGATGGGATTTCAGGAGGAAGCAACCGAGCATGCATACATTCCTCGCCCCGAGACTCCTTTTAACTGCTTTGCTTAGATGGTTAACTCGTTGATTTTATACTTAAATAGTTAATGTGTTTAGCTATTCATTTGTGTTTGTAATTAGTTAACTAATTAGTTAATTAGTTGTGATTTGTAATAGTTAGCTTAATTAGCATAGCTAGTTAGCTTTCATTTCATTCGGACCCTCCGTCGAGAGGGCAAATGTTGTAATAAGTGTGCGTGTGTGTGTGAATGTCTTCCAACCCCACGTTTTTCTCCCTTTTACTTAACTGCTTTCGATGGTTAGTTTAGGGTCATTTTTAATTAGCATACCTTACGCTTTGCATGTTTGCATTCATTCATCTGTATTGCATGCACCGGGCTCAGCGCATCATACAAACTACATTGTATTTCAATTCACTTAGTTGAATACGTGTTTCAAAGCATGTTATCAAGTACTGCGTTCATATGTCATTTTTGTGATAACCCTGTTCCGTTTTATGCTAATTGGTCCTTATTATGAATGTGATTATGTGTTTGATATGATTTGGTGTGCTATTCGTAGGAATATATGTGGTTTTGAATTTCTATCTGTTCACCGTAGGAAAATCTGTTTGACTTTCTGCTTTGGAAATTAAATTGAAGGCCTTATCGGCCACAAAATCAGAAATTGACTGCGCCATTGTGATTGGCGTAATTTTTAGAGCCTACGGTGAAATTTAATTGAAAATTGATTTGGATCAAATAAAATAGATTAAATTGGTGTTATGGTACTCAATTATTTAATCTTAATTAATTGTGACTATTGGGACTTATAAAGAGGGGCACTACACACTCAATTCCTCTCTTTGTTCATTTGAGCCAAAAATTGCTCTAAGGAAGGAGAGTGAGGGTCAGCTAGAGAGAGAGAGAGAGAGGGAAACAATTGAAAGTTTGATCTTGAAGCTTGATAATTTGAAGACCAGCTCAAGATTTTACCATAAATTGGGAAGATTAAGGCTCCTAGGTGAGTAACCCACCCTTGACTCATGGATTTCAGTTTATAATTTGTAAATTCAAAGTTGAGTAATGATAAAGAACATGAATTGAGTTAGTTTTGTAGAATTTGAAGTCAATAGATGCATGCATGTAAGAAATTGCTATGAATTTCCATGTTTGAGCATAAAGTGTGTAATCCGTGTTGAATTTTGATTGAAGTCCATGAATTTGATCATCTCTTCACCAATTCAGTTGAGAATAATGAGTATCTCCCACATGCAAGTGCAAATCATGGAGGTGTGAGTCTTGAATGTTTGAATTTGGTGTGTTGGTGATGAGTTTGGGATAATTTGAGGCATGGATGTAATTGATTCATGGAAATTGAACCTCATAGTGATGTAATTTAATGTTTGTATCATGTTAACATATGTATATGAGGAATACGGGCTGTAAAGTGCAAGAAATACCAACTTGAATGCATGTTTGAAGCCCAAGAACAGTTCTGGAAAACCCAGAATTCATGACGTCCGCTCGAGCGGGGAAACCGCCGCTCGAGCGTAAAATACGAGCTCCCAGAATATTTTGTAGGCATGATGTCCGCTCGAGTGGGGAGCTATGTAGATCGACCTTCAGCTCGAGCGCTCGACTTCACGCTCGAGCGTAAAAACGTTGTAACTAGTACTTTTGCAGACCCAATGGGTCCGCTCGAGCGGGGACCCCTGTTTCGAAAATTTTATAAATGTGTTCTGTGTTTCGTTTTTCGTTCTCTTTCACTTCTAAGCACTCTTAGGCATGCATTGAGCATTGTAAATAAGTTAAAAGAATAAGAATGAAGCCTAAAGAGGAATATGTGAATTAAGAATGGATTGATTTGTTTGTGACCCATTGCGTTCATGGAATGTGTAGGGTCGAGCTCCAGGGCAAATCATCCAGCCGATCACTGTGAGTAATATCTTAATAAAGATATCTGAGATATGCTATTTGTCCAATTGCTCATCTTCCTATAACTCTGTTAAATTGAATTGTGGACAAATGTTTGCTATGCCGAAAAAATGATTGGGCCGAAGGCCAGTCTGAATATGAATGAAAGTATGAATGGGCCAAAGGCCAGTTTGACATGAATGAAGGTCTGAATAGGCCAAAGGCCAGTTTGACATGAATGAAGGTCTGAATAGGCCAAATGCCAGTTTGACATGAATGAAAGTCTGAATGGGTCAAAGGCCAGTTTGACATGAATGAAAGTCTGAATGGACCAAAGGCCAGTTTGACATGAATGAAAGTATCAATGGGCCAAAGGCCAGTTTGACATGATTGAAAGTATGGATGGGCCGAAGGCCGTTTGACATGAATGGATTGGGCCCGAGGGCGTCCGATGTGTTTGGAATCGCAGTTACTTGATCTATATGTATAATTATACTAGATAGAAATATGAATTGGGCCCAAGGCCATTTGATCTATGTTGTTCTAATGTATCTTCTTTATGTGATATTATTCACTGGGCTTTCGTTCACGCTCATTCATGTGTTTGTAGGTGAGCCAAGAGAGGTCCAAATCCAGCCTCAATGAAGTCTGTGTGGAACAACCAAGGTTTTGAAGAGTCAGCCCTTACGTCTCACATACAAGACCAGTCTCTGCCCTTTTGCTATTTTGTTTTATTTTGTCTTGTGGGCGAAGACTTTGGTTTATGTTCGTATATAGTATGATTGGCTGACCTAGACTTGAATGATCCTGTATGTACAGAGCTGTGTTAGTATATATGTTTGATGTGAGTTATTATCATGTATATGTATGGACTGTTATGACGTGCCATATAAGCACAGCTCTATGGACAAAAGTTTGAAATTGCTTCCGTTTGGCCCCTTTACTATGTTGAGTTATGTCTGGAATGGTTTGAGGTCGTAGGTAATCCCTTGATTACTGGCCAGTTATGTCCTTAACCTATAGGGGCGGGTTCGGGTCATGACAGAGTGGTATCTGAGCACGAGTTAATAACTCAAGCACGTCCAAAAGAGCAATAAGCGTCTAGAAAAGATCTAGGATGTATTCATGTGTTACGTATGAATTTGGAAGCATCGAGAATATGCTTAAGTGTTTTGATATGAATAATTATGTGTTATAAGTTTGTGATTTGCTTGCATTGCAAATTATTTGAATATGTATGCTCTCTAGTATATGCATACTTGTGAATCTTCTGTATAAAGTATAATGCAAGATTAATCAGATGGTGAGAACAAGAGGTGATGAGATAGAGGAGTCCTCCAATGCCAGAATAGATAGAATGGAAAGATTGATTCAGGAAATGGCAGAAACATTGAGACGACAACAAGAGTGGCAACAACAGTGGCAGCAACCACATCCTCCACCTCCACCTCCACCTCCACCTCCGGCACCACCTGTGCCAGATAATCAGAATGATGACCGAATAATAGCTCTCACCAAAGAGTTTAAGAAAATGAACCCACCACAGTTCCATGGGGGATTAGATCCGTTGAAAGCCGAAGCATGGGTCCTCGGCATCGAAAAACTATTTGAGGTGTTCCCTTGTTCAGAGACACAGAAGGTGCTTCTAGCCACTTTTATGGTAGAAGACGAAGCAAGAAGATGGTGGATGTTAACGCGTGAAAATCATAAAGATGCCGACTGGGCAAAATTTTTGGAGATTTTCTATGATAAGTACTTCCCGCAATGTGTTCGGGATAGGAAAGTGTTAGGGTTCATGGAACTTAGGCAAGACAGTATGACTGTAGCTGAGTATGAGGCCAAATTTACCGAATTGGCCAGGTTTGCACCACACGTGATTAATACTGATTATAAGTAAGCGAGGCACTTTGAAGGTGGGCTTCGAAGCGACATTTTAGAAAGGGTGAATGTCTTGAAGCTGGAAACCTATATTGGGGTGCTAGACAGGGCTATAATATCAGAAACTAATATAGCTAGACAGACTAAGTCAACAACTGACTGGAAAGGTAACAAGAGGCAAGGCTTCTTCTCAAAGAAGAAATTTTTGAAAAAGTAAAACACGGGCTCCTCAAGTACTTCGAATTCTTCCCGAGATACATCTCCCATGTGCAACATTTGTAGCAAAAGGCACCATGGGGTTTGTTACCGTGTGTCGGGAGCCTATTTTAAATGTGGTAAACAAGGGCATATGGCCCAAGATTGTAATCAGAACAGTGGGAAGATAGCTGCTAGTTCCACTGCATCGATCCCGAAGCTGGGAAATACCATGAGATCTACTACTACCGGAGATACTGTGAGGCAAGGGAGAGTTTTTGCGCTTGTTCTGGGCAATACACGGAACGCTAACGCAGTTGTCTCAGGTACTATTTCTATATGTAATCAAGATGCCTTTGTGTTAATTGACTCCGGATCAACACACTCTTTTGTGACATGTGCATTTGAATCTAGACTAAGTAGACCTTTAGAATTATTGCCATATCTGCTATGTGTATCTGTTCCATCCGAGGAATCTGTATTATGTAAATCTGTATATCGTTTTTGTGACATGCGTGTTGGGAATGCCATTTTGAATGTGGATTTGTTGCCCTTGAACTTTAGGCACTTTGATGTAATTTTGGGCATGGATTGGTTAACTAAATATTGTGCCACCATTGACTATGTGACAAAACGGGTCATGTTTAGACCACCAGAACAGAAAGAAATTGTGTTTGTGGGTAGCGGGATAGTACCTCCACCTTATTTAATATCTACAATGAAGGCATGTAAACTGATTAGGAAAGGGTGCCAGGGTTGTTTGTGTTATGTGTTGTCTGAACAATCTGTAGATATTGACTTGAGTAGTATCCCTATTGTTAGAGAATTTCCAGATGTGTTTCCAAATGAACTACTAGGGGAATTGGTGGACAGGGAGATAGAGTTTACAATTGAGATTATGCCAGGCACCCAGCCTATTTCCAAAACTCCCTACAGAATGGCTACTGCTGAAATGAAGGAACTGAAAGAACAGTTGTAAGACCTACTTGACAAGGGGTTTATCTGGCCTAGCACTTCACCATGGGGTACGCCAGTGTTGTTTGTAAAGAAGAAAGATGGAACTTTGCGTCTATGCATCGACTATCGAGAACTGAACAAGGTAACGATAAAGAATAAATATCCCCTACCCCGCATTGATGATCTATTTGATTAGTTGCAGGGATCACAAGTGTTTTCCAAAATTGATTTGAGATCCGGGTATCATCAGCTGAAAGTAAAGGCAGAAGATGTTGAGAAAATCACATTTAAAACGAGGTATGGTCATTTTGAATTTCTTGTTATGCCATTGGGAGTGACTAATGCTCCGGCAGCATTTATGGACTTAATGAACCGAATTTTTAAAACCTACCTTAACGAGTTTGTTGTAGTCTTTATTGATGACATTTTGATATACTCGAAGAATAGACTTGAACACGAACATCATTTGAGAACTATCCTGCAAATACTTAGGGAAAGGAAATTGTTTGCTAAACTAAAGAAATGTGAGTTTTGGTTGGATGAAGTTGTTTTCTTAGGGCATGTTATCAATAAAGAGGGGATTTCAGTGGACCCACAGAAAATAAAGGCAATTGTGAGTTGGCCTACACCGACAAATGTAACAGAAGTCCATAGCTTCATGGGCTTAGCCGGGTATTACAGGAGGTTTGTGAAAGACTTTTCAAAGATGGATGTACCTCTTACCCAGTTGACACGCAAGGGACAATCATTTGAATGGAGTGACGAAAGAGAATCTGCTTTTCATGAACTGAAAACGAGACTGACCACTGCATCAGTATTGACATTGCCCACAGGTATGGAAAATTTTGTATTATTCAGTGATGTGTCTTATAAAGGTTTGGGTTGTGTATTAATGCAGAATGGAAAGGTTATTGCTTATGCCTCCTGACAGTTGAGACCACACGAGAAGAACTACCCAACGCATGATTTAGAATTGGCCACAGTTATTTTTGCCTTGAAAATCTGGCGGCATTATTTGTATGGGGCAAAGTGTGAAGTCTACACGGATCACAAAAGTTTGAAATACTTCTTTACGCAGAAGGAGTTGAATATGCAACAGAGGAGATAGCTTGAGCTGATAAAAGACTACGATCTTGAGATTCAATATCACCCCGGAAAAACTAATACAGTTACTGATGCCTTGAGCAGAAAATCAACGGGGAATACGGCTTGTTTGCTTACTGAACAAAAAGAGATCTTGCAAGATTTTGAGAAGTTTGAAATTGAAGTGGTGTTATGTGAACAGGGCAGATTGATAGCCGCTATTTCAGCCAAACCAGCAATCATTGATGAGATTAAGCAGAAACAGAAAGAGGATGAATTCCTCAGGAAAGTAATTGATGAATTTGAGACAAGTCCGAAAGCAGAGTTCAGCATTGAAGGTAAAGTGTTGAGATTTCGAAACCGAATGTGTATCCCAGATATTCTGGAACTAAAGAATAGGGTTTTAGATGAAGCCCACAAATCAGTGTTTGTTATGCATCCAGGTAACAATAAAATGTATCGGGATTTGAAACAAAGCTATTGGTGGCCTAAAATGAAGAAAGAAATTGCAGAATATGTGTCCAAGTGTCTTCAATGTCAGCAAGTCAAAGTTGAACATCAGAAACCGGGCGGTCTACTTCAACCTCTCTCTATTCCTAAATAGAAATGAGAGCATGTGACTATGGATTTCGTTGTCGGCCTACCTCGGACTCCTCGAGGTATGGATTCTATTTGGGTTGTAGTTGATAGACTGACTAAATCTGCTCATTTTTTACCAGTTAGGACTACATTTAATGCTTATAGATTGGCTACAATATATGCTGATGAGATTGTCCATTTACACAGAGTTCCGGTATCTATTATGTCGGATAGAGATCCGAAATTTGTATCTAGATTGTGGAAAAGTTTGCAGGAAGCTATGGGGACAGAACTGAGATTTAGTACTGCTTTCCATCCGCAGACAGATGGACAATCAGAACGAACCATACAGACATTAGAAGATATGCTAAGGATGTGTGCCTTGGATTTTCAGGGGAATTGGGAAGACTATTTGCCACTTGCAGAATTTGCATACAATAACAGCTTCCACTCCAGCATCGGTATGGCACCATACGAGGCTTTGTATGGTAGAAGGTGTAGATCACCAATTTGTTGGACAGAAGTCGGGGATAGAGCTTTACTTGGGCCTGAAATTGTGCAAGACACTTCTGAGAAGATCAAAACTGTTCAGCAAAGGCTCAAAACAGTTTAGGACCGACAAAAGAATTATGCAAATGTCCGAAGAAGACCTCTTGAGTATGAGGTTGGTGACCATGTGTTTATTTGTGTGTCCCCGATGAAAGGCCAAGTCGAGTTTGGAAAGAATGACAAGTTGTCGCCCCGTTACATCGGGCTGTTTCAAATTCTGGAAAGGCTTGGCCCAGTTGCCTATAGAGTTGCTTTGCCACCGGGGTTTGAGCAAATTGTCACGACCCAAACCCACCCCTATGGGTTTAGCACCATAACCGGCCAGTAATTCGTGATTACCGAAGGCTTGCTTAACAGTCAAGACAGTAATATAGAGTAAAGGGGCTGGCGGAAGCCAAAACAGTAATAAGAGATGTCCAATGAGCTGTGACAGTCTATATGCAAAAAGACTTTTCCGAACATATTCACCTTCAAGCAAAACATATACACACAATATGTACAAACATTCAGGTTAGGGACCAAATCCCTACCACAACAGTACAGTGCAAGTCTTAACATTTATTACAGAACAAAGGCAGAAGGGGAAATCTAATACGCTCCAAAGCAGCCATGGCTTGAAATGACTTGGAACCTCGCAGTGAGGCACAACGGTTGGCTTGACAAAACGAGAGCTAACCCGACGCTCCTAGCTCCGGTCCGTTGCCTGGACACCTACATATATATATAAACAGTGAGCTAAAGCCCAGTGAATAACAGTTGTGTAAAGAGGTTAAGAATAAATGTCCTTTCAGTAATTAAACAGTCATATCAGTCATTTAGAAACCATAGCAGTCATATGTGGTACATCCAATAGCAACACAGTACAGTAGGTCTTAACAGACCGAACAGTCAGTTGATGGCCATCATAATAGTAAACAGTAGTGGTTCCAAACATGGGAACCGACAGAGATCTCTGTAACAGTAGCAGTAACAGTACAGTAATAGTAAATTGCTATAGATGCCACGGTTACAGTTTACAAATAGGACAAACATTCATTCATTAAACAATAACGATTCACTAAGCAGAACAGTTGATCATTCAGAAAAATAATCATAATTAAACATATCTTTACAACATTGTTACTCACAGAGTACTGGACTATAAGCAGCTAATGAGCGTCCTCGGATGCCAACCCTACACAGTTACAGAACGAACGCACACTAAGTTACACACTTGGGAATCAACAACTTAGTCCCTATCTTGACTTGGTGTGGTTCTACATCAATAACCTCATTAAGATGCCTTAAACTAGGCCTAGGAATGCCTAGGATGAAATGAGGATGCAAAGATGTACTTTAAAACACTTTTTAAAATTTTCAGAAAACAGGGGTCTCGCTCGAGCGTGGCTTTCTACACTCGAACGGACATGCAGACAAAGGAGCTTCGCTCGAGCGTGACTTCTTTCGCTCGAGCGGATTGTAAACTCCATGAAAAGTACTGGATGCATGCAATTCACGCTCGACGGACGCTCGACCTCCGCTCGAGCGTGAGACTCAGGTCCTCGCTTGAGCGTGAACTCTCTCGCTCGAGCAGACTGTAAAACACAAGAACTTCTGGGTACATGCAAGCGTAACTTTCCACGCTCGAGCGGAAGTGCAAAACTCAGAGGGTACACTCGAGTGTGAAGTCCTACGCTCGAGCGTGGGTCCAAAATCTGGAATTTCCAGATTCATCCCCAAGTACAAAACTCAAGCATTTAAGCCTCAAACTCAATCCTTTTGGGCTAATTTTCTAAAAAAACACTTTAAATCCATAATATAACATGTTTCAAAGATCAATTTGAGAAATCAAAGCCCAATGATGAGTCAATTGAACACCATTTTCAAATAAACTTCAAGAACAAAGTTCAAACACAACATGCATGATCTCGTTTAAATTCCAACACCTCAAATCAAGATTAAATTGGTAATTTGATGGAAAAACATGATGAATTCATGGACTACAATCAAAACATGAACTTGCATGTAAGATTTCATGAAAGACAACTTCGAAATGTCATAATATGAACATGCATGCATGGAATTACTTTTAATTCAACACTTTACACCAATTCTTAACTTAGATCACTAATTTACCATGAACCATGCAAGAAATGACTTGAATTCACAATTAAGAAGGTGATTCTCCTACCTTAGGCCTTAAATTCTAGATGTGGAGGCCCAAATGTGCAAAGTCCCCTCAATCTCTTCTAAGTCTCCAAGCAATTCTCAAATGAAAACAAGCTTTCTCCTCTCTCTCTCTCTCTCTCTCTCTCTCTCTCTCTCTCTCTCTCTCTCTCTCGGTTATGGTCTAGGAAGATGAACAAAGTGATGCATCAAAATGATATAAAGTGGAGGAGAGGTGGTCTAGAATCAAGCCACTTAGTGGCAAAAGTGCAAATAACTCCAACTAATGTAATTTAACTTAAACAACTCTAATTTAATCATTCCAAATCAAATTTAAATTAAACCTACCATAAAATCACATAAATTCTAACTAGCATAAAATACCAAACAATTTCTGAATCGGCCGCCGATAAGGCCTTCAATTCGCAATTCGAAACTCAAAACATGAACAGATCAATTTATGACAAACAGATAGAAAATGCAATTAAGCAACATACTCATGCTTTCAGTTCAGAATTTCAGTCTATTCGATTACTTATCATACTTAATCATAGTTTAGCAGTAATTAGAGGTGAGGGTTGTCGCAGTTTTCCTCCCTTAAAAGAGTTTGGTCCCCCAAACTCAGATTACCTTCATTTTGGAAGAACACTGGATCCAAGGGAAACAGTTCAGGATATCTCTTCAATATATCATCTTCTATTTCCCAAGTGGCATAAACGTCACCATGGTTTTGCCAATCAACTTTTACCAACGGGATTTCTTTATTCCTCAACTTCTTGATTCGTCGATTTACAACCTGAATAGGCCGTTCTTCATAAGTGTAGTCATCACTTAGCACTACACGGGTAGGCTCAATCACATGGAAGGGATCCCAAAGATAATCCCTCAACATTGAAATATGGAAGACATTATGCATATGCTCCATTTCAGGAGGAAGCGCTACTTGATACGCCACCGGATTAATCTTCTCAATGATTTCGTACGGCCCGACATATCTCGGCGTTAGCTTACCCTTGACTCCAAAATGAGTCTGCCCTTTCATTGGTGTCACTTTAACAAAAACATGATCACCTACTTCATATTCCCTATCTCTCCTTCGGACATCCGTATAACTTTTCTGTCGGCTTTGTGCGGTTTTCAATCTCTGTTGAATCAGTTTCACTTTTTTGGTAGTTTCCTGTACAATCTCTGGCCCAAGCAAAGGGCCATCTCTAACTTCTACCCAGCAAATAGGAGATCGGCATTTTCTGCCATACAAAGCCTCGAAAGGCGCTATACCAATACTTGAGTGAAAGCTGTTATTGAAGGCAAATTCAGCTAAAGGTAGATGACTTTCCCAATTTCCCAGGAAATCAAGAACACACATCCGCAGTGAATCTTCCAGAGTCTGGATTGTTCTTTTTGACTGGCCATCCGTCTGAGAATGGTATGCACTACTCAGTCTCAGTTTAGTACCCAAGGCAATTTGCAAACTTTGCCAAAATCTCGATGTGAACTTCAAGTCCCTGTCAGAAACAATAAATACTGGCACTCCATGCAATCTAACAATCTCATCAATATAAATCATAGCCAATTTGTCCGCATTATAGATTGTTTTGACAGGTAAGAAGTGAGCAGATTTAGTCAATTTATTAACAATAACCCAAATTGAGTCCATATCTTTACTGGAGCGAGGTAACCCAACAATGAAATCCATAGTGATATGTTCCCATTTCCACTCCGGTATTGGTAAAGGTTGTAGTAAGCCTGCGGGTCGTTGATGTTCAGCTTTAACTTGTTGGCAATGAAGACATTTCAATACAAAATCAACGATCTCTTTCTTCATTCCTGGCCACCAGAAATTCAGTTTCAAGTCTTGGTACATTTTTGTATTTCCTGAATGGATAGACAGTTTCGAATTGTGGCCCTCTTACAGAATTCGTCTTTTCAACTCAGAATCATTCAGTACACACAACCTTCCCTAGAATTTCAACACATTGTTCTCAAATTTAAAATCCGGCCTCGGTTTGGACTCCCGTTCATTAATGACCTTTTTCAAAAAGTCATCCAGTTGTTGTTTTTCTTTAATCTCCTCAATCAGTGTCGGTTGAGCAGAAATAGCGGCTAAGATTCCACCTTGTTCACGCAAAACAATTTCAACCTCAAATTTTTCAAGGTTACATAGCAATTCTTTCTGCCCAGTGAGTAAACAGGCTAAATTTCCAACTGATTTTTGACTTAGTACATCGGCAACGGTGTTAGCTTTTCCCGGATGGTACAAAATTTGCAAGTCGTAATCGTTTATCAGTTCTAACCATCTCTACTGCCTCATATTCAATTCATTTTGTGTGAAGAAATATTTCAAGCTCTTGTGATCTGTATACACTTCACATGTTGCCCTACAAAGGTAGTGACGCCAGATTTTCAATGCAAACACTACTGCAGCAAGTTCTAAGTCATGGGTCAGATAATTTTTCTCATGCGGTCTCAATTGTCGGGAAGCATATGCAATAACTTTACCATTCTGCATTAAGACACATCCCAAACCCTTATAAGAAGCATCACTAAAAACAGTAAATCCATCCGTACCTGAGGGTAAGGTGAGAATCGGTGCAGTCACAAGTCGAGTCTTTAACTCTTGAAAGGCTGATTCTCTCTGATCGGTCCAATCAAATGATATCCCCTTTTGAGTCAAATGATATCCCCTTTTGAGTCAACTGAGTCAATGGTAGGGCAATTTTGGAGAAGTCTTTCACAAACCTTCTGTAGTACCCGGCTAAGCCTAGGAAGCTTCGAACTTCAGTAACATTAGTCGGTCTAGGCCAATTCACCACTGCTTCAATTTTCTGTGGGTCAACTGTAATGTCATCCTTACTAATCACATGTCCCAAAAACATAACATTATCAAGCCAAAATTCACACTTTATCAGTTTTGCATACAGTTTCTGTTCTCTTAAGGTCTGTAAGGCAATGTTCAAATGACGTTCATGTTCTTTCTTGCTTTTGGAATAAATCAAAATGTCATCTATGAATACAACTACAAATTCATCGAGGAATGATTTCAAAATTCTATTCATAAGTTCCATAAATGTGGCAGGTGCATTTGTAACTCCGAAAGGCATAACAAGGAATTCGTAATGTCCATACCTCATTAGTAACTTCGAAAGGCCTAACAAGAATGTGAACTGTCAACAGCAGACTATGTGATTACGAATAGCTTCTTACTATATGCCTGTAACCGATTGGGGAAAACACGTGAATGAGATTACGAAATTTGGTAACTTGTGCTTGGGGAATATGGAATACCGTATACATGACACGTGGTTAATTACTCCGGTATTACCGTTTTGACCATGAACTTGGTTGACTAGAGCATGATTGTTTTGGTGTTACTATACTTCAAAACTGATGGGATTTGTGGCAACAGACTGGTTGATTATAAACTCTGACTACCTGGGGGTATATGTGATCAGTATGACTGCTTCTGTGTTGACACATAGTACGATTGAATCTGTGGAAACTGAGGCTGATGAATAATATATGAATGATTACTTTGGAATGTCGTTTACTGCTGTGGGGTTAATGTACGAAATTGCCTTGTATTTCTACTATACTTTGGATGACCTGGACTAACTGTAATGGATTACCGAATTGAAAACCAAGTTGAACAAAGACCGAATGAATGACTCAGAAATGAATAATCAAATCTCTGTAACTTAACGGGGGAAATTACCTATGAAAATGGAAACAGTGTGAATTTACGACCCCGATAAGTACTTGATATAAGTAATGTGATTAATAACGTAGTAAAGTTGTGTTCAACTATATTTGTTTTCTGTATGTCTAAAGGGGATCTGTTTATGTGTTGTGCAATGAATAATTGTCTAATCTCTGATATGTATTCGTGTGACTCTTGGTATTATGTGATATCTGTTAGTTGTTACCCGGTATCGGGGGTTCCTTTATGGAACTTATTTCTGTCTACACTCTGTTACCCGTATTAGAGGCCCTGTCACGAGGGCTCAGCTTCTATTCTGTTCTGTTACCCAGATTCGGAGGTTCTTTTATGGAACTGGTTATTTATAACCATCACGTGTTTATATCTGTTCTGTATCTGCTATGTCTGCATCTGTTCTGTATCTGCTCTGTTCTGCTAATAAATGCACCATGTATGTTTAAGCCAGAATTGTGACATCTGTGTATGATCTGGACAAGAATATGGAAATGAACATGTGTCTGAATCTGTTCTGGACTAAAACCTGAGTGTGTATAAGACTCTATTTTGATAGGAACCTTAATCTTTGTACATGGTTATGTTCTGTTTTGTAAAGAGTTGAAAATTACATTTCTGTTGAACATCGTTTCCTTTAAGATAACTTGAGTTTGGAGGACCAAACTTCTTAAGGTGGGGAGACTGTAATGACCCCGACCCCCGATTAATGCTAATTCATGATTAATTATGCTTAACAGTAATTTAGGAAGGATTTGGGATTTATTTGCATGTGTATTGTATTATTTATTTGTTCCTATCCGTTTGCCATAAAATGATCTGTTCATGTCTTTGACTTTAAATTGCGAATTGAAAGCCTTATCGGCGTCCGAATCAGAAATTGACTTGATATATGTGCTAGTTAGGATTTATAGAATTTTATGGTAGGTTTAATTAAAATTCGGTTCAGAGTAATTAAATTAGATTGAATAACGTTAAATTACATTAGTCTAATTATTTACGAAATTGCCATTGAGTGGGCCACCTTAGGGTCATCGTTTGAGGACTTAATGTATACATTTGAAGCACCTTTTCTTCAGCCATTTTCCTTAGAACAAACGTATGAGAGAGGGAGCTAGAGAGTTGGAAGAAAAGTTGAGTTCATCTTGAGATTTGCTTGGAAAATTGAAGAGTGGATTGTGAAATTGAGCTTCTAAACTTGAAATTGAAGATATAAGGTAGAGAATTTATCTTCTCCATTGTGATTTTGAGTTACTTCTTGCATGGTTCATGGTGAACTAGAGTTTAGAGTCAAGTTTTGGTTCTAAATGTTGAATTGAGTAGTAATTCATGCATGCATGCATACATTTCCATGTTTTGAGTTGGAATTCTAAGATTTCTTCCATGCATGTGTTAATTTCACTCACATTGTGGTCATTCAACTTGTTTTCCATCAAATTATTAAGTTTGGTTATGTTTTGGGAGGTTTGATTTCAAGAGGGGTCCTTGCATGTTGGATTCTTAGCATATTCATGGAGTTCATGTTGATTTTGCACAAATTGGGTTGCTCTTGGGCCATGATTTCTTGAATTGAAGCTTTTAACATGTTGTTTTATGGGTTACTAAGTGTTTTCCAAAGATTTGGCCTAGAAAAATGAGTTTTGGATGGTTGGAGGTCGAGTTTCATGTGTTGGAGGTCAATCTGGATTTTCTAGAAATTTGACCTACGCTCAAGCGAGGACTTTCACGCTCGAGTGTGAAGCCTGAGTACATGCACTTCCGCTCGAGCGGCGAGAGTCATGCTCGAGCGTGAAATGCGTATACCCAGAAGTTTGTGTGTTTTGCAGTCCGCTCGAGCGAGGGAATGCACGCTCGAGCGAGGACTTGTGTCTTACGCTCGAGCGTGGATTGAGCGCCCATCGAGCGTGATTTTTGTGCATCCAGTACTTTTACTATAGTCTACAGTCCGCTCGAGCGAAGGAAGTCACGCTCGAGCGGAGATCCTTTGTCTGCATGTCCGCTCGAGCGTAGAAATCCACGCTCGAGCGAGACCCCTATTTTCTGAAAATTCTGAAAAGTGTTTTAAAACACATCTTTGCATCCTCATTCCATCCTAGGCATTCCTAGGCCATGTTTAAGACTCTATAGTGAGGGTAAGAGATTAGAAACACACTAAGAGCCAATGAAATAAGTTTTGTACAATTAGAACGTGTGTTTCAAGTATGTATCTGTTATGTGTCGTGTAGGTCACGTGCCACGTCCGGTCTGATTGATCTGCTCTGTCTGTCTGTTTCCAAGCCCACTATGAGTAATAACTCTGTAAAGTTATGTTCAACTTAAGTATTTTTTGACTGGTATTGTATGATCTATTTTCTAAAATGCTATCTTACGAATTATGAATGAATGTCCAATTTTCTGAAAAGTAAGTGTGGCACCCTTAGTTCACGTGGCCCTCGCCCGGGGGTAACAATACCGCGGCCAATCTGCACGTGGCTCTTGCCTGGGGGTAACAATACCATGGCTACTTGCGCGCAAAATATGGACCTTTGTGGTCGTTGGTACCAACTATATATGTGGGTCTCTAGACCAATCTGATCTGATAGCTAATGGGTGTACCACGTATGATCTTATGCAAAATTTGAATATGAAAATGTATATGAATCTGTTTCTGTTTGAAGTCTGACTATGCTCTGATTTAAATGCTGAATTCTAACTTGTGCTGGACATCATTCATATAACCCTTTTACTCTGTTATTATTCACTGGGCTTTGGTTCACAGTTTATATTATGTATGTAGGTGAGCCGGCACATGACCAGGGCCAGAATTGACGGCCTTTTGTACTATTTTTGTCAGCTAACCGTTGTGCCTCCGAGGAGGTTCCGATCGAAGCCTATTGCTATGGCTGTTTTTGTATTTCATGCTAGTCTTAGTGTTTGCACTGTATAGTCAGATATTGGGAAGTTCACTTCTGTAATTATTTTGTAAATATTGATGTCCTTGACTGGCATGTTTATGTATATATAATAAGTTTTAAAATGTTCTGTCCCATGTACGTTGTCACAGCTCATTGGACCTTGTCTCTTTTGTATTATTGCTTCCGCAGCCCCTTATTACTTGATAATCTGTTCAGAGACCTTTGGTAATTCACGGATTACTAGCCGGTTACGGTGCTAAACCTATAGGGGCGGGTTTGAGTCGTGACACCAAGTATACCATAAACGTGTAATTAAATGGAAGTTCAATGATAAAGAGAAGTGTTTTGGGTATCATGCTTATTCTATCTTTTCCCATTATTAATATATACGTATCAATTTATAATCACTTTTTGAAAATATAATGTACAAACAGACAATGATTGAGGTGATTTTATAGGGGCGTTACAGGTATTGGAAATTTCCTAGAAGTTTGAAAACTTTATTTATATTTTATTTTATTTTATTTTATATTATTTTTTATTTGTATTTATTTATTTATTTATTTATATATTTCTTTTAACATCTCATTTGTTTGAGTTTTAAATAAATGTTTGATTTCAAAACAAAGAGTGTGTCTGTTCCCAATAGACATCAAAGAGCCTCTTTAAATAAGACTCTTACTCAGAAAAAGATATACAGTGTTCTCTGTTTTCTCTCTCTCCTCTTTGCTGTATTTTTATATTCTGTATTTTTGGACAATCGATACTGTAGGAGAGGGTTCGAGAAAAGAGTTAGAAAATTCGAAGATCTTCGAAGATCCTTGAAGAACAACTTTGAATTCTCTAGAATATGATAAGAGGCTTAGATTCTTCAATAATCTCAACTTAGGAACACAACAACAAAGGAGATGATGGAGATAAGAGATTGGGTGAAGAAGAAGGCAAAATGGCTAGAGAGAGAATAATGGCAAGGCTCTCCCATGGATCTCCCACTTTCACTCTCAAGGTTGATAATGGAGATGGGAAATTAGTTCTTTCCCAAGAGTCATCTCTCCAAAAATTCATCCCTTGTAAAGCTATGGGTGAGTGCTATTTATAGGCACCTCATGATGTAGGATGGAGCCCATGTGCAAGGCACATGGGGGATATTCTCTCTAACCACCTTGTCCGAGGAGGTGACCTCTCCGAGGAGGTGACTTCTCCGAGGAGGTGACTTCTCCGAGGATGAGAAAACCCCGAAGAGGAGATCACTCCCTCGGCGAACCCTTCTTCTTAGCCACACCTAACCAATGATCCCCAATCATCCCAAAGGGTCAGGGGTAGTCCCAGAGGACGTCCTGCCGCAAAATATTGCCGAGTCTCATGGACCCCCCGGGGTCGTGCCACCTCGACCCGGGTATAGGCTAGTTTAACCGAAGAGTGAATTTGTCTCCACTCACCGTCCTCGGGATCGGGTCCTTTGTTCGAACTCCATTACGCCCATGGTTCTGGTGCGTAGATCCCGGAAAGCTCCGAGCCCGCAAGTGTTCTGGGACTCATTAACGGAGCGACTTCTAGATTGCGTCTGAATCCGTTCGAAGCCAAGTATTTCGGACCTCTAGGTTCGTGGATCCGAACCCTTTCGAGTCCGAGTGCCTCGGATCTCTAGGCTTGCCTAATACCCTTTCGAGTCCGGGCCTGAGTAAGTCTCTAGGTTCGTGGATCCGAACCCTTTCGAGGCTTAGAGCGATTCAATCCGTTTGATGGCGATAATTCTGGGCCCACCGATTCTTGGACTTGCGATAAATTCGGGCCCACTAATCTTGGGCTATTGGGCCTAAATAATTTAATGGGCTCAAATTAGCCCCTCTTACATTTGCCCCTTGCGTGTATGAGAAATTGTAGATTTCTCGGACATGCATAATTTCACCTTATCAGCCATGCTTCACATTACATCTTCCGGAATATTTGGTCTTGACAGAGTTTAAGGATAAAGCTGAGGATTCACCGTAATTTACAGATAAAATCAACAAGTAATATTAAAAAAAATAAATAAGTAAATAGCTTTTTTTTCTTGTTTTCTTTTTTTTTTTCTTTTTTTTTTCTTTTTTTTTTTTGGGAACTTTTTTCACTGATTTTTTTTTTGAACAACAACTTAGAATATTGATAATTATATTTTCACTTCTCCAAGTATTTCTCCAAGTATTGAAAAATACAAAACTTTTTTTTTTACTCCAAGTAAAAGAAATAAGAATTAAGAAATTCATTTTTTTTTTATCTTGACAGGATAAGGCCACATGTTTTTAGAATACAGCAGCCTCACTTTCCACCTTATTTATATATATATATATCAAAGACAAAAAGTCCTCCATCTTTAACCACTTTTTTGCCAAATCATATTCTTAGCATATTCCTTCTCAAATATTTGGCATATTCTCAACATATTCTTTTCTATAAAATAAATGGAGATGCACTGTTTTCGTCCATGAAATTCAAAACCCATAAAGTGCTTGGCCCTTTATATATATACATAGCCTTAGCCTGAGCACGTTGAGGCCATCTTTTATATCCTTTTTAGGATAAAGACAAAACCCTAACTGCTGCCTTATCTTCTTGCCCACAAATATTTCGGCTCTCTCTCTCTACAGAGGCCAACCCAGGCTTTTCTTTTTTTTTTATCTTTTAGAAGGCTCTGTTCAACACCAGAAGCCACTGCCGTGCTCCCCTTCTTCAAGACCGACCCAGCTTTCAACATTTTCAAAGAGGCTCTTTTTTTTTTTTTTTTTTTTTTTTTTTTTTTTTTTTTTTTTTTGCAATAACGGATGACGACACCAGCTGCTTGCATTTACTTCTCATTTCTATTCAAAACCTTTCTTCTCTTTGAAGTATTAAAGAATTGACTCTTATTCTTTTCCAGGTTGCCCACTGTCGCGGATCCAATTGTTGCCGATGCTACTATCCGAGCTACTGTTAGCGCATTCCGACACTAGCTCTACTCCACCCTCAATATTTCACTCCAATCCAGCATCAATTTCTTAGAGCTCCGGACTCACCAGAGCTTAATCTTGCTTCCACAGTCGCCGAAGGTCCACGCCGCTTGGCGCCACTACTGCAGACGCCATGACCCAAGTTTCTGCTAGCTCACACCGTCGCCAGCTCTAGTCCATCTTTAGTGCTTCATTTCGGCCCAGCAACGCGACTTCAGAACTCCGAACATAGCTCAGTCTTGCTCTACCGAAGACCACCACTGTTTGCAAATGTCATGACCCAAGCTGCTGTCCACCTTTCTCTGCTACAACTTTGCCTTCATCTTTGGTTGCCCAGTGCTTTGCCTTCGTCTTCGGCTGTTCAACGCGAACCACACGTCGCCCACTCAACGCGATGTGTGGTTTTGCCTAACACCATCCAGCTCGTTAGTCTCACAGCCCGGCGCTATTTTTCGGAGTTCGAATCATATAGATCTCGATTTTTGCATACTCACTGGTTTCGGCCGTGATTAATCAACGCGAACCACGTCGCCGACTCAACGCGGCGTTGGTTTGCCTATCTCCTTTCTCGCCCACTGTCCGTGCTGGTGATACGTGCTGCCACCGACCTGTTCTGACTATCTTGGGCCATTTTGGTGCTTGGTTCGGTCTTATTTCTTCAAAACTGATTCGGATCTGCAAACTGTTTTATGCCAAAACCCTCTTCTTATTCTTCTTATATTTTTGGATCTGATGAACCTTATACTCTGATGAACTCTGAATGTGTGGAAATTTGATTTGGATCTTGAATCACTTGATTTTTTTTTTTTTAGAGAAGATGAGATACTCTTTGAATCCCTCCGATTGGATCTTGAACTCGTGATAATAAATCTGATATAAACAAAATATTTGATGCTTGCACTAGGCTATTGATGTTGAGAGAGAACATGGACTACAAGTGAGTGTTGTTGCTATCTTTGCTTGCATGGGACGAATAAAATAATTATTGTTGTTGTCGATGAAATCCGAGGAAATAAACCCCGAGAATATTAGATAGCATGCTTGAACTCCTGATGTAGAATTCGTCGTAGGACTTGTTGATATGATGAAATACTTCATTGAATAATAAAGATGAAATATTGTTGTTTGTTTAACTTGTGGATGCTTGGGAAATACATAGTTGATGCCAAAATTTTTGTGCGACCGTTGTAGCTTTACGTCGGCTCGAGAGGAAACGGCCAGGAGAGACAAAAACTTGATTGTTGCATTTCCATAAACTTGCTCAGAGTAATAAAATTGTTGTAGCTTAAATGGATCATTATTATTTGTTGATATTGCCCCATTTCGATAATGTCTTAATCAGGATATGAAATTGATATTGCTCATCTCATTTGTCGGTTTTACTATTTCAGGCAAATAAATTTTTGTGTGAAATCCACGACCTCGAGGCCTTCAGAATCTTCACTAATGAGAGCAAGGGCTGTTCCTCGGAAGTCCGAACAGAAGCAAGACTGTCCCTCGGGAGTCCGAAAGTAGCACACACCCTACTTTGGCAAGAAAGATTCCTCTGGAAGACAACCGAGTCTACCAAGCTCGCGCCAACAGAAGTAAAGATTGTTTCTCAGAAGTCCGAGCAGAAGCAAGGCTGTCCCTCAGAAGTTCGAGCGAAAACAAGGCTGTCCCTCAGAAGTCCGAGCAGGAACAAGGCTGTCCCTCAGAAGTTTGAGCGGAAACAAGGCTGTCCCTCAGAAGTTTGAGCAGAAACAAGGTTGTCCCTCGGAAGTCCGAGCAGAAACAAGGCTTTCTCTCGGAAGTCATGCGCACTTCTACTTTGGCAGCTAATGGAAGCAAAGGCTATCCCTCGGGAGTTCGAGTAAGAGTCCACTCTACTTTGAAAAGAAAGATCCTCGGAGCTCGTATTGATGAAATCAAGGGCTGTTCTTCGGACCCGCACTAATGAGAGCAAGAGTTGTCCCTCGGAAGGCTCTCTCTCAGAAGTCCGAGCAGAAATAAGGCTGTCTCTCGGAAGTCCGAGTGGATGCGCACTTCTACTTCGGCAGCTAATGGAAGCAAAGGCTATCCCTCGGGAGTTCGAGTAAGAGTCCACTCTACTTTGAAAAGAAAGATCCTCGGAGCTCGTATTGATGAAATCAAGGGCTGTTCTTCGGACCCGCACTAATGAGAGCAAGAGTTGTCCCTCGGAAGGCTCTCTCTCAGAAGTCCGAGCAGAAACAAGGCTGTCTCTCGGAAGTCCGAGTGGATGCGCACTTCTACTTCGGCAGCTAATGGAAGCAAAGGCTATCCCTCGGGAGTTCGAGTAAGAGTCCACTCTACTTTGAAAAGAAAGATCCTCGGAGCTCGTATTGATGGAAGTAAGGGCTTTTCTTCGGAAGTCCGAGTGGGAGCACACACTCTACTTCAGCAAGAAAGACCCTCAAAGCTTGCATTGATGGAAGCCATGGCTGCTCTTCGGAGGTCCGAGTGGAAGTATACTTCTACTGTGTCAAGAAAACTCCCTTCAGGTTGGTAACTGAGTCTACCGTTCCTTTTTCTTCTTTGAGGGGCAACAAAAATTGAAAACTGTTTCAAGCAACATAACACAATGAAGATATACAATGTAGAGAAAATAACTTTTAATGGAGATACATAATATGGAGGAAGTAAATTTCTTCATAACATAAGAAAGATAGAACTTTATGGACAATGCAGTAAATGCAAACTGTAAATGTCATAGGTAGACTTCTTTTACGGAATGTTGACATTTGCCCCTAGAGTTGCAAGATCATTTGGAAAGCTTTCACCAGCTGCTCGGGTTGTGGCCATCATGCACCATCATAGCCATGCCTTTGGATCTTTCTGTACAGACTGATATCCACATCCCCGCAAGACTTTTCATGGATCTGTTGTAGTCGGAAACTCGCTTCTTGTTGGCCAACACACCAGGCTAGGAATCCGGTACCTCCTCGGAAATAAAGTTCACCTTGAATAATTATGAATTGGGCAAGCTTGGCCATAGTCAATTTTCCAACTTTGCTTCTGAGTTGTTCGAGGACTTCTCCTCTCCAGTCCTCCGGAAGGGTGAATACCAAAGCTGAGCAATGTTTCTCTATCGGAGTATATCGGACTTCTGCTCCTCAAATCTTCCGACCGATGTAATACACCGGGCGTTCTGCTCCATCTATATCTTGGACCAATAGTGCCCCTATGGACTTGGGGGTTGAAGTTAAGTACAACATTAAAGGCACCCCGGGCTGCGGGGCTATCATGGTCTGAGGCGAGGTCAAGGCTGCCTTGATTCTCTCGAAGGCCTTTTGGTGTTCCTGGTTCCACTCGAACTTGGCATCTCCTTTTAACAATGAACCGAAAGGGGCAGAAATCTCTGCAAGTGCTGGGATAAACCTCCGAATATAAGAAACTTTCCCAAGGAACTTCTTTAACTCCTTCTGAGAATGCGGGGGAGGCATTGCTCTAATAGATTTGACCTTGTCTTCT
Source organism: Camellia sinensis (assembly GCF_055761805.1). Lineage (NCBI taxonomy): Eukaryota > Viridiplantae > Streptophyta > Magnoliopsida > Ericales > Theaceae > Camellia > Camellia sinensis. The sequence continues at coordinate 91,668,149 of NC_138970.1, read as the reverse complement.
TCTGCCTCGATACCATGCCTATGTACAAGAAACCCGAGGAACTTCCCGGCCGTCACCCCGAAAGCACATTTGAGAGGATTCATCCTCATTTTGAATTTCTGGCACCTCTTGAATACCTTCTCAAGGTCTCGAAGATGGTCTTCTTCTTTCTTGGATTTCACCACTAGATCATCAACATAATCTTCCACCTCATGATGGATCATGTCATGAAAGATTGCGGTCATAGCCCTTTGGTAAGTTGCACCGGCATTCTTGAGTCCGAAACGCATGACTGTATAGAAGAAGTTTCCGAGAGGTGTTCTAAAAGCAGTCTTTTCTGCGTCCTCTTCAGCCATCTTAATCTGATTGTATCCACTGAATCCATCCATGAATGAGAACATCTGGTGTCCCGAGGTAGTATCCACGAGGGTGTCGATGTGAGGAAGAGGGAATTCATCCTTCGGGCAAGATTTGTTCAAATCTCGAAAGTCTACACATACTCTAATTTGGCCATTCTTCTTCTTTACTGGCACGATGTTTGCTAACCACGTGGGGTACTGTATTGGCCGGATGAAACCAGCCTGTTGAAGTTTTTCAATCTCCTCCTTAATCTTCTCTTCGAGATCTGGATGATATTTTCGAGCAGCTTGCTTAATTGGCTTGGAGTTTGGGAACACATCGAGATAGTGGGAGACTAGGTCAGGATCTAGTCCGGGCATTTCCTTATATGACCAAGCAAACACATCTGAGTATTGGCTTATCAACTTTAACAACTGTTCCCGCTTCTCTGGGCTAAGGCTCGAACTTACGAATACCGGCCTCGGTGCATCTTGTCCATCACTCAAATCTATTTCAATAAGTTGTTCGGGCTGAGGCTTCGGCCCATCTTGCATGCTTTCTGGAGCCACTTCAGGCTTTATTACTATATCATTGTCAGGAGGCTCTTCTTTTGACTCGGAGTGGGTGACTGAAGAAACCGACTCCCCGCACCTTCATAAATAGTACACCATCTTGCCTCCTTCTCGAACTTTCATCACCTTCCGAGGAATAGGCGGACTTTCTGGTCTAGACATCGCCCGCTTACTTGATTCTGCCATCGGCTCCTTGTCATCTTTGATATCCTCCCAACGAGGAATTTTGACCCCCCGAGGCTTAGAGGTGGTGGGAACTTCTTCGACAGCCAATTCAGTGAAGTAGATGGCATCAGAATAATGAGCTTCATGGATCTCGAAAGGCCTTTTTGTAGCTTGAATTGTCACCGTCTTCTTTCCTCATTTAGCCTTAACGCACTGATGATAACTTGATGGTACAGCCCCATATCTATGCATCCAGGTCCTCCCTAGAATGATGTGATAATTTGCCTCAGAATCGATAATATGGAACTTGGTGGCCGAGCGAATCTCTCCAACGGCTAAATCAACTGTTACGCATCCGATAGTAACTCTCCTTTCTCCACCGAAGCCAGTGATGACTATCGGCTGCTTCAAAATGCGTTCTTCAGAGATTCCGGCCTTTTCTAGAGTAGCGCGAGTCATAATGTTGATAGAGGCTCCACTATCTAGAAAGGCCCTTTTGAACTCAACCCCGTTAATAAAAGCGGTCACATAAAGCGGGCGATTGTGAGAAAAAGGATACTTCCGATCAACCTCGGAGAAAGTAATGGCACTAGATTGCTCTTTTGCCTTCCTCGGGATAGATCCCTCAGTCGACATGCATTCCTCATGGTGTGCCTCGGCTATATTAATGATAGACTTGGTGATTTCTGTTCTTGCCTCCTTGGAAAGTCCAAGCTGGTCAAAGAACTGCTTGAACTTTACACAGTCTTGCAAGGTTTTGGCATAGTGATCCGGATCTTTTTCCACTCTTGGAGGCTCGTAGTTAACCATCTCCTCGGTCTCTTCAAAATAAGATGCCACATAAACATGGTGTCCTCCTCTTCCGTAGTACTCTTCTCCTCCTTCTGGATCAAAGGGATCTTCGCCATGAGTCATAAATGTTCTGCCCTCTGGATCGAGAGCACTTCCATAGTAAACTTGCTCACCCTCTGGCTCGAGGATGTCGTCCAAATAACAATCATCGTCATCGAGGTTGGCGATAGCCTCAATCATCGGGCCTTCATAAGCTATCATAGCAACATTCTTGCCCTTGTCTCGGTGTTGAGGATATGGTTGTTCTCGGATGTCTTGAGTCCCTTGCTTTTTGAACCTCAATTCGTCTGCCTCGACTTTATCTCTGAAGATTTTTCTGAGAGTCCAACACTTCTCTGTCGGATGTTTCAATGTACGATGGTAGACACAGAATTCAGGGCTCTCACGGTCCTTCTTTGATGGCATTTCTTCAACATAAGGCAATTTTAGCTCTCCGTCAGCCACCCATTCCTTAACTAGAGCTTTCACTTCCTCGATTCCACATGGATAAGAAACATTCCCCTTTTCACCATTATATTGCTTTCTCTTCTGGCCTCTATGACCTCCTCCTTGTGAATTTCGGGTATCTGGGGCAGAGGCAGCAGTAACAATAGGTCCACGAGACGATTTGAAACTAGTCTTGTAACTGGCCTTAAATCCGGACTCCTGAGCATAAGGAATGCTAATGTTCCGAGCTGCTTCTATTAATGCCGAGAAGGTGGGTAGCTTGTGATTAACTAGAAACATTTTGTATCTGCTCAATGCCCCTTCTAGACAGATTTGAACCAGATAACTCTCCTCGACTGCTTCATGACAATCTACGGCCTTGTCCTGAAACCTTTTGACGTAGTCAAGGATGTCTTCACTTTCTTGTTGCTTCTCTTTACACAATGTAAGTGTGGTCACCCTCTCCGCCACTTGAAAGAACTTGGAGTGGAATTTGTTAACCATTTCCTCCCAACTTCGGACAGAGTTTGGGGCCAAATTAACATACCAACTATATGCTCGGTCGGTGAGGGACTTAGAGAATTCTCTCAGTCGGAGGACGTGGTTTGAACCGTGAATACCTAGAGTCTCGATGAATCGCACAACATGTTCTCGGGCATTTCCTTGTTTGCCGTCGAACTTGATGAACTTTGGCACTATATATCCCTCAGGGTATGGATAGCTCAGCATCTCAATGGGGTAAGGCGGCTTGACGTCTGGATCAGGCAAAGAGGGTAAGGTCCTCTTGCCCCGTTCGAGATCGAACATGGCCTGCACATCGGCGAGAGTGAGAAACTGTTGAGGGAGAGAGTTTGATGGTGGTATTCCCGGGACTTGGCCTGTGGACCCGAAGACTGAGCTAGGGGCGACTTGGCCATTCTGGTGCTACGAATTCATTATTGGTGAGGACATTTGACGATACTGGCCGTCAGCGCCTATAGACAAGCCAGTTGGTGATGGGATATTGAATTGAGGCCCGTAGAGTCCACCGCACGGCGCCGCTATACCGGGTTGTGCTTGCAGATTTGTTGTTGGCACCAAAGGAGGCCTGCTTGGTGCTTGGGTAACATTTACTGGTGGCGTAACAAGGTTAGGTACGGGCAGAGCTCCCTTTTGCGCCATCATGCTCCTTATATTCTCCTGGACACCAACAGTCGCCGGAGCACCATTCATTACACCAGAAACTCCCCTAGTCACCATTGGATCTTGGCTTGGCACGCCATGGAGCCCGGGCATGGGCAAACTGCCGCCGCCTACTGTGGTTTGAGCATGTGTTACTGTGGCCGTGTTGCCATGAGCCATAGGCTGATTGGGGCCTACTTCTCCTTGGATTTGATTTTGCACTCCGGCGGGAATAACTCCACCACCAGTTTGATTTCCGTTTGGCGCCGGTGCAAAGTTGGAACTCATCACCAACATGGTGTGAGTGAGATTCTGAAGAGTGGTAAGAATCTCTTGCTGAGTATTCTGAAGTCCTTGAATGGCTTCAAGCAAAAGTGGTTGATCTGGAGCAATGGTTCTGTCATCACCACCATTAGAGGATCCTTGTTGGTGAACTTCATCTTCTCCCACCATCCTTGTTGGAGTTGTGTGGATTCCAGATCTCGTTGAGACCATTAACCAATCTGCCTCCCCAGCGGAGTCGCCAAAATGTAGGAGAGGGTTCGAGAAAAGAGTTAGAAAATTCGAAGATCTTCGAAGATCCTTGAAGAACAACTTTGAATTCTCTAGAATATGATGAGAGGCTTAGATTCTTCAATAATCTCAACTTAGGAACACAACAACAAAGGAGATGATGGAGATAAGAGATTGGGTGAAGAAGAAGGCAAAATGGCTAGAGAGAGAATAATGGCAAGGCTCTCCCATGGATCTCCCACTTTCACTCTCAAGGTTGATAATGGAGATGGGAAATTAGTTCTTTCCCAAGAGTCATCTCTCCAAAAATTCATCCCTTGTAAAGCTATGGGTGGGTGCTATTTATAGGCACCTCATGATGTAGGATGGAGCCCATGTGCAAGGCACATGGGGGATATTCTCTCTAACCACCTTGTCCGAGGAGGTGACCTCTCCGAGGAGGTGACTTCTCCGAGGAGGTGACTTCTCCGAGGATGAGAAAACCCCGAAGAGGAGATCACTCCCTCGGCGAACCCTTCTTCTTAGCCACACCTAACCAATGATCCCCAATCATCCCAAAGGGTTAGGGGTAGTCCCAGAGGACGTCCTGCCGCAAAATATTGCCGAGTCTCATGGACCCCCCGGGGTCGTGCCACCTCGACCCGGGTATAGGCTAGTCTAACCGAAGAGTGAATTTGTCTCCACTCACCGTCCTCGGGATCGGGTCCTTTGTTCGAACTCCATTACGCCCATGGTTCTGGTGCGTAGATCCCGGAAAGCTCCGAGCCCGCAAGTGTTCTGGGACTCATTAACGGAGCGACTTCTAGATTGCGTCTGAATCCGTTCGAAGCCAAGTATTTCGGACCTCTAGGTTCGTGGATCCGAACCCTTTCGAGTCCGAGTGCCTCGGATCTCTAGGCTTGCCTAATACCCTTTCGAGTCCGGGCCTGAGTAAGTCTCTAGGTTCGTGGATCCGAACCCTTTCGAGGCTTAGAGCGATTCAATCCGTTTGATGGCGATAATTCTGGGCCCACCGATTCTTGGACTTGCGATAAATTCGGGCCCACTAATCTTGGGCTATTGGGCCTAAATAATTTAATGGGCTCAAATTAGCCCCTCTTACAGATACATTCGTGACAAATTCTTTTGGTGCAACTGTGCATTGTGTCAGATCCTGTAAAGTTTTAGGTTGTATCTTGGAGTCGTTGGTCATCGTTAAAATCTCCACACAGAGAGCGCATAACAACTTTAAAACAGCATCTTTGACGTGCATCTCACAATTACACAGGCTATTTTCTGAACCATTTTTCTTCATCTTATTTTTATTTTACTATATATATGTATATACAGTTTTATTGAACTGTGAAAACTTATTTTCAGAATCAGTTTTGTTTTAAATTTTATTCTATAAAATTGATTTAAAATAATTATTGTTCAATTCCCCTAACAACAGGTTGCTTGGAATGAGGGACATCAATTTGTTTTGGTAGAGACCGACTCACTGGAGAGTGCCCGGCTAATTTTGAATTTTGATGATCGCCATCCACAGGCAAGTTTGGGACGTCGAATTTGTGAGTTGGTCGGTCGGTCGGGTTTGGTGTTGTGAAATCAAGCATATTTCCTGGGATGCTAATTTATGTGGAGATGGGTTGGCCAAAGCAGCTTTGAGGACGCGCGTTCGTGACTTATGCTGGTCGGTGGGGCTGCTCATGCTGCTTGGTTTCAAATTTTTATTTTTATTTATTTATTTATTGTGTGGGTTCAACCTCCACCTTACCCCAAAAAAATTTTAAAAAAAAAATAATTACCACTCTTATATGATAAATTAAAATTATAAAAGTTATAAATAAAATGCATTTATATTTTATCATATTTATAATTTATTTTTTAATTTTAACCAATTAAATTATGAAATGTTTTTTTTATTAGAAACTTAGAATATACAATTATTGATATCAGAATAATTTTCTTTCTCTTATATGTAAGTTTGACAAAAATAAATTAAATTTAATTGATTATAAATTATTTTATTACATATTTTAAATAAATTTTATATTATTATTTAAATTTAAAAAATAAATTTTGATTATTTATTTATGCACAGATAATATGCTAGAATAAAGAATAAGGTCAAATTCTGTTTAATTTTAGGAATGAAGACAAGGTTGCCGACATATATGGCCTCAGCATTAATCCCTAGTTGGTTCAACATTTTTTTCAATTGCTTTTATTTATTTTTTATTTTTTTTTGCCAAACGTGGGATACGCATATGTTGAGGATTATTTTGACGGAGGAAAGATAATCTAAAATTATTCATACCAAGTGGTGAGGATAAATTATACTTTCTTTTCCTGAAATAGTGGTAATTTAAGGGGATAAGTTCCTTTTCATACCTCATTCTCTATATCTCTCTATACTCTTCTTCTACGATTTAATTTAGACCGATATTGATAATTTAAACCGTCTATTTTCTAAATCTTAAAATAAAGGTCATTTATACAAAAAATTGATTTCATCAAAAATTTGTAAATATAACAATAAATTGTGTGGGGATATATTTTCTGAGTACCAGCACGTGGCATGGTGACACCGACGTGTCAGCCGAGGTGCCACGTATCGTGGTAGTTACGCCGAGGTGATCTCGGAGTTGCCGAGGTTACCTCCGAAGATATCGGAATCCGAGATAAGCGGATAAGGGACAAGATTCCTAGGACAAAGAGGAGACTTAGTCAAGATAAGGATAAAACTCTTAGAGAGTTTATCTTTATCTCTTGAGGAATCCAAAGTAAGCATTGAATTGGGGTTCATAGAAGTCATGCTTCTAGTGGGACTTGGATTGAGTAAACTATAAAAGAGAGGCACCCTCGTGGGTCTAAGGTACGCAATTTATGTTTTGAGCATTAAGTTTAGCACTTGATTATCTTTGAGAGAAATACTGACTTGATCGTAGGAGTGCCCCCTGGTGGAAGAACCACCGCCGGAGCCTTTTCTTTCTGTTACAGGTTAGCTGAAGCCATCTATTCTGTCAGTGCTCTCCAGTTGATTACTAAGCGAGCAGTGTGGTCAGATTTTTACCCACACAATTTGGCGCCGTCTGTGGAAATCTTAGAAGAATAGATGGCCAGTGACGGACAGAGGGAAAACATTGGGGGCGACACTCCTGTTAGGAGTGGCAGACCAATCGATCTTGACGTTGAAGGAGATAACCACAGTACGGAAAATCATGACCAGGGTCACGGAGAGAAAGACGTTGGCCAGGAGAGCGGTACTTCGAAGCGAACAGACCAAAGCAAGTATTATAACGAAGATAACCTTCAGGTATGGAGGGATAGGTGCCTACGGAGAGATGAGGAAGTAAAAGACTTGGCAAACAAGTTGGCAGACCTACAGTCAGTGGTCAACTTCATGATGCAAAACAATGTTATGCAGCCACCATACCCGCTGCAAGATACGCCGATGCTGGCAATTAACATCCAGAAGGGAGGAAGGAAAGCAATCCCCGAAGCCCCTCAGCACACCAGGAGTGGAAGGCACTCACCCCGACCTTCCAGGGAAGACGGACGAGAGGAGCCAAGGCAAGAAGAGTCCCGAAGGACACATCGAATGAAGGATCCAGGGCCCAAAGAACATCGACATGTTCAAGGGCAGGCACTCTGCTTTGACACAACCCATGGAGAAAGATCGAAATGGGCCCACCACAAGGCCGAAAGTAGTGTGCCAAAAAGATTGAAGTCCAGAGATAGCCGAGCTCCAGGTAGGAGTAAGGAAGACTTGAGGGATTACCTCAAAAGGAGGCAGCAGAATGTTGAAGCCGAGGTGACATCCCCAGTTAAGCCGAGAACACCGTTCTCGGTGGAACTGGACAAATTTGAAGCACCAAAAAGATTCAGTATGCCAAGGTTCCAAATTTATGATAGTAAGTCAGATCCCAACTTTCATGTTGGACTGTACCTGAACTCAATGGCATTATACAGTGGGAACGAACCGTTGCTCTGCAAAGTATTTCCCTCATCCTTTGGGGAAATTGCATCTGATTGGTTCCATAAACTACCAAAGGGAAGCGTAAAGACATGGGAAGGCCTGACCGAGATGTTTGTGGCCAGGTTTGTAACAAACAAACTACAGCCCTTAAGGGTCGACGCCCTGATGGCTTTAAGAATCACCAAGGAAGAAGGCCTTAGGGCCTACGCGAAGAGGTACTACGAGGTGTTCAATCGAATACCCGAATGCAACCAAGAAGTGGCGGTTGTGTCTTTCAAGAACGGCCTGAAAGATAACTGCCCACTACGGAAATCTTTGGCAAAAACATTGCCAAAAAGCATGGAGGAACTCATGGCGAGAATCGAGAAGTACGCCAGAGCCGAGGAAGATACGTCGGGAAACAAAGAGATGAAGCAGGAGAAGGGAAACGGCTCGCCGAAGCGAGGCCGAGGTAACAACGGACCGACCAAACAAGAAACAGAATTGAAGGGTAAACAGGCAATGACGACGGTGTTCCGAATCCCTATCCATAAGGTCTTAGATCAAATACGAAACCAACCCTATTTCAGAACTCCAGCAAGAGCACCAGGGGAATTCATGGGAAGAAACGTTGGTAGGCGTTGTGCTTACCACAATGAAGAAGGGCACCCAACTCAGGGTTGCAGAGCCCTAAAAGCACACTTAGAAGATCTGGTAAGGCAAGGCCATCTAAGGGACCTTATTGATGAGGCCAGGACAAGAGAGGAACAGGCGAGATTGCCTCAAGCACCAGCAGCACCGCCTCCCTCAGCACAGCAACCACAAGCAGGAGGACCACAGGTGGTTAATGTAATCCACTCAAAGGTGAACGAAAGCGACATACGGGGAGAAACCCAAAAAGTAAAGCACCTGCAGCACGTGAACCAGGTCGGATACAAAAGACCTCGGCCTGAAAAATGCCAAAGACCGATGATAACTTTCACTGAAGCGGACCTAGAGTTGGTCCAACATCCGCATAATGATGTCTTGGTAGTATCCCTCCAGGTTGGGAAATGCCAAGTGAAACGTATCTTGATAGATCAAGGCAGCTCCTATGACATCATGTACGTCAGATGTTACAAGGAGCTGGGCCTTCACCCTGACAACTTGGAACAATCCAGCAACCCTATGGTCGGCTTCAATGGAACGCCGACATGGCCACTAGGTGCAGCAAGCGTGGAAGTACAAGCTGGTACTAAAAAGATCAAGACAGAATTTATGGTGATTGACACACCCTCACCATATAACATCATCTTGGGAAGACCATGGTTGCATGCAATGGGGGCAGTTCCCTCAACACTGCATCAACTACTACGGTTCCCAACAGAGCATGGGATTGAAGAAGTCAGAGGAGATCAACTATAGGCAAAAACTTGCTCCATGGCAGCAATGAAGACTACTTACAGCATTCGAAAGCCAAAAGAGGCAGAGATTGAAGACGAGGACATGGAGGTCCTAGAAGATGTCGGCAAGGAGCCGATCGAAAAAAGTGAAGAGACACTAAAGAAAATCCTTGTCCAGGAGGGCGACGAAGAACATTTCTTTCTTCTCAGCTCAGGCTTAGCCGAAGAAGAGGAAAGAGAACTGGAAGATTTTTTACGAGCCAACATTGAGGTGTTCGCCTGGACACCTTACGAGATGCCTGGAATTGACCCCGAGGTCACTTGCCATAGACTGAATGTCGACAAGTCGGCAAAACCTGTGATTCAACGAGCCAGAAGACCGACGTTGATGCACGTCGAAGCAGTAGAAGAAGAAGTAGATAGACTTCTGGAGGCCAGGGCCATCCGAGAAGTTCACTACCTTACTTGGCTATCCAACACAGTAGTGGTGAAGAAGAAGAACGGCAAATGGAGGGTTTGTGTAGACTTTACCAGCCTCAACAAAGCCTGCCCCAAATACAGCTTTCCTCTGCCCAAGATTGACCAGCTAGTAGATGCAACTTTAGGGCATGAAAGGATGAGTTTTTTGGATGCATACAGAGGGTACCACCAGATTGCCATGTACCCTCCACACGAGGAGAAAACCGCGTTCATCACCCCTAAAGGACTATACTGTTACAAGGTAATGCCTTTTGGGTTGAAAAACGCAAGAGCAACTTACCAAAGGTTAGTAACAAAAATGTTCAAACACCTGATTGGTAGAACGGTAGAAGTCTACATCGATGACATGGTCGTGAAGACCAAGTAATCTAAGGGTCATCTTGCCGACCTAAAAGAGGTCTTTGATATACTCAAAACATATCGGCTCCGACTCAACGCGTCAAAATGCGCGTTTGGAGTTGGATCAGGTAAGTTTTTAGGGTATCTGGTAACGAGAAAGGGCATTGAGGCCAGCCCAGACCAAATCAAGGCCATTCTAGAGCTGCAGAGGCCGACGTCGGCAAAACAGGTTCAGATGCTTACCGGAAGGGCCGCAGCCCTAAACAGATTCATCAGCAGAAGCTCAGATAAATGCAGACCCTTCTTCAACTTGGCGAAAAAAGCCACAGACTTTCTGTGGACAGAAGAATGCGAAGCCGCTTTAACCGACCTAAAGAAGTACTTGACCACGACTCCGGTTCTTTCCAATCCAGAACCAGGGGAAGAACTATATTTGTACTTGGCAGTTTCAGAACACGCCGTCAGTGCAGTACTATTCCGAGAAGAAAAATGGGAGCCAGCGCAAAAACAAGGTATCTACCACTGGAGAAATTAATGCTAGCCTTAGTAATGGCTTCAAAAAAGATGAACCATTACTTTCAGGCACATAAAATTGTGGTCTTAACAGAGCATCCATTAAAGTCCTTATTACAGCAAGGAGACTTAACAGGAATGATAACAAGATGGGCCGTAGCCTTAGGTCAGTACGATCTGGAGTTCAGGCCGAGAACAGCGATTAAAGGCCAAGTTTTGGCCGACTTCGTGGCAGAATTCACCCCCGAAACCACCGAACATCGGGCTCCGTTGAGCGAGGATGAGCATTGTCCCAACAAGCAAGGAGAATCTCAGCCAAAGACCAAAGAGCAAAGGAAGGAAAAACTCAGACCCTGCAGCATCTACATCGGCGACTCATTCAGACTGTTTGTCGATGGAAGTTCAAACCGACAAGGCGCAGGAGCAGGAGTACTACTGATATCTCCAGATGGAGAAATAATGGAACAGTCCATCCGTTTTGGGTTCAAGTCCTCAAACAATGAAGCGGAATACGAAGCATTAATTGCAGGGCTAAAACTGGCAGCAGCAGCAGAAGCAGATGAGGTAATAGTTTTTTGTGATTCACAACTTATTGTTAACCAGTCCACAGGAGAATTTGCAGCCAGGGACGAAAGGATGTCGGCATATGCAAAAGAGGTCATCAGATTGGCAGCCCTATTTCAGAACTGCCGACTACTCCAAGTTAGCCGAGACGACAACACCTACGCCGACGCGTTGGCTAACCTGGCAAGTTCAATACAGACTGGAAAAACAAGGACAATTATGATCGACTATATATCGGGCCCGAGCATAGAAAAAGAGAACACAGAGCAGCAAGCAATGTGTGTGGACATGGGGCCAAGCTAGATGGATACAATTGTTGCATTCCTAAAAAAAGGAAAGCTGCCAGAAGATCGTAAGGAGGCACACAAAGTCAAGCTGAAATCGGCAAGATTCTGTCTGACAGAAGATGGACACCTCTACAGAAGGTCCTTCACTGGACCACTTTTAAGGTGCGTACACCCTTTACAGGTTGAAGATTTCCTGTATGAAATTCATGAAGGAATTTGTGGAAGCCATGCTGGGGGCAGATCATTAGTCCACAGGGCCATTACCCAGGGGTATTGGTGGCCCTACATGTAGAAGGATGCTGAAGCCTACGTAAAGAAGTGTGAACAATGTCAAAATTTTGCACCTTTGATACATCAGTCAGCTGCTGACCTAAACCCAGTATCCAGCCCTTGGCCATTTGCCCAATGGGGCATGGATCTGGTTGGGAAACTTCCCCAGGCAACTGGACAGAGAAAATACTTGCTGGTGGCAACAGATTACTTTACAAAATGGATAGAGGCAGAACCTCTTGCCAAAATCCGAGATGTGGACGTCAAGAACTTTATATGAAGAAACATCATCACCAGATTTGGGATTCCAAGAGCAATAGTTGCCGACAACGGAATACAGTTTGACAGCAAACTCATTAAGAACTTTTGTGCGAAATTCAAGATCAAAAATTACTTTTAAACACCAAGTTTTCCCCAAAGTAATGGGCAAGCAGAAGCATCCAACAAAGTAATTTTGGATGGAATAAAGAAGAGGCTACAGGCAGCAAAAGGAAAGTGGGTAGACGAATTGCCCAACGTGCTTTGGGCATATCGCACTACGCCGAGAAGATCAACAGGGGAATCCCCCTTTGCCATGGCTTATGGCACAGAAGCAGTCATCCCATTAGAGATCGGCATCCCAGGGATCAGGACCCAAGGAGTAAAGAATGGCACCAATGACATACTCTTGGCCCGAGATCTGGATCTTCTGGAAGAACAAAGAGAAAAAGCTGCAATTCAGCTAGCAGTATACCAGCAACAGCTTACCAGAGCTTACAACAAGCAGGTTAATCCAAGAGAATTTCAAGTCGGCGACCTAGTCTTGAGAAAAGTCGTCGGCAACAAGAAGGATCCCAGAGAGGGCAAGCTTGGCCCAAACTGGGAAGGACCCTACAGAATTACTTCAGTATTAGGCAATGGAGCTTATCGGCTTGAAGATAACGAGGGCAAAACACTGTCAAGACCTTGGAACACTTGTAATTTGAAATTTTTCTATCATTAGATGTGCATTATTTTTTGGCCGATGTCATCAATAAAGTTTTTTCAGAGTTCTTTCAACACATATGACTAATAAAATTACATATTCTTTGGAGACATGAATAATGAGAACCCAAGTAGAACTCAAGTTCACATTGGGGGCAGGGAGAACAAGAATGCGTTTACCACTTGTTGAAATTTGTAGCAATTTACAAGTTGGTTAAACCGAGATGATGCTTAACCGAAGTTAAGCCGAGATTATTCCTTAATTCACTTGTTGAAATTTGTAGCAATTTACAAGTTAGAATTAAGCTGATTCCTTATCTTCACTTGTTAAAATTTGTAGCAATTTACAAGTTGAAGTTAAGCCGAGATTATTCCTTAATTCACTTGTTGAAATTTGTAGCAATTTACAAGTTGGAATTAAGCTGATTCCTTATCTTCACTTGTTGAAATTTGTAGCAATTTACAAGTTGAAGTTAAGCCGAGATTATTCCTTAATTCACTTGTTGAAATTTGTAGCAATTTACAAGTTGAAATTAAGCTGATTCCTTATCTTCACTTGTTGAAATTTGTAGCAATTTACAAGTTGAAGTTAAGCCGAGATTATTCCTTAATTCACTTATTGAATTTTGTAGCAATTTACAAGTTGGAATTAAGCTGATTCCTTATCTTCACTTGTTGAAATTTGTAGCAATTTATAAGTTGAAATTAAGCCGAGATTACTACTTCTCTTCGCTTGTTGAAATTTGTAGCAATTTACAAGCTGAAGTGAAGCCGAGGTTATTGCTTAAGCCCTTATAGCAATATATAGGTTGTCTAAACCAAAGGAAGATGCTTAACGCTTGTTGAAATTTGTAGCAATTTACAAGCTGATGTTAAGCCAACATGTGATCATCCGTTGAAATTTGCAGCAATTTACAGGATGAAGTAAAAGCTAAGTATATTGTTTAAACACTTGTTGAAATTTGTAGGAATTTACAAGTAGATTATTATTTAACACTTGTTATAACTTGAGAACAGTTTACAATATATGTTAACACTTGTTAAAATTTGTAGCAATTTACAAGTAGGCTAGACCGAGATCACTATTTACATACTTGTTGAAATTTGAGAAGAAGCTTGCAAAGTTAACATTGAGTAGTACATGTTTCATACTTGTTAAAATCTATGACAAGTTTGCAGGACAGTATCTTGCCGAAGTAAAGCTTGTAGTTATTATACCCGAGGTATGTTACCCCGAGAAGATTGCACAAAGGTGGCAAGATATGAAAGGCGTGCAACACATGCTAAGTATATAATCACACAAAAGTAATCCAGAGAAAATAAAAATTGAAGCATTTAGAGGAAAACAGTTGCAGTTGTATACACACATCGGCCATAAGAGGGAGCTTACATTGTCCAGAAATTGAAACAAAGTACAAAATACAAAAAAAGAAAGACATCAAAGTTATGATTCCTCAGCCCCAGGAGCAGTTTGGGCCTGGACCTCAGAAGTTTCTTGCGAAACCACTTCGACAACCTTCTCTGCCGCCAGCTCGGTGTCAATCTCTGCTATTGTTTTATCAAGACTTCTTTCAGCCAGAAGAAGGTCGGATGATAGCTGCCCTGGACCAGCCTCCTTGGACACCTCCTCAACCTCACCATCCTCTTCATCTTGAGTTAAGTTGATGACCTGCTCAGTGGAAGGAAAGGACTTGGCTTCAGCAGCATCCTTGGATTTCCTCACCAAGGCCTCATCATCATTGTTATCCTCATCCTCGGCTTTAGACTCAGACTCAGGTTCTTCTTCGGCCTGACTTGGAGGTGGAAGAGGAGGAAACGGGAGAGGAATAACATCAGCATTGCGGAAAGGCGAGTTAACAGGAAGATCAAGTTTTTTTATCAGGGACATCCAACCAAGGGAAAATCTCCTGTTGCATGCCTGCCTAACTTGAAGCTTGTAGTCCTCAGTGACGTCGGCCACGCCCTGAGCATATGCCTTCTCATCAACCTCTTTGATTTCGGCTTCCTTTGTGGCCAAGGCTTCCTGAAGTTCCTTCTCGGCCTGGGCCGCTCTCGCCTCGGCCTCTTTCTTTTGGGATTCAGCAACTGTCTTGATGGCCTCAGCGGATTCAGCCTTTTCCTCGGCTAAGGTTTGGGCTTTGGTGGCAGCCTCGGCCTGATCCTCTAATTTTTTCATCTTTAATTCAAGAGATTTAGTCTCCTTTTTGAGGGAAGAAACCTCCCTCCTCAAGTTGACCAGCTTCTCTCGATTCTGGAAAGATTGCATTGAAAATGAGTGGGCATGTTGGATAGCCTGAAAGAAAACAGAAGTGTTTGAAAATATCTTTAAGTACAAAACAGAATAGAAGAAAAAGTACTAAGCAGGAACGCTTACTTGAACAGAGTGCTGGAGCATTAGGGCATAGTTCTCATGTTCACTATACCCGGCATTCCGCTCCAAATCACCAGGAAGGAGCAGCGCCGTAGTAAGGGCAACGCCAACATTAATGTCATCGGCGCTTTCATTGGTCATTATGGCCTATCTTCCAGAGTAATCTGGGGAGCCCAAGGAACATCAGATTTTTTGGACCCCGAGGTTGTCGCAGACGATGACCTCGGCTTCTTTGGTTGAGTAGATTCTGATGGCTGGGATTCTGCACGCCTCTTCCCAGCGGAAGGTTGAGATTTGCTGCTTTCAGCCAGCTTGGCGATGGGTAGAGCATCCTCAGCCTCAACTTCAGTAGCCTTGGTCTTGGGCTGGGCCTTCTTGGTTCTTCTTGGTTTCGGTGGGGGCATAGGTTGTGTCGGAACAGCATCGACGTCGGTTGGAAGATCGGCTAGGAGATCTTGGGCGACAGTCTTTGGGCGAACCATCTCGGCAGTTTTTACGAGTCTTCGCCGACGTTTTCTTTCTGGTATTGGGATTAGGTATGGGGCAGAAGTTGATGGTTGGCCGGCTGGATCAGAGGTTGACCCTTGGTCAGCTCGAGATGTTGATGCTGTTTGAAGAGTAGTAGCAGAGGGAGGAGATAGGCTCTTCTTCTTTCTTTTTGGGACGTCGGGCAGAGTTGATTTGTATGTTGGAATAAAGTTCAGCACCAGTGGAGCCTTGCGCCTCTGGATGGGAAGATCTAGGAGCTTTTTTAGGCCTTTGCCTGGGAAGTATGATTGGCGCAAGTTTTTTGGTGGCTGATGAAGATCTGCAGGACAAACAAACAGACATTAGAAACATACAAAGTTTTGAAGACTTGAAAAGAAACAACTAGGTATTGACGCTGGGCTCTTACCCTTGCCCTCTTTAACTGTTCGAGGAAGAGGGTAGAGGTGAACATCTTCATCTGGGCCAAATTCCCAACTTCCCGAAGCAATAACAAAGTCATCCCCGGCTCCCTTGTTGGAGTCTGGGAGGTCGGCTACAATTTTGAACTCGGTGGACCTCGGCTTGAGGTAGTAGACATAACATTTTTCCTTCAGGCTAAGTGGACACATGGTATAACAATATTGTATATCGGCAAGGGTGATTCTAACGTTTTCTTGTCTAGCTAAGGCGATGATACCAAAAATCACTCGATAAGAGTTTATGGCAAGTTGCATAGGATTCAACCTATAGTAGTGGAGAACTTCGCGAAAAAGGGGATTAAGTGGAAGCCGAAGTCCGCATTCAGTAAAGGCTACAATAGGAAAGGGCATCGTATGATCTGTGGGCATGATGGAATCGTCATCCCCAGCTAGCCTGAGGTGAACATCGGCAGGGATGGAGAACTCCTGCCTAAAGTATTCGAGTTTGGTTGGGGTGTTTACCCTATGTCTCCACATACCCATAACGTCGGCCTAAGTTCAGAAGGCTAGGTTTCAGAAAGAAAGCGCTCTTAAAGGGTTAATTAGAACCTCGGCAAAGCCCTAGGTAAGGACTGATAAGGTTTGTTTTAGTTTTCCCTAAAAATTAAAGGTTCTATAGACAAATCCCAAACCTAAAACTATGAAGGCAAAGATTGAAAAGCAAGAATTAAAGATAGAGATCTGGAAAGAAAAAACAGAAAACAAGAAACACAGAATGATGTTTCAGAAGCAACGAATAGAGGTATGGTTCTCAAAAGGGAAAGAAATACAGAAGTAAACAAGTCAAGAACAGTGGCAAAAAACGTGTTGAAATAGTGCAAGTGTTCAAGATATGAGCAAAATCATGGAACAAACACATCCAGATGAACAATCCAAGGTTTGAACAAAACAAAAATGGCAGCAAGTAAACAAAAGCGCATAGAAGAAATTGGGAATAAGAGGAACAGAATCTTACCAGAACAAATGGAGCCGGAATGAAAGTCGCCGAGGTAGGGCAATGATTGCAGACACAACGGAACGGCGAACGCTTCGCTGAAATGGAGGAATGAAGACGGTTGTAGAGCTTGAAGTTAGAACAATGGTGGATTTGAGAAAGTTTAGAGAGAGAGAGAGCCAGAAATTCGAATGCATAAAGTAAAGGGGAGAAGACAGAAAGAAAGGTTTTATCAAAAACTTGAAACGGCGGCAAAACAGGGCATTTATTGCGCCTGGAGGAACGCGTGCGTCAGACGGCGCAGACGGAGGAAAGACGGCTTACAGGCGCGTCACGGGCACGGGCCAATAAGGATATAACGCGTGAGTAAAACAGTTGAAAATTGATGTATGACAGCTCATACGCATGAAGGGATTCATTTAAATTCTTGTTCTTCGAAGAGAACACGTTGGCCTGAAATGAATGATCTCGGCTAAAAAGTTTTTTGAGCCAAATATACAGAAAAGAATATCGATATAGGTTCCCTCACCTCAAAATGCCGAGGTAATAGAACCTAGGGGGCAGTTGTGGGGATATATTTTCTGAGTACCAACACGTGGCATGGTGACACCGACGTGTCAGCCGAGGTGCCATGTATCGTGGTAGTCACGCCGAGGTGATCTCGGAGTTGCCGAGGTTACCTCCGAAGATATCGGAATCCGAGATAAGCGGATAAGGGACAAGAGTCCTAGGACAAAGAGGAGACTTAGTCAAGATAAGGATAAAGCTCTTAGGGAGTTTATCTTTATCTCTTGAGGAATCCAAAGTAAGCACTGAATTGGAGTTCATAGAAGTCATGCTTCTAGTGGGACTTGGATTGAGTAAACTATAAAAGAGAGGCACCCCCGTGGGTCTAAGGTACGCAATTTATGTTTTGAGCATTAAGTTTAGCACTTGATTATCTTTGAGAGAAATACTGACTTGATCGTCGGAGTGCCCCCGGGTGGAAGAACCACCGCCGGAGCCTTTTCTTTCTGTTACAGGTTCGCTGAAGCCATCTATTCTGCCAGTGCTCTCCAGTTGATTACTAAGCGGGCAGTGTGGTCAGATTTTTACCCACACAAATTGCATTTTATTTTATAAATGAAAGGGTAAATATAATTAAATTTAAACTATTTATTTTATAAAACAAAATACGATTTGTTTCCATATTTATAGTTGTCTGATTAAACTAATTTTTTACATAGATGACTTTCATTATAAAATCTACAAGATAGATGGTTCAAATTATCAGTATAGATTCAAATTAAAATCCATAAAAAGAATATTCAGAGACATAAAGTGATAAGACATTGAAGGAGCAGTTTGGGGTTGCTACTGCACACCCTGCGCAGCAGCAACTGTTGCGCGCCTTATTGGGCTCATTTCAAGGCCTAATTCGATAATCTGAACCGTTCACATTTTAGAAGATATCGTGTAGAATATATCTATAAAAAATCACGTCAATTGGATATCGTTTGCCTTTTCATCAAATCACATTTGTATTTTAAAAAAAAAGAAGATAAATGTAATTTGAAATATAAAATTCAATGCAAATGTGATTTGATGAAAGAGATAACAATATCTGATTGACGTGATTTTTTACAGGTATATTCTGCTCAATACCTTTTAAAATTTAAACGGTTCAGATTATCGAATTAGACCCTGAATGCGCAGCAGCAACCCCAAACTCATTGAGGAGACCTTTGTGGGTACTTGTATCAAGCTCAATACGTGGCAAGCCCTACAGGTGCCACATCACCAAAACCCCACCCACGTGGCAGACCAATAAGGCACCACGTCGGGCATGTCGTATGTGCCAAGGAGAATGGCGAGCCCTACGGGTGTCATGTGCCAAGGCAACCAAAACTATATGCTTAGCCTAAGCGGGAGCATATATACAAGCCCAAATATATCTAGATATGAAGAGCCCTGCAACAGGCAGCACCATGGCCCCGCAGGGCCCATGGTCCTTCATACCTAGCTCCAAGGCCAAACAACAATACAATCAGCCCCCGGCTCACTTGTACTTGGATTGATAAATAATGACTCTCCTAAACATTGAAATAGGCCTGCGGCCCATTCTCCTACTTGATCGCTCAGAAACGAGCCCCTCTCTTAAACATTGAGCTAGGCCCGCGGCCCATTCTCCTACTTGGTCACTTGGAAGCGAGCCCTTGGCTCTCTTAAACACTAAGGTGGGCCCTGGCCCATTTATCTACTTGGATGCCTATCTACTTGGATGCCTGGGTTGGGAGCAGGACCCAGGCACTACTGCTCGGGATCATCAGAGGATACTGGACTGGCGGCTGAGGTCATCGGATCGTCGAGATAGTTGTCTTCTTGCTATGACAACTCTATCTCGACCAGGCTTGGAGAAGAGGCAACAATGACCTTACGTTCATGTCATCCGATGCATATACGAAACATTACTTTCTGCCTGCCACGAAACGTTGCTCTCCGCCTGCCGGCAAGCCACAGACGGCAGAAGGGCTTATATCACTTCTGGCAGAGTTGAGGAGAACGAGCCACCTGTCCAACAGTTTGCTTGGGCTCCAATACTCCTGCGGCCTATATAACGTATCGTATATGCAGCGAGAAACAACAACAACAATACAACCAAGTCTCATGCTAAAAACACTCTCTCATACTTTACATTAGTGTTCTAAGGTCTATCACTGCCAACCTCTCTCTCTCCAAGCTTGCCTTGACCTCCTCCTCTCCACCTCCGGTGATCCCAAGCCATTGAAGTGCTCGCCATCTTCCCGGACTACCTCTAACCACACCTCTCACCCACAACCTTATCCCGTAAGTAAAGTACTAAGGATAAAATTATATTTTAATCTTATATATATTAAAAGTCAATTAGCTGGCCATTATTTTCTTTCCTATTTTTTTAATAGGGTGAGGTTAGGTTTGTCTCCAATCTAATTTGTGGAATGGACAGTACTGTTGAGTCCGTGAGGCCTATTACAAGTTTAGTTTCGATAATTCAAACCATTCAATGTGTAAATCTCGTCGAGTACTTTATTTTTATAAAAAATCCCGTTGATCGGATATTGATAGCTACTTGATTGGATAAGATTTTTATCAATAATTTATTTTGAAAATTATATTTACCATTGATAGAAATATGATTTGATCAAGTAGCTATCGATATCCAATCAACGTGATTTTTTTATAGGGATAAATTACTTAACAAGTTCTACACATTGCACGGTTCGGATCATCGAAATAGGACCCGTGGTAGGCCCCTACAAGTCCCACAGTACACTCCAGTCCAATCTTACACGAGAGAGAAACCTAACCCTTTTTGATATGAGTCCGGATCCTCTGTTGCGTTATCCTGTGGCGGTCTTTACAGTGCCCCAAAACGACGTCGTTTTACGGCAAATTTTCAACAAAAAAAAAAAAAAAAAAACACACACACACACACACAGAACCAAACCAAAGAAGAGAGAGAGAAAGAAGATTCAAGCATAGAGGAAGAGAAACAGAGGAGAAAAAGAATGTGATTTGTAAAAACAAAACACACACACAGAGAACCAAATTTTCTTACTCTATGAAATCCCCATCTGGGTTTTGTGATTTACCCTATTTTTTCATCTAGGTTTTCCTCAAATCCCTCATAAACACATTCAATCACTTAAGAAAACAAGTGAAAATTAACCCAAAAACATAACCATTCAAACATCCGCACACACACAGAACACACATTCAAAAAAAAAAAAAAAACCCACACACACACACAGAACTAGAGAAGAGAAAGACGGGAGGAAGAACACCTAGAAGAGCGCCATTCAAACACCCATTCCAACATTCAAACAACCATTCAAAATTAACAACCATTCAAACACCCAAAAGAAAAGATGAGAAAAGATCGAGATGGTTGCCGGCCATCGAGATCGCGAGAGAGAGAGAGAGAGAGAGGAGAGAGAAGGTGGCTCGCGGCTATAGAGGTGGCGATGGTGGGTTGCAACGGTGATGGCGGGTAGCTGGTGGTGCCGTGGGTGAAGAAAGGCCAGAGGTTGTCATCTGTGGGAAGCCATTCTTTCTTCTTCTCCTCTTTTTCTCTTCCTCTGTGCTTGAACCTTTTTCATCTCTCTCCTCTTTGGTTTGGTTCTGTGTGTGTGTGTGCTTTGTTTTGTTTTGTTTTTTTTTTTTGAAAATTTGCCCCAAAACGACGTCATTTTGGGGCACCGTAGGGACCGCCGCATGATAATGCGGCAGAGGATTCGGGCTCTTTTGATATATCATGGAGGAGAAAAAATCGTATGTAAGTTGCATATATTTTATATATATTCTATTGTTGTTGTTGGTTTTATTTATTTATTTATTTATTTATTTTAATGAGATATAACTAACTTTTTTTTTTGTTATTATTTATAAATTTCATTCATATAACATATTATAATGAAAGTCAATGAATTACAATTATAGTAATGAAGATTAAACACATATTTTACACACAAAAAAAAACTCTCAAAATGATAAAGAATGCCCAATTAATACAAGGGGACTAACCTCGGGAAATTTGGTCAAATTCCCCTCATAATAAAATTTTAATGCATTAAGGACAAGTAAAAAAGTTTTTTTGAAAAGTCCAGCTCATATTACTATTACCAAAATATTCGTAGTGAGTAATTTAATATTTTAAACTTTCAAATGATATAACTTTTAATTTAGATGTCAATTTTTAATAGTTAATATTTTTAGAATTCTCTCATTAAGATCTATTTTAACAAGATCCAGATTGACTGTGAAATTCTTTTTAAAAAAAATTATCATCAAAATTGACTTAAACAGTAATATTTTATTCTGGTTAACAGTAACCTTTTATTTTAATTCATGGTAGCATGTTATTGACTACCAGAATAAAACTTCACTGTCTTCTTGAACAAGACATCAGTAACAAAAAAAAAATAGAATATGAATTTAAGGAAGCTCTATGAGTTCATTCACTATGAGTTTACAAACAAATCAACAACAATTCAACAACAAATCAACACATCTAAAGGAAACTCTACAAACAACAATCAACAAACTCAACAAATTAATCAACAAATTTCGTCCAATCCCACCAAATTTTCGACCAATAGGCCCAGTCCTTCAACCAAACTCTCCTTAATCACATTGAGTTTCTACACCCACTACTACTTTCATCAAAACCCAACCAAGACCCAAATCTAGACCCACTTTCATTGCAAAGATCGACATAAAAGCATCTTCTTCTACTTCCTCTCTTTCTTTCTTTCAGAACTCCTCTTCTTCTTTTTCTTCTTCTTCATTTTGGTTTATGAATTTTTGAAATTGAATTTTGATTTCTTAGGTTCTTGATTTTCGTGAGATGAACAATATTGGGGATCGACTTGTTTTTGCTCTCTCATTGGTTAGCTTTTAAAAAGATTGAGTTCTCCAGTGCATTTAATTTTTAATTTGCATTACTAGCTTGTTTACTTCTTCAATGCGTTGTATATGTGGTTAAGTTCTCTTACACTTTGTGAGATATATACATAAGTGCAAAATTGTCTAGAAAAAAGAAGAAAAATATTAGTCTGTCCTTCATGGAGGAAGCATTTGTTGGGGGGTTTAGAAAAGTAAAATATTTTGTACTATAACATATTGGGTGGGGTTTTGCTAAATTTTTCAAGAGGCACTTACCAGCAAGTCCCATACACAAAATTCAAGATTCATCTAGTCCAAAACAAAACATTTGCATCTATTAGCCCTACATATGTTTTTTCTTTTTTATTTTAAATTTAAAAAAGTTGCTACATCTCATCACTGCCGAACTTTCGTTAGACGGTCACTAGAGACTTGCCGGAATGTTGAACATCACTAGAAAGTCTGGAGTATCGTCGAAAGTTTGTTGGAGTATCGCCGGAGTGTTTTGAACGTCTGTGGAAGTCGCCGAAATGTCCAGAACGTTTGATGGACGTTAAGAACATCGTCGGACATTCACCAAAATGTCTAAAATATTGCTAAAAAAAAGAATAAATAGAGAAATTAAAGCAAAAAATATAACAGAATGTGCTAAATATTAATAAACTGAAAGAGAAAAAAAAAATAACAACAACAAACAGCAACAATCGAAAAAACATATATTATTTTTCAATTTTTGTAGAATTTAAGCAAATAATCTCTAATATTGATCAAATTGAAAAGCAAGCTTTGAAACTGTAAAAATGTTACAGTTTCAAAGTATGATTTTATTAAATATTTATCATTATTAATGAAACATAAAAGTATGTTATAAAACTGTAAAATTTTACAGTTCTAAAAAATGTTATGAAACTACAAAAGTTTATAGTTTTAAAGCATGATTTATTTTAGCACCAAAAAAATTGAAACTGTAAAATTTTATAATTTTCACCGCCTATAACTAAAACTCGAAAACAAATTTTTCATAAAATGAAATTCTCTCCATTAAAACAGGAAAATAAAAGTGTGCAGTAGAGAAAAACTAGAAAAATAAAGAGATCGAAAGACAGAAACATATATAGAGAGAAGATTGTACTTCGACAACTATTTTTTGTTCAAATCTAATCGGATCTTATGTAGATCTAAATAGATTTACATCAGATTTGAGTAGATCTATTCATCTTTTTTGCCAAAAACTCATTTCCTTTGCCGTTGGTGAGGTTGAAGTAAGGAGTTGGTGGTCGATAGTTGCCAATAAAACCCAATCAATAGTGATTGTCGGCAAAAATATATTAGAAAGAGAAAGAGAAGAAATAAGGCGTGGTGGCCAGTCGCCGGAAATCAAGAATAGAAAGAAGTAGAGAAGAACGAAGAAGAAAAATGCATAATGGACTTGTGAGAGCATCCAAAAAGTTATAAGATTAAATAGATTTCTCCTCTTTTAAATAGGACTTCCGGATAATTTACCCATTTTCCAATAACTTCTTAGTGAGATATAGGAGTTTTGGTCAATTGGACTAATCACATTGATTAAGTATAACTCATGTTGTTGATGAGGCAAAACAGTTATAACCAAAAGTTTGGTATCATGGAACCAATTTAGCATAATTTTATAAAATAAACAACACTTTATTGCCTAATCAACATTGCATTACTGTTGCATGACCTGTTTTTTATCTTTTAATAATAATCTTATAATAATTAAAGTTATCTAAAGAAAAAAAAATGTGGCTGTTCTCTAATTATTGTAGTGAAACATTGCGTAGGCCATGCTGAATAAATAATTATGTAAATTATGTCACACGCCCTTGAATATATATTTTTTTTTCCAATTAAGCCCTTAAGTTAAATTTGGTTCAATTAAACTCTCTAACTTTTTGAATTTGTTTACCTTAGTCCTTCTATTACATTCTATATTTTTGGTGGTTAAGTACATTAATTAAAGAATAAATTAATGAAATTAATCTTCATTTTCCTAATATAAAAAAAAATCGTAGAATCAACATTTTTTTATGTTAATGATTTTTTTTTTATATACTATGAAATTTTAGAATTAAATTTTATTAATTTATTTTTTAGATTGATCTTATATCATATATTAAATTATCAAAAGTTGTCCAAAATATAAAAAAGTCTAAATTAAGAGAAATTATTTTTTATTTCTCAAGTAATGCCATGTGGTACTCCAACTTGATATTCATTAGTTAAAATAGTAGGACCCAATACTTTTTGTTTGGTTTTTGAGAAATAACTTAACAAGTGTCAAGTGATAAATGGTTTTACTCCTAAATTAAATTAACTAAAAAGTTTAAAACTTATTTGAATAAAAATTTAATTTAAAAACCTAATTAAAAAAGGAAAAAATTATGGATACATCCCTTTACATGTTTGCGTTAGAGTTCTAGAGCACTAAATGTTTGTTTGGTAATTAAAATCCCAAAGATTTCAAACCTTAGAAGAATAAGGAAATATTTTAATTTAAAAGATAAGAATAACCTTGCAACCATAATTTTTTTTTCTTTCCCCAGAACTCTCTTTGTCTGTGACGTTTTCTCTATATGCTTCAGATCTAGAGGTTGTCATTGTCTCTGTCTTCCACCGCCACTGCCACCGTGTGCTATTGTCCATCAATCACAACCACCATCTGCCACCGCCATCGCCATTGTTCACCACCGTCGTAATCCCTCAAATATCATTTTATTCATATCTCTATGATATTCATTTGCGCAATGAAATTCCTTGCACAATCTTCCTTGATTTATTTTTTTCATCATTCTCTTTCTCTTTTTTATCTCTTCTCCATTGTTCTTTGTTCCTTATATATTGCACAATAAATTTTTGCTGTTGTAGTGAAATTTTACCGAGACACTAAGTGAAATTTAACTTAAATTTCATCATTTTATAACACTTAATTTGAAATTTTTAGATATAAATTTGAAATTAGGTTGCTAATTTTCATAATTGAATCTTAAATTTACAATTTTTAGTTTCTTAATAAAAAAATTCGAAGTCTAGTAGTGAGGTTTCAATATGCAAAACTAAATGAAATTTCACTGTGTTTTCATTGACTTTTTACAGTGAAATTTCATGCATTTTTTTTTTAATAAAAATTTTATATTGTTTACGGATCTTATTTCACAGATCTTGATGAAAAAATTATAAGAATATGAATTTGGCAGAAAATAGATATAAAATCAGAAGTTATTTACTTTTAATATTTTCAAAATCACTCAAAAAGTAAAAAAACTATTGTTTGGGGTATTTTCGTAAAACGCATTGTGGAAGGAACTAATATTGAAAAGTTTACTGCCCTTATTCTTTTAAAAATTTTGAACCATAGAGTTGAAAAAAAATTGGATTATTTATACAAAGACCTCTTAAATTATTAAGGAATATCACTTTGATTCTATAAACTATACAAGCATACAAATAGATTCCTAAATTATTAAGAAGCATCACTTTACTCCATAAACTGTAAAAGCGTACATATGAACCTTTTATACTTTTTTTTATAGTTTAAGGAATCCATTTGTACGATTTATAGTTTAGAAGACAAAGCGATATTTCTTAATAGTTTAATGATCTATTTATTTATTTTTATAATTTAAGAGGTTAAAGTGATATTTGTCAATAGTTTAGAGAGTTCCGATGTACATAACCCAAAAAAATTCTCCAAAAGTGGGCTAAGTTTAAGGACTTCCAATAATTTACTATAAATAATTAATGGGTAAATTACAAATATACTTCCTGAGTTTTCCTTAAAATACGGATTGTCTCATATTGTTTGAAAAATTATAAATACCATCTTCTCATAATTTTGTATTTAATAAAATTAGTTGAAAAAAATAAGATTATTAACTGTCTCCTATACAATAATAAAGTTATTTGAATTATTATTTAAAATAAATTTATGATATCATTAAAAATTATTAATTAATTTTATGATTTATTTATTAATAAAAATAGACTATTTATATGAAATTTGAAACTTCAAAAGATGAGATGTAATTTTCAAAAGGCCGCAACTTCTCTCCAGTTCAAATCGGATTAGAGATTGTTGTTGCGTCTCTATGAGCTGACCACGGAGCTCGCACCAATGATCTGAATCATCCAATGTGTAGGGCTAGTTGAGTATTACATCCCTGCAAAAAAAAAAAAAAAAAAAAGAAAAAAAGAAAAGAAAAAAAGAAAAATATTGATCGGATATCGATAGTCACTTAATCAAATTATATTTTTGTCAATGGTAAGTATGATTTTTAAAATAAATTGTTTATACAAATGTGATATGATTAAGTGACTATTGATATCCGATCAATATGATTTTTTACAGAGATGAAATACTCCACGAGATTTACAAATTGAACAATTTAGATTATCAATGCCAACTCCATGATAGGCCTACGAAGGCTCAATAGCACCCTTTAGTTGGGGTAACTAGTGAGGAGCCTCTCTCTTTTCAAAATTATATAAGATAATTTATATTTGAGTGAATTTTAGAGATGTATTTATAATTTACTCATCAAAAAACAAGTTAGGGTCTCAAAATTGGAAACTTAAAATTTACCTAGAAATAAATATATGTGATAGAGGTTGAATTGATAAAATATAAAATTGACATATAAAATAAATTTAAGCTATTAATATAAAATTCTCAATAATTTATAAATTTTTATGTTGGATATATAGTATTAATGTTTCTTCAGTAATTTAGGTTAGGTTTGGCATTCCTTAAAAAAATTAAAAAGTCAAAAAGTCACTATTTTATTTAAGTCATATCATCTCTGTACTACATCATTTCAAACACAACTCATATTTTATAAAAAATCATTTATTTAGAACATCCCAAACAACCCTTAATCGTACCCAACCCATATTTCATAAAAAATCATTTGTTTAGAACATTTCAAACAACCTCTTAATCATGTATGACAAAAGGAATATCGTAAGAGAATAATGCTAAGTATCATGAAAAAAATATTATGAAAATGATTGTGAAAGATTCTTCACTATTAAATTATACATACAAAAAAATAATACACATTAATCAAAGGATGAAAATTTTTCATGAAACATTTCATAATTTTTTTTTTCGTGAATCCTAATCTCTGTGTTTGGTTTGAGTTTTCTGGATTAAATTTTTTGAAAACTGAGTTTTTTGATTTTCGTGTTTTTTTGTTTTTAGTGAATATTTTTAAAATTTTAAACATTTTTTTACTTTTTTAGATGCATCTTATTTAGATGTGTCTAAAAAGTAAAAAAAATTGTGAAAAAATATTTTAAAAAATTAAGAAATACATAAAAGTACAAAAAATATACTAAATTCTTGTATTTTTGTTGTATTTTTAATATTTAGTGAATTTTTAAAAGATTTTTTTATAATTTTTTTATTTTTTAGGTGTATTAATATTAGGTGTGTCTAAAAAATAAAAAAATTACATATAATATTAAAAAAATTTAATAAAAATAAAAAAATACAAAAAATAATAGTATAAAATTTTCTGAAAACTATTTTTAAAAAATAGAAAGTAAACAAAGCGAATATTATTCATGGTAGGATATCCATATCCATTAGGACCCGTGACACTTCGCAATTTTTAATTCGTTTAACTGGCTTAGAGAGAGAGAGAGAGAGAGAGAGAGAGAGAGCGGCAAAGCGTTTGGTCTTGTTTTCGTACCCACCGAGGACACTCAGAGAGTATCGATAGATATCATATCATACACGCAACGCAAGAGAGAGGGGAGGGAGAGAGAGAGCGTTTTGTGGTGGTGGCCGGTGTGGAGAGAGCTACCAAGGCAGCTGAGCTTTCTACATCAGTCTCGCCGTCCCTACAAAACCATACAAAATCAATTTCATTGCTTCCTTACCCATCTATCTATATATATATATATATATTTATATATCTGAATGTTAATGAGTATTGCATCGACATCTTCCTATTTCGCTCTCTCAGATTTCTGAACCCTTGTTCTGCTTTTAACCTTTTTTTTTCTCTCTGATTGGGTCGTTCATGGCTTCTTCAATGTCGAATACTAACGGGTATGCCACTTTCGTCAGCGAAAACGAAATGGGTAAACGTGAGAAGGTCATTATCGATACAGATCCTGGTATTGGTCAGTGGGTTTTTCCTACATTTGCTTATATATACATATACATCATACATTTGCTTATATATCATCACTTTTTTTTTTTAATTTAAATTAATTTTCTTGATTCTTCAATTATACTTGGGTGTAAATGTTGTTATATGTTTTGACTTTTTATTTATAATGGGGTTTTTTGAATTGATTTTTGAATTGTGTTAGTTGAGATTTTCTTTCTCCTTATGAAGAACAATTAAATCTAAGGTCTTACCAAGTGCTTGTTTTGAATGATTATTCATTCTTAATGGCTATAGAAAATATTTCAAACTTATTATAATCTGTACTTTATTTCAGTTTTAGGAGTTTATAGAATATGGGAATTGAAGAAAGTGGTCTAGTAATACTGTAAATAAGTTATAGGGATCCAACTATTGGTTTCTTTTCATATGCTGTGTGAACAAGCCACCATGTCATTGAAGATTGAAGATTGTAGATGAAATGGACTTACTTTTCTGTGGAATAATCATAGTTTAGGGTTCTTTTTAGCCAAGGGGAAATTAGCAGTTAGTAGTAGAACATCTTGAAAAGTATAGTACTATGTATTTAAAAAAAATTCTTCTTTTTATTTATTTATTTATTTAAAATTACCATCCATTTTGAACTCCGACATGTAATTGTTTCTTTTTCTTTCTTTTTTATGTTACGAGAAATGTGAAAGGAAAATTCACTTTCACATCGAAATTATGATATTGTTGAGCATTTGGATTATACTTATTTTAATTGAAAAGCCCAATCCATTCTTCTCCTTAAAACCTAGGTGTTAAGGAGAGGGAAATTGGAGCTTATAACTAGCACAGAAAGGGCAACTCCAGGCGACGTGGGACACATTCCAACATTTTTTCAAATCATTTATTTTATTTTTTTGGACACAATAAAGAAATTTTTTTACCTTCAAGCATATTTTGATTTCTTAAACAAAATTTCTTTTTCTACTCCTTCCTTTCTTGCTAATATTTACTTTTAGTAATGCTACGTGCACTGAAAACTATAAAAAGAAGAGTAGAGCGTAGAAAAATCATTGAGTGGCCTAGATTCATATCACATAATGAATTTGGCTCACACAATGATTTTTCTCTGCACTTTTCTTTGATTTTTTTTTTTTTGGTGGTGCATGTTGCATTTTTGTTTTACTTTAAAGCAAATTTTTGCTTTCCAAAACTAAATTTTCTTTTCTTCGCCTTCCTTTCCTGTAATATTTATTTGTAAACAAAATGGCAGAGAGAGAAGTGGGCTTTTGTAGGAACTATTTCCCATTAAAAAAACTGAACTTCCAAGACAAAAGATCATGTAAAGATATTTCCTGTAATCTAACTGTCAAACAACTTTGATTTTTCTTCATTTCACGATAAAACATTCGCTAGAACCAAGAATTCTTTGTGATGAATCGTTCAATAGGAAAGATTACATTTCCCATGAATTTATCAAGAACACATTTTTTATTAAAGCAAACACATTACTGGATATGTTAATCCAATTCAAAATGTTGTGAGATGTGAATAGGAGTTTTGTTGTTTTACAGATGATAGCATGGCTATCTTCATGGCCTTTCAAAGCCCACAGCTGGAGGTCTTAGGTTTAACCACAATATTTGGTAATGTTAGTATAGAAGGTGCCACTCGCAATGCATTGCTTCTGGTATGTAATTAGTTGATGCCATTTTCCTATACAATTATATATATATATATATATATATATATATATATATTTCTCATAATCTCAGTTCTTTCATGTTTTTCGATCATGTTCATGATCAATTACTATTTTTGATTTGTAAAAGGATAGTGTGAGATCGCAGGATATCCAGGTGTTCCTGTGGCAGAGGGTAGCCCTGAGCCTCTGAAGGTAACTGCTTTTACATTTAATTTTAAGATCAAATTGGACTGGATGGAATTAATACATTTTTTTTTTTCTCCCTTTCTAGTGCTTAACATGCTCAGTCCTTTCTTTTATAAACTAGATAGCTTTGGAGTTCCGTGGTTGCATATATATATATGTGTGTGTGTGTGTGGGTGCTCTGTGTAGACAGACATGCATATGATTATTATTTATTTATTGATAAGGGAAAACAGACATGCATGTGTAGCACATGCACACACAAACAGAGTGTAAATGACTCTATGAATAAATAACTAGTTGTTTCTATTTAATTTTTTTATGCTATGAGTTAGGATGCATTGGTTATCTTAAAATAGGTTGTCAATGACTCTATGAATAAATAACTAGCTGAAACAACCAGTTTAAACAACTTGTTTAAAATAAAGACATAATAAGAAGGAAACTAACTGCCTTGGTAAGTTGTTATCAGTTTATCATATATTTATCTTTTCCCACCTTTTAAAAATAGCTCAAAGTAGTAATATAGTACTTAATATTTTTTTTCAATTGCAGTCAACTTTTCCTTTTCTGTTGTGGCATGCCCAAGAACTCATTCTATGATATGACAAGAACAGTTCCGTTTCTTTTACAAAATCCAATCTTAATTCTTGCTTCATGATATCTACATTTGTGGAATTTGTATTCGGCTTCGATTCTGGAAAGGGAAATTTTTTTATTTTGTTCTTATTATAAATTCTGTTATTGATTTTTTTTTTTTTTAAAAAAAAAAGAAAATGAAAAAAGAAGGTGATTGGAGAGAAGGAGAAAGGATAAGGCTGACATTATTTTATCTGAAAATATGGCTTTACAAAGAGCTAAATGGGGAAGTAAAGTACTCATGTAACCATCCTAATTAGTTGCGTTAAAGTTTGGTTTGTTGAACCACTACATTAACGTACTCTTGAATATGTGGATCTTGTGTGTATAGTCCATTAAAAATTCTGGTTTTATTATAGTACACTAGACTAATATTTGGAAAGTTTTTGAACTATTCTTCATTTTTTCATTACCATTATTGACAAACAGCTGCTTCTACTGTTTGATGATTGTTTTGACTGCTTGAGTTTGTTGATGTTACAATTTGAAAAGTTTATATTAATAGATTAAATGGACAATCCTAGAATCCTAGAAAAGCACCAGCTATCTGTAGTGTATTATGCTGCACTGTCATCTGTTGTCTCTGACACAATTCGGATTCAACGAGATGAAGTCTATGTAAACTTACTAGGGATTAGTTTCATGGTTCCTTATTCACCATTCTACTCAATTTACAATCACTTTTGGCATTCATGATTACTAAGGCTTAACTAAAGGCTGCACACCATATCTACCCATCACAGCTCCCTTTGCCCAGATTTTTGAAGCATCAGATTCTAAACTATGACTATGTGGCAGTATGGTGTCTTATTCAATGTGATGGGACTATAACCAGTATATGAAGGATGCAAATGGGGGTTTTCTATATTTCAATACACTAGCTTGGCCTGTCATTTTATTTTAATTTATTTTTAAATTCATACATCTTATGTTGGTGGCATATAATTGGTTAGTTATGTAATATCTTAATGGGAGCACTGTATGGCATACACATTTGACAGACTCTGGAAACATTTCATTAGATATTAATGTGTACTAATTGGATGTTGTTTTATCTAACTAAAAAATTTAGATCTATAGGTTTTTACTCAATAGTTATATCTTTATTAAAGTTTAATTTATAACTCTCTACTTACCAGATTAGTATTTAACAAAGATTTATACTACTAACTTAATTGGTTTATTTCTTTCTGTTTTGCAAAAGTTTCTTACCAAGATTTTTATTAGATTTTTCATTTGATTCTTGATCGTTTTCCGGCTTCCATTTCTCTTATTCTGGTAACTATATTGTATTATGCTTAGCATGTAATCTGCTTTGGAACAGGGGGGAAAACCACTTGTTGCAGACTTTGTTCATGGTGCAAATGGATTGGGGAACACAAATTTACCTCCTCCAAAATCCAAGAAAATTGAGAAGACGGCATCAGAATTTTTGGTGGATATGGTTTCTGAATATCCTGGTGAAGTTTCCATACTTGCACTGGGGCCGTTGACAAATTTGGCTAAGGTAAATTTTAGCATTTTTTCCTCCCTCCCATTCACTGTCACGAGTATCACATTTTCAATCTTCTCTCGTTTGCCCTTGACACTGATGTACTCAATAAGGATTTATTTATTTGAATTTTTGATCAGGCTGTTAAAAGGGACTCATCCTTTGCAAGCAAGGTGAAAAAAGTTGTCATCCTTGGTGGATCTTTCTTTGCATTGGGAAATGTCAATCCTGCTGCTGAAGCAAATGTAAGTAGTGATCAACATACTACTACATTCCCTTATAATCTGTTACATACACTACGAACCAGAACATTTCTTACTGTCAAACAATTCTATTGTAGATGTATTAAATCTTTTGAGATTTGGAAGTATATGAAGCTTTAGACTTTAGGGGTGGTTTGGCCAATGCTTTTTAGTAGCTTTTTTGCTCTTTTACTTTTTATGGACAAAGTTGTTACTAAAAGAACTGATGCATTTGACAAATGTTAAAAAAATTGTTTTTAGCTATTGGGAAAGCTCAAGTGGGATTTGGAATTTTTTTATTTGTCTTAGTAAAGTTTTTGTGTTTTTTCTTTTGTTTTAGTTTTTAGATTCTTCAAGACTAGAATGACCTAAAAAGTAAAATTTTTAAAAAATCACTGAAGATGAGTTCTAAAAAAAAATGTCTTGATTAGCACTAGGTGAACAGGGTGGGCTTTGTTAAAGAAGTGCCTTTTTTCCTGTGTCACCTAAATCAGCTAAAACCAAACAACAAATTTTTATTTTTTTGCTTAAATAGCAGAAAAGCAGTTTTTTAAGCAAAAACCAAACAGGGAATTCTATTTCAGTGGAACTCATTTTCAAAGTACAAACAATAAAATAAAATATAAAAGTTGAAAAACAAAAGAAGAGTGAAAAAAAGGGAAGACTTTGGGCATCTTGCTTGCCTTATTAAGTAAGTTCGTTTTAAGACAACTGCTGCAGGCTTGGCAGCTGATGTTGCCATAGCAGCACGTGTATATAACCACTAGTGTTAGTTTTCAGGGTCAGTTTCACACTATCTGTCTTTTCTAGGGATTTTTTTATTTTTGCACTAAGCAACTCGAGCGAGGGAGTTCTAGTTTTCGGTCAATCAAATTCAACTTCAGCTTAATGCAGAGAAAATATACATTTGTTTATTGACTTGCAGATCTATGGGGATCCAGAAGCAGCAGATGTTGTGTTTACATCTGGGGCAAATATTGTTGTTGTTGGCATAAACATAACAACTCAAGTCAAATTGACAGGTCCAAGTTCACCTTTGATTTTCTTTGTTCTAGTTTTATCTCGTGTACTGCTCATTATGATATGGGATTTATTCTCCACTAAATTAAATCTATATTACTGTTTCAGATGCTGACCTTGATGAATTGAGGCTGTCTCAGGGAAGACACGTTCAATTAATCAGCAAAATGTGCAAATTCTACAGAGATTGGCATGTTGCATCTGACGGAGTCCATGGTAATCTTAGGTTGCTTTTGTATTTAGGGATTTGAAATGCATGGATTTGACATTAATCATTCCAAGAGAACAATTCAAATTTAGATTTGTTTGTTGACCTATGAATTTCAAGATTAAATTAAATAGCTTTTTCATGATGGATTTAAAATAACTAATACAAAAACAGTTATTTGAAATCATTTTTAGCATTCTGCTTCTGACTTCAATCACTTCTGTTTCAACTTACCTTCTTGAATAGTATTTTTATCCACCTATAATACCTAACTCTCCAATATTTTATGCAATTCAACATCATATCTCTTGAATTGAAATCCACGTCCATCAAAACGGACCCTTATATTCATAAATTGGATGGTCGTAAAATTGCACTGTTTAATTCTTAATTGAAATCAATTATAAACTTAATTGAATTAACAGTTTAAAGTTGATAAATTCAGGGATTTTCCTTCATGACCCAGTCAGTTTTGTGGCACTGGTTCGGCCAGATCTCTTTACGTACAAGAAAGGGGTTGTGCGAGTTGAGACACAAGGGATATGTCTGGGGCATACACTGATGGACCAAGGACTAAAAATGTATGTTTTTAAAAGCACAATGCTCTTTTGGTGTATCTTAGCCTTTGTAGTTTTGTTTCTAATTTATTTTCTTGATAATATAATGCAGATGGAATTCAAGCAATCCATGGACAGGCTATTCCCCTGTTTCGGTTGCATGGACGGTTAATGTGGATGAAGTTCATAATTATATTAAGAATCTGTTGACCAAACCGTGAAATCTTTGCAAGTTGTGCTCTGCACCCCATGAAGATGTCGAAAACTTTGAAAATGTTGTGTTGTCTTTGGTTTCTTCTTGAAGAGCCTTTGGTGATTTCTTTAGTTCTTTGTTGGTATAACCCAAAATTTTGGGAGCAACGGGCTAATAATTTGATGGTCTCCTATTGCTAAAAATTTGCTGTAATTTATGAAGTACGTAAACACGGTAGTTATATAAGGGTTATTCAATCTAGTTAAAAATTTCAAATTTCATAATCTTTACTTACCTCTCTGTTTAGTAGTTTAAATCTTGTTAGACCTGTTAATGATAAAGCCAAATGGAAAATCATAATTGTCGGGTCTGAGAAGAGGATTATCCCGAACGGCAAATAGAGTACAAGCCCATCTCCGATGGGCTTGATGAAATCCAAGCCCATCAGACATTGGGCTATTACCGAATATACACAGCAATATGGAGAGTATGCCGGTTTTAGGCTACCCCGAGCAAAGTCGGCTTAACCAGGTCAGGCAAATTCGGATTGTCCTTTTAATAAAAGGGTGGTAGGGAGATGGGCCCTGAAAGAGTAATAATGAGGGGCTAGGCTACATAGAAAAAATATCGAGAAGAATAACGATATAAAAGGAGGGAAGCCCCAGGAGGTATGTGCGAAGAACCTTGTATCTCAAAAAACTAGAAAACACCAATCTTTTTACAGAGACTAACTTGTCCGTCGGAGTACTAATTCTGGCACTACCGTTCGGAGTTTTATTTCTATTTCAGGTGATAGCTGGGAAGATTATCAAAGAGCTTGTTTGGATTAGAGGAGATGAGTATTCCATATCCACTTCCACACAATTGGCGCCGTCTGTAGGAATACTTAAACTCATCTATGGCAAGTCCAAACCAAGATCTTCTAGTCATTGGAGTCGATAATACTACAACAGGAGCAATTTTAGGCCTAGAAGAAACCCTCGCAAGGAGGTCTTTGAATTTTGACTTGCTAACCCTATTTCAACGTTCAACATCCACAAAGAATGCCATACAAATATTGATGAATCGGGTGCAACGTAGTGAATAGCGTCTTGAACACATGGCGGCGAAAAATGAGCGCCTGCGTTATTAGTTGGTAACAGTATGCCAGACTCTTCGTGGGAAAAACCCAGAAAGCAAGGCCAAGTAGACGCGCCTAGTTCGTCAGATAGGGGAAGTCCTCCGTAAGTGCGTCATGGGCGAAAGAAGAAAGACGATGATTTAGACTCAGAGGACAAGCACGATCCTTTTATACGACGTATTGCCAAGGTCGTCTTGTTTAAGAAATTTAAAGCACCATCGTTCACTCTTTATGATGGAAAGTTGGATCCCACAGATCACGTGTGTCATTACAAGCAAGCAATGATATTGTATGCAGATGACAAGGCACTTATGTCTTGGATATTCCCTAGCAGTCTGGGACAGCTTGCCGTTAGATGGTATTACAAGCTCGAGTCAACTTCGATTGAGAGTTTCCATCAACTCCAAAAATCCTTTAGGGTTAGGTTCATTACCAATGAGACCTAGCCGAAACAGACAGACTCATTGTGGGTAATGAAAATCAAGACTAATGAAACCTTACGTGAGTATTCAGTGCGCTATTGGGAGTGTTTTAATTTGGTGGATGATGATTGCAACGACTCCGTGGCAATCACAACCTTCAAGATGGGATTGCATCCCGATAGCTCGCTCAGGAGTTTGCTGACTCGAAAACCTCCCAAGACAGTCTAAGTAGAAGAGTACTGCAAAGTGGAAGATGATGCAATACAAGTTAAAGCCGGATTGTAAGCTGTAGAAACGACAACACCTATCTTGGTACAACCACTGACTATTGCACCGCCAGACAAAACCCTATCAATGAGGAGCCCAAAGCCAAGAGGCCGATCAGAAAGGGAAAACCGCCGAGATTTACACCGACACAACAAGCAATACCAAGTAGAAAACAAGCACTCTAGGCAGTCAGATAAGAAATACACAGAGCTGTCCGAGCCGATCAGAAAGATTATGCTAAAAATCCAATATCTGGCTTCCTTCAAATGGTCGACCAAGATGGCTGGGCCCCTTGACATGAGACGCCGAGACTTGAAATACGACTATCACAAAGACTATGGGCACACAACCGACAAATGTTACACCCTGAAGGATTATGTGGAAGATTTGGTCCAAGGTGGCCGACTGATTGAATATCTCCCAAAAAAGGATGACCCACCAGGTGTATTAGTTGTACGCCCCGATTCACCTCTAATTAGGGTAATCCACATGATATATAGCTTACCTCTACCAAACAAGGTGAATACGATCTAGTCACAGCGATCTTGCCAACCCATTTCCGAGCCCAGTACATCATCCAAACGGCAGCGATTGTCGAATGAAATTAGCTTCTCTAATGCCGATCTTGAAGGGGCCACTGTGCCTCATGACAATGCCCTCGTGATCGAGTTGCGAGTAAATAAATTAACCATTGGGCGTATCCTGGTTAACCAGGGGAGCACCTTCGAGATAATGTACTATAAAACGTTTCTCAAACTCGGCTTTAAAGATGTAGATCTCATACCGGCCGATTACCCCCTTTTTGGTTTCAATGCCAATCTGGAATACCCCTTAGGCAAGATCGTGTAACCGGTGTGGGCATGCACCAAGACACTAGAGGTTGAATTCCTAGTTCTCAAGCTCCCATCACCTTGTAATATAATCATAGGTCGAGCATGGCTCCACGCAATGTAGGCTATACCGAGTACTTACCACAAGCTCCTTCGATATCCGACTCAATTTGGTGTTGAGCAAATCCGCGATTCACAGAAATCGGCAAAGGATTGTTATCTCACTGCCGCTGAGAAAAGGCCAAAGGAATTGGAAGTGAATTCAATTGAAATTTCGAATCAAAAGTGTCTGGAGGATGTTGGGAAACTTCTGGTTGAGAAAGTAACAGAGGATCTGGACCGAGTACAAATCAATGATGATCCTAAAAAAATCTTTAGTTGGTATAAGTCTTAATCTTAATGTCGCCGAGCGAAAAGAGTTGTTTTCCTTCCTCCTCGGTAGCATCGATGTTTTCACTTGGTCAACCTACGACATGCCAGGGGTAAACCCTGACATAGCTATGCATAACCTGAATGTTAACCCCAAATTTAAGCCTGTCGCTCAATGAAGCCACTGTTCAGCTGCCGAGCATGCCATGATTGTAATTGATGAAGTTGACAAGCTATTGGACGCTGGGGCAATTCGCGAAGTTACATACCCCACGAGGTTATCCAACACTGTTATGGTAAGGAAGAAGACATGGTCGTGGCATGTTTGCGTAGACTTTACGGATCTAAACAAGGCCTGCCCCAAGGATTATTTTCCTTTACCTAGAATTGATCAATTTGTGGATGCAACTGCCCAATACTATTAGGGCATGAGTTTCATAGATGCTTACAGGGGTTATTACCAAATTGCCACGAATCCAGCCGACCAAGTCAAAATAGCATTCCTCACTCCTAGGGGAATCTATTGTTACCAGGTCATGCTCGTTGGACTGAAAAATGCTAGGCAACATATCAGAGATTGATCACTGCCATGTTCGAAGATCAAATCAGCAAAACTATAGAAGTCTACACCGATGATATGGTGGCGAAATCCAAGGAAAAGAAGGCACACTTAGCCGATCTTGCTACCATTTTTGATATTCTCTGGAAATACAAAATGAAGCTCAATGCCTCAAAATGTGCATTCGGTATTGGTCAAGAAAATTCCTTGGCTATATTGTCTATTATTGTGAAATTGAAACTAACCGGAAACAAATTAAGGCTATCATGAAGCTTGGCTCACCAGGTTCGGCCAAAGAAGTTCAAAAGCTAATGGAAATGGCTGCAGCATTGAACAGATTTATCAGTCAGTCCTTAAATCGATGTAGGCTATTCTTCCATACACTTCGGTAGGGCAAACTATTTAAATGGACTCCAGAATGCCAAACCACTCTAGAAGGGTTGAAAGCCTATCTCAGTTTCATTCCGCTTTTGGCCACCTCCTTGCCAAGCAATGTGCTTATTTTACCTCTTACGGTATCCAAATGGGTAGTAAGTACCGTCTTGGTGGACGCCGAAACCCGATATCTACCCCAGGAGAAGTTAATCCTAGCCCTTGTAGTGGCCACTAGAAAACTAATGCATTACTTTCAAGCATATACCATTAAGGTTCCAACGGATCACCCCCTCCATTCAATCCTCCGCAAAGCAGAATCATCGGGGCGAGTTTCCAAATGGGTGTTGGAACTCGATCAATACGACCTCCAGTTTTCACCAAGGATGGCTATTAAAGGGCAGGTCCTAGCTGATTTTGTTACCAAGTTTACTACACCACAAGCCGAGCTAGATCAGGGCCAGCTGACTTCCTAGTCACAGCCATAATAGAGAATGTATGTCGATGTTATCTAGCAGTTGTATTGCGATGGGTCATCCAACCAGTGCTGCAGTGGGGCAGGAGTAGTTATTATGACCCCTGAAGGAGCAATGGTAGAGCAATCGATTAAACTTGGCTTCAACGCCTCAAATAACAAGGCCGAATATGAAGCCCTGTTGGTCGGCCTTAGAAACTCGCTTCAAATGGGAGCTAAATGGCTGCAAGTCTTTTGTGACTTGAAATTGGTTATAAACCAGTTGAAAGGTGAGTATGCCGCTAAGAATGACCGCATGGCGGCCTACATAAAGAGATAGCCAACTCCTTGCTCATGAAATTTGATAGCCATGAGCTGAATCAGATTACTTGTGATTAGAAAAGACACATTGATTCTCTCGCCTGCTTTGCGTTGGCAGTAAACTCAGAAGTTAAGCGTACTATTGAAATGAGATTCATTCTGAAGCTGAATATCAGTGCCCTAGAGTATCCCGCTGTAAACACCATTTAAAGGGGGTCGAGTTGAATGGATCCCATTGCTGCATTCCTTGCTTTGGATAAGTTTCCAGAGGAGAAGAAGGAAGCCCACAAGTTGCAGAATAAGGCTTTGAGATATTACCTGGATCCTCAGGGAAAACTTTATAAAAAGCTCTCTGGGCCATATTTAGAATATGTCCATCCTGACAAGATTGAAGATTTTTTGGCTGAGATTCATGAAGGCAGTTGTGGTGCTCACTCAAGAGAAAGGTCATTGGCTCACCGGGCCGTCACGCAGGGGTATTGGTGGTTGACCATGCATACTAACGCTGAGAATTATGTTAAGAAATGCGAACAATGCCAGAAGTTCTCTCCACTAACACATTTGCTTGCTGAAGAATTGAACTTCATGACCAGTCCTTGGCCTTTTGCTCAATGGGGCTTGGACATAGTTGGGCCACTGCCAAGAGCTCCAGGCAATAAGCAGTCTCTAATTGTTACTACTAATTATTTCATGAAGTGGGTTGAAGTAGAACCATTGGCACATATATAGGATGTAGATATCAAGCGCTTTGTTTGGAAGAATATCATTACTCGATTCGGCATACCCAGGGCGCTTATTTTTGATAGCAGCACTCAGTTTGACTGCGATGCCTATCGGGAGTTGTGCGATATGTATGGCATTCGACCTTATTTTTCTTCACCAGCTTACCCACAAAGTAACAGACAGGCAGACGCTTCCAACAAAGTAGTCCTGGACATATTAAGAAACGTTTGGAAAAAGCCAAGGGCAAATGGGTTGAGGAGTTGCCGAGTGTATTGTGGGCCCATCGCACTACGTCAAGATGTCCTACGGGAGAGACCCCATTTGCCTTGTGTTTTGGCAATGAAGCTATTATCCCTCTAGAGATTGGCCTACCAACCCTTAAATTAGAGGCCTTTAACACAGGCTGAAATAATATGATGTTGGCCTTGGATATGGAGTTACTTGAAGAATGTTGAAAGCAGGCCCTTGTGACTATGGCGCGATATCAACAGCAACTTGCTAAATCATACAATCAACGAGTGCATCTGTGCCAGTATGCTCCTGGAGAGTTGATCCTTAAAAATGTACTTTCTACTGCTAAGAATCCTAGGCATGGTAAACTTGGCCCCAATTGGGATGGTGTAGACTCCCCATTTTTGACCGCCCTTAAGACTTGGGCACTATTGATGGTTTACTTAGTGGAGAAAGGTGTGCAGGGCAAAGGTTTAGTTTCTTCGGCAAGGAGAGAGTCAAATCTCAACTTCATACCCCTTTTGGACCAAAACAATCTTGATCAAAAGATTTTAGACCTTGAAACCCTCTCTTTCAAAATGTTTTGAAAATAAAGTTCCTACGATGGTTCGACGCTGCATTTCATTAAATGTTGCGCTTTTCGGTAAACCGAGCATGGGCGAAGTGGAAATGAATGAAAGGGAGTTGAAATCTTTGAAAAATCTTTCAAAACACCTTGTTTAGGGGTTTGGAGTTGAGGAAAATTGGAGAAGAGGGAAGAAACCAAGTTGAAGAAGAAGGTAGGTATGAATTGCTAAGAGAGAGAGTTGAGCGGTCCTTGTTAAATGATGCCTATCTGTCTATACACTTGGATTTTAACTATGAGGCCATAACCGTTGGAAAGCTTACTTCTGGGGCTTCATTTTTCACTCAAGAATCTCCTAAAGCCAAGTCCGGATGGGGGAGATATGGTTGGTTGAAGTAGGGCATCAATCCGGTTGGACCGAAACTGCATGGCTTCACCAAAACAGGCATAACTTTTTGCACAGTTGGAATTTTAATGCAAGGCTGGTGCCATTGGAAAACTAACTTCTGGGGCTTCAATTGGACACTAGACGACCACTTTTTGACCTTTCCAGCCATTGGCCAACCACTTTTTTTTCCAGGAGAACACTTTCTGTCCTGAAAAACCAGAAAGAGTAGCTGGCTGACCAGAAAAAGTGGCTGGCCAACTACTTTCTCATGAAAAGT
The DNA here is from genome assembly GCF_055761805.1 of Camellia sinensis. Classification (NCBI taxonomy): domain Eukaryota; kingdom Viridiplantae; phylum Streptophyta; class Magnoliopsida; order Ericales; family Theaceae; genus Camellia; species Camellia sinensis. Next base: position 91,626,490 of record NC_138970.1, on the reverse strand, counting down.
GCTTGGCCGACCAGTAAAAGTAGTCGGCCGACCACTTTAACTGGTCGGCGGCCTTCCTGCATATTCTACAGGTCTTGTGGATGCCAGCTGTGCCAGCTGGAGGGCACAGACTGTATCCTCCATACACGTGAGGGATTTATCCAAGCTTCTAGCTTCTCCAAGAAGCTTTGGCTTTTGGTTTTTCTATAAGAGAGAGCCTCCTTCTCCATTCCACAGGTTCTGGAAATTGGCTGAGGGCCATACATACTCTCTCTCTATATCCCCCTCTTCCTCTCTATATTGAAGCCTTAAAGTGCATTTTCTTCACACTTGTGTACACAACTTCCTATCCAAACACTCTTGCCTTGTTGCTAAGTTGCTGGAGGGTCTTGTGGAGACTTCAAAAAGCTGGTTTTGGGCTGGAGCAAGTGCTGTTGTTGCAGTGCTTCAAGGGTAACCCCTTTTTCCCTTTTTAAGCTTTGTTTTGGTTACTCTTTGAGCCATCTTTGCATGCTTTGTTTGGTTTAGTGTTCAACTGTAAAAAGCTTTAGTTTTCAGTGTTTGAAATACTTGTTTAAGGCCTCTTTGGTGTCAGGGTTGGTCCATCCCCTTTTGTGCCTCATTTTGTATTATTTTGAGCGATCTCTTTAAGCCTTTGAGATCACCTTCTCTTGGCCTTTTAACCACTGAAATCCAGTGGATTTTCAGTGGGGGAAATGTGGTTTTAAGGCCTGAAATGAGAGGGGGTGGTCCCCCTTTCTCTTGTCTTGTTTGTATGTATAGAGGGTCTATCAAATGAGCATGTTTTTACACTTCTTCATGGCTTTGTTTAAGCTTGTTTTGGTGACTTTTGGGACCAGATATGACTCTATTTTTGGCTGGTTTGATTGTCTCTTGAGTGCATAATACACTTGTAGTGTAAATCACACAAACTAGCCTTGCATGCTTCATGAAGTAGCATGCCATTCTAGCTTGTTTTCTTTCTATTTCAGCATGTTTTTGGTGATGTTTTGCCATGTCATGACTCTGTTTTGGTTTGGTTTGGTTGGCCCTTGCATGCCTCATGCACTTGTAGTGCAATTCCATGAAATTACCTTAACATGCTTTGTGCTTTAAGCCATGTTTTTAGCATGATTTTGGCTCGACCCAAAGAAGCTTTTAGCCTTGTTTTACCATGCTTAAGGTCTGTTTGGTGTTATTTTGGTCATGCATGTTTGGTTTTGTATAGCTATGGTGTATTTGGCTTTGCTAGCCTTGTACTTTGGGCCCCCTGGCATGTCATATTTGAGCTATTTGCATGATATGGAATCATTTGGTAGGTAATTTTAGAACATAAAATTTTGCCATGCTCTCATGATTATCACTCTTTCATTGTGTTTAAGAGTTGTGCCCTTAATTCAGGAGCCTATCTTTCTTGCCATCTTTGTTGCGAGTTTAGCTTGTTTTTGCTAGCATTTTGACCTGCCTTAGGTCTGTTTTGAGTGCTTTAGGTCATTTGAGCATTGCTTGGTATGGTTGTAGTGTAAAGCCCTTGACTAGCTTTGTATTTCGGGTCTCTTGGCATGCTTTATTTGAGCTATTTGCATGATATGACATCACTTGGCAGATGATTTCAGTGCTTGTACCTATGCCATACTCTCATATTCGTCACTTTTTCATTGTGTTTGAGAGTTGACCTTTATGCCTTGTTGATGAGCCATTGCATGAGCACAAGTTCTTTGCCTTTTTGTGCCTAAGTTTTGGTGTGAAATGGCCTCTATTTGGGCATGGCTGAGGTCTGTTCATTTTAGTCTAAGTCCATTAAGCATGATTGATTGCATGTTGTTTGCATGCTATGTTGTCCATTGCATTGTGTATGCCTTGTCCTTTGCATTGTGTATGCTTAGGTCACATTACATTGAGTATGCCATCATTGCATTGTGCATGCTAATTGGTACTTGCATTGTATATGCTAGTTGTTGCATTCTTGTCCCTTGCATTGTGTATGCCATGTAGTTGCATGTTTGCATGCTTAAGTTATATTGCATGTTTGCCATGTTACTTGTGTTGCATTGTTGTTTGGAATAGGTATTAGTCCAAACGTGGGAAACGAGGGACGTTTCATACTTCAAGTGATGAAACGTGCCTCAATTCTCGGTCGCCAACACTCTTGATTCTACATGATAGAGTACTAGGCCTTATGTGTTTACTTGTGCATTAATTTTCATAATTGAATTGTGTAACTTTGCCTCTCGGCCATCATGCATTGAAATGCGCAATTGGTGGCCTGAGGGTCGAGAACCACACTCCCTTGAGTTCGTGACATGATAGGGAGGGTGGTTGTGCCCACATATGTTGCAGATACTTTGCCATGCCCTTTCTTGCTCTCTGTTGCAGCAAAGTGGAGACTAGCAGCAGCAACTGGTCGGCCGACTAGTATTACTAGCTGGCCGACCACTTTTTCTGGTTTTTTAGCACAAAAAGTGGTCGGCAGGTGGTCTCCAATGCTAACAACTGGTCGGCAGCATCTCTAAAGGTTCCCATGATGGAGTTTCAGCTTTCTGGAGCTTTGAGCAGTGTTCTGGAAACAGGTGCAAACAGAGGCAAGTGGGGGCATCGCGATGGATTTCCGAGCGAGGCGATTCAAGCATGCATGCATCCCTCGCCATGAGGCCATTTCAGTGCTTTTGTTAACTTAGAATAGTTGTTTGTTTCAATTCGTTTTGTAATAATTAATTAGCTTGTTAGTTAGTTAATTAAGGGATTTGTTTTATTTATTCAGACCCTCCGTCGAGAGGGCACAACTGTTGTAAATAAGTGTGCGTATGTGTGTGATGCATGTCTTCCAACCCCCATTTCTTTCTCCCTTTTATTTACCAGCTTACGATGGTTAGTTTTAGGGCATGTTTCAATTAGCATTCTTATGCTCGCATGTTTGCATCCATTCATCTGTCTTGCATGCACCAGGCTCGACGCATCATACTAACTGTATTGTATTTCAATTCCTGTTTGAATACATGTATTAAATTGCATTTCACATGACATTTTAGAATAGTCGAGCCTATCTTAGTTGCATTTTGTATGTGTTGCATTAGGCATTGTTGACATAGCTAGGATCATGCATTGATTTCTAACATAGCTTTTGTTTTGGCTCGGAGTACTCGGTAAGTGTTTATGTTTTAGTATCCTTGCATGTGTGTGAGTGACTGCCATGATAGCATGCTTGCCATGAGGCTAACTGCTTATGTGATATAACTGTCTGAATGCCTGTAGGTGAAGGTTGGATTACTTGAATTGGAACAACTCATTGATTGCGAGTTTTAAGCCCATTTGAGAGTGGCAAATCACCATGTTTTCTAAGCCCACTTGAGGGTGGCAAAATCCGCATTTTAGCCTACTTGCGAGTAGCAAACCGCTTTCAAAAACAAACATGAGATGTTTTGTTCCAACTTAGGCGATCCAGTCTATACTTGTATGCTGTGCGCGTCACATAGTAATTCTAGGTTAATAACTAGAATAAGAGCATATGTGTTTTCAAAAAACAAGATATCATGTTAGTAAAGGCCGATCTTTGATCGGGCGAGTAGGGGTGCTCATTGCATGACCTTCCCCTCTCGTACCCAAGTTCCCGAGTTGAGGCAACTTTGGTGATGACGGATACGTGGCCTTAGGCACGAGTCAGGGTTTTCTAAATTTCCCAAAACAAAAACATGTAGGTGGCGACTCTGTATTTGGCAAAGTAGTCCATGTTTGGCACTTCTTTACTAAAATCAATTTTCTAAAATGATTTGCCGGATTTGGACTCTTTGGTGATTTATCGGTCTTGCATTGCACTTTGCAAGACTAGATTCAGAACCGTGACATTGAGTCTGAACTGTAGTGAGCCCAATGAACAAAACGAGATTTTCCCGGGACGTTCGGGCGCGTCTACAGATGGCCCCTACAGAATTGATTCCATCGCCAGGGCAGGGGCATATCAACTCTTAGACATAAACAGCAAAAAGTTATCCCAACCTTGGAGTTCTACTCATCTCAGCAAATGTTATCATTAGTATTGATGGTTATGTTAATAGTAATATTCATCGGCTTTTGTGTGTAATACTACTTTGTATGCATATAGAATCAATGTTACAAGATATTATTTTGCTTGTTTATTTAATTTTGATTGCCTTACTTTTATTCAAAAGCGCTAGCAGTAAAGCCTCCGAATTTAGAGCGCTCTTCGTGCTCGGCATGAAGGGCCACCATCTAAGCCTCCAAATTCAGAGCGCTCTTCGTGATCAGCACGAAGAGCCATCATCTAAGCCTCAAAATTTAGAGCGCTTTTCATGTTCGGCACGGAGAGCCATCAGTAAAGCCTTCGAATTTGGAGTGCCCTTCATACTCGACTTGAAGGGACATTAAGCCTTTAAATTTGGAGCATCATGTAAAGCATTATTTTCCAATAAGATTTGGAGTCATAACTAACTTGGCGAAGGTAAACAAATGAAATTAACATTTGTATTAAATAAAACATCATGACATTCATGTTAAATTTCAGGAACATTGTTTTTTCCTAAGGCCGATTGGCATCCTAATTACATGGATAAAACCCAAAGAATTAAACTATTTATTACACCGGTTAGCTCTGCTCAGGGTTCATGACCTCCTCTTCATTATCCATTTTTTCGGCGTCATAGGCTTCAAATGACATTACATAGCTCTAATAGAGCGGCGAAGCAGAATCCACACCTGTCGCTTGGAGAGCTTTTTTCCACCCATGTTTGAACCCCCAATTTTTGTATCGGCATACGTCATCAGCTAATTGTTTCCTTGTTTTCTCAATGCCGACCTTTCTCCTTACAAAGAAGCCCTTATTGTAGGCTCGATTCTTTATTGCTTCCCTAACAAAGATACTAGCCGTATCTCGGTCTGCTATTGCTCGGTCCATGAGGCATTGGGCTACTTTGTCCGTGGACTCCACTGTCCCCGTTGCCTTGAGCTCGGCCATTTTGGCCTTCTGAGCCTCATTCTTGGTCCACTCTTCAGACTTCGTATGCGTACAATCCTTTGACGGCCCCATGAACTCCTTTCCTGAAGAACTCGTAGTTGCCTCTGTTGGTCATCGACTGCTGCTTCGAGGGAAAAGATCTGCCGTGTGAATTCAACCGCCACATTTGGATCTTAGATGATTGAGTCGGCTTCAGTCATGGGTTTGTTCCTAATAAAAACGGAGAAACTCAATGGACGTAGTGGTCTACTCGGCTTATTTCACACTGAGCCATGAGCACCAGTTGTTCTATTATCTCTTTTCCTTTGGGTCCCACCTCTGGAAGACCTGCTTTTTTCATCCCTTCTAGGCGATCCACTAGGTCGCCTGGGCAATCGACACTTGTTTAGCCCTTCCGCTTTCTTGGCACAGAATTGCTTCGTGCTTAATGACTCATCTCCGTGTCCAAATCCACTAGTGTTTTCTCCTTACCTCTAATATTGAAGGACAATCTGCCTGACATATACGCATTTCTGAGTTTCGCTGGAGGTGACTCTCCTCGCCACGATCTGTGCTTCATCGGTGATGAAATTTGAGGTCACTCTTTCTATAGCGAGCACACTAAGTGGACTTTCCCTGTGGGAAGCACAAATCATCACTTCGAAATGGAAATCCTGCTCTAAAAAATATACTAATTTTAGGAGGATACGCTTTTTAATGAACAACTTTAAATTACCCACAAAGGCACCACTTCCCATACCGCTTGAACGATCCCACATGTCTTCTGTCCCTTTAATCGTTAGCGAACGCGTTGCCGATCGCCTTCCACTCAATCGGCTTATTGATTGTACTTATTTCCAACCGGAGTAGGGACAGATATATGATTCTATTTGGCGCACACATTGCTCTACTTGTAACTTGGTAGGACGCATTGCACCGATTTGTTCTGCCTTTGTTCCCAACCAAGGCAGGGGCAGATATATGAATCTATTTGGTGCACACATTGCCCTTCTTGTAACTCAGCAAGACGCATTGCGCCAATTTCTTCTGCCTTCGTTCCTAACCGGGGCAAGGACAGATATATGAATCTATTCAGCACGGGATATACCTTGCCTAATGCAAATACGTTGGATTGGCTATGCGATAATGCACATATTCGGTTGATCAAAAGTACATGAACATATTTATGCCGATTAAGTGAGTATCGATTTTGAACAAATTGAAATATAATGATACGAAAAGGAATTTTGATGCACAGTAGAATATTTTCATTTATAGACTGACTTGATACATGAGTTGGTCACTTTATATATGGAAACGACCCTAGTACATCAATTCTAAAGCAAAAAAAAAAAAAAACAAATAAAAAGACTATTACAATCGAAACCTAGTCTAAACCGCTCGACATCGAATCTACTCCTTTGGGTCCGACTCCAACGGCTCCACCTCTTCCTGCTCAAAAGGAATTGGCATGTCCAGCGTCACTTGTGTGGTGGCCAATGCCTTGAGCCAACCATGTTTGAAGCCTCGATTCTCAAAGTTTAGGGCCTTGTCGGTATACTTCTCCATAGCCGACAACTCCCCATCTCCAAATGCTTTGGCCACCATCGTTTATGCCTCCTCCATCGTCATCTTCATTGTTAGAAGCTTGGCCCTGAGCTTTTTTAGGTTTTCCTTTGCTTCTTTCAAAGTAGTATCTGAAATATTTGCCCTTTCTTTGGTAGCACGACGAAGTAGGTCAACGTGTTTCATTTTTTCCTTTTCGGCATTAGCTCTCAAACGCTTTTCATTGGCCTTTTTTGTTTCAGCTTCTACTTTTTGTGTTGCTATGGCCAATTCGGCAGCTACCAATTAAGCTAGTTGATCAGCTTGACGGTGTCATGGTGGCGATGGCCAATCTCTACAATCCGCTCAACTGCCTGCAAAAGAGAATGCTTATATTAAGAAAATAATGAGGTTTTACCGACTTATACGTTTATTGAAATCAACTCACCAAACTAGCCGATTATGCAGCCATAGCGATTAAGATGACATCCGGCTCGGCATAGAACGTTGCCTTGTCCAAAGGTAGCGTGATGGTTGTAGCCATACTTAGCGCAACAATAGGCTTCTTCACCGCCGATGTGCCTATGGACAGGAATGACCCCTTAATCTTTGGTTGAATTGTAAATGGCGCTGCCAAATCTGAAGTGGGTGAAGCCCTTGATCTTTTCTCAATCAGCCGCTCGACCGACTGAGTGGACTCGGCTGGGCGTTTCTCACCCCTTTGTTAGGCCACCGTTTCTTCGATTAGGGGCTTAAGAGTTGGCTGTGCTGACTCTATAGAAACGGGAGGATGAGTGATCTCTTTGGACTGGGTCGTCGACGACAGGGGGATCGCATGCTCCTACTTTCCTTTTTGCTGCTGTCCTCTCAGCATTTCTCTTCTTAGCAAATTTGGCGAGCGAAAGGGACTCACCTGCCATATCTTCGGTTCTGGACCCAGGTAGGTCGTCCAAATCAAAAAATATATCAACCTCTTCCTAAGCACCTTCCAAATCGGCTCGAGCAGGAGACGACACTAATTCCAATCGCTGTTAGTTGGATTCGTCACTTTTGATAATCTCGACAGTCGAATCAATACCTTGCTGTGCTTGCTCTCCGTTATCCGTGCCTTCACTTCATTTGACACCTTGATTGGCTTCTTCGGCACCTGCTTCGCTATTTTCATTGTCTGCTACTTTAATGGTTCCCACGTTCCTTAAATTGATGAAACTCTTGAAAAACAAAGTTGTTAGCTGTTGTTTTCCTTCAGGAATGAGAATGTGATCAGCAGCAGCAAAAATAGAATAAGATAGATCGTATCTAAGAAGAATATGTGCGGCACAACCTTGCCCTTCGAGATTCTCTGGGACAGTAATCTTGACTTAGGCCAAGAGGACTTTGTCCTTTGAAGTGAGTGGCTTCTTCAGATCGTTACCTGCAAGGAAGCAAAGTTGTTAATACATTAAGAGCGGAATAGAATTAAAAGCGACTGTTGAATTACTCGGCCACCTGTTCCCTTTTTTACCTAGGAATCGGGTCCGAAACAGTCTTCCTTCGTGCTGAATTCCCAATTTCCACTCACCAGGACCATGACATCATCCACCCTCTTGCCTGAGTTGGCAAGCATGGTCACCAGTTGATGATCCGTGTCCTTGGCCCTAAGGAAAAATTGTCCTAGCCATTTAGATGATTTGGCAAGGGTGTAGCAGTGCCGAATAGTAGGAATGCCCAGATTAATTCGTAATTGGCAGTTGAGTGCTACGATACCCATGATTATTTAGTAAAAATCTACATTCGGTTGTGAGGGAATCAACCCCCAATAGTGGAGAATAGTTCGAAGAAAAAGGTGTAAGGGAAATCGCTCTTCGCCTTCAACGATGGCTAACAACAGAAACACTATGGTGTCAGTGTTTGTCATCTCCATATCTACCACCATGTCTGCAACGAGCTCTATTTGAACATCTTTGGGAATAAAATAATGACAGCAAAAAGCGGCGACCTTACTCTCAGAGAGTAAGGCTGTTAGATAGTTTGCCATGGAAATGTTGAAGGATGGACAAACTAAAGGCAAAAAGGTGGACTGGTGGTAGAGCGAAGCCAAAAATTCAAAAAAAAAATAAAAAAAAAAATACACAAGAAAGATGAAAATGGGGGTTTAGAAGACTTGCAAGAGAAAAACAAAGAGTGTCTGAACAAACGAGGGCTGCCACAGTTGTAATCAAGTGATAGAAACTGAAGGGGTGAAGGAATGAAGTCTTTTCAGAAGTGAAAGGGAAGAGGAGGCGGTGGATTTTTTGAATCGCAATAAATGAAGAGACAAGAGACGAAGAAGGGCGGGAAGCCTTACGTATCCCCCAATGGGTCCCATCCATTGTCAAGTGTGACAGTGTGTCTACTGCACGCTCATATTTCTAGGCATAGATCATGATTAGTGCGACACATCTATACGAAGTCGGTCTAGCAGGAGCCGAGCACAAAGCTCACTCGGCATATGAGTTGACCCTGTGCTCAATGGGCAATTGTAGGGTATGAGAAGAGGATTACCCTAAACGAAAAACAAAGGACAAGCCCATCAGACGTTGGGCCATTGCCAAATATACACAGCAATATGGAGAGTATGCTGAGTTTAGGCTACTCGAGCCATAAGGTTAAGCTGAGTGTATTGGGAAAGTTAGCTTAACTAGGTCAGGAAAATCCGGATTATCCTTTCTTTTAATAAAAGTGTGGTATGAAGATGGGCCCTAATAGAGTAATGATGAGGGGCTAGGATACATAGGGAAAATATCAAGAAGAATAACGATATAAAATGAGGAGGGAAGCCCAAGAAGGAGGTATGTGTGAAGAACCTTGAACCTCAAAAAACTAGATAACACCAACCTTTCTACAGAGATTAACTTGTCCGTCGGAGTGCTAATTCCGGCACCACTGTCCGGAGTCTTATTTCTATTTCAGGTGACAGCTGGGAAGATTATCTAAGAGCTTGTTTGGATCAGAGGAGTATTCCATATCCACTTTCACACAATAATTAATTGTTGTGTTGAATTTAGTTTAATTGAATTTTTTTTCCTATTTGGTTAATGTTGCTTCTATTCAAATTTCTTTCTTGTGGGATAATTTATTGGACCTTCCCTATTTGAGAGGAAAAAAAATGAGAGAAAGATACACAGATCTAAATTATTAAAAACGTACCAATAATACTCTTACTTATAGGGAAAGTTTACAATGTGCACCCCTTGTTGGGTACACATATGCAAAAAGTACAATTTCTCTTACAAAATGTATGACTTTTGTTACAAAAACTAAAACTTCTTTTCTTCACAAAAACTAATTTTTTTTTCTTCTCACAAAATATATAATTTCTCTCACAAAAAATATAATTTTAGTTATACATAACTTTTAGAGTGCACATCATAACTTTAAAATTCATAACTTTTACCACAAAAATCGTAACTTTCATCTCGCAAAATGTATAACTTCTCCCACAAAAAGTATAATGTCTTTATTTATTTATTTATTTATTTATTTATTATTTACAATGTGCAAGTGTACATATACCCAAGTATAAAAATTATATGGTTCATTAATTTTTTAAGACTATTCTTTGTTTTCATTTTAGCATTGAGGAAAAGACATTAATTGTGAGGACGTTATCAAGTTAAGAGCTCTTACTCCCTATAAAGATAAAATCTAGTCGCTCTTTTGTGGCACAAAATTCTCTATTTTAAATACTTAAAACATTGTGTTTCAAACCTTTATAGTCATTGTAGTCATTGCATCATGTCTTTAGATATTGGATTCTCATAATAAATCAAAAGTTGGGAGCATTTTGGAGGGAAAGACAAAAAAATTTGAAGAGAATAGATAATTAACCTTTTTTCTTAGCTTGACAAAAATCTCATGAATCAACCCATTTAATAAAGTAGCTAGACCTACTTCATGCATCTTTCATTTTATCTGTTGGACAGTTAGTTACCTAAAAAGAAACATCATTTCCACCTCTTAATCCTCTACACACACCCTAGAAATATCCTTCAGAAAATGTTTCAAAAACCTAAAACAAGCAAATGAAGCATATTCATTTGTATACACCATGGGTACGTGTTCATTTATCATCTGCAATGGCCGAGATAGCCTTATGGCAATGCACCATTTTCTTGGCACTCATGCTGATCTTGAGTTGTTATGAATCCAATGAAAGTGAGTAGGATGAGATGTACATAGTTCAAGAGAGGATATTGTGCAAACTATAAGCCAAAAATGTGATGATCTTTGTATCCTCAAAGAGAATCTGCATATTCATGATCTAGATGATGTATGTCCTGGTTTGGTTACCATGATTACCCTTTTCAAGAATAGACAGAAAGAGTTCAATCTTGATGGCCCACAACACACTCTATATGTTGAACTTTTCACCTTTTTCTTGGAGAAAATTGGTGATAAATCCAATTTAGAGAGTGTTGTAGACATTAGGTCTTATGACTAATTTCTTATGGTCAAAAGTACATGTTTTTGTAAAATATTATGGCAAGAAGTAAATATTGTTGTTTTGAAGGACATTTTATTTTCAGTTTTGCTTCTTTTTAACCTATCTGCTCAAATATTTTTTTATCTGTTTAATATTTTAAACCAATCTATCAAAATTATTTACCTATCTATTGAAATGTCTTATCTATTCAAATTATATAATCTATCTGTTGAAATATCTTATCTATTCAAATTAACACCTATCTGTTAACTTTTTTTTTATATAACCTATCTGTTAAAAAAACTTTATGTTGAAATATGTCTTAATTTTTTCTTATCTGTTTAATTTTTAAATCTATTTGTTCTAATTTTTTTCGATTTTTTGAAATTTACAGAGCATATTCCATGATCTGTTGAAATTTTACTCATTCTTAGATCCAATTTTTCTATTATCTATTGAACTAGGACTCCAATTTTTCATCTTTTTCATTATCATGATTAATGAACATGTTGTCTCCCTTGTTTACTTTTCCATATCCATGGATGAACATGTTCAATAGAACAATGAACATATCCACATATTTGCGAATGGTGATAATCATGATAAAGATGAACATGCTCTTCGTCGAACCTTCCCTAAAGCCCTCTACACCTCTCAAACCTTAACCCTCTCTTCCTCTCTACCAACCCCAGCCTTACATCGGCCCTCTTAAATCTTTACTATCTATGAATCCCTCTCTCGCCACGCCACCGCCGTCGAGATCTAGGCGACTGGTGACATTGAATTGGTGATCTTCGCTTTCTGATCCATGTTTTTCACCTTCTAATCGTTCATCTGGCTTTTCGTCATCGTGAACAAGGTAAAAATCTAGTCGAATTGAAATCATAAGCCGATTTACATGGCCATGAGGGGTCAGATCTTCGATGTCATAGCCGAAAAATCCTTTTACGATCCTAGAGGCTCCTATGCCATGTTTGCTGGCAAGGACAATGACGAATGGTGAACCCTAGCGAAGACGAGGAAGAACGGTAAAGACATCTGTGCTTGACATTTTTGATATTTCACTGAAAGAAAGTGGATTGTTGATGTAAGAAGATATATACATAGATGTAGTTTTGGGAGCTGCGGGGGCCGGATAGTTGGAAGAATCAGAAGCGTACTCTAGAAGACAGATATTACTCGGCTCTTTCCTGCACGATCAGAAAGCTGAATAAAACAGACAAGCCGAGTAGATATTGAACTATGGAGTCGAGTAAATAAAAGGATAATGAGTGAAAAGTGGACCTGGCCCCGAGGCCCAGGAAACGAGTATAAATAAAGGAACAACAGACTAAGAAAGGTATGTGAGAATTGTTGTGCTTAATTTAGAATATAAGTAATCTTGAGTGTTGAGACTGACTTGTCCGTCGGAGTGCTAATTTCGGCACCCTCGACCGGAGTGTTTATTCCCTTTCAGGTGACTATCAGCGGATCACGAGTGTCCCCCAGGATTAGAAGAGTATTTCTAAACCACTTCTCCATAGGAGCTAATCCAATTGAAACCCTAGTTTCAGTAATAAATGAGGGGGTATAGAGAGAGAGAGAGAGAGAGAGAGGGGCTTAGCGAAATTGATTTGAACAGATAGTAGTGTGTTTTGTAATGGCTTAGATCAAGATCTAACTCTTATTTCTTTCCATACAAAGAAGGTTATATTAAAATTTTTTTCTATTTAGCCTAAAATTTTTCGAAGTGTTAAAAAAAAAAAAAATTGATTTTTTCAAAATTTACGATTTTGAAAATAATTTTTTGTGGTAATTGTTCCTCATAGTAAATAGTCTAATTTTGATTTTATGGGATTTTTCTACGAGGTATTAACCACTTTATTTTAACTCCAAACTTAGAAATTTCAGTTGAAAAATTATTTTTGTACTAAAACCGGGGGAATCACTTTTTGATTTAATTGGATTTTGATTTTTTTATATTTTTCGTCGAATCCAAATAGGGGGTATTTCCTTATTTACATTGTAAACTTAAGTAAATATTTTCACATTTATATTTCATTGACTTAAATAGTTACATATGGAACTCCCTCCGGCACTCGGATGTCTTGCGCCGGTGTCGGAGCCAGCTCGGTTGGGGGCTAATGTGCGGGGAAATCCCACATCGGTCTGTGAGAGACTACTTTCCTACCTTATAAGCAGACTGGCTCCTCTCCCTAGCATAGGCCTTTTCCCCCAGTGGAGGAGGAACAAAACCGTGCGACGGGTTATGCCAAAGCGGACAATATGTGCTAGGCCGGGGACCGGTGGCTTCATTTGGCACCGTTTGTGGGAATACTCAAGCATATCCATGGCAAGCGTGACGGAGGACCTTCCAATAGTCACTGATGAAACCACGCAAATAGACGATTTCACTCCAACAAACATGCATGGATCGGAGATTATCCCAGCAAGACGCGCTTTGCACTTCGCCTCACCTTCGACTCCAGAGCATGAGGCAATGCAAACGATCATGGAACAGGCAAAGCACAACGAGCAAAGGTTGGAGAACATGATCACTGAGAACGAGCGTCTCTGTCAGGATTTGGCCTTGGAAGTGACAAAGTCCAAACAAGTCATGCGCCAAGATCCGGAATGACCTCTGAAAGCAGGTGGTCGACGACCTCGAGCCTGGCAACAAGACGCTGATAGCGACTCCGACTCATTATCCCCGGAGCCCAGAAAGATGGGCGAACCAATCAGCTTAATCATGTCCAAAGTTCAACACCTTCCGTCCATCAAATGGCCGTCCAAAGTGGTGGGACCTCCCGATACGAGAAGACGGGATAGGCGGTGTGAATATCAAAAAAGATCACGGTCATGACACCAACAGTTGCTATGCTTTGAAAGACCACCTTAAGGAGTTGGTGCAAGATGGTCGGCTCCAGCAGCATGTCCGAAAGAGCGCAACCAAAACAGTCGCATTGCGGCAGGATTTGCCCCCGCCCGGCGTCATTCATAAGATATACAGCTTGCCAACGCCTCCAATTGTGCATGCAATTCAGTCACACCCAGTACCCCAAAAGCAACTAATGCCAGCAAAAAGGTCACGTGAACTCCGAGTATTACCTTCGACAATTCTGATCTTATCGACATAACAGTCCCCCAAATTGATCCACTGGTCATTGAACTACGCGTAAACCGATTTACCGTTGAGCGCGTTTTCATAGACCAGGGGAGTACTTCAGAGATTATGTATTACAAGACCTTCATCAAACTCGGCTTCAACGAATCAAACCTGTTCCCGGCTCCTTATCCACTATTCGGCTTTAACACAAATCTAGAGTATCCGTTGGGGAAAATCACACTACCCGTTCGAGCGGGCTCTCGAACAGTGGATGTGGAATTCTTGGTCGTCAAGCTTCCTTCGCCGTATAATCTCATCATGGGGCGAACTTGGTTGCATACAATGTGCGCCGTTCCAAGCACCTATCATCAACTGTTACACTTCTCGACAGAACACGACATTGAGCAAATCCGTGGTTCCCAGCAATCAGCACAAGCATGTTATCTCCTTTTTGGAAAGACGCCAAAGGAGTTGCAAGTTAATTCCATTGAGGTGCCGGATCGAGACAGCCTCGACGATGTCGGGTGACTCCCAAATGAGAAAGCCACGGAAGACCAAGACCGAGTTGAGATTGATGGCAGTCCAGAGAGGTTCTTCATGGTCGGCGCCTCCCTGAGTCAAGCCGACCGACAGCAGCTAGTATCCTTCCTGCTCGACAATCTTGATGTATTTGCGTGGACTCCATATGAAATACCGGGCGTATGTTGACCCTAAGTACAAGCCGATCATTCAGAAAAGCCGATGATTAGCTGCATAGCATACTACCGCCGTCGTTGAAGAGGTAGACCGGTTGTTTGATGCCAGAGCAATCAGGGAAGTGACTTACCCTACATGGCTCTCTAATACTGTGGTTGTAAAGAAGAAAAATGGGACTTGGCGAGTATGCGTCGATTTTACAGATCTAAACAAAGCCTGCCCCAAAGACTGTTTTCCTCTTCCCAAGATAGACCAACTTGTAGATGCTACGGCACGTCATCAGCGTATGAGCTTCCTTGATGCCTACAGAGGTTATCATCAAATCGCTATGCATCCGGAGGACCACGAGAAAACCGCATTCCTCACCCCAAGAGGTACCTATTGCTACAAAGTTATGCCTTTTGGGTTGAAGAATGCAGGGACAACCTACCAGAGACTGGTCACAACCATGTTCAAGGAACAACTCGGCAACACTATGGAGGTGTACATTGACGGTATGGTGGTCAAGTCCAAGGAAGAGTAGAATCATATAACCGATCTGGAAGAGACATTCGACATCCTACGCAAATATGGAATGGAGTTGAACGCTTCCAAATGTGGGTTTGGTATCGGCTCTGGCAAATTCTTGGGTTACATTGTCAACCATAGAGGAATTGAAGCCAACCCAAGGCAAATCACAGCAATCCTGGAGCTTGGCTCCCCTCGTTCAGAAAAAGAGGTTCAAAAGTTGATGGGGATGGCCGTCGCACTCAACAAGTTCATCAGCCGGTCCACAGATCGCTGCCGGCAATTCTTTCATACACTACGACAAGACAAGGCTTTTGAATGGTCCGCCGAATGCGAAGCCGCTTTCAACGGCCTGAAGACCTACCTCCGCTCAGTACCACTCCTGATAACACCCTTTGTGGTGACCCGCTCATTTTGTTTCTGGCAATTTCTGATCGAGTCGTCAGCGCTGTACTGGTAAAAGAAGAGCTGGGGGAGCAGCGGCCAGTGTATTATGTGAGCAAGGCAATGGTTGATGCCGAAACATGCTACCTTCTGCTGGAAAAGCTCATTTTAGCCCTAGTCATGGCAGGAAGGAAGCTGATGCATTACTTCCAAGGGCATAGCATTGTGATATCAAATTATCTCCTTCGATCAGTACTACGTAGTGCAGAAGCATCTAGACGCGTTTCAAAGTGGGCTCTGGAACTCGGCCAGTACAATATTCAGTTTCTACCCAAAACCTCAATCAAAGGACAGGTGCTTGCCGACTTTGTCGCTGAATTCACTGGGGGCCTTGCCGACTTCAAGTCTAGGGAAATTCGACCGAAGTCGAACTGGAGGATTTATGTTGGGGACATTTGGCAGTTGTATTGTGATGGATCGTCCAACCAGCAGGGCAGTGGAGCCGGAGTTGTAATCATGGCCTCTAACAGTGCAATAATTGAGCAGGCCGTCAAGCTCGGCTTCGAAGCATCAAATAACGAAGCCGAATATGAAGCCCTTCTAGCCGGTTTGCGGAATGCGCATATCCTGGGTGCTCGGCGTTTGCTTGTGTTTTGCGACTCAAAACTGGTGATCAATCAACTAAAGGAGGAGTACGCGGCAAGAAACGACCATATGGTGGCCTACATGAAAACGGCCAATTCCTTGTTAGCAAAATTTGACCATCATGAGTTGAACTAGATAACACGTGATCAGAACACCCATGCAGATGCCTTGGCTTGCTTAGCCTCCGCAATCAACTCAGGGCTTAAACGGACCATCGAAGTAGCTTTTATCCCAGAGCCAAGCATTGGCCCTTCGGAGGAAGTCCAGATCAACGTTATAGAATCTGCACCAAGTTGGATGGATCCCATTGTCGCATTCCTATCTTCTGAACAACTCCCAGAGGACAAGAAAGAAGTGCACAAGCTGCGAAACAAAGCCATGCGATACTACTTGGATCCATAAGGAAGGCTTTATAAAAAATCCCTCTCTGGCCCATATTTGGAATGTGTGCACCTGGACAAAGTCGAGGAGCTTCTGACTGAGATACACAAAGGCAGTTGTGGTGCCCATTATGGCGGACACTCTATAGCCCGTCGAGCTATAACGCAGGGCTATTATTGGCCGACAATGAGAGCGGACGCTGAATGTTACACAAAAAAGTGTGAACAGTGCCAGAAGTTCTCCTTGTCAAACCATTTGCCTACTGAAGAGTTGAACTCTATCACCAGTCCCTCGCCGTTCGCCCAGTGGGGGCTTGAAATCGTAGGACCATTGCCGAGGGCCCCAGGGAACAAGCGATACCTGATCGTCGCAATAGATTACTTCACGAAATGGGTCGAAGTGAAGGCATTAACACACATTCGGGATGCTGATGTTAAGCGCTTGGTGTGGAGAAACATCATAACACGATTCGACATTCCAAGAGCTCTTATCTCAGACAACGGCACCCAATTTGATTATGGCGTGTACCGAGAGCTGTGCAGCAAGCATGGTATCCGGCCTTACTTTTCTACGCCGGCTTACCCCCAAAGCAATGATCAAGCCGAAGCCTCTAACAAATCCATCTTGGACGGCATCAAGAAGAGGCTGGAGAAAACCAAAGGCAAATGGGTCGAAGAATTGCCGAATGTATTGTGGGCCCACCAAACTACGCCGGGAAGATCAACCGGAGAAACGCCGTTTGCCCTATGCTTTGGAACCCAGGCGATCTTACCCCTGGAGATCAGCCACCCGACCCTCAAGTCGTAAGTTTTTGAAACGGGCCGAAATGACATGATGCTGGCTTTGGATTTGTTTTTAATCAAAGAACGAAGAGACCGAGCCCTTGTGTCCATGTCACGGTACCAGCAGCAGTTGGCAAAGTCGTATAATCAACGCGTTCAGCTGCGCTGCTACACACCAGAGGAGTTGGTCCTGAAGAAGGTGCTTCCAGTTGACAGGAAACCGACCGATGGAAAACTGGGTCCAAACCGGGACAGCCCCTACCAGATTGATTCTATTGCGGGAGCGGGGGCATACCGGCTGAAAGATATGTCAGGAAAGAATCTCCCACGGCCTTGGAATTCAACGCATTTACGTAAATTCTATCATTGACTCGACTTGTGGGACTTGATATTTGTACAAATTTCACTTCTGCAATGCGAAGTTTCTTATTTCTTAATCATGCGATTCAGTTCACGAGCTCTTTGGGTCGATTAAGTCTCCGGATTCGGAGCGCCCTTCATGGATATCACGATTGGCCGATGCAAGTCTCCGGATTCGGAGCCCCATTGGCGCACGACGTCTTTGGGCCAACAAAGCCTCCGGAATCGGAGCGCCCTTTGTGGATATCACGATTGGCAGATAAAGCCTCCGGATTCGGAACGCCCTTCATGGATATCACGGTTAAGCCTCCCTGTTTGGAGCCTCATCGGCGCATGACGCTTTAGAGTCGATAAGGTCTCCCTATATGGAGCCTCGTCAGTGCATTATGACTTTGAACTGATAAAATGTCCCGAATTTGGAACCATATTTGATGAAGAACTCATGACAAGACGGCAAAATCCGTTTACACATTAAAGCATGTAAACATTCGGAATGAAATGCTTATACAATGAAACATGAAATACGTGTATACCGAATAAATATTCAACGTTTATATATATATTTAAAAATTTGTGCAATGAAACACAAAACATGCAAACACGGGAGTGCTGAATGAAAAATAGTTTTGAATGCGCTCTGCGTTCGAACGTTACAATGTGTTTTTATACGGCGTCGCCCTCATCCTCACTCTGCTCAACTTCAAAGGTGAAAAACGAAAAATGGTTACGTTGGTAGAGCGATAATGCCGAATCGACGCCCGCTGCTCGGAGAGCTTCCTCGGCTTGAAGCACCTTGATTCAACCGTGCTTAAATCCGCAATTTTCACATCGGCAAACTTCCTCGGCAAGCTTTTTCTTGGTTTTCTGTATCCCTACTTTCCAGCCTTCATGGAAGTCTTTTTCATAGGCCCTCCCCTTCGCAGACTCAATTGCGAACATGCTTTCCGTATCGCGGTCGGCAAGTATGGTGCTGATGAGCCACTGGGTAACCCTTTTGTCCACGATTTGGTTAGCCTGTCCGGCGGGTTGTGTTTGAACGGCCTTGACCTTCCTTAGCTCACGCTCAGCCGCATCCGTGCGAGCCTCTAAGCTTCGAATGTGTTCATCCTTCTTCTTTATTTCTCGGCGGGTAGCACGGAGACGCATGCTGATTTCGTAGGCGGTGTAGAGCCCCTTCACCGCACCGTGAATGCCTTCACGAAATACTTCGAAGTCCTGCCGACCTACCATCGACTGCTGGACCTCGGGTGGAAAAATCAGTCGAGCAAACTCGACTGCCACATTTGGATCTCAAATGTTCGAGTCCGCCTCTGTCATGGGACTATTTCCCACGAAGACTGCAAAACTCAATGGGTGTGGTTTCGCATCGGGCTCCCTTCTAGAACGGGGTTGTAGGGATTTACATGTGGCTCCTTGTCCCTCTTTGGTGACCTACTTCGATGACGAGGAGATTGGCGTCTCTCCTGATCCTTCGAAATCCTACCTCCCGCGTGCGAAGGTTCACTGCTTCGATCCATGTCTCCTCCCAGCTCAACTAGCGTCCTCGTTTCCCCTTTGCTGTTAAAAAAGAGTCTATTCGACATTCACACTTGTTTAATCTTCCTTGAAGAGCTGGATTGAGTTGTTCACTGAACACATAAATAGGACATCCATTCATTTATTCCCTACGAGGGCAGCACCTCCGAGGCAATCTCATTAATATTAAAATCCTCAACAGCCCGGCGCCGACCGAGTCATGTGCCCCCATCAAACATTGTTATTCGGCAGTCTTAACGTCCGCAAGGGCAGATTCATTTCAATATTCATAAGCTCGTGTTATTCGGCGTTTGATGTTCATGAACCAGCTGGGGCAAGGGCAGATTCATCAATCTATTCGGCTTGAGTGCCCCAGCCGTTCCACGAATCGATTCATCAGTACAATATTCGGCACCTCGTGAATTCATTTTGATTAGTTCAGATCCATAAATTTAACAGCCGCAAGGGCAGATTCATCAATCTATTCGGCCTGAGTGCCCCAGCCGCCTCATGAAGCGACTCAATATTCATAAGCTCGTGTTATTCAGCGTGTAATGTTCATGAACCAGCTGGGGCAAGGGCAGAGTCATGAATCTATTCGGCTTGAGTGCTCCAGCCGGCCCATGAAGCGATTTACTAATAGAATGCCCACGACCGAGTGCCCCAGCCGCCCAGTCGCCTCATGAAGTGACTTAATATTCATAAGCTCGTGTTATTCGGCGTGTAATGTTCATGAACCAGCTGGGGCAAGGGCAGATTCATCGATTTATTCGGCTTGAGTGCCCCAGCCAACCCATGAAGCGATTTACTAATAGAATGCCCACGACCAGGTGCCCCAGCCGCCCAGCCGCCTCATGAAGCGACTCAATATTCATAAGCTCGTGTTATTCGGCGTTTAATGTTCATGAACCAGCTGGGGCAAGGGTAGATTCATCAATCTATTTGGCTTGAGTGCCCCAGCCGGCCCATGAAGCGATTTACTAATAGAATGCCCATAACCGAGTGCCCCAGCCGTCTCATGAAGCGACTCAATATTCATAAGCTCGCGTTATTCGGCGTTTAATGTTCATGAACCAACTGGGGCAAGGGCAGATTCATCAATCTACTCGGCTTGAGTGCCCCAGCCGCCCCATGAGTCGATTTACTAATAGAATGCCCATGAACTAATCCTATTCGGTGATGCAGTAGTGAAAGGCAAAGCTCTTCATTAATATCAAAAACTCCGTACAAGTAATAGTGAAATGGAAATGAAATTTTCATTAATAAATTGAGCGTAGAAGTAACTAATTTATACATGAAAATTACCTTGTACTAACAGAAATCCACTAAACAAAAACATACATTGAAATTGAAAATAATTAATAAAACTAGAGTGTCTCCCAGATCAATCCTCGGGATTAGACTCAAGTGGCTCAACGTCCACTAGCTCGTATGGAATTGGCAAGGCCAATGTAACTCCATCGGTAGTAAGAGCCTTGAGCCACCAATGTTTGAATCCCCGATTCTCGAATTTGGGGACTTCTTCAACGTAATCTTTAAAGGCGGCGCTCTTTCCAGCCTCGAACGCTGCAGAAGCCTCAGAGTCGGCTCTTTTCTTGGCTTTCTTTAACTCTTCTAACTCGGCCTCCGCCTTAGCAAGCACCTCCTTGACTAACTTGAGCGATTCCTCGCTCGCGTTCACTCTACCCTCGACATCGAATCTGAGTTGGTCAGCAGTCCGAGCCCTCTCATTTTCAGCTTCGGCTCGAGCACTTTCCATTGCAGCCCTCATCGGCTCGAACTCGGCCCTACTCCTCTCACTTTCAGCTTCAGACTTCAAGCTGCCAATTCTTTCAATGGCATCGTGATGCCGGCGGCCTAGTTCGGCTATCCTTCCAACCGTCTGCAAAACAAGGTGTTGGGATCAACACATACCAAGAAATATTGTATGAAAACCAAACCAAACAAGAAAAAGTCACATACCAGAAGGGCCGACTGGGCAGCTAACGCTATAGCTACCAAATCCGGCTCTTCTCGAAAGGTGGCCTTGTCAGCCGGCAGCGAAACTGAGGCGGCCAAGTTTAACGCTATGGCTGGATCCTTCATGGCGAATGCGTCAGAGGAGATCGGCGTGTTTTTGATCTTTGGCTGAACAACGAAAGGAACCACGTCCGATTCCTCTAATCGAGTCCGTTTGCCAGCAGGGCTATCCTCCGAGCCGACTTCTCCCTCGGTGGTACGTTTTTTGCCCTGCCATTCTAGAATCAGTCGTTCTTCTGTAAACTGCTGATCGACATCCTTCTCCATCTCGGCCATGATAACTTGAGCCGTCTCTCCTCCAATAACGGTTTGCGAAGACTCAATCGGGGCAGGTTTAGAAGGGGCGACCTCGGTTTTTTTTCGGGCAGCCATTTGTTCGGCATTTCTCTTTCGCGCCATCTGCGTAAGATTTTTCCTGGCCATACCTTCAGAAAAAGAGCCGGGTAGGTCTTCCAAATTTATAAAAATATCTCCGAAAGAAAACTTCGCTCGACCCGGAGTGGACGGCGAGTTAGGCTCGTTAAGACCGGCTGCTCGAACGCTGAGTTTAGAGCTTCGTCGACCTCTTCGGCCTCTGCAGCAAACTCTCTCGTTGGTTCGTGAACTACCTCGACCACCGGCGCTACGTCTTGCTCCGAATCGGAAGCTTCGAGACCAATTTGCCTAAGGGTCTTGAAGCTGGGGAAGATTAGAGCCGTAAGGTGATCTTCACCGGTCGGGATCGGAATATTGTCCGCAGCCGAGAACGTAGTATAAGTAGGCTCGTACCGCAAGAGTATATGGGTATATAATAACAATTACAACAATAGGGGAAAGAAACATGATATTCAAGTAAATAAGAAATGTTACAAGGCTAGTTGTTAATAGTCTAGAAATCCCCTAAAGAGATTTCATTCTCCCAACCACAAGAATCGGATGCACATTATTTGGTATGCCCCCTCTTTTACTGCTTTACAGACCTTATCCCAGATGCCTACCAACAGTTTCATACCACGTAGTGCCAATCAAGTACCTCAAAAGAGATGGTAAAATAGGGCCTTGCCCATTCCCTTCTCATACCAAACCACCTAGGGTCTAAATACAACCACTTAGTTCAAGGGTTCCGAAACAACCACTTGCGCAAGACTTTAACTTTCAAAAGGGAACACGTCCCACTAACCAGTTCAATTTGAACACAACTTTACCTCATAAAAATCCTCAAGTGATTGAAACCCCATTAGCCGCCCCATTAACTTTCCATTTAGATTAATGTTTTAAGTTAGTTAGC
The DNA here is from genome assembly GCF_055761805.1 of Camellia sinensis. Lineage (NCBI taxonomy): Eukaryota > Viridiplantae > Streptophyta > Magnoliopsida > Ericales > Theaceae > Camellia > Camellia sinensis. The sequence continues at coordinate 91,603,933 of NC_138970.1, read as the reverse complement.
ATAGCAAATAACAAAAGAATAAATTTTCATAAGTATGAGCATCATCAAAGGACTAAAATAAAAGGAATATAACCATGACATATATAATATCATACCTAGACATGATCAAATATTAATACCAATATTTATGAAGACAAGAGCATAAAACACCAATGTAAAACTAAATTTGCAAATTCAGTATCATTTAAAGATTAAAATCAAGAGGACTATTTCAGATTTTTCCCGAGCCTAGCCTTCCTATAGTTCGTAGAGAATTTTATCTAGTTTTCAAAACATTTTTCGGAAATGAAATTGCCTTTCTAGATTTTTAGTTATTTAAGAAACACTCCAGCGCTGCCCAGATTCATCGACCATTATGAAAATTGAATTTTCTTACAAATCGCTCACTATTTTTCAATGAAACTAATTTTCTTTGAAAGATAAATCTTTAAGGAAGTTTTTCACATAAAATTGAGGTCTAGGAGATTTGTGTAAATTTTTCTACACTTTTCGAAAGTTGACTGTAAAACTGATTTTTCATGCACAATACTCAAAATAAGAAGATTAGTGAGAAAATAGGCCAACTAAGGGAAATTTTTCACTTATTTTTTGATGAAAACATACTGTATCAATAACTCATATTTTTAGAGTGATGGTATGCCTTTAGAAATAATGCGAGATATGGGAAGAGAAAGGTAGTTTTGCATTTATTAAGAGGAAATATGAGTAGAAGAAGGATCAAAGCCCAATCCATCAACTTTGAAAACATAAACACCATTACAACACATCTGAAAATATGATTTTAAATCTCTAATAACATATATTTGAAACAGGAAATATAAGGAGAGATGGTGATGTGGCTTACTTGAGGGTTGGTTGGTTTGCTAACAAAACCTTCTCTTTCTCTCTTTTCCTCCACCAAGCTCACTCTCTTGCCCTCTCTTCCTCTCAGCCAAATAGTGTGTTTGAGTGTGTGTTCTTGTGTACAAAATGCTAAGGGAGAGGTTTTATTTATACTAAAATCGCTGCAAAAGGTCCAAATTGTCCATTAGTTAGAAATGGATTGGATATTTTGGATTTACTTTGAACTTAATGGAATAGTAGATGATTAGGGGCCTTAATTATGCAATTAATCATGATCTAGTTAGGCTTTAGTTAGAATGGAACTTGAGATGGAAACAAGGTTCCTTGTTTTGGGTGTACTAGCAAACTTTTCCATGAATTCATGGATTATGTTTGAAAAAGTTCTATACATTTCTTTTCCCTAGGGTGGCCGGCCATGTGGGGTGGCTTTGAGGGGATTATTCTATTTATTTTCTTGTGTACAATTGATGGAAATTTCAAAATATAATGTATAAAATAGGTTCAAAGGTACAAGTATATATATAATAGTAATAGTTCGGGGCCAATTAGTAATTTAATAAAAATGTGAGGGCTTTGGGTTTAATTTATGAATTGGAATATTTATTTAAGTGTAGAATTAAACTAAATTAGGGTTAGATTATCTAATTTGGTTTAGATTTCTTGTTTCGAATAAAAGCACTATTAATCGACGAACATGATGAAAACAAAAAAACCTAGGGTTTTAAGCGGTAATTCCATATTTAGGGAGTCAATTAATAGTATTAGGATATTAGAAATGATTCCTAAGTTACCGAAATCGATTAGGGTTTGCGAGTTTTCGCTTCTAGGGATAAAGTTGAAACTATTTAGGAAATCAAGGGTCTTCATTACAAATTCCAAAAGCAAGGAACTTTTAAGAAAACAAAATTTTCAAGGGCCTCACAACAAAGCTTGGATTTCGTACAAAATTATTGTTGATGATGAGGAATATTTCATTACGTATTTACCTTATTGATTACTTATATAATTTAATTGAACCTTAGGCAAATTATAATATTTGTAAACTCATGAATTGCATTGCATTCTCATGGTTTTGGATCAAGTGTCGAGATTTTTAAAAGTGTGGGTGGTTTTGAAAAATGTGTGGTGTGTGTTAAGATGCCTAATTGTCCTTTCATGCTCGGAGGCTGGAATATGTGGAAATGTTATTGGAATATTATTGAGGTGCCCAATTGCCCTTTCGTGCTTGACCTAGGTAAATGTGGGGGATATTGTTGAATATGTTGTTTGGTGTCCAATTGCCCTTCGGTACTCGGTGGCTAGTAAATGTAGAGATGCTTTCAAAATGTAATGGGTGTCCAATAGCCCCTTCGTGCATGATGTCGGTAAATATGGAAATGGTTTCTCGGAAATGTGATAGGTGCCTACTCGCCCTTCTGTACTTGGTGGTCAGTAAATGTGGGGTGATTGAGAAATGTATGGTAGAGTTTTGTTACAAAAAGGAATTCCATGGTATAATAAAGTCTCATGTGTTTGAGTCAAACATGGGTTTAAAATTATACATTGAGCATTGGTTTTCAAGTAAAGTTAAGAGTCTTGTGCATGGCATTGCATTGCATGAACACAATCATAGTAAATATTCATATATTATGTTAAGTTTATTTTCTACTAGGTGAAAAAGTTCACTCCCTTTTTATGCACTGGATATCCAAATTTCCAAGTGACAATGACATGTCTTTTTTCCACTGAAGAGTTATGGAGATCTTATTGGAACACAAGAGCTCCCTTTGATGATTATATATTGGTAGCTATCAAGCTTATTTGTCCCGGATAAGATTGGTAATGCTCCAAAAAAAATTCCATAAATCCATTCAATACCATATGTAAATAACAATATGCATCAGAGTATAATGTTATTTCATTTTAATGAGAGTTAATATTACAAAAGAGTTTAACTAAATAAATGCCCTATAGGTTTACATCTTTCCAAGGCCATGCTTCGTTACAACAAAAACGGACATAAATCCAATACATGTAAAGCCCTTGGCTTAAATCAAAATGCTAACATAATACACAAAAGAGAATCCTTTGCTCCCAATCCCTCCAATATACTGTCTTGGCGAAGGCACATCATGGGCACATGAAAATGGTTTTCTCAAGTAGGGTGAGCCAAAGCCCAGTAGAAACAATCTAATACAATATATGAATCTTAACAAATATATAAGTATGAAGTGCATATCCAATGCCCATGATCAAATCATTTATAACTTTTTCATAAAACCATGCCTTGTTATGCTTTATATCACAATTCATGTTATCTTAATTCATTTTATCTTGGTTCATGAGTCATTCACCATTTTATTCAGACAATCGAACTGAGGGTATAACTTAGTGGATCTCCAACCTATACAACCATTATAAAGACACTTCCATTTACAATTTTATGGATATTTCATCTGTGGGAATCGACACTGTAGACACCCCATTTTTGACCGTCCTCAAGACTTGGATATACTTGCAGGTACATCTAGGGACAAGTTCGATTGCTCATCGAGTATTCGAATTTTGCGGTGGAATGTCACAGGTTTGAGCTTTCCAAACCCTGTATTCTTTCTGTCTCATTTTTGGACCATGTGTTGGTCCTTCTAGAATTCTTATTGTAGTGCTCTGCCGGCCACCTTTTGGCCCTACCGGCCATGGAATTGTCCCTGCCTGCCATTGATGAAGCCTGCCGGCCATCAATGAGGCACTGCCGGCCACCATTGATGGCCGGCAGAACACCTTGTCTCAGCAGATTTCACGCCAGATCTTTTGAGCCAGCTGGTTTTCACTCATCCCTCCTCTATACACGTGTATGGAGGGATGAAGCCCATTTCAAGCTTGTTTAACAAGCTTTGCATTGCATGCCTCTATATAAGGGGAGGCTCCTCCCCCTTTATAGAGGTTCATCAACTTTGGAGACGATCTCTCTCTCTCTCTCTCTCTCTCTCTCTCTCTCTCTCTGTATATTGTGTTAGTTTGTGCCTTAAAGTGTAATTTCTCTTCATTTTTGCACTACAACACCTAGCAACACACCATCATCTTTGAGCTGAGGTTCTTGGGAGTGTTATATGAGCTCTAAAAGTTGGTTTTTGCTTCAGAAGCTGCTGGTTTCGAAGTTGTGCTACAAGGGTGACTGTATTCCCCTTTTAAGCCTTTGTTTGTATACCATATTGGCCATCCTTGCATATTGTTTTAGGCCTTGCTTTCAACTGAAAAAAGTTTTTTATTTAAGTGCTTATGATGATTGTTTGAGGCCTCTTTGGTGTTGAGGGTTTTCTACCCTCTTGTGTACCTTGTTTGGCCTTGTTTTGAGCCATCTCTTAAGGCCTTTGTGGCAACCTTTATTTGGCCTTTTAACCACTGAAATCCAATGGATTTTAAGTGGTAGAAATGCGGTTTTGAGGCCTCAAATGAGAGGGGGTGGTACCCTCTCTTCTTGTCTTGTTTGTTTGTATTATTGGCCTACCAAATGAGCATGCATTTCTATCCTCTTGAGGTTTAGTGTGAGCATGTTTTTGTGATTTTTTAGGTTTGATATAACTCTGTTCATGGCTGGTTTGGTCACCTCATGTATGCTTTTTACACTTGTAGTGTAAATTTACCATTTAGCCTTGTGTGTTCAATGCCATGATCCATTATGCTAGCCTATTTTGGTTCTATCTCAGCATGTTTTTGGTGTTATTTTGGCATGATACAACTTTGTTTTTGGTTGGTTAGAGCATCCCTCGTTTGCTTCTTACACTTGTAGTGTAAACCTTGCTCACTAGCCTAGTATACTTGGTGTTTTGGCCCATTATTCTAGCATGTTTTGGCTCCATTCCAGCAAGTTTTCACTCATGTTTTAACATGTTTTAGCTCTATTTTGAGACTTCTTGGTCGAATGATGCTTGTTATGCATGCTTGTAGTGCAATAGCTTTAACTAGCTTTGAGTTTTGAGGTATCTTGCATGCTTGACTTGAGGTATTTGCATGTTTTGGCATCATTTGGAATGATATTTTAGAGAATATAGTGTTGTTACACTTCCATGCTTTTCACTCTTTAAGTGCTCTTGAGAGTTGTACCCCTATGCGTTATTTGTGAGCCATTGCATGAGCCTCATTTTCTTGCCTTTCAAGCCATCATCTTAGTCCATTTTGGCTATTGTTTTGGCCTGCATAAGGTCTATTTGGTGCTGATTTGGCTACTTGAGAATTGCCTTGTATGTCTCTAGTGTAATACACTTCACTAGCTTCGATGCTTAAGCCTCGCAACATGCATCACATGAGTTGTTTGCATGATTTTAAGTCATTTAGCATGACATTTTAGTGCTGGAACATATGCCATTGTACTCCATGTTTCACTCTTTCGATGCTTTTGGAGAGTTGTGTCTTGTGCCTTAATCTCGCACTAACATGTATGCATGCTTGGCTAGTCCTTTGAGTCACCATTTCAACATGTTTTGCCACTATTTTGGGTTTGATGTAACTTTGTTTTGAGCTAGTTTGGATGTTTGAGCATTGTGATGTATGCTTATAGTGTCATCTTCTTCACTAGCCTTGGTGTTCTTGGCCCCTTAACATGTTGTGCATGAGTGTTTGCATGTAAGAGTCTTGCATGCCATTTTTACATGTCAAGATTAGCATGAGAGTTTTGCATGTCATGTTGTTTGTGTGCATTGCATTGTGTTCAACACGGTGTTGTGTGTGAACACAAGGTGGATTAGCTCATTTCATACTTGAAGTGATGAAATGAGCCAGTCTCCCTTGGTCTCCATTACCTTTGATTTCTCATGATAAGGAGATGGTCTTGGTGTCTTGTTTGTCATGCATTTATTAAATTTGCACATGTTGGATCTTTGGCCATCATGCATCGAGATGCGCGATTGATGGTCTTAGATCCAATGATGCCCATTCCATTGATGTTTTGAAGTGATATGGAGTGGCATAGTGCGTACATACCCTTGGGAGACCCTTCATTTTCTCTGTTTTGTGCTCTACTGCCGCTTGGTGTTCTAGCACATCATTGGCCGACACCCTCTTATTTCTGGCCGCAGCCTTCATTCTTGGTCGGCAGCGTGCATATTTGGTCGGTAGGGGGATCAGCAGCAGCTCTTCATGGCCGGTAGGCCATTGGTGCACTCCTCAGCACTGTTTTGGTGAGATCCAACAGCTAGTTCTCAAGGACACCCTACAGATAGAGCCTGTAAAGAGCATTTGGAGAGCTTTTCGGGACGGGAATCGAGAGCATGCATCCTTTCTTGTTTAAGGCAGAGCTGAGGTAGCCTGATTTAGTGCTTTACTTGTTAATTAGCATTCGGTGTTGTAACTTAATTAATTCGTTTGATTAGTTAAAGTTTTGTAATAATTAGTTGTAGCTAGTTATTCAATTTGGTTGTGTAAGAATTAGGCTAATTAGATTATTAGATTAGTTAAGTAACTTAGCTTAGATTAGCTTAGCTTTTATTCGGACCCTCCGTCGAGAGGGCACAACTGTTGTAATAAGCATGCATGTGTGTGATGCATGTCTTTTAACCCCCATTTCTTTCTCCCTTTTACTTAACCGCTTTCGATGGTTAGTTTTAGGGCATATTTCAATTAGCATGCTTATGCTTCGCATGTTTGCATTCATTCATCTTCCTTGCATGCACCGGGCTCGGCGCATCATTCAACTGCATTGTATTTCAATATACTTACTTGAATACGTGTTTAACAGCATGTTATCAAGTGTTGCATTCATATGCCATTCTAGATAGCCGAGCCTATTTTAGTTGCATTTTTGCATGTGTTGGATTAGGCATTGTTGACATAGCTAGGATCATGCATTGATTACTAACTAGCTTTTGTTTTAGCTTGGAGTACACTGTGAGTGTTTACGCTTTAGCATCCCTGCATGAGTGTAAGTGACTGCCATGATAGCATGCTTGCCATGAGGCTATCTGCTTAAGTGTTAAACTGCATGATTGCCTGTGGATGAAGGCTTCATTGATTGAATTGGAACAATTCATCGAAATATGAGTTTTAAAGCCCACTTGAAGTGGCAAAATCATATTTTCAAGCCCACTTGAGGGTGGCAAAATCCGCGACTTAGCCTACTTGCGAGTAGCAACTCCAAACCATTTTCAAAAAACAAACATGAGATGTTTTGTTCCAATTTGAGTGATTTAGTCTATACTTGTGTGCTGTGCGCATCACGTAGTAAGCTAGCTAATAAATCGGAATAAGAACACATGTATTTTCAAAAACAGCATATCATGTTAGTAGAGGCCGATCTTTGATCGGGCGAGCGGGGGTGCTCATTTCAGGACCTTCCCCTCTCGTACCCATGTTCCCGAGCTGAGGCAACTTTGGTGATGACGGACACGTGGCCTTAGGCACGAGTCAGGGTTTCCTAAATTTCTCAAAAACAAAACATTTAGGTGGCGACTCTAAAATCCGGTAAAGCAGTCCATGTTTGGCACTTCTTGATTAAAAATTGATTTTCCAAAATGATTTGCCGGATTCGGACTATTTGGTGCTTTATCAGTCTTAAATTGCACTTTGTGAGATTAGATTCAGAATCGTGACAGGAGTCCGAACTGTTGTAGCTAAGAACAACGATTCGCCCCCTCGCGCGCGGAGCGGAGTTTCGGGCGATCTACAGTTTCTGGCGACTCTGCTGGGGATTTAGAGAACTTGGCTCGAACTCATGATATGTTGTTTTGTCTACACTGATGTGTTTCTTTGCATTGCATTTGCATTAGTGCGCCTAGGACACCGTGTTTGTGGGAGGCTTTCTTGGAAAAGCATGCCATAAGGCTGACCGGTTGTAGGCTCTGTCACGATGGGAACACAAACATGCTCTTAAATCACATAACAAATGATGCCAAATCATGCGAATAGCCCAAGCAATGCATGCTAGTGGCTTGGAAACTCAAGGCTAATGAGCTAGAATGAACCATGGCTATACAAAGCAATGCATGTATGACCAAAACAACACAAATCAGACCTAGAGCATGGTAAAACATGAACAAAAGCTTCTTGAAGTTAAACCAAAAGCATGCTAGAATGATGTCTAAATGCATGATGCATGTTAGGCTAATGAATGGAATTGCACTACAAGTGCAAGAAGCATGCATGATATGATCAAGCCAAACCAAAATAGTGTTGTATCATGGCAAAACAAAGCCTAAGACATGCTAAAATGGAGCCACAAAGAGGTAGAAAAACATGCCAATTTGGTGAGCCATCAACACAAGCATTTAAGAGAATAGGAGGGGGGATAACCCCCTCCTATTTAAGGCCTCAAAAAACACTTTCCACCACTGAAATTCCTCTGGAATTCAGTGGTAGAAAGGCCAAATAAAGATGAAAACAAAGGCCTAAAGAGATGATTCAAAACAAGGCCAAACAAGGCTCTAAAAGGGGTAGACCACCCCCAACACCAAAGAGGCCTCAAACAAACATGTTAAGCACTCCAAAACAAGACTTTTATCAGTTAAAAGCAAGGCCTAAAACAATATGCAAGGATGGCCAATATGGTATACAAACAAAGGCTTGAAAGGGGAATACACTCACCCTTGAAGCACAACTTTGAAGCCAACAGCTTCTGAGGCAAAAAAATAACTTTTAGAGCTCAAATAACACTCCTAAGAATCTCAGCTCAAAGATGGTGGTGTATTGCTAGGTTTTGTAGCGCAAAATTGAAGACAAAACACACTTTAAGGCGCAAACTCACACAAATATAGAGAGAGAGAGAGAGGAAGAAATATATATAGAGATATATATATCTTGTATATCAAGATTTTAGAACCTCTGGAAAGGGAGGGGGGTCTCTCTTCTTATAGAAAATCAAATCTCAAGCTTGTTGAGCAAGCTTGAGACTTGTTTCAATCCCTCCATACACGTGTATGGAGGATGAAATCTGTGTTCACCAACTGTCATAGCTGGCACAAAAATATCTGCAAAAGCCGGTGAAAAGGCCTCGGCCAAAAGATATGACCGATCGACCAAAAAGAGTGCCGATCAACCAAAAGGAGTGCCGATCGGCCACCACTAATGGCCGATGGCAAGAAGACAAGGCCGACAAGCACAAGGCTTGGCGGATGGGTTGTAGGGATGGCCAAAAAGCCACCCTCTTCCCTCATAAGCAAAACTACAAGTTCTTGGTCCACAACCAAGCACAAAACAAACAAGTTGAGAGATCCTAAGGCAAGGCGTGCAACCGAGACCTTCGGGAACTCAAAACGAACATAGATGATGGATACACCGATTTGGCAGTGACTTTGCCAGACAGGTTCAAGATGCTGCACGTAGACCGATTTGACGGTTCTGGGGATCCCATGGTGCACCTGCGGTTGTTCTCAGATATCCTAAGGTCGATGGGCCTCTCTAGATTGCAAAAATTTTCCCTCTTCGGCCAGACCCTGTCTGGTGTTGCGGCTATTTGGTACTCAAAGCTGGAGGACTCTGTCAAGAGAAGCTGGGAGGAGATGGCTAAGGCCTTTGTAGCTCAATACTCCTACAACACGTAGATCGAGATCACAACTTGTGAGCTTGAGACAACTAGACAGGAGCTGAAAGAGAGCTTCTCTGACTTTGTAACCCGTTGAAAGGCCAAAGCTTCTATGATAACCATCAGGCCGGTCGACAAGGATCAAATACGGATGGTTGTGCGCAACCTCTAACCCAAGCTCATGGAAAAAGATGATCGTCTTACCCTTTCCTACCTTTGTAGATTTACACGAGATTGGGGTACAGATTGAGGACGTCATGAAATAGGGTCTGATTGACCACGAGAGAGAACAGTCCACGAGGGTGTTTACCTGCAGTTCAAATGCAGGCACGAGCAATGCTGCAACTGCCAGAACTTTAGATTTGGGCATGGTCACCACCATCCCTCCAAAAACACTTACAGCCACACCATTCACCAGCCCGTCCGGTACTAGCTCATAAACAGCCAAATACCCACCCCGGGGTCAGAGGACTTTTTCCCCGTTGTATATGCCCCTGTCCAAAGCTATGGGGGTTCTGATCAAGAAAGGGCATTTGAAGCCTCTGGAGCCGCGGCTATTACCAGATAAACTTCCTGCTTCCCATAACCCAGCCAAATACTGTGCCTTTCACCAACAGCATGGTCACGACACCAACCAGTGCTATAGACTGCGTCATGAGATCCAGGATCTCATTGACAATAGGGTGATCGTACCTCCAGAAAAACCAAATGTCACAACCAATCCTCTCCCACCACATAACCAAGCTCCACCACCTAAACGCATCAACCTATTCCAAATTGGGGTTGTGTCATACGACCCTTGCATATATATCACGCCCTTCCACCTACCCAAGCCAGAGGTGTTCATCTCGGACAGCACAGATTTGTGCATGTTGAGGACCTCCCAAATCCAACCCAAACCGGTGGTGGTGACTATCAAAGATAGAACAAGGATCACTTTGGGGGAAGATGGAAATGACGATTCAGAGTCTGAGGGGTCTGCGAGCTTTGCGTACAACCCGAGTGGTTATATCACATCAACAGATCAGCTTAAGCCGATGGTAGAGTTATCGGTTGGGGCATAAATCAGTGTAGTTCGGAAGGATGGACCTAGTTAGGGGTTAGATGACCTAGCAGAGCTGGACGAGGATATTGCCAACCTTTAATTCTTCAATGAACAGGATCCGGGGGACGTGACTATCAACTAGTTTGATTTGGATGGGTTAGCAGAAACTACTGGGTGGCTCAGCGACGAGCTAGATGTTGTTGAGACACCTCAGCCAGAACAGGGGCAATCAGAAGCTGGGATACCAACAGTGGCCGAAATGGCCGGGAATCAGGAGAAATCGTCAGAGAGCACCGGTGTTAAGAATTTTGCTCGGGATCTGGGCAGTTTGAATACAGAAGATACTGAACAGCAGGCTGCATTGAAGCAGTTTGAGCAGGAAAAAATCAAAGATCTAGAAAGGGCTAGAAAGGCCAAAGCCCCTGCGGGACAGAATGTGCTGTGAGCACAGGAATAGTTGCAACGGAACCCAACAGCTGTCTGTTGGTTGCCGATGGGATATGGTGGGAAGACGACGACTTACGTCTTGCCCACACCGACGAAGATTGGGGCATAATCAACCGGATGATACCTGGTATATTGAAGAGGTGGATCACATGACTAGAAGTGGGAGGTATTTTAAGCCCCCACATTTAGATCAACGAGAGGCGTCCGAAAGGACAAAGAAGCGGAGAGGCAGAAGGAAAAACTGCTTGAGGAGGAGGTTGTACTAAAACAGCTTAAGAAAATCCAAGCAGACATCTCCATTTGGGGACTGCTTATGGCCTCAAGAGTTCACAAGCAAGTTGTCCTTTCTGCAATGGACAAGGCGAAACGTTCAATTGACACCACACCCGAACAGTTAGTAGGGCTGGTTTTTCCGGGAGGAGCTTCCCCGACCTTGACTTTCACTGACAAGGAACTGCCGCCTGAGGGCTCAGATCATATCAAACCGCTCTACATATCTGTCGAGTGTAGAGAGAAATGGATACCGGTAGTCCTTGTGGACACAGGATCTACTATCAACGTGTGTCCGTCGAGGACGACATATGCTATCGGGTTGAAGCTTGCAGATTTTGTGCCTACTGCCCAGGTGATACGGGCCTACGATAATACCAGCCAAGAGGTGATGAGGACTGTATAGATTCAGACTCAGGTTGGTCCAGGACAACAAGATATTAATTTTCATGTCTTAGACGTTCCCGCAACCTTCAATCTAGTCCTAGGGCGGCCGTGGCTGCACCAGGTGAAGGCAGTCTCTTCCACCCTGCACCAAATGTTGAAGTACCCCCACGGGAAGGGGGTGGCCATCGTCTTTGGGAATTCTTCAATCCATCCACCGCCAGAGGTTTCTACACTAGTTCCGGAGATTAAGCATGGCGCGGAGGATGTATTCTTGTCAAGATTTACCCTAGCTGAGACCCGGGTTGTACATAATATCCTAGCTATTGATGAGGGGCTATACGTCGGCGCACAGTCTGTCTACCTTATGAACAAGCTCCAGCACATCCCCAGGATGGGATTAGGGCGAAGTGACCGGAAGGGCATTGCAGCATCGGCCGAAGTGCCACACAACCCATATACCTTTGGCCTAGGTTATCTGCCTACCAAAGAGGATTAGGTGAGGAAAGGAAAAGAGATGGCCGGAAGGGCTAGAGCCAAGCTGGCCGGGAAGCATTATGAGTTGATGCACCGACCTATCCAGGGGACCCTAAACTGACGCTTTGTCCGGGAGGGGGTAGGCTTCTCGTTCTGTGGCTTCCTAGAGCCATGGCTAAATGTAGAGAGGCAGCGCTTGCCGGGATTCGAGATTTTCTTTGACCTGTAATTGTCCGGGGATGACATTTCCGAAGAGCAGACAGACCCACCAGCTGAGGCTGAACAATGCAAGGAAGAGGATTCCGAGAGCACAGAGATTGAAATGGGGTTAGCACTGGCTTGTCTACTCTCAAATCCTCAGATCGTACAAGAGTGCTTGGGGGATAACTTCTCAGTTTCCATGATCGGGAATGAAGCGGCTGTGAGCCCATCTTCAAACATTCTGGATGTATCCATTGCACTCTCTCTCGTCTGGCAATACGAGGAGGGCTTTTTATCGAGCAGCACCGGGTCAGGTAGTGAGCCGGAATCTGATTCCACTGAGTCTATGGAGTCGGAATCAGGTTCCAGCTCGTCTGAGTCTGAGTTCGGTATTCTTGGGGGTGATAACCCGGATGCCACTGTCCTGTCCAGGTCATCTTTTTCTTTTTCCTTTGAGTCTGTTGTAACAGAGGAATTAGGCGGACTGGATGTTATTAATGAGAATGGTACAACTGTGGCTTCTGAGTACTTTTCTGTGCCTTTAAGTTATTGCATTAATCAGGATTTTCACAATTTTGATAAAAACGACGAGGAAGAAATTCCTTCAATTTTGCAATATTTTCTTGATCAAGAGCAGGAGAGGTTTGTAAAACCCTTGGTTGATAAAATCACCACAATTAATGTTGGTGCTGAGAAGGACTCGTGGCTGGTCCAGATTGGGTCCACGTTGTCTTCGGAGGAGCGCGAGCACTTAGTCGCTTTATTAAAAGATTTCAAAGACGTTTTCGTGTGGTCCTACGAAGACATGCCTGGAATCGATCTTGAGATTGTATAGCACCGGATCCCTCTTGACCCAGAGGCCCGACCTGTTAAGCAGAAGCTCTGAAGGATCCGCCCGGACTGGGCTCTGAAGATCAAAGAAGAGGTCACCAAGCAGATTGACGAAGGGTTCCTGTTGGTATTTGAATACTCAACTTGGTTGGCCAATATAGTTCCAGTGCTGAAGAAAGATGGCAGAATTCGGGTATGTGTGGACTTCAGGGATTTGAACAAAGCCAGTCCGAAGGACGACTTTCCTTTGCCGCATAATGACGAATTAGTGGACTTTACTACTGGGCATGCGTTGTCCTCCTTCATGGATGGGTTTTCAGGCTACAATCAGATTTTGATGGCACTCGAAGACCAGGAGAAGACTGTTTTCACCACCCCGTGGGGAACCTATTGTTATAGGGTGATGCCATTTGGGTTGAAGAACGCTGGGGCTACGTATGAACGGGTAGCGACCACAATTTTGCACGACATGGTCCATAAAGAGGTTGAGGTATACGTGGACGACATGATTCTCAAGGCCAAGGAAAGAGAGGGCCACTGCACCACCTTGCAGAAATTCTTTCAAGGGATCAGAGAGTATCGGTTGCGGCGGAATCCTCAGAAATGTACATTTGGTGTTACAGCAGGGAAAATGCTTGGGTTCTTGATCACACAGAAAGGTATCGAGGTTGATACTTCCAAAATCAAGGCCATCTTAGAAATGCCACCACCGAGGACTGAAAAGGAGGTGCGAGGCTTTTTGGGTAAAGTGCAATTCATAAGACGGTTTATTGCAAAATTAACCTTGACTTGTGAACCACTCTTTGGTCTCTAGAAGAAAGGAAATAAATTCTAATGGGACGACCGATGCCAAGTTGCTTTCGAGCAGATCAAGCAATATTTACAGAACCCACCTGTGTTGTCACCGCCTGAGTCGGGGAAACCATTGATTCTGTACCTTTCAGTGACTGAAACTACAATGGGCTGCATGCTTGCACAGGAGTCTGAGGACAAAGTGGAGAAGGCTATCTACTACCTGAGCAAGAAAATGCTGGATTGCGAGACCCGCTACACATCGCTGGAGAAGGCTTGTCTGGCCTTGGTATGGGCTACCAGGAAACTGAGGCACTACCTATTAGCTCACTCTGTAATATTGGTTTTGAGATTAGATCCCATCAAATATCTCTTCGAGAAACCAGCACTTACGGGTAGGCTAGCCCGTTGGTTGCTTCTGTTTTCCGAATTTGATCTGAAGTACATGACGCGCAAGTTAGTGAAAGGGAGAGTGGTAGCAGAGTTCCTAGCCGATCACCCAGTTGAAGGGGATGAAGCAGTTGAGTATCTGTTCCCAGACGAGGCCATTCTACATGTCGAAGAAGAGACTTGGACGATGTACTTTGATGGAGCGTCAAACCAATATGGGCATGGGATAGGGGTGTTGCTGATAGCACCCGACAATTCCCGAATACCCTTAGCATTCAAACTCCTGTTCAAAGTGTCGAACAATGAGGTAGAATATGAGGCATGTATTGCTGGACTAGAAGCCGCCCTGGAACTAGGGGCAAAACGGTTGGATGTCATTGGGGTCTCGAACCTTGTTGTATCTCAAGCTAAAGGAGATTGGAAAGTTAAAGAAGAAAAGATGAGAATCCGTCACCAGACCTTGGACGTTCTGATTCCTCGGTTTGAGAAACTGAACTTCACTCATCTGTTAAGAGATAACAACAGGTTCGCTGATTCATTAGTAACTCTATCTTCTATGATAGACATCCCTTTCGGAGTCCGGATGTGTCCGATCATCATCGATCAGAAATTTGTGCCAGCCTACGAGCTGATTGCTGCCATAGATGAGGTACAAGATGAGAATCCCTGGTATTACGACGTCTGGAACTTCTTGGAAAAAGGAAGCGTATCCACTAGGGGCAAATGCCAAAGATAAGAGGGCAATTCGAAGAATGGCTGCTCAGTTCATCGTCTGTGGGGGTAAACTGTACAAGAGGGGTCATCTCGGGATGCATAAGTTATGCGTTGATGTTAAAGAATCCAAGCGCCTGATGGAGGCCATCCATGGAGAATAGTGCGGAGCGCACATGAACGGGGTGATGCTAGCCCGGAAGATCCTTAGACAGGGTTATTACTGGTCTACCATGGAGGAGAATTGTATTGGCTTTGTCCGGCGATGCCATAAATGTCAGATCCATGCAAACCGCATGAACATTCCGCCGTCGAAGCTATACAACATGACTTCGCCATGGCCGTTTTTAGTCTGGGGAATTGATGTAATCGAGGCTGTCACTCCGAAGGGGTCCAACGGGCATGAGTATATTCTGTTAGCGATAGACTACTTTACAAAGTAGGTTGAGGCCCAATCTCACGTAGTGTTGAAGGCATCACATGTCGCTAAGTTCATCAGGAACAATATCATCTGTCGCTACGGGGTCCCAAATGAGATTATTTCAGATAATGGTTCCCACTTCAAGAAGGAGGTGATCGACTTGTTGGAAAAGTACAACGTGGCTTTTCATAAGTCATCTACATATCAGCCATAGACCAATGGAGTAGCTGAGGCCGCCAACAAGAACATCAAGCACATTCTGCAGAAGATGGTGGAAACCTACAGGGACTGGCCAGACAAGCTGCCATTTGCTCTTTGGGGCTACCGGACTTCAATTCGAACTTCTACTGGGGCAACTCCGTATTCCTTGGTTTATGGGATGGAGGCTATTCTGCCTATCGAAGTTGAGGTTCCATCATTACGGGTGTTGGCTAAGTGTCAGATAGCTGAGGCAGATTGGCAGCAAAGCAGGTTCGAAGAACTCATGCTCTTTGATGAAAGAAGGTTGAAAACACTGTATCACGTCCAGGGTTATCAACGAAGAATTGCCAGGGCTTTCAACAAGAAGGTTAAGTCCAGGAATTTGAAAGAGGGGGATCTAGTGCTCAAAGACAACCGAGCTCCCATCCACGACCCTAGGGGCAAGTTCAGACCCAATTGGACTGGTCCCTACATCATCAAGTGCATGTGGTCGGGTGGAGCTGTCGTTCTGATGGACCTAGATGGCCTAGAGTTCTCTCAGCCAATCAACATGGACAAGTTGAAGAAATACGTTCCCTGAGTGGCTTGCTAGGCCGAAAACTTGAAAGGGCGAGCTAGGCAAAAGTTAGAGCATGAAAAATTTGAAATAATGAAAACTGAGCTCGCAAGGTTAAAAACCCAGAAAGGGCGGCCTTGGCAAAAGTTAGAGGGTAAAAGGAGAGTGTTAATCCACGAGTGAACCCGAACCAAGCTACGTAAGGCTTGATTCCCATCTTTGGGATACGTAGGCAACTTCATTATGAAGTCTAGCCATAAACACTTCCAAATCAACTTTGTATGTGTGATCTTGTTGGTCATCTTTGTTTATTCTGCATTCAAGAGCTCGGCTGTGATCTCCAGTGCAGTGCTATTCAGACTAGGGGCAACTTTCCAGTTGCTTAGATCCGGGGTTGTACATCTCAGTGATAGATCTCGAGCATGTCCAGTTGTGATCCATATCGAAAATGGTTCTGAAAAGTTTTAATAAAAGTTGATTTTGCTCAAAATTAATCTTTTTACAACTTAGACCATTTTTGGACCAAACGAAAAATTTTCAGTACCCACAACCTTCAATTACATTGATTTTAATACAGAGTTCTCCTACTCTTGAATACAAATTGAAGTTGTTTTTTATTACATTCGTAAAGAAAACTTGAAAGTACTGATAAAGCAATAAATTCGGGGCATAGTCAGGTGTTCCTGCGCCCCCTCCCAGAGCTTGTGGAAGCCTCTGATGCCAAAGTAGGCCCAATCTATGCCTCTTCATCAAGCCAAGCTATGCATTCATCATAGAGGGTACAACTGAAAGTGGGAGCAGGGGCCAGAAACTCTCTCATCCTCCATGCTGCGGCATACCAAGCAAGTTGTGCGCCTCGAACTGGAAATGTAGCAGGGTACTCTATCCCTTCTTCCGGACAAGTCTGATCATGTCCGAACTGGCACCAGAATCGGAATGGGAAATAAAGGACACAGTGTGTCAGGCCGATCAACTGAATCCCAAGTTGGCAAGTCATGCTGTAGCCCATCGCCGATAAATTGAGCCAGGGGCAGTGCCAAACAATGTTTGTAGCAGACAAACTACACATCCATTCGCACCACCATCCCTCATCAGGGGCACCGACTGGACGTCGCCAGAAGAAATAGCCGCGAGCTGAATGTGCTGGGCATGAGTCCACAACCTTCAACTTATCCATCAACCATATCTGGGGAGGGATGGAAAATGAGAGATTAAAGAATAGAGAGGTGTACGAGGAGAGAAAAGTGAGAAAAGGGTTTTGAGAGAGAAAAAAAAACGAGCCTGAGGACCGAGTGATATGAGAAATATGTATGAGATATGGAGGGAAACATTACCTGCAGCAGTAGTGGACTCCCCGCGAATCTAGTCATCTCCCGGCGATGAAAAGCATCCAAGCCCATCAGTGTCTCAGCTACTGTCATGGCAATACAGCTCTTGCCCTCTTTTAACCCTTGGGCAACCTCAATCAGACGGACGCTAGACCCACCGGAGCCTGGGGCAAGCAAGAAATGAGACAAAATGCACAAGCAAAGCGCATGTCACCAAAAACCCTGCCAGTGATGGTCGCCACGGTCACCGTCGTCAGAAAACCGATGAATCAAGCTGGGGATGTCTAACTCCCCGTCGCGATTCAAAGACCGAGTGTCATGCAAAGTGAGCCCGCACATCCGTCCTAAGGCTTGGATGTGGCCAAAATGGAATTGGGGTAAGATCTCTTCCGTACGCTCGGACTCCATCAAAGCTTAGAAGTTTTCGAAAGTGGGACACATCTCTTGTCCGCCAAAGCTAAAAACGTGCATAACCGGATTCCAACACCTAGCCGCGACATGGAGAAACGGAAAACGCAGCGGGGTGCGGCTCAGCATAAATAGTGCATTTATTCTGAAGCCCAGAAATTCAGTTTTTTCGAGCCATCCAAGTTAGCAATCCAATTTGTGAGATTTTGGACAAGAAATGGTTCCATTTGAGGCAAAAATGGAGTTAAAATGAGAGAGCCACGAAGCTGGAACCTTTATAGAAAATAAGGTAGTGAGTGGAGGACAGATGTCGACGTTTCGGAGGTCCTACCATCGATGGCCAGTAGTGGCTCATTGATGGCCGGCAGTGGCTTATCAATCGCCGGCAGGGGTGCATTGATGGCTGGCAGGCCATCCCCCATGGACGGCAGGCCTTCCCCTGTGGCCGGCAGCCTTTCCCTCATGCTCACTGACCTTCTTGGTGAAGATTCAGTTGTTTGCTACAGTGGAGTCTCGTTATTTGTGCCCTTTAAGGTCTTGTTTTGTCCTGTTGGACTCTGTTGTGTCTCGTTTTAGACGTGTTAGTCTTCATTTTTTTATCGAGTTGTAATCATCTTCCTTTCATTTATCGAGTTGTCGTAATTTGCTTATCGAGTTGTAAACTTGTTAAGGTTTTGTTGTTGCTTATTGAGTTGTGTTGTTTTTGTTTGTTATGTTGGCTCACTACCTGACTTGATAATGCGTGGATGTTCAATATTCATCAATCTCATTTTTATGCAAAATAGTGAGATGCGATGCTTAGAATGCAAAATGCAACACTTTTTCAACAAAAAAAAAAAAAAACTGAGCAAATCCAGTCTTGTCTCTATCATCTCTGTCATGGAGGCCACTAGATCAATGGCCTGCCCTGTGTACTCAATGGGCCCCTGCGAGTGCATCGAAAAGATCAGTATCCGATGAAGCATAATTGAAATGAAGTAAATATGCAAAATGTGGGGTTTAGTACATACCGGAGTCGGGCCGCACATCCCGGCAAGTGCACGTCCAGCAGATGTAGGCGCAATGGGGATCTGATAAGTCTCCCCAGAACGTCTCTGATAAGTCAATGAAGTAGGCAGCTCTGGCCATCCAGTCCCCTGCCTCTCCTTAGGATCGCACATCCTACGAGATCTGGTCGCTCTGCCTCTCCCTCTCGCAACTGGAGCCCTCGCTTCCTTTCCTCCCAGGACACTGGACAAAGGTGGCATCAGATGCGTCTGAATGAAGGTCGCGTAGTCGCCCTCCATACGAAAATAATCCGTCTCCAGTCCTTCCATGAACTGAATCACCTGGTCGGCGGACAACCTGTGTGTCTCTCTCATCGATGGTGGAGGTGCCGTTGGTACAAATAGAGCAAGCAATCCCAAGGTCTGGTGTACGAAGCGCTCACTCAAAAACCAGGTGCGACAGATCAGACCCTCGAAGAGAATGTGGTAGTGAGGAACAGTCCGGGCAGTATTGTACTGATCTCGGAGTCCTGACAGGATCACATCCCATGACTGCCACGTGATCTGAGAAAAGAGGGAATGGACAAGATGATTAGTCGTCAAATAACTAATGTGGGTGCACCAGGTTAATTGAAATAATTTCGTTGCGGAATTACCTCGCGCGCCGTGACCGAATCGAAATACTACCGGATGAACATAAAGCTCTCTCGGGTCCTACGATGGAGCTGGCCATCGAATACATCAAAGAATGGGACTGTCGCTGGGGTCTCCTCCATAGGCTCTGGAGCAAGTGTCAGGAAGTATGCGCACACCCACAACTGTAAGAAAGATGTGATCAATTCAGTGTATGAACAGAGTGTAGAACATACAGAAAATAGAACACAATACAATGCATAAGAAGTGCATGCTAGAGCAGATATAAGATTTTGTGTGTGCAGTGTATGGTATGCAGTGTGCAGTATGTATGGTGTACAGAAAATATGAAGCATAAAGCATATAGTGCAAGAGCAGATACAGAGAATGTAGAAAGTACAAGTGTTGAACAAAGTGAAAGCAGGAAATGCTAAGTACATGATGAAAAGGGGAAAACTAAGTTGTGTACCTCCCAAGCTCGCTAGTAGCCACCGATCAACCTCCCGCACATCTGAGAGGTCGAGCTCATGTATCCGTAGCGAGTGGTAAGGCCGGCTGTGCCCCAGTCATAGAAATGGACCTGCTGGAGCACCACCAGAGTGCCCAAGAAGTATAAACGCATAGTATTCCACCTGTTTGAAAACAAGGTGGTACCGAAAAGGAACAGGAGGAAGCCCCTGGCGTACTACTCCGTTTCCTCATCAGTCTCAGGATCCTCCCCTCTGTAATGCTCCTCAAACCAGGTACATCTAACCATGCCTGCTCGAAGTGTTGCTGGACATGCTCCAAGTAATGTATCCCATGCGGCCACCCACTCTCCCATGTCGGGATCAAGAGGAATCGGATCACCTCCTACGCCCAGGCCGGTGATCATGGCGAAGTCGAAGGGAGTCATCGTTATCTCTCCCGTCGTGGAGAAGTGGAAAGAGTTGGTGGTGTCCCATCACCTCTCCACAAGAGCCCCTAGGAGAGGGCGACTCGCTGTAACTCGTGTTAAGCTGGAGCAGAATAGGCCAAAGCCGGTCCCGTCGATGATCTGGCGGACCCTTACGAGAAGCACATCATACCACTCCCGAGCTGTCGTCGCACCATAACCTCTGAAGGAGTGTGATTCATCATGTGGCAATGCATATGATGAAATCAAATCAGTGATATATTGAAAATACAGTTGAAATTAGATTAGAGATGTATTGAAAATACAGTTACATTCAGAGTAGTGATGTATTGAAGATACAATTGAATTCAGAGTAGTGATGCATGAGGTACAGTCGTATACAGTACATACAGGTCAGTGATGTGGGAAGTATAGTTAAATGTAGAGCAACAATGTATGAAATACAGTTAGATCAAAGCATGTGATGCAATCAGATCAAAATAATGCAAGAAATGCAAATAGTTGAAAGTAATACTACAAAAAAAAAAGAAAAAGTAGAGTTGGTACCTCCACAGCAATGGCCGACAAATGAGACTTGGGCCCTCTCAGCAAGAGGTCGTTTGGCGCGTCCTCATCAAAATCAGTGAAAGCATGGATGCCTCCCGCCATTGGTATAATGTGAGTCTCCGGGCGATACCTCACGGGGTCAAAGGGGCGTGCGCTCGGTGGAAAAGGCTGAGGCTCGACCCCCGGCTTAGCCGCAAAGTCCACGGCAAGCTCTACTGGAGGGAGTGCGGGGAAGCCCCCGTCAGGCGGAATGTCGTCAACCATCTAACATAGATGCAAAAATGAGCAAAAATGGGGAAAAGGGTGAAGTTTTGAACAAATCAAACCTTAGGAGAGAGAAAAAGTTAAAGAAAATAAAAAAACCCGAGAAAAGTGAACTAACCTGGAGAGAAACTCGGGGGAAATGATCCTTGAATGGGGGAAATGATGAAAGAGGCCTTAGAATCAATTTCTGATCGGTTCAAATCGAAGAGAACAAAGAGATTTTAGCGATTCAAGGTTGTTTAGGGTGTTAGAAAACGCGTAGAATGCGCAGATCTAGAGAGAAAGTGCACCTAGAGAGCAAGGGAAATGATTCTTGTACAAGGGGTGTGGAGGAAATGAAGTAATTTTTGGTGTATTTGAAGAGCCACGGGGTCAAAAGACCAAAATGGCCAAATCTGCCAGCGATGGCTGGCACCCCTTTATTGATGGCCGGCAACTGCCATTTATGGTCGGCAAAGGGCCGGCGGCGTCTCTTCATGGCCGGCAAGTCTTCACCAACTTTCCCTGCCTCTTTTACCTTGGTATGTGTCCTTGGGTTCCAACAATTCCAAGGAGTGTTCAAAATGTCTCCGTGGAAGCCCGGAATCATGTTCTCAAATGTACGGTGGTCATCGCCCATCAACCCGCACAAGGTGTATCCTTTCAATGCATCTCAACTCTTCCGGAAGATAAACCGGAAGTTTCCTTCAAGTTGTCTTTTTCAAGCATGCTTTTGTTGCCACCTAGCATTTTCTTATTGTATTAAACATCCATTCTACACTCGTTTCATTGTCATGCACCTCTTTACTTGCGTTGTCACGCACACTAGTTGCATTGTCATGCACCACCTTACTTGCGTTGTCACGCACACTAGTTGCATTGTCATGCACCTCTTTACTTGCGTTGTCACGCACACTAGTTGCATTGTGATACACCATCTTACTTGCGTTGTCATGCACACTAGTTGCATTGTGATGCACCACCTTACTTGCGTTGTCACGCACACTAGTTGCATTGTTATGCACTATCTTACTTGCGTTACCACGCACGCTAGTTGCATTGTCATGCACCACCTTACTTGCATTGTCACGCACACTAGTTACATTGTCATGCACAGCTTTACTTGCGTTGTCACGCACACTAGTTGCATTGTCATGCACCACCTTACTTGCATTGTCACGCTACAGACACCCCATTTTTGACCGTCTTCAAGACTTGGTTGTGCTTGCAGGTACATCCAAAAACTAGTTTGATTGCTCGTCGAGTACTCGACTGTCACGGCAGAACGTCACAGGTTTGAGCTTTCCAAACCCTGTATCCTTTCTGCCCTTTTTTGGACCATGTATTGGCCCCCAACTTGATTCTCTTGGTGCACTGCCGGCCCTATTGTGGCCCTGCCGGCCATGCATTTGTTATTGCCGGCCATTGATGAAGCCTGCCAACCATCAATGAGCCACTGCCGGCCACTGCTGATGGCCGGCAGAACCCTTGTCTCAGCAGGTTTCACGCTGGATCTTTTGAGCCAGCTGGTTTTCACTCATTTCCCCTCCATACACGTGCATGGAGGGATGAATCTCTTGCCAAGCTTGTTTAACAAGCTTTGCATTGTTTTTCTTCTGTATAAGGAGAGGCCCTCTCTCCTTTGCAGAAGTTTAGCCATTTTAGAGAAGAAAGACCTCTCTCTCTATATATATATTTCTCATTCTCTCTCTCTATATTGCATAGAATAGTGTTCTAAAGTCCATTTTTCTTGCACTTTTACACTACAACACATAGAGATACACCACCATCTTTGGGCTGAGGTTCTTGGGAGTGTTACTTGAGCTCTGAAACTTGGTTTTTGGCCCCTGAGGTTGCTGGTTTCGAAGTTGATCTTCAAGGGTGAGTATATTCCCCATTTTAGCATTTATTTGTACCTCATTTTGGCCATCCTTGCATATTGTTTTAGGCCTTGCTTTCAATTGAAAAAAGTTCTGTATTGGAGTGCTTTTGATGATTGTTTGAGGTCTTCTTGGTGTTAAGGGTGCACAACCCTCTTGTTTGCCTTGTTTGGCCTTGTTTTGTACCATGCTTTAAGGCCTTCAAGGTAGTCTTGGTTTGACCTTTTAGCCCCCAAAATCCAGTGGATTTTTAGTGGTAGGCATGTGGTTTTGAGGCCTAAAACCAGAGGGGGGTGGCCCCCTCTCTTTTTGTTTTGTTTGCTTGAGTTTTTGGCCTATCAAAGGAGCATGTATCCCTATAATTTTGGTTCAGGCCCTTTTTTTGTGACTTTTAGGACCTTCCTTGACTCTTTCCATGGCTGGTTTGGTCATCTTTTGCATGCTTCTTATATGTGTAGTGTGATCCCATTTGTGGCTCATCAAAGTAGCATGTTTGCCTAGCTTATGTTGAGTCCATTTCAGTATGTTTTTGGTGGTGTTTTGCCATGACCTAACTCTGTCTAAAGTTGGTTTGGTCATCTTTTGCATGCTTCATACACTTGTAGAACAAATCTTGCTTACTAGCCTTATGTGCATGTTGATTTAACTCATCATTCCAGCATATTTTGGTTTTGCTCCAGCATGGTTTTATTCTTATTTTGGGCTGTTCTAGGACTGTTTTGGGCTGCCATGGTCATATCACTCATGTTTTGTATAGCTATAGTGTAAATGCTTTGGCTAGCCTTGGGTTTTGAGGCCTCTACCATGCCATACATGTGATGTTTGCATGCTTTGCCATCATTTCGAATGTTGTTTCAGTCCATGAAATCTGGTCATACACCTGCATTTGACATGCTTTAAATGCTTTGGAGAGTTTGTGTTTTATGCCTCATGAATGGATCATTGTGCATGCCATTAAGCCTAGGCTTTTGGGTCATCATATCAGTGCATTTTGGGTCTTGTTATACCATGATCTAACTCTGTTTTACGCTGTCCAAGTCATGCCATGTTTAGTTTTAATAGGTGTAATGTAATACCCCTTTTGTAGCCTTGCATGCTCCATGTCTTTGACCTTTGTTCTAGCTTGTATTGGCTAGGTTCAAGCATGTTTTTAGTCTCACCTTGACCTGCCTAGGGACTATTTTAGGTGCCCTTAGTCCTTGGGGGCTTGCCTTGCACGGCCATGGTTTAAGTCCCTTTGTTGGCTTCGTGCTTTGAGCTTTCTTGCATGCTATGTTTGGCTTGTTTGGGTGGTTTGGCATCACTCCTTGCATGATTTCAAAGATTACCTCATTGCCACATTATCATGATTATCACTCTTTGCTCATGTTTGAGAGTTGTGTCCTCATGCTTTAATTCTTGGGCTAATGCATTGTGCATGCATACCTTGCTTTTGTGCCTTCATTCCAACACTTATGGCCACTGATTTGGAGCACAACTGAGGTCTACCCTTTTGGTTTAAGTCTATTGTGTATGCTATGTATATTGCATTGAGTATGCCACCATTGCATTGAGAATGCTAATTGACATTCGCATTGAGTATGCTAGTTGTTGTAAGCATTAGCATTGTGCATGCCATTAGCTTTTTTAAGTTAGTCATATTACATTGCATTGAGTATGCCATATAGTTGCATGTTTGCATACTTAGGACATATTGCATGTTTGCCATGCTTGTGTTGCATTATTGTTTGGATTAAGTATTAATTCGAGCACGAGAAACGAGGGACGTTTCATACTTCAAGTGATGAAACGTGCCTCAATTCTCGGTTGCCGACGTTCTTGATGATCCATGATAGATTTCTAGGCACTTATGTGTTTATTTGTGCATTCATTTTACATTGATTTGCACAAGTTGGATCTTTGGCCATCATGCATCGGAATGCGTGATTGATGGTCGTGGATCCGATTATGCCTCTCCCTTAATGTTTCGAGGTGATATGGGGTGGCATAGTGCGTACATACCCTTGGGAGACACTCCATTTTCTCTATTTTGTGCTTTGTTGCAGCTTGGTGTCCCAGTACATTAGTAACCGGCAGTGCCTTGCAGATGGCCGGCAGTCCTTCATTCTTGGCCGGCAGTGCCCACTCTTGGTCGGCAGGATGGTTGGCAGTGGCTCCCCATGGCCGACAGGCCACTAATGCATTTCCCAGACATGTTTTTAGTAAGTTCCAGCAGTAAGTTCTCAAGGACACCCTACAGACAGAGCCTCAAGAGAGCAATCAGAGAGCTTTTTAGGACGGGAATCAAGAGCATGCATCCTTCCTTGTTCAAGGCAGAG
Organism: Camellia sinensis; assembly: GCF_055761805.1. Lineage (NCBI taxonomy): Eukaryota > Viridiplantae > Streptophyta > Magnoliopsida > Ericales > Theaceae > Camellia > Camellia sinensis. Next base: position 91,578,636 of record NC_138970.1, on the reverse strand, counting down.
CTGAGGCAGCCTAGTTTACACATTTTAATGCTTACTTGTTAGTTAGCTTTAATTTGTAATTTAATTAGTTAATTTGTTAATTAATTAAGTGTTGTAATAATTAGTAAGTAGATTGTTTATTATTCAATTTAGTTGTGTAATAATTAATTAGTTTGTTAGTTAGTTAATTAGTTGGCATGTATTATTCATTCGGACCCTCCGTCGAGAGGGCACAATTGTTGTAATAAGTGTGTGTGCGTGTGTGCATGTCTTCCAATCCCACGTTTTTCTCCTTTTTACTTAACCGCTTACAATGGTTAGTTCTAGGGCATATTTTCAATTAGCATCCTTATGCTTTGCATGCGTGCATCCATTCATCTATATTACGTGCATCCATTCATCTATATTGCATGCACTAGGCTCGGCGCATCATACTAACTGTATCGTATTTCAATACCGATTTGAATACATGTTATAAAGTTGGATTTTCATATGCCATCTTAGAATAGCCGAGCCTATTTCTAGTTGCATTTTGCATGCGTTGCATTAGCCATCTTAACATGAACTAGGATTATCCATTGATTACTAACTAGTTCTTTGTTTTGGCTCGGAGTACACTGTGAGTGTTTACGCTTTAGTATACTGCATGTGTGTGAGTGTTGCCATGATAGCATGCTTCCCATGAGGCTATTTGCTTAATTGATTTACTGCCTGAATGCTTGTGGGTGAAGGTTGGATTACTTGAATTGGAACAATTCATCAAATCCGCATTTTAGCCTACTTACGAGTAGCACACTTCAAACCATTTTCCAAATAAACGGATATGTAATGTTTTGTTCCAAATTAGGCGATCTAGTCTATACTTGTTTGCTGTGAGCATCACATAGTAATTCTAGCTAATTAACCAGAATAAGAACACATGTGTTTTCAAAAACAAGATATCATGTTTAGTACAGGCTGATCTTTGATCGGGCGAGCGGGGGTGCTCATAGATGACCTTCCCCAATCGTACCCAAGTTCCCGAGCTGATGCAACTTTGGTGATGATGGACACGTGGCCTTAGGCACGAGTCAGGGTTTCCTAAATTCTCTAAAAAATAAAATATTTAGGTGGCGACTCTGTATCTGACAAAATAGTCCATGTTTGGCACTTCTTTACAAAAATCAATTTTTCAAAACGATTTGCCAAATTTGGACTCTTTGGTGATTTATCAATCTCACATCTCACATTGTGAGATCAGATTAAGAACCGTGACATTGAGTCCGAACTGTAGTAGCAATGAAGCCCGAGGGCATGCCTACACACGCACTTTTCACTTGCATTATCATTATGCGCATCTCCCATGCATTGTTATGCACCTTTTCATTGGCATGATATGTGCACGCATTTATCTTGTATTGAAATTGTATCTTGATATAGCGTTAATCATGTGTTTTTACTATATTGTATCTGTCAAAGTTTCTTTTTGCGCAGGCACGATATTGTATGTACAGTTCATTTGAAGCTGACATAACCAGACAATGTTATATGTGTTTCAGTTGGAGGAACTCCAAGTGAGGTCATTCCTGTTCCCTCGAACTCTACTGGACGTATCCTTCTCCTCTCGCGTTTGACATGCGTTAGGACATACCTTTCTCCTCTCCCGTTTGATTTGCATTTGAGTTGCTTCCTTTTAGACTTTGGGTGTTCCCGATTGTCGTTTCTAGTCTTTTCTGCGTAAGCGCAGTAAGGATTGCATAATTTTCTTACATCCTTTCTGCACGAGATGCAGTCTGGGTCATGTTTGCTTGCTTATGTATGAGTTTGCCGTAGCATTTCTTTGCATAGCATTCGCTTAAGATGTTGCATTTATTTTTCATAATTGCTTCATCACAGCCCTCTTTGCATGATTATAAGTTATGATCTGCATTGTGCATGTCATTTGCATTTTGCCCCAGCCTGCGGGCCCATCTCTTTGTGATTATATCAATTGTTTGCCTGAGTCTTCGGCCTTGTCAAAAATGGGTCGTCTCTAGGCTTTGACATTCACTCTCATCACTTTGTGACTTTAGAGTTCTATCAAAGAGGAGCAACTGTAGACACCCCATTTTTTACCGTCCTCAAGACTTGGATATGCTTACAGGTACATCCAGGGATAAGTTCAATTGCTCGTTGAGTATTCAAATTTCGGGACGGAACGTCACAGGTCTGAGCTTTCCAAACCCTGTATTCTTTCTGTCTCATTTTTGGACCATGTGTTGGTCTTTCCAGAATTCTTATTGTAGTGCACTATCGTCCACCTTTTGGCCCTGCCGGCCATGGAATTGTCCATGCATGCCATTGATGAAGCCTGCCGGCCATCAATGAGGCACTGCGGGCCACCACTGATGGTCGGCAGAACACCTTGTCTCAGCAGATTTCACGCCAGATCTTTTGAGCCAGCTGGTTTTTACTCATCCCTCCTCCATACACGTGTATGGAGGGATAAAGCCCATTTCAAGCTTGTTTAACAAGCTTTGCATTGCATACCTCTATATAAGGGGAGGCTCCTCCCCCTTTACAGAGGTTCGGTAACTTTGGAGACAATATATCTCTATCTCTATATTTCTCACACTCTCTCTCTATATTGTGTTAGTTTCTGCCTTAAAGTGTAATTTCTCTTCATTTTTGCACTGGCAACACACCACCATCTTTGAGCTGAGGTTCTTGGGAGTGTTATTTGAGCTCTGAAAGTTGGTTTTTGCCTCAGAAGCTGCTAGTTTCGAAATTGTGCTTCAAGGGTGAGTGTATTCCCCTTTTAAGCCTTTGTTTGTATACCATATTGGCCATCCTTTCATATTGTTTTAGGCCTTTCTTTCAACTGAAAAAAGTTCTGTATTTAAGGGCTTATGATGATTGTTTAAGGCCTCTTTGGTGTTGAGGGTGTTCTACCCTCTTGTGTACCTTGTTTGGCCTTGTTTTGAGCCATCTCTTAAGGCCCTTGTGGCAACCTGTATTTAGCCTTTTAAACACTGAAATCTAGTGCATTTTCAGTGGTAGAAATGTGGTTTTGAGGCCTCAAATGAGAGGGGGTGGTCCCCTCTCTTCTTGTCTTGTTTGTTTGTATTATTGGCCTATCAAATGAGCATGCATTTCTATCTTTTTGAGGCTTAGTGTGAGCTTGTTTTTGTGAGTTTTTAGGTCTGATATAACTCTGTTCATGGCTGGGTTGGTCACCTTATGCATGTTTTTTACACTCGTAGTGTAAATTTGCCATTTAGCCTTGTGTGTTCAATGCCATGATCCATCATGCTAGCCTATTTTGGTTCTATCTCAGCATGTTTTCAGTGTTATTTTGGCATGATACAACTCTATTTTTGGTTGGTTAGAGCATCCTCATTTGCTTCTTACACTTGTAGTGTAAACCTTGCTTACTAACCTAATATACTTGGTGTTTTGGCCCATTATTCTAGCATGTTTTGGCTCCATTCCAGCAAGTTTTCACTCATGGTTTAACATGTTTTATCTCTATTTTTTGGCTTCTTGGTCGAATGATGCTTGTTATGCATGCTTGTAGTGCAATAGCTTTAACTTGCTTTGAGTTTTGAGGTATCTTGCATGCTTGACTTGAGGTATTTGCATGTTTTGGCATCATTTGGAATGATATTTTAGAGAATATAGTGTTGTTACACTTCCATGCTTTTCACTCTTTAAGTGCTCTTGAGAGTTGTACCCTTATGCGTTATTTGTGAGCCATTGCATGAGCCTCATTTTCTTGCCTTTCAAGCCATCATCTTAGTCCATTTTGGCTACTATTTTGGCCTGCAGAAGGGCTGTTTGGGGCTGATTTGGCCATTTGAGCATTGTCTTGTATGCCTTTAGTGAATACACGTCACTAGCTTCGATGCTTAAGCCTAGCAACATGCATCACATGAGTTGTTTGCATGATTTTAAGTCGTTTAGCATGCCATTTCAATGCTAGAACATATGCCATTGTACTCCATGGTTCACTCTTTCAATGCTTTTGGGGAGTTGTGTCTTGTGCCGTAATCTTGCACTAACATGTATGCATGCTTGGCTAGTCCTTTGAGTCACCATTTCAGCATGTATTTGCCACTGTTTTGGGTATGATGTAACTTTGTTTTGAGCTGGTTTGGATGTTTGAGCATTGTGATGTATGCTTGTAGTGTCATCTTCTTCACTAGCCTTGGTGTTCTTGGCCCCTTAACATGTTGTGCATGAGTGTTTGCATGTTAGAGTCTTGCATGCCATCTTAACATGTCAAGATTAGCGTGAGAGTTTTGCATGTCATGTTGTTTGTGTGCATTGCATTGTGTTCAACACGGTGTTGTGTGTGAACACAAGGTGGATTAGCTCATTTCATACTTGAAGTGATGAAATGAGCCAGTCTCCCTTGGTCTCCATTACCTTTGATTTCTCATGATATGGAGATGGTCTTGGTGTCTTGTTTGTCATGAATTTATTGAATTTGCACGTGTTGGATCTTTGGCCATCACGTATCGAGATGCGCGATTGATGGTCTCGAATCCAATGATGCCCATTCCATTGATGTTTTGAAGTGATATGGAGTGGCATAGTGCGTACATACCCTTGGGAGACCCTCTCTTTTCTTTGTTTTGTGCTCTGCTGCCGCTTGGTGTCCCAGCACATCAGTGGCCGGCACACTTTTATTTCTGGCCGGCAGCCCTTCATTCTTGGTCGGCAGTGTGCATATTTGGTTGGCAAGGGGGTCGGCAGCAGCTCTTTATGGCTGGCGGGCCACTGGTGCACTCCTCAGCACTGTTTTGGTGAGATCCAACAGCTTGTTCTCATGGACACCCTACAGATAGAGCCTCTAAAGAGCATTTGGAGAGCTTTTTGGGGCGGGAATCAAGAGCATGCAGCCTTCCTTGTTCAAGGCAGAGTTGAGGCAACCTGATTTAGTGCTTTACTTTTTAATTAGCATTCGATGTTGTAACTTAATTAATTTGTTTGATTAGTTAAAAGTTTGTAATAATTAGTTGTAGCTAGTTATTCAATTTGGTTGTGTAATAATTAGTCTAATTAGATTATTAGATTAGTTAAGCAGCTTAGCTTAGATTAGCTTAGCTTTTATTCGGACCCTCTGTCGAGAGGGCACAACTGTTGTAATAAGCGTGTGTGTGTGTGATGCATGTCTTCCAACCCCTATTTCTTTCTCCCTTTTACTTAACCGCTTTCGATGGTTAGTTTTAGGGCATATTTCAATTAGCATACTTATGCTTCGTATGTTTGCATTCATTCATTTGTCTTGCATGCACCGGGCTCGGCGCATCATTCAAACTGCATTGTATTTCGATATACTTACTTGAATACGTGTTTAATAACATGTTATCAAGTGTTGCATTCATATGCCATTCTAGATAGCCAAGCCTATTTTAGTTACATTTTTGCATGTGTTGCATTAGGCATTGTTGACATAGCTAGGATCATGCATTGATTACTAACTAGCTTTTGTTTTAGCTTGGAGTACACTGTGAGTGTTTACGTTTTAGCATCCTTGCATGTGTGTAAGTGACTGCCATGATAGCATGCTTGCCATGAGGCTATCTTCTTAAGTGTTTAACTGTATGAGTGCCTGTGGATGAAGGCTTCATTGCTTGAATTGGAACAATTCATCAAAATATGAGTTTTAAAGCCCACTTGAAGTGACAAAATCATGTTTTCAAGCCCACTTGAGGGTGGCAAAATCCGTGACTTAGCCTACTTGCGAGTAGCAACTCCAAACCATTTTCAAAAAACAAACATGAGATGTTTTGTTCCAATTTGAGTGATTTAGTCTATACTTGTGTGCTGTGCGCATCACGTAGTAAGCTAGCTAATAAATTGGAATAAAAACACATGTGTTTTCAAAAACAACATATTATGTTAGTAGAGGCTGATCTTTGATCGGGCGAGCGGGGGTGCTCATTTCAATACCTTCCCCTCTCGTACCCAAGTTCCCGAGCCGAAGCAACTTTGGTGATGACGGACACGTGGCCTTAGGCACGAGTTAGGGTTTCCTAAATTTTCCAAAAACAAAACATTTAGGTGGCGACTCTGAAATCTGGCAAAGTAGTCCATGTTTGGCACTTCTTGATTAAAAATCGATTTTCCAAAACGATTTGCCGGATTCGGACTCTTTGGTGCTTTATCAGTCTTACATTGCACTTTGTGATATTAGATTCAGAACCGTGACAGGAGTCCGAACTGTAGTAGCTAAGAACAACGATTCGCGCCCTCACGCGCGGAGCGGAATGTCGGGCGGTCTACTGGCACCCATATATATGCTTGATTTTCGGGACTTTCACCCTAGACACCCAAGCCAACTTAATTCAATGGACTCCATCACATTCCTTCTTCCAAATATGGAGTACATCCCCTTTCGTTTCCCACACATCATACATTTACAATGTATTAAAACATAGTCATATCCAATGACAACGGATACGAGATTAATTTTAAATCACCTAATCCTCATGCAATTTCTACAACAATCATAGCTATCCTCCATTGATAGCCCAAAACAAATATTTCTAAACAGATATGCAATCTCCAAGATAGATAAATTATCCAAATTTCCATAAAAGAGAGGTAATTCCTATCCAACCCCATCATTTATATAAATATCCATCCAATTTCATATTCCCAATGTCAATTTCACTTATGTATACCAAATAACCATTTGAGACATTTTAGGGCAAACTTCATTTTCTTCCAAAATCCATTCCGAGTATCAAAATTAATAAATTTATCACAACACAACCTCACATCTACTCCCATAACCATTTTTAATACATACATTTGAAAACCCTTCTTTGGATTTTAAACTAAAACCCTAGGTTTGTTCGAAATCACCCCAAGTTCCAATACCTCTTACACATCGACAAACAACTAAGTTAAAACTCATAGAAGAGTGTATAAAGCCCCTACCTCGAAGCTAGAGATCAAGGAGAGAGCAGACAAACCTCAAATGAACCAAAACCCACTTTTATTCGGATGAAAAGAGAGCCCACGATGTGCTCTAGCTTTTTAACAAAGGCACATGAGTGGAGAAACCACTAGATTTAGATGAAAATGTAGAGAGAATGTAGGTTTTAGAGAGAGAGAGAGAGAGGGTCTCAACTTTAGGGTTTTGAGAGAAAAGATATGAAAAAGTGATATAAAATGTCTCTTTCTCGAACTGATATATGCATAGTTCGCTCGAGCGCAAAAAGTGACGCTCGAGTGCAGAATGCACACTTCTAGTAGTTTTGTAGACAATAGACCAACGCTCGAGTGCAAGAAAGGCTGTTATAGCTTGCTTTTCGTGCTCCTCGGAGGAGTTTAGTCTCCTCGGATACGATAGCCCTACAGTTCAGACTCCCGTAGTTCTAAATCTGATTTCATAAGTGCAATGTGAAATAGATAAACACAAATGAGTCCAAATATGACAAATCTTTTGAAAATTTGATTTTGAATCAAAAAATGCCAAAAATAGATTGCATTGCCAGATTTCAGAGTCGCTACCTAAATATTTTTTGGGAAATTTAGGAAACCCGTGACTCATGCCAAAGGCCATTAGTCCATCATTACCAAAGTGTTTCAGCTCGGGAACTTAGGTATGAGATGGGAAGGTCATGAATTGAGCACCCCACTCGCCTGATCAAAGATTGGCCTCTACTAATTATAATGTGATTTTTATTTATGTTATATGCTCTTGTTCTGATTATTAGGCTAACATTACTATGTGATGCGGACAAGTATAGACTATTTCACTCGTTTTGAAACATTTTAATTTCATGTTTGTTTTGAAAAGTGTTTTAAATATGTACCACTTGAAAAAATGATCTCATATGTACATTTATTCAAATCATCCCAACTTAAGCGAAAAGCCTCCATCCACAGTCATTCAAAACAGGCATATTAACTAAGCACTTAGCCTTATGGTTAACATGCTTGATATAGCAACACCAACACACATGTAATACGTTTAAAGGAAAAAACCGCTCACCTAGTATCCCAAGGCAAGCCAAAATATAAGAAAAATAGTTAGAAAAATGCATGATCCTAACGATGCAAATGACTAATTCAACACATGGAATATGCAATTAATAGGCTCGGATATTAGCATGGTATGTGAGTCAATTCAAGGCATGCGATACAGCACGTATTCAAGTAAGGAATTTGAAATTGACATTTGATTGGTATAATGAGCCGAACCTTTATGTATACAAAACAAATGGATGTGAGTCATGGAAATGACATGAAAATATAAAACATGATGCTGCCGTTATAAGTGAGTAAATAAAAGGGAGAAAGAAATAGAGGTTGGAAGAGATACACAATATTACAATTTTGCCCTCACATAGGAGGGTCTGAATGAATTTCCAAATTTAGCTAATTATTACAACACCGAATTACTTAACTATTTAACTAGCTATTACAAATTCAAATGAATTTAACTAATTAATGAACTAGCTATTACAAGTTTCAAATAAATCTACTAATTAGCATTAATTTCTAGACCATGGGAAGTAGAGAATTATGTATGCATGAATGGGAATATGCACCCGAAAACACCTCTGTTTTGCTACCAGAACTGTTCGATTTTGCAGTCAGAAAATTAAACTATTTTCTCCCCAGCTTCTGCTTTGTTCTGCCATGAAATTGGCACTGCTGGTCTAAAATGAGGTGATTGGCCGGCCTTGAAAAGTGGTCGCCCGGATGGTTAAGTGGCCAGCCGGCCACTATTTTTGGGCTCTAGGCAAACTCCACTACGGGCAAGTGTCTTTCCCACGACCCCTTAAAGTCAAGAACACAACCCCTAAGCATATCCTTAATGATCTGAATAGTACGCTTGGACTGCCCGTCAGTCTGAGGATGATACCTTGTACTAAAAGTCAATTTCGTACCCAAGGCACTCTATAGGCTCTGCCATAACCGAGCCGTGAAACACAGATCTTTATCCGAAACAATCGTTACAGGGACCCCGTGCAACCTCATTATGTCCCTAATATAGAGGTCGGCGAGATGATCTACTGAGTCACTCACACGCATAGGTATAAAGTGTGCCGACTTGATCAACCGGTCAATTACCACCCAAATTGCATCACTATCCCGTTGAGTCCTTGGAAGGCCCATAACAAAATTCATCGTGACATGGTCCCATTTCCACTCGGCTGCAGGCAAGGGTTGCAACAAACCCGCTGGCCTCTGATGCTCGACCTTCACTTGTTGAAAGTAAGGCACCTCAATACAAACACAGCCACATCCTTCTTCATTCCTCTCCACCAAAACTGGCAGCTAGGTCATGATACATCTTTGTGCCTCCCGAATGCACCGCAAGGCGTGAATGGTGAAACTCTCGGTATACTTCCTCTCGGCAAGACTTCGACATGAAAAGACAGTCATGGTATCTAATACTCAAATCAGGATACACATTTAGGCATTTCTCTACCTTTTCACTGAGATATTCTCTCGGAGGGATTCCACTTTAAGGCCACCCTTCTGTGCTTCTATCATTCAGTTCACAAGTGTAGGTTGTGCAAATATTGAAAACAAGGCTGCCGACTCATCGGACTTGCCAAGATGCAAGTTAAACTCACCGATTGCTCCCAACATTTCCCATTCCTATATGGTAATACAAGCTACACTGCTAATAGATTTCCTACTCAATGCATCGGCCACAACATTGGCCTTTTCTGGATGATAATGTAACTCAAAATCATAATCCTCTATGAAAATGTAGAGAGAAAGTAGGTTTTAGAGGGAGAGGGTCTCAACTTTAGGATTTTAAGAGAAAAGATATGAAAAAGTGATGTAAAATGTCACTTTCACGAACTGATATATGCATAGTCCGCTTGAGCGCAGAATGCACACTCCCTGTAGTTTTGCAGACAATAAACCAACGCTTGAGCACAAGAACCGCTCGAGCTGAGCCCAATCGAGGATAGAAGGAACCGCTCGAGCATAGAATACACTCTCCCAGTAGTTTTGCAGACCTGCAAAAGTACTAAGAGTTGACAAAGCCCACTCAAGTGCAAAAAGTGCTGCTCGAGCGGCGGAGCAAAATTCTGGGCAACAAAAGTTTGGAAACAAAGCAACCAACCTATTATAAACGCAACCACAACAATCTAATAGCCAAATTTAAGGAGACATAAGGAAAGCAAGGTGTTAACAACAATACGAAACCATGAAACCTGAGTCCAGAATACAACAAGGGTCGGGTCAAAACTGGAATCGTTATAGGATTTTGTCTTGCTTGAAATCAAGGCCTTCGCATTGAAAGATACAAGCCCTTAGGGCACTTTTGATGTATTCAACTTCTATTTGTTGTACATGTATTTTAATCTGATGTATGTAATTCTCGGAGGACCTTATGAGAAAGATACGTAATTATTTTGAAATTGGGTAATAATCATGGATTGGCAATTATAAAATGGGTTGTAAATATTGGGGTGTTACTTGTTTTTTGTATGTTGTATATGTAGAGAGAATTGAACAGAGACGAGAAAATGGGTAGTTTGGTCAGTGCACAAAAGCATGTCTTTATGAACAAAGTAATCTAGTGCGTGGACTTTTGGGTAAAGAAAATCTAAATTTAGATTTATTGCCCGAGTACCCTTTTCCGTAATAAATTTAATAAATTTACATTCGTAATAAATTTTATTTAAATATAAAAACGAACATTGAAATCTCATTTTAGGCCCCAAAGAGGCCGCATGCACAATTTCCTTGCACTTGCTCATATGCAATATCTCTGACCCTAATATCATTAATCATATAACACCCCTCCTTTTTCCATTACATATTTTCTTCCTAATTTCATTGCTTTGTATGTTTTAATTTGTAAAATATGATTTTTGAATGACATCATTCAATCGTTTAGTTTGAGAACTTTATGTAAACATTTTAAGGTTGTATGTTCACTAATGTTCTTTCTCATTCTATATTTCTAATTTAACCAATTGGCTCAAATTATAGATTTTGAATCCACCAAATATTTAATCAACTTGCCAATTTTGAAGATGTTCGGGTTCATGTTGATTGAAAAAATCTCAATTCGCCAAGGATAGTTGAGTTGATGTTTTTTTTTTTCTAAAAAAAAATAGATCCAAACCAACCCACACCTCTATACCATTACTCAACACTCATGCAGCAAAATTGGTGTAGACATGAAAAACTTCCAACAATCTTAAAACCCAACATATGACCAAAGATGGATTCGGCCCTAATAAAGTACACTTGAAACCCTAACTTGAACCCAGCTCAACTCTGTATTGAGCAGTTGGACTTAGTTTGGATGTGTTGCTAATTCATTCTCATATAGCTAGTTACATTTTTTTTTTAAATTAATTTTTATTTTATTTTATGGTCCAAATACAACGACTATAATTTTTGTTTATGCCTTATGGTCTGTGACTCTAATACTGTGTTTGGTTGAGGGATTTGAGGAGGAATTTGGAAAGAGAAATGGAAAAGGTAGGTGAAATGTAAAAAAAATATGCCTACATTTCACATAGTTTCACACACCTTTTTCCTTTTTCTTTTCAAATATCTTTCCAAATCCTCCAACCAAACACAGTGTGAGAGTTTTTCCTAACAACAAGAGCTAAACCAGAGACTTTAGAAGGAGCAAATCTCCAAATTTCAAACCTCATCCACCAGACCATAATGAAATAGTCATCTTCTTCTTCATCTTTTTCTTTTATTTTTCATGTAACAAATTATTAACGCAAGTACTAGTTCATTCCATTTTCTACTAACAAAGTTGCATTCCCTCCTCAAATATATACATATATGTGTATATAATTTACGTAATTCACACAAGGTCAATAATTATTTATGTATGGGTGGCGTCTATAATGGGTCAATCACTTATAGAATTAAAACACTTGTGTTTTCACCCGAAACAAGTTTATATATAAACTATAAAAATAAATTTAAAAAATACTCAAAATTTATAGTTGAGATTTATTCATTCTGTTGTCCCACAATAATACTTTAAATATATAGACATTTGATTATAATTTTTGAGTCATTTTTTGATTTGTTTTATGGGTTTCAAGACTTTCTGATAAAAAAAATCAGGAGAAACTTTACATTTTTTGTATATATATACTCATTAAATTACTTGGACTTGGAAGCCAAAGTGGCAAAATTTATTTTCAGCTTATTTAATTTTAAATTAATAGTTGTACTTTGAAAAGGAAGGGCATTTTGTAAAATTCTTCAGAATCAACTTTTCAACTCAAAAAATGCAAAATAAGCTATAAAAAAGAAAAAAGAAAAGAAAAAAAAAAAAGAAACACTCTTCGTAAAGATGGATTTGTGATTTTTTTTTTTTTTTTTTTTTTTTGAATTTCAATTTCTTTATTTTTATATTACCAAATGAATTTTATGAAACCGAATGTAATTGTGGACAAGAATATATAATTATTAAAAATTAACAATTTATTTGCCAACCAAATCAAATGGATCCAATTTCAAAGTTGCCGTCCACACGTGAAAATAACAATAATTGAAATTCACTCTAGAAAACCAGTGGTCCAATATAGAAATCCAATGTTATTTATAATTGTCTACGCAGACAAACTGGAAGCCCAAGTTTGATTTATTTATTTATATTTATTATTTCTATTAAATTTATTCAAGTCATCATTTGTCCATAGCTTTTCCATTTAGGATCACACTGTATGACCAACATCTAAAGTGCAGGATTGATTCTCATAATCTAAAGGACACTAAATACTTTATATTTTTTTAATACAATGGCCAGGTCATTAGTTAAGCAATAATTATAATTTAACCTCTCACGTTGTGTGTCATTATTGATTATCAAAAGACTATGTAATAAGAGGTTTCTCATTTACATTATTTAATTATGAGAATTGTTATTCTCACTTTAATTTGTTTTAAATATATGTATATATATATATATATTTATCTTTATTATACATATGATAATCCTTGCCTCAGTTTGTTCCTTCTCACCAAGTTTTTTGTTTTGCAATTATATTTTTTTAATATTAAAAATTGTCATATAATTAAGGGATTCTCACTCTATTTTACTTCAAATATACTTCTTTGTGTCATTATTCTACATAATTACATTAATATCTTTTCACACAAAATACACTCTTTGAAAAAAAATCAAAAATTCAAAAATAGGGATCGAAATAAGAATAAGGAATTATATCATCATCAAGAATCAACAACGGAGAGAGAGAGAGAGAATTTTTTTAGGTTATTTTTATTTTCACACACTTCTTGGGTGTTTCTAGTTTTATGATCCAATTTATTCGATCACGAATTGTTAATTAAGTTTGGTATTTGTTGAAATATGTTTGCAATATTGGTAATAAAAAATTTCAATGGCCTTTGTTATATCGCATCAAATTATGATTAGGTAATTTAGGTGGTAACATATCGGATCAGGATAGTGTAGATGCGCCCTTGGGCCTCACTACAGTTCGAACTCAATTTGTGTCACGGTCTTGTATCTAATCTCGCAGAGTACAATGCAAGACCGATGAATTGTCAAAGAGTCCAAATCCGACAAATCGTTTTTGAAAACAGATTTTTTTTTTTGAAAGAAGTGCCAAACATGGACTGCTTTGCCAGATACAGAGTCGCCACCTAAATATTTTATTTTGGGGGAAATTTAGGAAACCCTGACTCGTGCCTAAGGCCACGTGTCCGTCATCACCAAAGTTGCCTCGGCTCGGGAACTTGGGTACGATTGGGGAAGGTCACTTCGTGAGCACCCCCGCTCGCCCGATCAAAGATCGGCCTCTACTAACCATGATATCGAGTTTTGAAAACATTATGCGTTCTTATTCAAGTTATTAGCCTAGATTTACTATGTGATGCGCACAGTATATAAGTATAGACTGGATCGCCTGAATTGGAACGAAACATCTCATGTTTGTTTTGAAAACGGTTTGCTACTCGCAAGTAGGCTAAAATGTGGATTTGCCACCCTCAGGTGGGCTTAGAAAACAAGATGATTTGCCACTCTCAAGTGGGCTTAAAACTCGCAGTCGATGAATTGTTCCAACTCAGATAATCCAACCTTCACCCACAGGCATTCAGGCAGTTTATCACATAAGCATATAGCCACATGGTAAGCATGTTGTCATGTTAACATTCACACTTATGTGAGATGCTAAAGCATAAATACTCACATTGTATTCCAAGCCAAAACAGAGAACTTGTTAGTAATCAAATGTATGATCCAAGTCCATGTCAGAATGGCTAATGCATTGCAGGCAAAATGCAACTAGAATAGGCTCGGCTAATCTATGAATGGCATGTGAAATGCAACAGATAACATGTATTCAAGTTATATTTGAAATACTATGCAGTTAGTATGATGCGCTGAGCCCGGTGCATGTAATACAGATGAATGAATGCACACATTCATAGCATAAGGTATGCTAATTGAAATATGCCCTAAATCTAACCATTGTAAGCGATTAAATAAAAGGGAGAAAGGAATGGGGTTGGAAGACATGCACACACGCACGCACGCTTATTGCAAATTTGCCCTCACTGGGAGGGACCGAATAAATAATACAAGTCACCTAATTAACTAACTAACAAGCTACTTAATTATTACAAAACCTTATGAATAACTAGTTACAACTAATTATTACACAACTTAATTAATTAACAAATTAATTATTACAATTAACACATGCTAACTAACTAGTAAGCAGTAAAAGAGAATTGCTCCAGCTCTGTTTGAAGAAGAGGAGGGTATGCATGCTCGCTTCGGTTCCTTGCCTCGAAACGCCTTCCGGTTGCTCTTTAGAGGCTCTGTTTGCAGGGTGTCTTCCGGTGTTTGTTGCTGCAACTTACCAAAACACTGCTGGGGAATTCACCAGTGGCCTGCTAGCCATGAAAGGAGAGATGCAGGCCAACAACAGGGCACTGCCGGCCATCAGTGGTGCACTGCCGGCCACTGGTGTGCTATGACACCAAACTGCAACAAAGCACAAAATAGAGGAATGAGAGGGTCTCCCAAGGGTATATACGCACTATGCCACCCCAAATCACCTCAAAACGTCAAGGGAGAGGCCTTGTCGGATCCACGACCATCAATCACGCATCCCGATGCATGATGGCCAAAGATCCAACTTGTGCAAATCGATATGAAAATGAATGCACAAATAAAGCAAGTAAAGCCTAGAACTCTATCATGAATCATCAAGAGCTTCGGCGACCGAGAATTGAGACACGTTCCATCACTTGGAGTATGAAACGCCCCTTGTTCCTCGTGTTCGGATTAACACTTAATCCAAACAATGCAACGCGTAAGGATGGCAAACATGCAATGTGAATAACCTAACAAGGCTAATGACATGCAACAAGCACATAGGCATGATGTGAGGTGACAACCTCGAACAACATGGCAAAATGCAACATGGATATGCAAACATACAAGGCACGCAAAGGTGGACAAGTATGTAACAACATACAAGATGAAACAAGCATGCGACAACATGGTAAGATGGGCTTACACCAAAGATGGACAGCTCTCAAATAGGTCCAAATCAGTAGCCATAAGTGATGAATTGATGGCATCAAAAGCATGAAATGGCAAGGCAAACATGTATGCCAAGTGGCTTAAGTATTAATGCACAAAGAGGACAACTCTTAAGCACACTTAAGGAGCAACAAACATGGATGTATGGCAATGAGGTAAGCTCTGAAATTTCATGTAAAGTGATGCCAAATCAAATCAACCATGCAAGCATAGCATGTCATGATGCTCAAAGCTCAAGGTAAGCAAAGAGACTTAAGCCACGGCCATACAAGGCAAGCCCCAAGGGGATGAGGGGACCTAAAACAGTCCTAGGGTAGGTCCAAACAAGACCAAAACTAAGATCAAAGCTAGCCAACAAAGGCTAGAACACAAAGCCAAAAACATGGAGCATGCAAGGCTTTAAAGAGGCAATGCACTACACCTATTGAAACCAAACATGGCATGACTTGGGAGACATAAAACAGAGTTACATCATGGTATAATAGGACCCAAAATGCACTGAAATGATGAGCCAAAGGTTTAGGCTTAATGGCATGCACAAAAGCTCATTCTTGAGGCATAAAGCACAAGCTCTATAAAACATTCAAGGCATGTCAAATGAAAGTGTATGACAACATTTCATGGACTGAAATAGCATATGGAATGAGGGCAAAGCATGCAAACATCACATGTATGGCATGGTAGGGGCCTCAAAACCCAAGACTAGCCTAAGCATTTACACTATAGCTATACAAAGCACAAGTGATATGGCCATGGCAGCCTAAAATAGTCCTAGAACACTTCAAAATAAGCATAAAATCAAGTTTGAGTAAAGCCAAAATATGCTAGTATGATGAGTCAAAACATCATGCACAAATGGCTAGTAAACAAGATTTGTTCTACACCTATATGGAGCATGCAAAAGATGATCGAACCAACTATGGATAGGATCATAACATGCCAAATGATGACCAAATATATGCTGAAATGTAAACCAAACAAGCTAAAATGACATGGCATGGCATGGATCATATGAAGCTAGTTTAGGAGATTTACACTACAAGTGCATCATGCAAGCATGGAGTAACAAAACCAACCCAAAACAGGTTCATGGCATGGTAAAACATCACCAAAAACCCACTGAAATGGACTCAACACAAGCTAAGAACACATGCTACTTTGATGAGCTATGGATAGAGTTACACTACACATACTATATGCATGCAAAATATGACCAAACCAGCCATGGACAGGGCCAAGGCAGGTCCTAAATGTCACAAAAATAGGCCTGAACCAAGCCTCAAAAATACATAGAAGGGTGGTCCTTTGGAAGGCCAAAAATGCAAGCAAAGAGGAACCAAAAGAGAGGGGGCCACCCCCTCTGATTAAGGACCTCAAAACCACACCTTTACCATTGAAAATCCGCTGGATTTCAGTGGTAGGAAGGTTAAACCAAGGCTAGCTCGGAGGTTCCAATATATGGCTTAAAACGAAGCCACCTAACAGCAAAATGACCTTAAACAAACTTAAAAAGGACTTAAATAAAAGAATTTTTTCAGTTATAAGCAAAGCCTAAATCAATATGCAAAGAGGGCTAAAGCAAGGCACAAGAAAGTGCAAAAATGGGAAAAATACTTACTCTTGAAGACCCTCTTCGAAACCAGCAACTTCAGGGGGTAGAAACTCACTTTCAGACCTCAAGAAGACCTCCCAAGAAGCTTTGTCCAATGGTGGTGGTGTATATCTAGGTGTTGTAGTGTAAAAGTGTAAGGAAATCCAACTCGAAAGCACAAGACACAAACAATATAAAGAGAAAGAGAGGTTTTTTCTTCCAAAGTTACAGAACCTCTGGCAAAGAGGGAGGTCTCTTGCTTATATAGAGGAATGCAAAGCCAAAGCTTCTTCAAGAAGCTTTACAAGGGCTTCATCCCTCCATACACGTGTATGGAAGGGAGCAAACAAAAAACCAGCTGGCTCAAAAGATCTGGAGGAAAACCAGCTGAGACAGGAAGGGTGCCGGCCATCATCAATGGCCGGCAGTGGCTCACTAATGGCCGGCAGGAACAAGGCAATGGCCGGCAGTTCCATGCCATGGCCGGCAGTGCACCAAGAAGGTCACTTTGAAAGGACCTAGTCAAGGTCCAAAAAAAGGCAGAAAGGATACAGGGTCCGGGAAGCTCGAACCGGTGACGTTCCGCCGCGACAGTCGAGTACTCAACAAGAAATCGAACTAGTTGTTGAATGTACCTGCAAGCACAACCAAGTCTCGAGGACGGTCAAAAATGGGGTGTCTACAGATAGATTCGCCTGCATATTTTCATATCTTTCCACATTTGTCTTGTAGGCCCTAATTCGGATCCGCACCGATAATTCAAACTGTCTATATTGTAAATTTCATAATAAAGGTCATTTATGCAAAAAATAAGCTTCATCAAAAAATTATAAACACAGGAACGAAAGATATTTTATTTTATAAAATGGATGGTTTAAATTCACAATCACAATTGTTTTTCTTATCAAACAAAATGCGATTTTTTCTTAAATTTTTATAATTTTCTGATGAAACTTATTTTTTGTATGGGTGACCTTATTACGAAACTTATGAGATAGATGGTTTGAATAATCGGTGTGAATCCAAATTAGGGCCTATAAAGAAAGGTGTGGAGAGATATAAAGAGATGGATTTATGGAGGGGAGTTTATTTAGATTGGATCACACTGCCATGCTGCATTAGATGGAGCACTTTTTTTAATGTGAAGATGTAGCTTGCTTTTTGTGCTCCTTTCGAATACGATAGCCCTACAGTTTGGACTCCCATGGTTTTGAATCTGATTCCACAAGTGCAATGTGGAATAGATAAACAAAAATAAGTCAAAATCTGGCAATTCTTTTAGAAAATCGATTTTGAATCAAAATGCCAAAAATGGACTGCTTTGCCAGATTATAGAGTCGCCACCTAAATGTTTTTGGAAAATTTAGAAAACCCAAGACTCGTGCCAAAGGCCACTTATCCGTTATCACCAAAGTGTCACGGGTTAGGAACTTAGGTGCAAGAAGGGAAGGTCATGAATTTAGCACCCCACTAGCCCGATCAAAGATTGGCCTCTACTAATCATGATGTGATTCTTATTTACATTATATGCTTTTGTGTTTATTAGGCTAGTTTTACTATGTGATGCACACAAGTATGGCTTAATTTCCAAAAGTTGGAACACTTTGACTTTTTGTTTGTTTCGAATATGTATCACTCGAAAAAACAATCTCATATGTACATTTTAATCAAATAATCCCAATTTGAGCACTCAGCCTTCATCCATAGGCATTCAAGAGATATATCAATTAAGCACTTAGCCTCACGGTATCATGCTTGACATGGCAGCACTAACACTCATTGTAGACGTCCCCGAACGCCCCGGGAGGGTGGAGCTCCCGTTCCGTTCATATTGGGGTCACTACAGCTCAGGACTCTCAAATTTGTCACGGTTCTAAGTCTGAACCAAAGAGTCCAAATCCGACAAATCGTTTTGAGAAAAATAGATTTTTTGAAAGAAGTGCCAAACATGGACTGCTTTGCCAGATACAGAGTCGCCACCTAAATGTTTTTTTTTTAATGGGAAATTTAGGAAACCCTGACTCAGTGCTAAAGGCTACGTGTCCGTCATCACCAAAGTTGCCTCGGCTCGGGAACTTGGGTACGATTGGGGAAGGTCACTTCGTGAGCACCCCCGCTCGCCCGATCAAAGATCGGCCTCTACTAACCATGATATCAATTTTTGAAAACATTGTGTGTTCTTATTCCGGTTATTAGCCTAGGTTACTATGTGATGCACACATCATATAAGTATAGACTGGGTCGCCCGAATTGGAACAAAATATTTCATGCTTGTTTTTGAAAGATGGTTTGCTACTCGCAAGTAGGCTTTAAAATGCAGATTTTGCCACCCTCAGGTGGGCTTAGAAAAGATGGTTTTGCCACTATCTAGTGGGCTTAAAACTCACAGTCAATGATTTGTTCCAATCCAAGTAACCTAACCTTCACCCACAGGCATTTAGGTAGATATATCACATAAGCAATTAGCCTCATGGTAAGCATGCTATTCATAGCAGTCACTCACACGCATGCAAGGATGCTAAAGCATAAAGCTCACCGGGTACTCCAAGCCAAAAAGAGAGACTACATTAGAAATCATGTATGATCCTAAGTATACAGAAATGCCTAATGCAACACATGCAAAAATGCAACTATAGCAGGCTCGGCTATTCTAAACATGGCATATGAAATGCTACAACTAACATGTATTCAACTTGGAATTGAAATACAAATGCAGTTAGTATGGTGCGCCGAGCCCGGTGCATGCAAAACAGATGAATGAATGCAAACATGCTATCATACTGTATGCTAATTGAAATATGCCCTAATCTAACCATCATAAGCGGATAAATAAAAGGGAGAAAGACGTGGGGTTGGAAGACATACATCACACTCACGCACACTTATTACAGTTGTGCCCTCGCGCAGAGGGTCCGAATAAATATACAGTCCCGAATAATGTACAAATTCTTAATTAATTAACAAATTAACTAAGAAAATAAATAAAACTGGCATGCAAGCCAGGGGCTGCCTCGCTTCTGACGGATGATGCATGTCCGGGTTGTCTCGCGCAGAAATCCACCGGGATGCCCCAATTAGCCTCTGTTTAGCAGTTAATCTTGGAAAGCGTGCCGAGCTCTGAAAAGTTGTTGATTCTTCATTTTGCTGCAACAGAGAGCAGGAAAGGGGCATACCAATGTATTTTCACAGATATATGCATGCCTCGATCCTCGTGCCACCAATCACGCATACCGAGGCATGATGGCTGAGGAGTCGAAATGCACAATTCAATATAGGATGAATGCACATGAAAACACAATAAAACCTAACTCCATCATGGATAATCCGGAGTGTCGGCGACTGGGGAATTGAGACGCGTTCCGTCACTCGGAGTACGAAACGCACCTCGTTTCCCGTGCCTGGGCTAACTCCTATCCCGGACACGATGCAATATGCATGATATGCATGAATGCAACTAAGATACAGCCTAGTATGCACAATGCCATGAAAATGAGATGCCTTGAAGTGCGTGTACACGGGCACGCAAACCGAGAAAATGATATACGCAATGCGATATGGAAATGTGATATAGAATGCAACATGGACTTATACTAACATGAGAGAGCCTCAGCCACACTCACATAAGAGGCCGGTGGATGAAAATGAGGTGCCTCGAAATACGTGCACACGGGCACGCAAACCGAGGCAATGGCATATGCAATGCAATATGGCTAAAATGGCATATAGAATGCAACATGGACTTATACTAACATGAGAGAGCCTCAACCACACTCACATAAGAGGCCGGTGGATGAAAATGAAGTGCCTCAAAATGCGTGCACACGGGCACGCAAACCGAGGCAATGGCATATGTAATGCAATATGGCTAAAATGGCATATAGAATGCAACATGGACTTATACTAACATTAGAGAGCCTCAGCCACACTCACATAAGAGGCCGGTGGATGAAAATGAAGTGCCTCGAAATGCGTGCACACGGGCACGCAAACCGAGGCAATGGCATACGCAATGCAAATGACATGGAAATGGCATATAGAATGCAACATGGACTTATACTAACATGAGAGAGCCTCAGCCACACTCACATAAGAGGCCGATGAATGAAAATGAGGTGCCTCGAAATGCGTGCACACGAGCACGCAAACCGAGGCAATGGCATACACAATGCAATAGCATGGAAATGATATGCAAACATGCTAATGGAATTTCAGTACTGAAATGTGGGGGAAAACAGCCCCGAAATGAGGCGAAAACACACCCGATGCATGGAATCTCTCCCGAAATGCAAATTAGGCGCATAGAATGAACTACAGCTATACAAAGCATGCATAATTGATACATGGAATGAAAATACAGAAGCAAGGAAGCCCCAAAATAAGCATTTTTCCAGTACAAATCATGGTCAAACGGCAAGCAAAGATAGGGCAACAATGGCATGCAAAAATGGCCCTAAACATGGGATTATGAAGCAACTCACAGCTGCTAACTCCAAATAGGTTAGGACCCTTCAACAACATTGAAGAGGGGCCAAAAATAAGCCACTTTATAGAACTGTAAAAACCCTAAAAACAAACATAGATATGGCTAAGATTTTATGCAAGAAAAAGGGCCAAAAGGTGGCCAAAGAGGCAAGTGGTATATGCACAGCCCAAACTGAAAAATTCCCTTCTACAACATTGAAGAGGGACCAAAAATAAGCATATTTACAGAACTGTAAAAACTCCAAAACAGTATAAAAACATGCTAGAAATGCAATGCAAAATGAGGCTCAAAAGAGGCTATAACATGAGGTATACAAAATATTCACCAAACAGCCAAAGACCCTTAATGAAACATGTTAAGAAGGTCAAAATAAGACTATTTCTAGGCCTGTAAAAAGACCAAAAACAGAAGCATGATAGGCTGCCAAAGCATGCAAGAAAATGGCATTCAATGAGGATATTGAAGCAAGTGCAATATGGAGGGCTCAAACAGGGTTGAGCCCTTAATGAAACAAGAAAATGAGCTCAAAAAAATGACCTTTTCAGTTTTGGTCGGAACTCAAATCAAT
Source organism: Camellia sinensis (assembly GCF_055761805.1). Taxonomy (NCBI): domain Eukaryota; kingdom Viridiplantae; phylum Streptophyta; class Magnoliopsida; order Ericales; family Theaceae; genus Camellia; species Camellia sinensis. The sequence continues at coordinate 91,556,507 of NC_138970.1, read as the reverse complement.
AAGCATGTATGGCTAAGAAATGGTGCAAGAAATGGACCAAAAAGGGGGAAATGCTACTCACCCTTGAAGACCAATGCTTTTATTGCTTCTTGGACCAACTTTGATGACTTTAAGCTGCTGGAATTCCTCCCCTTGCTGCTGGAATGGAGGGGTGGTGGTAGAGCTTGATGATGATGAAGAAATGAGGTGTAGAACTTGGATATTTTTGAGAGAATGAGAGAGATAGAGGGAGAGTTGTATGTAAAGCTTCAAAGCAATTTTGTTCCAACCCCTCGTACAAGTGTTGGCAGCTGGTTATATGGAACAAAAAGAGGGTGTAAAGGTGGGGGAAAAAGGAGGTAAGCTTTCCCCCACAAAATATTCCCCGGATTGGGATATTTTCTGGGGGAAACAGCTATACAGCTGTAAAGTGTGCAGAGAGAGGAACATGGCCGGCCAAGTTTCAAAGCTCCAGGTGGCCGGCTGGACACCTCCCCTAGCCGGCCGGCTAGGGGTCAAAAAGGCCAAGTTGCTTTTGTGGCCGGCCACCACATATTGGTGGCCTCCCAGGTCTCCTCTTCACAACCCTGTGGTTCGAATTTGGAAACTCTAAAACAGGAGAGAGAACAAGCCATTTTGAGGAGGGGTTCAAAAGGTTCAAATGGAATTAATGGCCGGCCATAAACTTTTAGGGTCCTCCCATGTGTGTACAACACAAATATGTGGTTCAAAGTTCAAGAAAGTGGCTCCAGGGTGTTCAACATTGGCTCAGAAGGAGGGGTTCAAAAGGGTCAAGTGGAGTTAGTGGCTGGCCACCAACTTTTAGGGTCCTCCCATGTGTGTACAACACAAGTATGTGGTTTGAAGTTCAAGAAAAAAGGCCCAGGTTGTTCAACATTGGCTCGGAAGTGCGAAAAACGGGCGCCGGAGGACGAAAATGGAATATAACTGGTTGCCAAGATAATTGCTGGCCTCCCACCCTCCAGTGACCTTCCTGGTGATAAGACAGAGGCACCTGCCAAAAATGAACGAAAACCAATGCCAAACGAATGCTCGGGGGCCAAAACACGCAGTTCGGGGTCCCGAAAATGGGCTGTTAAGCATCGAAAGTGGCGTTCGGCCACGAAGTGGGTTTCTCAGAACCCAGTGTCCCTTGAAAGGGAGTAAATAAGGTGTATGCCAAAATTTAGAACAAACGGAGATGGTTAGGCGGTCCCGAACCGAGGCACACGGCCAACGGTCCCGAAAAACCAGAAACCGGACTCCGAAATGGGCAAAATGGCTTACGGCCACAAAATGTAGCCCACGGCCACTGAGAGACAGTCTACGGGACCTCTCCCTCCCCTCAGGAAAAGAAACAGAGAAAACCGAGTCTGGTTCGTAAACCGAGACAAGGCACAGAAGAGGATTCGGAAGTCCAGAGGCAGGGCTCACGGCCGCGACTCTGAAACTTCTGAACGAGCACATTATGCAACATCACCAAGCGCTCAACTGGTGACGTCTAAGTCTTAAGGTCGGTCAAAAATGGGGTGTCTACACTCATGCAATATGCGAAAACGATGAATGCTCACCTAGTACTCAACTGGGGCAAGCCAAAGAAATAAAATAGTTAGAAAAAATGCATGATCCTAATAGTGCAAAATGACTAATACAACGCATGCAAAAATGCAACTAATAGGTTCGGTTGTCTAATATATCATGTAAATCACTTTGATAGCATGCGGTAACGCACATATTCAAGAAAGTAATAAATGACGAGATGTCGTTACAATGATGAACCGAATCTTTATGCAAGCAAGACGAATGGATGCAAATCATGGAAAATGCTAAAAGAAATATGATGCTCTATGCTATCCATCGTAAGTAAGTAAATAAAAGGGAGAAATAAATAGGGGTTGGAAGACATACACATTATTACATTTTTGCCCTCGCGCAGGAGGGTCCGAATGAATGTCCTACCTAACTAAGCTAATTATTACAACGCCACAAATTAACTAACTACTCTAGCTAATTAATTAAGTACAACACAAAAACTAACTAGCTATTCTAACTAATTAATTAATTACAACACAAAAATTAACTAGCTATTCTATTAATTAATTACAATTTAAGCCAACTAATTAGTTACAAGTTCACTACTTTAGGTACAACATACTACTATTAAACATAATTTTAACGGGTGTAGACACCCCATTTTTGACCGTCCTCAAGACTTGGATGTCATCATTTGAACACTCAATGATTATCTTTGTTTGTGTTTCTTGGCCGAGCGCCTTGTCTTTCAAGTCTATGAACCTATCCGTTTTGTGCTTGGTTATGGACCAAGAGCTTGTTGTTTCAAACCTAGAGGAGAGGGTGTCTTGTCGGCCAGCCCCATAGCCTATTGGCCTTCACTTGTTCCTGTCAGCCATCAGTGGTGGCCGATAGGCTATGCTGATGGCCGACGGCCATTGGCCTCCCTTTTTCAGATATTTGTTTGCTAGTTGTGCTAGCTTTTGCTCATTGAACTACATCTCCATACACGTGTATGGAGGGATGAATACAAGCTCAAATCTTGTTTTTCTATATGTAGGGGGTGTTCCCCCCATTTTGAGAGGTTGGACAATTTAGGGAAAAAATTCTCTCTTTCTCTCTCTAGAATTCTCTCTCTAGAATTCTTATTTTGTGCCTTATAGTTAGTTTTCTCTACACTTTTGCACATAGACCCTTGATCAAACACTCTCACCTTTGAGTTGAGGTCTCTTGGAGCTTTATTTGAGCCTTGGAAGGGGATTTGAGCTTAAGTTTGTGACTGAATTGCACTTTGCTTCAAAGGTATTGAACTTATCTCATTTAAGCTTATTGTGCATACTTGATTTGCCTTCTTTTTCAACTGTTTTAAGGCTATTTTTGGAGTATAAAAAAATCTATTTTTGAGGCATAAAAATGGTAGTTTGAGTATTTATGAGTTAGGGGGTTGTCCCTCCCCCCTCCCCATTTTTGTTCCTTAGCTTGTGAAGCTTTTTTGTGTCATCTTTCATCACCTTTAAATCAAACTTTTTGGGCCTTTTAAGCACTGAAAATCAGAGTTATTTCAGTGACAAAAACTTGGTTTTGAAGTCCAAAATTGGAGGGGTTAGCCTCCCCTCCTTGTTGTCTTGCTTGCATGCCTAGTTGCCTTACATGTGAGCATGTTTTTCTAGCATTTTGTAACTTGATCTCAGCATGTTTTTTCTACTTTTTTGATTTGTTTTAGCTTTGTTTGAGGCTAGTTTAGTCCTTTGAGCTTTGTATTGCATGGTTGTGGTGCAATTTCCTTCACTAGCTTAGTGTTTTTGGGCCTTGAGCATCATTTGTGTGCCTTGGATGCATGTTTTAATGCTTTTTCATGCCTAATTCTAGCACCTAAATATCTACAACCTCCCTCACTTTTTCACTTTTTCATTTTCTTTGAGGGTTGTTTAGCCTTAGGGTTGTGTTTAAGCTTAAGATTGAGGCTTGTGCTCAATGGTTTTAATCCTCTTTTGAGGGTTTCTACTAACCAAAGGCATGACCTCTCTATTTCCTTAAATCATCCCTTGGTTGACACCTTCTTCCATTAGAGGACACTCACCTTGGACATAATCAATTAAAGAATGGATTGGCAAGCTAAAAGGAGTAAACAAAAATGAACAAGTAAAAGAGGCAAGATAAAGCATCTTTTATGTTGCATTGCATGTGTTTAGATCGGACGTTAATTCGAACACAAAGAAAATGGGATGTTTCATACTCAAAGTCATGAAACGTGCCACTTTCTTTGGTCACCACCACCATTGATCATGGATGATAGGTAGTGGTTTTGTTGAGTCTTGTTTTGCACTCATTAAGTTTGTACAAGCTTGGTTTCTTAGCCACATGCATTGAAAATGCTTGGTTGATGGTTTGAGGGCCAATAATTACACTCCTTTGAACTTGTGTGATGATCAGGAGGGTAACAGTATATACAAACCTTGAGAATACACTGTTTTGCCTCTGTTTACTCTCTGTTGCAGCAAAAAAAGATGTCTAGGAAAGGGGTGGCCGACCGGCTAGCAGCAGTGGCTAACAGCCACCAGAAGTAGTCGACCGGCCACCAATGGTAGCCGACAGCCACCATTGGTAGCCGACCGGCCATCAATGAAAATTTGCACAAGTGTGTTCCTAAGGTGGAGCAGAGGTGTTCTGGAAGTTAGCAGAATCTTCGGTGTTCAAACAAGTGCAAACAAAGGCGTCCGATGGCAATGTGGTGGATTTTCGGGAGGAAGACAACCAAGCATGCATGCGTCCCTTGCCTTCGAGGCCATTTAATTGCTTTAGTTAGCTTAGAATAGCTAGTTAATTCAAGTGTTGTACTTAATTAGTTAGTGTAACTAGTTATTCAATTCCGATTTGTTGTAATTAATTTGCTTAGAATAAATTAGTTTGTTTGTTTCAATTGTTGTAATTAGTTAACTAGAATAGATAATTAGCTTCAGTTTGTAATAGTTAGCTTAATTGGCGTAGCTAGTTAGCATTATTCATTCGGACCCTCTTTCGTGAGGGTGAAATGTTGTAATAAGTGTGTGTGCGTGTCTTCCAACCCCACGTCTTTCTCCCTTTTATTTAACCGTTTTTGATGGTTAGTTTAGGGCCATTTTCAATTAGCATACCTTCTGCTTGCATGTTTGCATCCATTCATTTGTCTTGCATGCACCGAGGCTCGGTGCATCATTCACACTGCATTGTAATTCAATACTTCTTTGAATACGTGTTTAACCACATGTTATCAAATTGTATCATATGCCATATCAAATAGCCGAGCCTATTTAGTTGCATTATTGCATGTGTTGCATTAGGCACTTAACATAGTTAGGATCATGCATCTTTCTAACTAGTTTTTGTTTTGGCTTGGAGTACTCGGTAAGTTTTATGCTTTAGCATGCTTGCATGAGTGTGATTGCCATGTTTCGCATGCATGGCATGAGGCTATGTGCTTACTTGATAAATTGCATGAATGCCTGTGGATGAAGACTTATTGTTCGAATTGGAACAATTCAATGAATGTGAGTTTTAAGCCCACTTTGTTGTGGCAAATCATGTTTTAAGCCCACTTGAGGTGGCAAATCTGCATCTTTTAAGCCCACTTGAGGGTGGCGAATTCAAACCATTTTCAAAAATAAACATGAGTTGAATTGTTCCAAGTCTTGCAACTAGTCTATACTTGCCTTGTGTGCGTAACATAGTAAAGTTAGATTAATAATCGAAATAAGAACACATAAGATTTATAAAACATCATATCATGATTAGTAAAGGCCGATCTTTGATCAGGCGAGCGGGGATTCTTAATTCATGACCTTTCCCCCTCGTACTCAAGTTCCCAAGCCGAGGCAACTTTGGTGATGACGAACACGTGGCCTTCGACACGAGTCAGCGTTTCTTAAATTTTCCCAAAAATAAAATATTTAGGTGGCGACTCTGTAATCTGGCAAAGTAGTCCAATTTTGGCATCATTTGATATAAAATTGATTTTCCAAAAAGATTTGCCGGATTGTACTTTTTGGAGTTTGTCAGTTTCACATTGCACTTGTGAGACTAGATTCAGAACCGCGGGAGTCCCACCTGTGAGGTCTTTCATTTCAAACCCCCTTTCCGAAAGGCGGGGGCGCGGAAAAAGGTGAGTCCACAGTTTCTGGCGACTCTGCTGGGGACTTAGAAAACTTGACTCGAACTCATGATATGTTATTTTATCTACACTTATGTGTTTCTTTGCATATGCATTTGCATTGGTGCGCCTAAGTCACAGTGTTTGCCATCTGCTATTCTTGAGCGGTTTGCCGGAGGCTTGCTTGGAAAAGCTTGCCATAAGGCTGACCGGTTGCAGACTCTACCACGATGGGAACACAACCCTTGGATTTGGATTACCGCTGTACCGTTTGATCCTCCTTTCACTTCTCGGTGTTAGCAGCGAGAGGTATATTAGGTAGTCTCGCCGAGGTACCCTTGTTGACCAATCAACCTAGTTGTATATCGGAAACTATAGAGACCATTCCAAACTAAGACAGGTTGCTTACTCGAATGCAGGAATTGTTTGAAATCGCTTGTTTGCGTAATGAAATCCCTAATTCCTGACGAAATTAGGATAGGGTAACCTTACCCCATCATAGGGGTGTTTTGGCTCTCACTTACTTGATACATACTTTTAGAGTGAAACTCTGTAGGAATGTATGTATCAGTTGCAAGTCTGGGTATCAATTTGAGGGTATCAGTTTTAGGGCAGAAATCAGTGTTTGAGTACAGTTGTCCTGCTTGTGATTGCAACTGCGTGTTGTTTCTGTCTGAGCCGAGGTGCTGTGCGTTTTCTGATTTTTGTTTCTTTTGTTTTATTTTTTTTCTTTTTGCAAGATAGTGTTTCACGATTACTTCAGACGAGGCAGTTACCCCCACGCACTCTGGACTCAAGTGAGGAGGCTTTACCGATTTGGTGATCTTGTGAGAGGACAACCAGTGTTTGCTTCACTACCCCCAGTTACAAGACGGAGGAAAGTCAAACATAACTCACCGGTTCGGCAGTTACCTTCATTCAGCGAAGTCTAGTTTTCTGCTTTCACTTTGGAAAGGGAGTACACACCAGTTCTGATAGATCAGCACCCCTTAGTCAACATGGAAGAAATGCTCTACCAACTTCAACAGACTATTGAGAACATGCAGATAGATGTTTCCCGTCAAGCGGAAGTCACTGCTCGCCAAGCGAAAATTGCAGCCCAGCAGGCTGAGTTGAGCAATAGGCTTCAGAAGCAATAACAACCACAACAAGTAGCAGCTTCTGCTTTGCATCCACCCCCAGTCAGGGTTCTAATACCCGAGGTTACAACTAATGTCCAGGAAATGAAGACATTCTGGCAGAGCCAGTTCCATCCCAAACTTCCAAAGCACCGGTTTACCCAACAGAGGTGCCGTTTGAGTTCGAGGTCAACCCTACAACACTGAAAGTGAGCAAGCAGGAGAAGCTTTTTAAACGAGCTCAGCGTGTCAATTCGATCCCAGATATAGAGGACATCTATACTGATGCGGCGGTGACATTGCCAGATAGGTTTAAAATGCCGCATATAGATCGCTTTGATAACTCGGGCGATCCCATGGTCCATTTGCAGCTATTTTTCAGACATTCTATAGCCAATGGGCCTGTTTAGACTGTAGAAGTTATCCCTTTTTGGCCAGACCCTGTCGGGTATCGCGACCATTTACTACGCTAAACTTGAAGACTCTGTAAAGAGGAACTTGGAGGAGTTGGCTGAGGCCTTTGTTACTTAATACTCCTACAACACACAGATCAAGGTCACAACTTGTGATCTTGAAGCAACTCGCCAAGAGTCGAAGGAGGAATTCTCTGATTTTGTAACCCGGTGGAAGGCCAAGGCCTCCATGATGACCACCCAACTGGCTGAAAAGGACCAGATTCGAATGGTGGTCCGTAACCTGCAACCGAGACTGCTACAGAAGATGATAGTCTTAGCTCTGTCAACATTTACCGACCTCCATGAGATAGGGGTGCAAATAGAGGATGTAATGAAGCAGGGTCTGATTAACCACGAGAAAGAGCAGGCAAAGAGGGCTTTCACACGCAGTTCTAATGCAACTACCGGAAGTAGTGCAGCTGCAAGGCCTTCAGATGTGGGCATGGTCACCACCACACCTAAAACCGCTAACCCCTTTGCCAGCACAGCCAATACACCGCACCAAACTTCTAGCCATCAAGCCCAAGGCTAGAGGGTTTTCACCCCACCCTACATGTCTCTATCTACGGCTCTGAGGGTCCTGATCAGAAAAGGGCATTTGAAACCATTTGAACAACGCCCATTGCCTGATCCTCTCCCTCCTAAACACAACCCGGCTATGTACTGCGCTTTCCACCAACAGCATGGTCATGATACCAACCAGTGCTTTATACTTCATCATGAGATTCAAGATCTCATTGACAACAAAGTGATAGCACCCCCCAAGAAGCCCAATGTCACTACAAATCCTCACCCACAACATAACCAAACCCCTTCACCCCAGCAAATAAACCTTATACAAACACTGGTCGTCCCTTACAACCCTAGTATATATATCACCCCTCCCACCTACCTAAGTCGGCGATGTTTATCCTGGAAAGCACGGATTTGTGCATGATGAACGTGTCCATATCCCAACCCATACCTATGGTGGTGACCATGGTAAATGAAGACAAGGTGTCTTTGATGGAGAATGGGGATGTCAGTTTAGCACCTGGGGGCTCCACGGATTTATCTAAGATAGAATGCAACTCGTGCCACTATATTGTGCCAATCAATCAGGCCAAACCAGAGTTGGAGTTGTCGACAGGAATGGGGGTTAGTGTGGTTCAGGAGGATGGACTAAGCCAGGGATTGGATGATTTAGCGGACATCGAGGAGGACATCAACAATTTGCAATTCTTTGATGAGCAGGATTCGGGGGATATGCACATTAACTGGTTTGATTTGAACGAGTTAGTAGATAATTCGAGGTGGCTCAGTGATGAATCGGATGTGGATGTGGAACTTCAACCAAAGCTGAAACAGCTGGAAACAGGAACTGCCACAAGGGCCGGAATGGCTGAGAACAAGGGAAAGTTGCCGGAGAGTGCCAGTATTAAGAATTCCGCTCAAGAAATGGGCATTATTAGTACTGTGGACACCGAACAAGAGGCTGCGCTGAAATGGATTGAACAGGAAAGAGATGGGAATAGTCAAGAAGCTAGAAAAGCCAAGCACCCTGCGGGAGATGATTGTGATGTTAGAGTAATTACAACGAAACCAGACAATTGCCTGTTGGTTGCCGAAGGAGTCTGGTGGGAAGATGATGATCTGCATATTGCCCACACAGATGAGGATTGGGGCCAAAACCTACCAAACGACACCTGGTATTCTAAGGAAGTGGATCACGTGACTAGAAGCGGGCGGTACTTCAAGCCCCCACACTTGGACCAACCAGAAGCATCCGAAAAGGATAAAGAGGCCGAAAAACAATAGGATAAACAGTTGGAGGAAAAAGCTGTACTGAAGCAGCTAAAGAACATCCAAGCAGACATATCCATCTGGGGGTTGCTCATGGCTTCACGGGTACACAGGAAAGCTGTCCTATCAGCAGTGGATAAGGCTAAGCTGTCTATCGACACAACTCTTGAACAACTAGTGAGACTTGTCTTCCTAGGAGGGGCCTCGCTAACTTTGACTTTCTCGGATAAGGAATTACCACCTGAGGGCTCCGCATATAACAAACCATTGTACATCTCAGTTGAGTGTAGGGAGAAATGGGTGCCGGTTGTATTGGTGGATACCGGGTCTGCAATTAATGTTTGTCCATCTCGCACAGCCTATTCTATTGACTTGAAGCCAGCGGACTTTTTACCAACAGCCCAGGTGATCCGAGCTTACGATGACACAAGTCGAGAGGTGATGGGGACAGTTCAGATCAGGACACAGGTTGGCTGGCGCAATAGGATATTGAGTTTCACGTCTTAGATGTTTCGGCCACTTTTAACTTACTCCTTGGACGGCCATGGCAGCACCAAGTGAAAGCTATCTTTTTCACTCTTCATCAGATGCTAAAGTACCCCCTTGGAAAAGGGGTAGCCATTGTGTTTGGAAATTCATCTATACATCCTTTGCCTGAGGTCACCACACCAGTACTGAAGATCCTACACGGCGATGAAGATGTTTTCCTGTCTGGATTTGCCTTGGCTGAGGCCCGAGTGGTGCAAGATATCTTGGCCATTAATGAGGGGTTGTACGTTAGTGCTCAATCTGTCTACCTCATGAATAAGCTACAACATATACCCGAGATAGGATTAGGAAAGAGCAGCAGGAAGGGCATTACTGCACTGGCTGAAGTGCCACATAACCCTCATACCTTTCTTCTAGATTACACACCCACCAAAGAGGACTGGGTAAGAAAAGGGAAGGAAATGGCAGGAAGAACCAAGGCAAAGCAAAGTGGAAAAGCAATATAAGCTTGTACATAGGCCAATTCAGGGAACTCTGAACGGCCGCTTTGTCCGGGACGGAGAAGACTTCCCATTTTGTAGCTTTTCTGAACCATGGTTGAACTCTAAAAAGCGGCGTCTGCCTAGCTTTGAGATTTTTTTCGACCTACAACTGTAAGAGGATGAAGCCACAGAAGAACAGACTGACTTAACTCCTGAGACTGAACAGAGTACAGAGGATGAGTCCAACGTCAATGAACTTGAGATAGGAGCAGTGCTGGCTTGTCTCCTTTCGGACCCTCAGATCAAACTAGAGAGCTTGGGGGATGACTTCACCGTTTCTATGATCGGAGATCAATCAGGTGTGGACCCTTCCGGCATTCTGGATGCATCCAATGCACCCTCCCTCGTTTGGCAGTTAGAAGAGGGCATTTTGTCGAGCAGTTCTGAATTAGGTAGTGAGTCAGAATCTGATTCCACAGAGTCTGTGGAGTTGGAATCAGATTCCAGTTCTTCTAAGTCGGAGTCTGGTATTCCTGGGGTTGATAACCCGGATGCCGTTGTTTTGTCTAGGTCGTCTTTTTCCTTTTCTTTTAAGTCGGTTGTAATCGAGGAATTGGATGAGTTAGAACTTTTCAATGTGAATGATACCACTGCAGTTTCTGAGCACTTCTCTGTGTCACTTGTGTATTGCATTTATCATGACTTTCAAAATTTTGATAAAAATGACGAGGAAGGAATTCCTCTGGTTTTGAAACATTTGATTGATCGAGAGGAGGAGAGGTTTGTAAAACCCCTTGTTGATGAAATCATTTAAATTAATGTGGGTACTGAGAAGGATCCGTGTCTGGTTTGGATCGGGTCCACGTTGTCTTCGGAGGAACGCGAGCGCTTAGTCGCTTTATTAAAAGATTTCAAAGATGTTTTCGCGTGGTCCTACGAAGACATGCCTGGAATCGATCCAGAGATTGTCGAACACCGGATCCCTCTTGACCTTGAGGCCCGACCCATCAAGCAGAAGCTTCGGAGAATACGCCCGGATTGGGCTTTAACGATTAAGGAAGAGGTCACCAAGCAGGTAGACGCAGGGTTTTTGCTGGTATTTGAGTATCCAACTTTGTTGGCCAATATTGTTCCGGTGTCGAAGAAAGAAGGCATAATTCAGATGTGTGTGGATTTCAGAGATCTGAACAAAGCTAGTCCGAATGATGATTTTCCTCTACCGCACATCGATGAATTGGTGGAATTCACTGCAGGCCATGCGTTACTTTCCTTTATGGATGGATTTTTCGGGTATAACCAAATCTTGATGGCACCCGAGGACAGAGAGAAGACTGCCTTCACCACGCCATGGGTAACTACGGCTATAGGGTGATACTGTTCGGTTTGAAAAATGCTGGGGCTACTTATCAACGGGCTGCAACCACTATCTTGCATGATATGATCCACAAAGAGGTTAAGGTGTACGTGAACGACATGATTGTCAAGTCCAAAGAAATGGGGGGCCACTACACCGCCTTGAAGAAATTTTTCCAACGAATCAGAGAATATTGGCTGAGGCTGAATCCACATAAATGCACTTTTGGTGTCACAGCAGGGAAAATGCTGGGGTTCTTGATTATACAAAAGGGCATCGAGGTTGATTCTTTCAAAATCAAGGCAATCTTAGAAATGCCACCACCAAGGACTGAAAAGGAGATGTGAGGCTTTCTGGGTAAAGTGCAATTCATAAGACGGTTTATTGTAAAATTAACCTTGACTTGTGAACCACTATTTGGTCTCCTAAAAAAAGGAAAGAAATTCCAATGGGATGACCAATGCCACGTTGCTTTTGAGAAGATCAAGTAGTACCTTCAGAACCCGCCCGTGTTGTCACCGCTAGAGCCAAAGAAGCCGTTGATTTTGTATCTGTCAGTAACGGACACGACTATAGGCTGTATGCTTGCGTAGGAACCCGAGGACAGAGTCGAGAAAGCCATTTATTACCTGAGCAAGAAGATGTTGGAATGTGAAACCCATTACACCCCGCTGGATAAGGCTTCTTTGGCCTTGGTATGGGCTACCCGGAAGTTGAGGCACTACCTGTTACCTCAATCTGTAATTCTGGTTTCGAGATTAGATCCCATCAAATATCTCTTCGAGAAACCAGCACTTACGAGTAGGCTAGCTCGTTGGTTGCTTCTTCTCTCCGAATTTGATTTGAAGTATATGACTTGCAAGTCTGTCAAGGGGAGAGTGACAGTCGAGTTCCTGGCAAATCACCCAGTTGAAGAGGACGAAGTAGTAGAATACTTATTCCCAGATGAGGCTATTCTGCAAGTTGAGGAAGAAACCTGGACAATGTACTTTGACGGAGCATCTAACCAGTATGGTTATGAGATATGTGTGTTGCTAATAGCACCTGACGATTCACATATACCTTCAGCCTTCAAACTCGGGTTCAAGGTATCGAACAGCGAAGCAGAATACAAGGCGTGTATTGCTGGCTTGAAAGCCGCCCTGGAACTAGGGGCAAAAAGGTTGGACGTCATCGGAGACTCGAACCTGGTTGTGCCTTAGGCAAAAAGAGACTGGAAGGTTAAAGAAGAAATGATGAAAATCTATCACCAAACCCTAGATGTTCTGATTCCTAGGTTTGAGAAGCTAACCTTCACGCATCTGTTAAGAGAGAACAACAGGTTCGCTGATGCCTTATCAACTTTGTCTTCCATGATAGACATCCCTTTTGGGGTCCGGATGCGTCTGATCATTGTTGAACAAAGATATGCATCAGCCTATGAGTTGATCGCTGCAATAGATGAAGTACAAGATCAGAACCCGTGGTATTATGATATCTGGAACTTGTTAGAAAAGAAAGCTTATCCACTAGGGGCAAATGCCAAAGATAAGAGGGCAATATGGCGAATGGCTGCTCAGTTTATCATCTGTGGGGGGAAGTTGTAAAAGCGAGGCCATTTGGGAGTGCACAAGCTGTGTATTGATGCAAAAGAGTCGAAGCGCCTAATGGAGGCCATCCATGGGGGAGATTATGGAGCACACACGAGCAGAGTAATGCAAGCCCGGAAGATTCTCAAGCAGGGTTACTACTGGTCAACCATGGAGGAGGATTGTATTGGTTTTGTTCAGCGATGCCACAAATGTCAAATTCATGCCAATCGCATGAATATCCCACCGTCAATGCTGTACAACATGACTTCACCATGGCCCAGTTTGGGGCATTGATGTTATTGGGGCAGTTACGCCAAAAGGCTCGAATGGGCATGAGTATATCCTGGTGGCAATAGACTACTTTACAAAGTGGGTGGAAGCCCAATCCTACGCAGTGCTGAAAGCATCACATGTAGCCAAGTTCATTAGGAATAACATCATTTGTCGTTATGGGGTCCCGAATGAGATCATTTCAAACAATGGCTCCCATTTCAAAAAGGAAATAATCGACTTGTTGGAAAAATACAACATGGCTTTTCATAAGTCATCCTCATATCGGCCATAAACCAACGGAGCTGTTGAGGCCGCCAATAAAAACATCAAGCACATTCTACAGAAAATTATTTAGACTTACAAGGACTGGCCAGACAAATTGCCATTTGCTTTCTAGGGCTACAGAACTTTAATCCGAATATCTACTGAGGCAACTCTGTATTCTCTAGTTTATGGGATGGAAGCTGTTCTGCCGATTGAGATAGAGATTCTATCGCTACGGGTTATGGCTGAGTGCCAGATAGTAGAAGCGGATTGGCAACAGAGCAGGTTCAAAGAATTAATGTTGTTTGACGAGAGGAGACTGAAGGCACTGTATCATGTTCAAGGATATCAACGTAGGATCGCCAGGGCTTTCAACAAGAAAGTTAAGTCCAGGAATCTTAAGTAAAGGGATTTGTTGCTGAAAGACAACCAAGCTCCCATCCATGACCCTAGGGGCAAGTTTAGACCCAATTAGACGGGCCCTTACATCATCAAGTCAATCTGGTCGGGTGGAGTTGTTATTCTTATGGACCTAGATGGCCTCGAATTCTCTCAACCAATCAACATGGACAAGTTGAAGAAATACTACCCCTGAGTGGCTCCCTAGGCGAAAAACCCGGTAGGACGACCTGGGCAAAAGTTAGATCACAAAAAAATTTGAAATAAGAAAAACTGAGCTCGCAAGGTTGAAAACCCAGAAAGGGTGGCCTTGGCAAAAGTTAAAGCGCAAAAGAAGAGTGTTAATACCCGAGTGAAACCGAATCGAACTACATAAGGCTTGATTCTCATCTTCACAATACGTAGGCAACTTCATTGTGAAGCTCAGCCATAAACACTTCCAAATCAACTGTGTCCATGTGTTTGATTGAGGCATCCTTGTCTATTCATTATTTCAAAGATCGGTTATGATCCTTACACTGGGAGAAGAGTTGGTTACAGTGCTGTGCAGTGCTATTTAGTCAAGGGGCAACTCTCTATTTTCTAGATTCGAGATTGTACATCTTGAGGATAGATTTCAAGCGTGTCCAGTTGTGATCCTTATCGAAAATGGTTTTGCAAAGTTTTAATAAAAGTTGATTTTGTTCAAATTAATCTTTTAACAACTTAGACCATTTTTAGACCAAAAGGAAAATTTTCAGTACCCACAACTTTAATTTCATTGATTTCAATACAAAGTTCTCTAACTCTCGATACACATCAAAGTTACTTTTATTACATTCAAAAGGAAAACTTGAAAGTACATATTATAGCAATAAACTTGGGGCATCGATGAGTCAGGTGTTCCTGTGTCCCCTCCCAGAGCTTGTGGAAGCTTCAGATGCTAAAGTAAGCCCGGTTTGCAGCTATGCAATCGCTAGAGAGAGTGCAACTGAAAATGGGAGTAGGAGCCAGAAGTTCTCTAGTCCTCTATGCAGTGGGATATCGAGCTAATTGTGAGCCTCAGATTGGAACTGAAGTTGGGTACTCTATCCCCCATTCTAGGCAAGTCTGCTCATGTCCGAACTGACGCTTGAACTGGAATAGAAAGTAGAAGACATAGTGTGTTAAGCCAATCAGTTGAATGCCGGGTTGCCGAGACATTCTATAGCTCATCTTAGGCAGATCAAACCAGGGGCAACGCTAAGCGATGTCAATAGCAGACCTGTTGCATATCTAGTGGCACCACCACCCCTCGTTCGGGAAATCAACTAGCCGTTGGCGAAAGAAACAGTCACATGCAGAATATGCAGGGCAAGAGTCCACTACCTTCAACCTGTCCATGAGCTATATCTGGGGAGGGGTGAAAAATAAGAGAGATTAAAGAATAGAGAGGTGTATGTAGAGAGAAAAAGTAAGAAAGGGTTTTAAGAGAAAAACAGAGCCTGAGTGCCGAGTGATGTGAGAAACACATATGAGATGGGGTGGGAAACATTACCTGGAGAAGTAATGGACTTCCTGCGAATTTAATCGTTTGCCCGTCGATGAAAGGCGTTCAAACCCATCAAAGTCTCGGCCAATGCTAAGCCAATGCAGCTCTTGCCCTCTTTCAAGCCTTGGGCTACTTCGATGAAGCGAATGCTAGATCCTTCGAAACGTAGGGCAAGAAGAAAATGAGCCAACATACACAAACAAAGGGCATGCCGCCGAAAACTCTGCTGAATACGATCGCCACGGTCAACAGCATCAGACAATTGATGAATGAGGCTGGAAATGTCCAGTTCTCCGTTGTGAATCAAGGATCGAGCTTTATGTAAAGTGAGCCCACACATCCTTTCTAAAGCCTGGATGTGACCAAAATGGGGCTAGGGCAAGATTTCTTCATCACGCTGGGACTCCATCAAAACTTGAAATTCTTCGATTGTGGGACATATCTCTTGCCCCCTGAAGCTGAAAACATGCGTAACCGGGTTCTAACACCTAGCCGCAGCATGTAGGAACGGAAAACACAGCGGGGTACGAATTAGCGGGAATAGTGCATTTATCCCGAAACCCCGAAAATTCACTTTTTCTGAGGCATCTGGAGTTGCAATCCAATTTGAGAGTTTTTCGATGAAGAATGGCTCCATTTGTGGCAAAAACAGAGCTGGAATGAAGAAACTACGAAGTCCTAGCTTTTGTAGAAGATAAGACACTGAGTGGAAGATAGGTGGCAGCAACCTGGAGGCCCCTTGCACTGATGGTTGACTAGCCAGTGCAGGTAGTAGACCGGCCACTTTTTGTAGCTGACCGGCCACCACTGGTGGCTCACAGCCTCTGTTTGTGGCCGAGGGCCTCCTGGTTTGTTGTTTGGTCCATCCATGTGTTGAGAGTGCTAAGAACCTGTGTTTTATTCTGCTCTTGGTGCATTTTGTTGTCTTGTTTTAGGGGTTTTATTGAGTCGCTTTTATGTTGTTTCAATTTGCTTATCGAGTTGAATTCATTTTGCTTATGGAGTTGTATTTGTATTGTTTTTCTTATCGAGTTGTTGTATTGTTCATCGAGTTATTTGACTTTGTTTGTTAAGTGTTGGTCAGTTCATTACTTGATTAAGAAGAAAATGCGCATACAATTTTCAATTTTCATCAATCTCGTTTTTGCGCTATGCAATGTTATGCGATGCTCAAGATATAAAATACAACACTTTTCCATCAAAAACTTGGTTTTCATTCCGATCATGGTCTCCTTTTTACAAAAGAGTACAAGTTTTTAAAGAAATAAAACTGTCTAAAACTGTACAATGTGCTAATACTACTAGCAAAAGAGACTAAGCAAGAACATATGAATCTGTGCCAACCACCTCATGATCGAGAAGCCCTCTTCGTCCTCTTCCTAGGCACGGACCCAGAGTTATCTCCACCGGTGCCACTGTCAGAGGCCCCCGTATCTAAGCTAGCTACTGAACCTGCCTCAGCATCATCTCCGTCTTCAGAATCTGAGCCAGCGTTGTCGTCTCCACCCTCAAATGACTCTGACTGTGGACTCCCTGCCTCCTCGTTCTCACCTGGTTCATTATCATCATCGTCTAGGACGGGCTTTGAAAGGCCACTCTTGTCACAGGTGCCCCTAGCTCTGCCTTGACAGCGTGTCAAAGCCTCATGTCTCTCTCTCCCTGCTACCAGAGGAGGCACTGATGGTCCAGCTGCAACTTTTGCTGGAGCGCCCGATGTGGCTGGAATCTGAAAAGGGCAGTTTGTCAAATACATCAGTCGCAGTGTATATCAAATGCAAAGACGATGTGTAACATAAGTGTATGGATGCAGTGAATGAATTTAGTGAATAAATGCAGTGTTTGAATACAGTATATGGATACAGTGTATGAATGCAGTGTTTGAGTGCAGTGTATCAGATCAGTGTAGTATGGAACAGATTACAGTTGAAATGCTAAATGTATCAATAGAAAGTTTGATGACATGAAGTGCGAACTGAAAGAAATTATCAAAATTCTATAGAGGCTTAGTAAGTTCATGCTTCTCTACACCATCTTTATCAGGGAAGCCGCTAGCTCTAGAGCCTCCCCGGTGTACTCTATAAGTGCCTGCAAGTGCGTTGAAAGGATCAGTGTTCTATAAGCATAACTGAAATGAATTGAACATGCAAAATGTAAAGTGTGGTACATACTGGAGTCGGGCCTCGAACCCTGACAAGTTCGTGCTCAGCTGGTGCAAGATCAATAGGGAACTGGTAAGCCTCTCCGGTATGCCGCCAGCAGGTGAGTGTAGTAAGCAGCTCTGGCCACCCGTTCCCTGTCTCGTTTGAGAACCTCTCCTGCCATGGGTCGTGGTCGCCCGGGCCACTCTGTCTCTCTCTCTCTTATAGATGGAGCCCTCACTCTCTCACCTCCACGGGCGCTAGTCAGAGATGGCATGAGGTATGTCTGAATGAAGTCTATATAATCACCCTCGGCTCGGAAAAAGTCAACGTCCCAGCCCCTCATGAAATCAATCATCTCCTGAAAAGTGAATTTCTCTATGGCTCTCATATATGTCGAAGGTAGCATGGGAACTACCGGCTCGAGCAAGCCAATGGTTTGGTGTAAGAACTGCTCCCCTAAGAACCATGCCCGACAAATCGAGCCCTCAAGTAGGAGCCAGAAGCAAGAAGCCTCTCGAGCACCAGCAAACTGATCCCTGACTCCCTCAGGCATCATCGCCCAAGGCTGCCAATTGATCTGTAAATGAAGATTGCGCAGATTGTTAGCTGTCATTAGATATTACGATATGAATTAGAATTGAAGGAAAATAGAAATAACAGTGAATCTTGAGTTACCTCTGCCGCGGTCACAGTACCAAAGTATTGACGGAAGAATGGAAAGGACTCCTAGGTCCTCCGTAGACACCTACTGTCGTATCGATGTGAATATGGCACTACAGGAGGCATCTCCACCTCCGACTCTGAGGCAAGGGTGGAAAAATAGGCATATACCCACAACTGCAAAACAAAAAGGAAACAAAAGGGCAACAGTGAGCATACAACAGGCAAACACAGTCAATGCAAAAATCAGAGTATGTGTGCAATGTGCAGAGAATGCAGAATACAGAGATAATGCGGAAAGCAAAGTATGTGTGCAACGTGCAGAGAATGCAAAATGCAGAGATAATGCAGAAAGTAGAACGTATAGTACAATGTACAGAAAGTACAAGTGCAAAGCAGAAAGCAGATTGTGTGTGTGCAGTGTACAGAGAGTGCAAAGCGGAAAGCAGATTGTGTGTGTACAGCGTACAGAAAGTGCAAAGCAAAAAGCACGATAGGAAATGCAAGACCGATAAGTAAAGCATAACTCCCAGGACCTCCAGTAGCCTCCAATCAAATGTCCACTCCTGCGGGAGGTCGAGCTCATGTATCCGTATAAGGTGGCCAGGCCAGCGCTGCCCCAATCGTAGAATCAGACACGGGACAAGTCCACCAAGGCGCTCATAAGATATAGCCCGACAGTGTTTGCCCTGTCTGCGAACAAGGTAGTGCCAAAGAGGAACATCAGGAAACCTCGAGCATACTGCTCGATCTCCTCTTGGATCGCTGGTGTTGTCCCTCTGAAATGGTCTACAAACCAGGTGTATCAGACCATCCCTGATTGAAAGATAGGCGGGTGTGTCCCCAGCAGATAAGTCCAGGCGGCCTCCTACTCGCCCATATACGTATCGTAAGGAATCGGATGACCCCCCACATCTATGCCAGTGAGCATAGAGAACTCGTAGGGAGGCA
The DNA here is from genome assembly GCF_055761805.1 of Camellia sinensis. Classification (NCBI taxonomy): domain Eukaryota; kingdom Viridiplantae; phylum Streptophyta; class Magnoliopsida; order Ericales; family Theaceae; genus Camellia; species Camellia sinensis. Next base: position 91,537,441 of record NC_138970.1, on the reverse strand, counting down.
TCGTTATCTCCTCTGCGGTAGAGAAGTGAAAGGAGTTAGTGGTATCCCACCATCTCTCAACTAAGGCACCCAATAAAGGCCTGTTCGCTACGAGGCATGAGAGCCCCATGTAGAACGAGCCAAAGTCGGCCTCATCGATAATGTAGTGAACACCGTTGTGGAGCTCCATGTATCACTCCCTCACGGATGTGGTCCCATATCCTCTAGTAGCGTGTGAATCCCCCTGTATTCGCGACAAGCAAATGAAAGACAATGTAAGTAATACAGTGCAAGAGTGTGGTTGATGCCAGAAATGCAAGGTACATTGGGAAAATAAAAGAATGCAGTGTATACCTTAGAGGCGCCATAAGATAAATGAGACTCCAGTTCGCGCAACAAGAGGTCCTCTGGTGCACCTCGTGCAAACCCTTTGAACTGACGAATGCTATCGAGTGGTAGTACATGTATCTCAGGATGATACGTCACCGGGTCAAAAGGTCGAACACTGAGTGGCAGTGGCACAAGCTCTGGATCTACCTCCATCTCCGAAGAAGCTCTGTCATGGGGATGTCATCCACCATCTCGAAAAAAGATGAGAAAATGGTTAAAAATGGGGAAAATTGGTGGAAAATGCCAAAAGTCAACCCTAGGAGAGAGAAAGGGAAAGAAAAGGTCAAAGCCTGGGAAAAGGCACCAAAGCCAAGATAAACTCGAGGGAAACAAGCCTCAAGTGATGGAAATGAAGAAAGAAGCACCGAAATCGACTTTCAATCGGTTTAAAACGAAGTACACTAAGATGGTTTAGCAAAGAAAATATTTATGGGGCATTGGAAAACACGTATAATGCTCTGATTTAAAGAGAAGGAAGGTCTAGAGAGGGAGAGGGCAGATCTTCGAACTTGAGGTTGTGGGGAAATGAAGTATAGGTGAGTATACTTAAAGACCCAAGGTGAAATGTCCATCCTACCCCGAATCTGCCATCGGTGGCCGACAGCCGCCATTTGTGGCCGACAAAACCAATTTGTGGCCGACAGTTCTTAAGGGTGGCCGATGGGTGGCCGTCACCCCTCCCTGGTGGCCTTTTAGTTCCCAATGCTCCTATTTTGGTGTTTTTATACTGTGTTGGTCCTTGTTTCCCGAGAGGTGCAAGGAAGGATTACTGTCGAACTCAAATTCTCTTCGCGGAGGCTTGAAATTGTGTTCTCGGTGATCATTGTTTACCTTTTGTCGGACGAAGTGTATCCTTTTTTCTATATTGCAACTCTTTTGAGAGGTAGATCGGAGAGTTACTTTTTGAACCTGTTGCATTTAGAACATTTTCATTCTTGCGTAAGCTATGCATTCCTTCATTGCATAGGTAAGGCATGCGTCATGCATTTTGTGCTTTAGTATAGAGAGTGCTTTTAATTGTGCATTGAACATGCATTTTGTACTTTAGTGTGGAACATGTTTTTTTGCATAAGTTATGCATTGTTGTTATTTGCATAGAATATGCATATTGCATTGTATTGCAGTATATATGCTCTCACATTTACATAGGAAATGTTTGTGTTTATTGCATAGAACATGCGTTTGCTATTATTGCATGGAATATGCTTTTTGGTGTTGCATGGAACATGCTCCAATTTTCGTTGCATAGAATATGCTTCTGTTTTGTTCCTTGCATGTTGTGCTTAGAACGTGTCGCTAACATTGTGTCATGGTTATTCGTCTTGCATAGAACATGCGCTTTACTATGCTATATTTATTAAGTCTCTATCTTGTGCAGGCACGATATTGTCGGTACGGTTCATTCGGAGTCGGTGCAACCAGACGATATCGTATTTACTGTTCATTCAGAGGAATTCTAGGTGAGATCATTCCTGTCCTTCGAACACCTTGATTTGGTTGCGTTCAGATGTACCCCAGTGTTTACACCACTCGCTTTCAGTTTAAAGACATTTGGGTGCGTCCCGGTGTTCTCATTACCCCTTTCTCCTCTCGCGTGCTATACGTTAAGACACTTTTGGTTTAGAGACATTTGGTGCATCCCAGTGTTCTCGTTACCCCTTTCTCTTCTCGCGTGTGATGCGTTAGGATGTTTTCGGTTAGAGACATTTGGGTTCGTCCCAATGTTCTCATTGCCTCTTTCTCCTCTCGTGTGCGATGTGTTAGGATGCTTTCAGTTTAGAGACATTTGGGCGCGGACGCGATAGGACGTTTTCAATTAGAGACATTTGGGCGAGTCTCGGTGTTCTCGTTACCCCTTTCTCCTCTCACGTGCGACGTGTTAGGACGTTTTCGATTTAAAGACATTTGGGTGAGTCCCGATGTTCTTGTCACCCCTTTCTCCCCTCACGTGCGACATGTTAGGATGCCTCGATTTAGGAACGTTTGGGTGTGTCTCGGTGTTCACACCATCCCTTCTTTCCTTCCGCATGCAACGCGTTAGAATTTTGTTTGATGCCTCGGGTGCGCCCGACGTTTGTGCTATTCTTTGCCTTTCTTACGTGTGGCGTAGTTAAAATTTTATAATTTTCTTACCTCCTTTCTACATGAAATGCAGTTTGGCTTGTGATTTTCATGTGTGGCGTGTTTACTTACTTCTCCCGTGTATGAGATTGTTGTAGCATTTCTATGCATAGCATTTGCATCTAGATGTTTCATTACAGCCTCATTGCATGATCATAAGTTATGTTCTGCATCGTGCTTATCATTTGTAACTTGCCCCAGAACTAGCCTGACTTGATTCCTTGCAAAGAGATACATAGGCAGCCTGTATGTGCAGCCATTCTTTGTTTTGCACATCTGTTTGTCCAAGTCTTTGGCCTTGTCAAAAATAGGTCGTCTTTGGGCTTTGACATTCATTTACGTCATTTCATGACTTCCGAGTTCTGTCAAAGAGGGGCAACTGTAGACACTCTATTTTTTACCATCCTCAAGACTTGGACGTCATCATTTGAACACTCGATGATTATCTTTGTTTGTGTTCGTTTTGAGTGCCCAGAGTTCTTGGCTGAGCGCCTTGACTTTGAAGTCTTTGAACCTATCTGTTTTGTGCTTGGTTGTGAACCAAGAGCTTGTTGTTTCAAATGTGGAGGAGAGGGTGGCCTGTCGACCAGCCCTATAGCCTGTCGGCCTTCACTTGTTCCTGTCGGCCATTGGTCTCCTTTTTCAGATATTTGTTTGCCAGTTGTGCCAGCTGTTGCTCACTGAACTACATCTCCATACACGTGTATGGAGGGATGAATACAAGCTCAAATCTTGTTTTTCTATATATAGGGGGTGTTCTCCCCCATTTTGAGAGGTTAGATAATTTAGACAAAAAATTCTCTCTCTCTCTCTCTCTCTCTCTCTCTCTCTCTCTTTTTATTTTGTGCCTTATAGTTAGTTTTCTCTACACTTTTGCACATAGACCCTTGATCAAACACTCTCACCTTTGAGTTGAGGTCCCTTGGAGGTTTGTTTGAGCCTTGGAAGGGGATTTGAGCTTGAGTTTGTGGCTGAATTGCACTTTGCTTCAAAGGTATTAAACTTACCTCATTTAAGCTTATTGTGCATACTTGATTTGCCTTCTTTTTCAACTGTTTTAAGGCTATTTTTGGAGTATAAAAAAATCTGTTTTTGAGGCATAAAAATGATAATTTGAGTCTTTATGAGTTAGGGGGTTGTCCCCCCTTTTTTGTGTCGTCTTTCATCACCTTTAAATCAAACTTTTTGGGCCTTTTAACCACTGAAAATCAGAGTTATTTCAGTGACAAAAACTTGGTTTTGAAGTCCAAAATTGGAGGGGATAGCCTCCCCTCCTTGTTGTCTTGCTTGCATGCCTAATTGCCTTATATGTGAGCATGTTTTTCTAGCATTTTGTAACTTGATCTCAGCATGTTTTTGCTACTTTTTTTGACTTGTTTTAGCTTTGTTTGGGGCTAGTTTAGTCCATTGAGCTTTGTATTGCATGTTTGTGGTGCAATTTCCTCCACTAGTTTAGTGTTTTTGGGTCTTGAGCATCATTTGTGTGCCTTGGATGCATGTTTTAATGCTTTTTCATGCCTAATTCCAGCACCTAAATATCTACAACCTCCCTCACTTCTTCACTTTTTCATTTTCTTTGAAGGTTGTTTAGCCTTAGGGTTGTGTTTAAGCTTAAGATTGAGGCATGTGCTCAATGGTTTTAATTCTCTTTTTAAGGTTTCTACTAACCAAAGGCATGACCTCTCTCTTTCCTTAAATCATCCCTTGGTTGACACCTTCTTCCAATAGAGGACACTCACCTTGGACTTAATCAATTAAAGAATGGATTGGCAAGCTAAAAGGAGTAAACAAAAATGAACAAGTAAAAGAGGCAAGATAAAGCATCTTTCGTGTTGCATTGCATGTGTTTAGATTGGACGTTAATTCGAACACAAAGAAAATGGGATGTTTCATACTCAAAGTCATGAAACGTGCCACTTTCTTTGGTCACCACCACCATTGATCATGCATGATAGGGTAGTGGTTTTGTTGAGTCTTGTTTTGCACTCATTAAGTTTGTACAAGCTTGGTTTCTTAGCCACATGCATTGAAAATGCCTGGTTGATGGTTTGAGGGCCAATAATTACACTCCTTTGAACTTGTGTGATGATAAGGAGGGTAACAGTACACACAAACCCTGAAAATACACTGTTTTGCCTCTGTTTGCTCTCTGTTGCAGCAAAAAAAGATGTCTAGGAAAGGGGTGGCCGACCGGCTACCAGCAGTGGCTGATAGCCACCAGAAGTAGTCGACCGGCCACCATTGGTAGCCGACCGGCCATCAATGAAAATTTGCACAAGTGCGTTCCTGAGGTTGAGCAGAGGTGTTCTGGAAGTTAGCAGAATCTTCGGTGTTCAAACAAGTGCAAATAGAGGCGTCCGATGGCAAGGCGGTGGATTTTCGGGAGGAAGACAACCAAGCATGCATGCGTCCCTCGCCTTCGAGGTCATTTAATTGCTTTAGTTAGCTTAGAATAGCTAGTTAATTCAACTTTTGTACTTAATTAGTTAGTGTAACTAGTTATTCAATTCCAATTTGTTGTAATTAATTAGCTTAGAATAAATTAGTTAGTTTGTTTCAATTGTTGTAATTTGTTAACTAGAATAGTTAATTAGTTTCGATTTGTAATAGTTAGCTTAATTAGCATAGCTAGTTAGCATTATTCATTCGGACCCTCCTTCGCGAGGGCGAAATGTTGTAATACGTGTGCGTGCGTGCGTGCGTGTGTGCATGTCTTCCTACCCCACGTCTTTCTCCCTTTTATTTAACTGCTTTTGATGGTTAGTTTAGGGCCATTTTCAATTAGCATACCCAATGCTTGCATGTTTGCATCCATTCATTAGTCTTGCATGCACCGAGGCTCGGCGCATCATTCAAACTACATTGTAATTCAATACTTCTTTGAATACGTGTTTAACCGCATGCTATCAAATTGTATCATATGCCAAATCAAATAGTCGAGCCTATTTAGTTGCATTATTGCATGTGTTGCATTAGGCACTTAACATAGTTGGATTCATGTATCTTTCTAACTGGTTTTTGTTTGGCTTGGAGTACTCGGTAAGTTTTATGTTTTAGCATGCTTGCATGAGTGTGATTGCCATGTTGCCATGTTTCGCATGCTTGCCATGAGGCTATGTGCTTACTTGATAAATTGCATGAATGCCTGTAGATAAAGACTTATTGTTTGAATTGGAATAATTCAATGAATGTGAGTTTTAAGCCCACTTTGTTGTGGCAAATCATGTTTTAAGCCCACTTGAGGTGGCAAATCCGCATCTTTTAAGCCCACTTGAGGGTGGCGAATTCAAACCATTTTCAAAAACAAATATGAGTTGAATTGTTCCAAGTCTTGCGACTAGTCTATACTTGCGTTTTGTGCGTCACATAGTAAAGTTAGATTAATAATCGGAATAAGAACATATAAGATTTATAAAACATCATATCATGATTGGTAGAGGCCAATCTTTGATTGGACGAGCGGGGGTGCTCAATTCATGACCTTCCCCCTTCGTACCCAAGTTTCCGAGCCGAGGCAACTTTGGTGATGACGGACACGTGGCCTTCGGCACGAGTTAGGGTTTCCTAAATTTTCCCAAAAACAAAATATCTAGGTGGCGACTCTGTAATTTGGCAAAGCAGTTCAATTTTGGCATTATTTGATTTAAACTCGATTTTCCAAAAAGATTTGTCGGATTTGACTCTTTGGTGTTTATCAGTTTCACATTGCACTTTTGAGACTAGATTCAGAACCGCAAGAGCCCCAACTGTGAGGCCTTTCATTTCAAACCCCTTTTCCGAAAGGTGGGTGCATGGAAAAATTCGAGTCCACAATGAGCCCCGAGAGACGAGGGATGGTTCATGCATGAATGCAGATTTCAACCCGAAAATGCTCTCTGTTTTGCTGCTAGAATGCTTTTGTTGCATAGTCAATAAATTTTCACCTCAATCTCTGCTTTGTTCTGCAAGAAAAAGGACACTGCCTGGCTGAAAAAGGTGGCCGGCCGACCAAAAGAAGTGGTCGGCTGTATATTGAAGTGGCCAGCCGGCCACTAACAGTTGGTACTGCCTAGCTGCAACAGACATGAAACAGAGCTAAAACAGAGTATATTCAAGGGATGTTTGTCTACCCTACCTCTCCTTATCATCAAACAGATCAAAGGTGGGGTAGGCTTGATTCGCAAGCCATCAATCGATGTAAATTCATTGCATGATAACTTATGAATCAAGGGATACAATTTCGATGAATGACAAGGAAAGACTCATGAACCTCTTCCCTATCATGGAATAGATCAAGGGAAGTGGTTGACATTGACTCTTGAGCCATTTTCATCACTAACAAGTATGAAATGATTCAAGACTCAATGGGTTCAATTAACGTCCGATTGAAGCCCAAACTTGATTTTATTATCTTGTTCATTTTAGCCCAATTTTAATACCTCTTTTAATCACCTTTCCATTCATTAAGCATTTTAGTTTAATAATGAAGATTAAGTCCACTAATGGAGAAGAGTGTCAAACAAGAAGTTGTTTTGGGCATGAGAGAGATGTCATGCCTTTGGTAATGAACCTCCGAAGAGATTAAACCATTGAGCACAAGGATCTCTATCCCAAGCTTAAACAAGACTCATTTGAAACAACTCTCAAAGCAAAGAAAAATCCAAGAAAAGAGAGAGGTTGCAGAAGTGATTAGAGGTGAACACAAGTATGGAAAGCTCTAAATAAATGCTATCAACTTAAACAGGTTAGTGTCTAATGCCTGAAACGCCAAACCCATGAGGACCATCACACTAGAAGCATGCTATACAAAACATGCAATAAAAATGGTGCAAGGTTTGTAGGTTTCTGAGGCTCAAACCGAGGCTTTCTGTTGAGGAAATCGAGCTTTTGAAAAATGTGAAACATCATCATTGGGTGATCAATCGGTGGCACCCAAGTCTTAAGGGCGGTCAAAAATTGGGTGTCTACAGTTGACTCTCTTTGATAAAGCTCGAAGGCATGAAATGACGTGAGTGAATGTCAAAACCCAGAGACGACCTATTTTGACAAGGCCATAAGACTTAGGCAAACAATCAAGACATAAAATTAAAGTGGTTGAACCCAAGGGTTGCCTACGTATCCCTTTGCAAGAAATTAAACCAGCGTAGTTTAGGGGCAGAAATGCGAAATGATGTATATGATGCGAGGCAAATACAAATGAGCATACCGCCCAAAAAATGAGATTCAGTGCAACACAACAATTGAAACCAATACTAAACAAGTAAACTATGCTTACGCGTATTAGAAACAATCCAAAACACACTTTCGCGTAGAAAGGTTAACAAGAGACGAGCCAAACTAAACTTCCGCGTAGAGAGGTGAGAAACAACAAACCAAACTATACTACCGCGTAGAGTTTTTAACAAGAAACAATCCTAACTACATTCCAGTGTAGAAAGGAGCAAAACAACCCCAACTACACTTCCGCGTAAAAGAGTACAAGAACGAACCAAGCTACACTTCCGCGTAGTGCGGAACAATGGTAACCAAACTACACTACCATGTAGAGAGGTAATCCTAACTACACTTCCGCGCAGCGAGGAACAAAACAAACCAAGTCACACTATCGCGTGGCAAGACGATCCTAACTACACTTCTGCAGAGAAAGGATAAAAAAAGAACAATCCTCACTACACTTCCGCGTAGAGAGGCACAACAAAACAACCCAAACTACACTACCGGGTAGAACGAACCAAGCCACACTTCTGCACAGCGTGGCGATCCTAACTACACTCCCGTATAGAGAGGATAACAAACCCCAACCAAGCCACACTACTACGTAGCAAGGTGTAAGAAATAAAACCCAAATCACACTCACGTGACAAGGGTGGACACAAGAATTGAAAAGTGTGACGCACATGAATGCAACACACTTACTATAATCAATGTGAGTACCGGGATAATGCATGCTCCATGCACTAAAACAAATAACAGAAATAAGACGTGATGCATTTTCTTTGCAAACAGGTATGCGAAATTTGAAAGAATAAACAGAAAGCGGTATCCAAAGACACCCTGCAACAACTCCAACCCACCACTCGGAGGCTCTTCACAAAGCTTAAAAGGATACAACTTGCTCACATTTGAAATCGGGCACATTTATGCACCAGAGACACAACGGGATTCGAAACTATGCAACCGAAACATAAGTTCGAGATCTTCGGAAACCAAATCCACTTCAAGTACCTCAATCCTTCTTCCCTGATCCAAAACAGGACCTCCCATACATTGATTGGGCATGAGGGTAACAAAAACCAGCCCTGGGCCACAAACGGGGCCGGCCGGCCACAAATGAGTGTACGGTTGGCCAACAAGTGGATAACCGGCCACTTGTGACAGATTCGGGGGCAATTTGGACATTTTGGCTTGAGTCTTTAAAAAAACACGCCAAACATCATTTTTCTCACACACACACCACCAAAAACACTCTTCATCTCTCTCTAGGTGCTTTCTCTCTTTAGATTTGTGCTTTGTACACGTTTTCCAATGCCCCAAGCAAACTTTTTTCATAAAATAGTTTTGGTCCTCTACACTTTGAACTGATCAAATTTTGTTTTTGTTGATTTTTTTGAGTGTTCATCCTTTTCGGCTCATTTCCCTCAGGTTTTTCTTGGGTTTTGCAAACTTTCTCGAGTTTTGACTTTTTCTTCCATTTTCTCTATCCTAGGGTTAACTTTCTTCAAGCTCTCCCTCTTTTTCCTCATTTTCTCCAATTTTCACCACTTTCCAGATGGCAGACGATGTCCCAAATGACGGTGCCCCTCCTGAGGTACCTGTGCTTCCACCTATAGCCGGGGTAGAAAAGCCAGCAGTTGTCGAGGTCGGGGGGGGGTGACAGTGGATATCGCTGCTGATTTTGAGGCCGAGACAAAGGTAGTCTTTCCTCCAGGGTCCGAGCCCGAGTTGCTGGCACTGAGGTTAAGACCATTTGATCCGGCCACTTACCATCCATAGATGCACGCGATGGCCCCTGGTGGCATGCTATGGTTTGATGATTTTGTCGGTGGCGTGCCGGAGTATGTTTTACTAAGGAAGTGAACCTCCCACCTTTCTTACGGCGCTTCTGAGGTACAAACTTTGCTTTCATGCACTTCCATCTGTTTAGCCATTTCATTATTGCCTTTCATTACTGCCTTTCATTTGACTCACTATTTCCTTGTCACTGGAGGATTCTCGCTCCTAGAGAGGTTACGAGACGGTAGCGGCCAGAGAATGGTATCAAAACTATTTACAATGTGTCCATCCATCCTGACAAGATTAGAGATTTTTTGGCTGAGATTCATGAAGGCAATTGTGGTGCTCACTCAAGAGAAAGGTCATTATCTCATCGAGCCGTCACGCAGGGGTATTGGTGGCTGACCATGCGTACTGACGTTGAGAATTATGTTAAGAAATGCGAACAATGCCAGAAGTTCTCTCCACTAACACAATTTTCCACTGAAGAACTAAACTTCATGACCAGTCCGTAGCCTTCTGCTCAATGGGTCTTGGACATGGTTAGGCCACTGCCCAAAGCTCCAGGCAATAAACAGTTTTGTCACGACTCCAAACTCGCCCCTAAAAGTTTGGGCATGACCATTTCAGAAATGGACATCAATTTCGACATGTATACTATAAGGGCCTGAACGGAAGCATTTAAGAACATAAAATAATATCCATTGAGCTACCATTAACATGCCAGGATCACAAACATCGCATCGGGTAGATAATATACAGTAACCATACACCTGAGCACCAGTTATAGACATACACATATACAGACCCGACCCTATCATTGGGCGTATAACAAAGGCATTAGTAAGGAAGGGGTTATACATATTAGCTTAAGACAGACAATTAGAGTACAAAGTCAAAAGCTTGGCAAAACCCCACAAAATGAACGGCTTCGTCTAAGTGCTTGGACACACTACAGTTGACAAAAGAGGAATGAGCATCAGGGTTAAAACTGACCTCCAGGTTGACTACCTACAGAAACAGACAAAATACAGAGTGAGCCAGGCTCAGTGAATAATAGTACTTAAACAATTCAATGGTCAATTTGAATTATAATGCATATCAATGCGTATATAAATTCAGATGGCATATGGTTAATCTAATTCTGTAACTATTTCCAGAACGGCCTTGGGCCCAGTCTTTAAACAGAGTGGCTTTAAGCCCAGAGATATACAGAACGGCCTTAGGCCGGACAGATTTTATAGATTGGTCATAGGCCTAACAGAATCCACAGATTGGCCATAGGCCTAACAAATTCCACAAATTGGCCATAGGCCCGGATATCATCAGAGCAGACTAGTTTCAGAGTCATACAGAGTTTCAGAATCATACGAAAGTACATACTTTCTTTCAATCATTCAGATGAGTTAACATAGTTAATTTGCAACTAACAGAGTGCTAATGGTGATTATTAGCGATAAATAAAGCGTACTACTACAGTACTACTACTCACAGTGTTGTGGCGGAGTGCTAGTCCCTCCCGGAGTGTGTCCTGCATACATACATAACTCATAAATTAGTTCATTTTTCTTTGTTGAATCATTTTCTAACTCACTTTGCTTCGGATGAATTTTACAAACATCAGAAGGCATCAAATACAGATTTCAAAAATATCAGAGGGTTGAGCACGTAAAACGGAGCAAACCATTTTTTTCAACATGGGCCACACATGCAGCTGTGAGCCCCGCACGTGCCTTTTTAGCAGTAGCCAAAACCCAAAAATTCTCCATTTTCCGCACGTGCGGCCATGACTCCCGCACGTGTGGCGATTTTCCCTGTGTGAGCAGTCCGAAATTCAAGCAAAATTCCAATTTTGATGAGCATTTACAAGGCTCAAAATAGACTCATTAATTGCTAAACCATGGTTCAAAACTCATGTAATTAGGAGGTACAACATATAACAATCTAAATTTGGATCATTAATTTTAGAACTCATAAACATACTCAATTCCATAACATTCCCATCTTCCACACACACACACACACACACACACATATGTAACCCTTCATTCATAAAGATGAGTTCAAGCTTGTTAATTGAAGAATCAAGATGTACTTTCTCACTAGATAATTCAATACAATTCCAAATCAATTCAACACAAGAGACAACAACTCAATTAATCACTTAACACATACATAACCTATATTATCAACCCTAACTTACATAATATAGAGGAATTCCTACGCAAGTCAAAGAGAGGGGTCCAATAGAATAAGTTAAACATACCTTAGGTTAGAATCTCTATAAACCTTCTTAATTTCCCCCAATTTCTTCCTTGAAGAACTTCTCCTCTATTTTCCTTCTCCAATTCTCTCCCAGGAGATATTTGTGAAATGAGTTCTCAAGTCAAATGTTTAATGGACAAATATATATATATATATATATATATATAGTGAATAAAACAAAAATCAATCAGTTTAATCATTCCAAATCAAATTTTTATAAAAATACTTATTATGATTTAAAAATTATGTTGATCTCAAATGTAAAATCAATTTCAAATTATTAAGCCTCTAAGGCTCTCAATTTCTGATCCAAACATTGTAATTGTGATAGATATTTTTCTTATTAAACAGATATAGGTCTCTAATCATAAGATTCATTTGCTTGAACATATTGTCACATAAAATTTCATAGTAAGCATTTAAATGCACAGAATAAGGGACTGGAAATATACCAGAAACACATACGAGGGTCGGGTTATTACAAGTTTCTAATTGTTACTACTAATTATTTCACGAAGTGGGTTGAAGCAGAACCATTGGTACATATACGGGATGTAGATACCAAGCACTTTGTTTGGAAGAATATTATCACTCAATTCGGCATACCCAGGGTGCTTATTTTTTATAACAACACTCAATTTGACTGCAATGTCTACCGGGAGTTGTGCAACATGTATGACATTCGGCCCTGCTTTTCTTCACCAATTTACCTGTAAAGTAATGGGCAGGCAGAAGCTTCCAACAAAGTAGTCCTGGCCGGCATTAAGAAACATTTGGAAAAAACTAAGGGCAAACGGGTTGGGGAGTTGAGTGTATTGTAGGCCCATCGCGCTACGTGTGTTTTAGCAATGAAGCTATCATCCCCCTAGAGATTAGCCTACCAACCCTTCGATTGAAGGCCTTTGGCACAGGCTGAAATAATATGATGTTGGCCTTGGATATGGAGTTACTTGAAGAACGCCGAAAGCAAGCCCTTGTGACTATGGCGCAATATCAACAGCAACTTGCTAAATCATACAATCAATGAGTGCATTTGTACCGGTATGCTCCTGGAGAGTTGATCCTTAAAAAAGTACTCTTTGTTGCTAAGAATATATGCATGGTAAACTCAGCCCCAATTAGGATGGCCCCTACCAGATCGATTCCATCGCCAGGGTAGAGGCATATCAACTCTCAGACATAAACGGAAAAAAGTTACCTTGGCCCTGTAGTTCTACTCATCTCCGCAAATTTTATCATTAGTATTGATGGTTTGTTAATAGTAAAATTCACTGCTTTTGTGTATAATATTACTTTGTATGCATATAGAATCAATGTTACAAGATGTTATTTTGCTTGTTTATTTAATTTTGATTGCCTTTCTCTTATTCAGAAGTGCCAGCAGTAAAGCCTTCGAATTCAGAGCGCTCTTCAGGCTCGGTACGAAGAGCCATTCTCTAAGCCTCCAAATTCAGAGTGCTCTTTGTGCGCCATCATATAAGCCTCCGAATTCAGAGTGCTTTTCGTGTTCAGCACGAAGAGCCATCAGTAAAGCCTCCAAATTCGGAGTGCCCTTCGTACTCAACTCAAAGGGCCATTAAGCCTTTGAATTCAAGGCATCATGTAAAGCATTATTTTCCAGTAAGATTTGGAGTCATAACTAGCTTGGCTAAGGTAAACAAATGAAATTAACATTTTTATTAAATAAAACGTCATGACATTCATGTTAAATTTCAAGAACATTGTTTTTTCCTAAGGCCGATTGGCATCCTAATTACATGGATAAAACCCAAAGAATTAAACTATTTATTATGCCGGTTAGCTCTGTTCAGGGTTCACGACCTCCTCTTCATCATCCATTTTTTCGGCGTCATAGGCTTCCAACGACATTACATAGCTCTGATAGGGCGGTGAAGCAGAATCTACACCCGTTACTTGGAGAGCTTTTTTCCACCCATGTTTGAACCTCTGATTTTTGCATCAGCAGACGTCATCAGCTAATTGTTTCCTTGTTTTCTCAATGCCAACCTTCCTTTTTTCAAAGAAGCCCTTGTTGTAGGCTCGACTCTCTATTGCTTTCCTAACAAAGATACTGGCCATATCTCGATCAGCTATTGCTCGATCCATGAGGCGTTGGGCTACTTTGTCCGTGAACTCCACTGTCCCCGCCACCTTGAGCTCAGCCATTTTGGCCTTTTAAGCCATCTTGGCCTTTTGAGCCTCATTCTCGGCTTGCTCTTCAGACTTTGTATGTGTTGTACAATCCTTTGATAGCCTGTGAAGTCCTTCCCTGAAGACCTCGTAGTTGCCTCTGTTGGTCACCGACTGCTGCACTTGGGGGGAAAAGATTTGCCATGTGAATTCAACCACCACATTTGGAGCTTAGATGATTGAGTCAGCTTCAGTCATGCGTTTGTTCCCAATAAAAATGGAGAAACTCAACGGACGTGGTGGTTTACTCAGCTTATTTTACAATGAGCCATGAGCACCAATTGTTCTATTATCTATTTTCCTTTGGGTCCCACCTCTGGGAGACTTGCTTCATTCATCCCTTCTAGGCGATCTACTAGGTCGCCTGGGCAATCGACACCTGTTTAGCCCTGCCAGTTCACTGGTGTTTCTAGGCACAGAATCGCTTGGCGCTTAATGACTTATATCTACGTCCAAATCCACTAGTGTTTTCTCCTTCCCTTTACTTTTGAAAGACAGTCTGCTTGACATACACACACTTCTGAGTTTCGCTAGAGGTGACTCTTCCTACCACGGTCTGTGCTTCACTAGTGATGAAGTTTCAGGTCACTTTTCCTATAGAGAGCACATTAAGTGGACTTTCCCTATTAGAAGAACAAAAGTCATTTAGAAATGGCAATCTCCTCCAGCAAGTATTCTAATTATAGAAGGATATATTTTTAATGAACAACTTTAAATTACTCACAAAGGCGTAACTTCCCATACCGCTTAAACAATCCCATGTGTCATCTGTCCCTTTAATCGTTAGCGAACGTGTTGCCGATTGCCTTTCACTCAATTGGCTTACTGATTGCCTTCATTTCCAACCGGAGCAGGGGGCAGATATATGATTCTATTCGGCACACACATTGCCCTACTTGTAACTCAACAAGATGTATTGCGTCGATTTGTTCTGCCTTCATTCCCAACTGGGGCAGGGCCAGATATATGAATCTATTCGGCGCACACATTGCCCCGCTTGTAACTCGGCAAGACGTATTGCGCCGATTTCTTCTGCCTTCATTCCTGATTGGGATAGGGATAGATATATGAATCTATTCGGCACGAGATATACCTAGCCTGATTCAAATACGTTTGATTGGCTATGCGATAATGCACATATTTAATTGAGTAAAAGTATATGAACATATTTATGCCGATTAAGTGAGTATCAATTTTGAACAAATTGAAATATAATGATATGGAAAGAAAATTTGATGCACAGTGGAATATTTTCATTTATAAACTGACTTGATACATGAGTTGGTCATTTTACATATGAAAATGACACTAGTACATCAATTTTAAGACCAAAAAAAAACAAAAAACAAAACAAAACAAAAACGAAAAAACAAAAACAAAATGAATAAATAAAAAGACTATTACAATCTAAACCTAGTCTAAACTGTTCAGCATCAGATTTACTCCTTTGGGTCTGACTCCAACAGCTCCACCTCTTCCTGCTCAAAAGGAATTGGCACGTCCAGCGTCACTTGCATGGCGGCCAATGGCTTGAACCAACCATGTTTGAAGCCCCGATTCTCAAACTTTAGGGCCTCGTCGACATACTTCTCCATAGTCGACAACTCCCTATCTCCAAATGCTTTGGCCACTGCCGTTTGTGCCTCCTCCGTCACCATTTTCGCTGTTAGAAGCTTGGCCCTAAGCTTTTTCAGGTCTGTCGTTGCTTCTTTCAAAGTGGTGTCCGAAAGATTTTCCTTTTCTTCGGTAGGATGACGAAGTAGGTCGACATGTTTCATTTTTTCCTCTTCGGCATTGGCCCTCAAACACTTCTCATCGACCCATTTCGTTTTAGCTTCTGCTTGCTGCGTCGCTATAGCCAATTCGGCAGCTGTCAACTTTGCCTTACCTTGATCGGTTGTCACTATTCCTTTAAGCTAGTTGATCAGCTTGATGGCGTCATGGTAGCAACGACTAATCTCTGCAATCCACTCAATTGCCTACAAAAAAGAATGCTTATATTAAGAAAGTAATGAGGTTTTACCAACTTATACAATTATTGAAATCAACTCCCCAAAATAGCGATTGTGCAGCCATAGCGATTGAGATGACATTCAGCTCAGTGCAGAACAATGCCTTGTCCAAAGGTAGTGTGATAACTGTAGCCACACATAGCGTAACGGCAAGCTCCTTCATCGTCGATGTGCCTATAGGTAGGAGTGACCCCTTAATCTTTGGTTGAATTGTAAATGGCGCTGCCAAATCTAAAGCGAGTGAAGCCCTTGGTCTTTTCTCAATTGGCCGCTCGACCGACTGAGTGGGCTTGGCAGGGCGTTTCTCACTCATTTGTTAGGCCACTATTTTTTTGATCAGGGGCTCAAGAGTTGGATGTGCCGACTCTGTAGGAATGGGGGGAGGAGTGATCTCTTTGGACTGGGTCGCCGACGGCAAGGGGATCTTTTGACTGCTTCCAGTGGCTCCTGCCTTCCTTCTTGCTGTCGTGCTCTCTACGTTTCTCTTCTTAGCAAATTAGGCAATCAAAAGGGACTCACCTGCCATATCTTCAGCTCTAGACCCAGGTAGGTCGTCCAAATCAAAAAATATATCAAACTCTTCCTGAGCACTTTCCAAATCGGCTCGAGCAGGAGACGACACTAATTCCAATCGTTGTTGGTTGGATTCTTTGCTTTCGGAAATCTCAATGGTCGAATCAATACACTGATGCACTTGCTTGGCACCTCCATTATCCGTGTCTTCACTTCGTTCGACACCTTGATTGGCTTCTTCAGCACCTGCTTCGTTGTTTTCACTGTCTACTACTTCAATGGTTCCCACATTTCTCAAATTGATGAAACTTTTGAAAACCAAAGCCGTCAGTTGTTGTTCTCCTTTAAGAATGAGAATGTGATTGGCAGCAGCAAAAGTAGAATAAGGTAGATCGTATCTAAGAATAATATGTGCAGCACAGCCTTGCCCTTCGAGATTCTCTAGGACAGTAGTCTTGACTTGGGCCAAGACGACTTTGTCCTCTGAAGTGATCGGCTTCTTCAGATTGTTACCTGTAAGGAAGCAAAGTTGTTAACACATTGACAGCTAGATAGAATTAAAAGCGACTGTTGAATTACTCGGCCACTTGGTTCCCTTTTTTGCCTAGGAATCGGGTCTGAACGATCTTCCTTCGTGCTAAATTTCCAATTTCCACTCACTAGGACTATGACATCATCCACCCTCCTGCCTAAGTTAGCAAGCATGGTCACCAGCTAATGATCCATGTCCTTGGCTCTAAGGAAAAATTGTCCTAGTTGCTCAGATGATTTGGCAAGGGCGTAACAATGTTGAATAGCAGGGATGCCCAGATTAATTCGCAATTGGCATTTAAGTGCTACGATACCCATGATTATTCAGTAAAAATTTACATTCGGTTATGAGGGAATCAATCCCCAATAGCAGAGAACAGTTCAAAGAAAAAGGTGTAGGGGAAATTGCACTCTGCTTTCAGTAATGGCTAGCAATGAAAACACTATGGTGTCAGTGTTCATCCTCTCCATAACTACCACCATGTCTGCAACGAGCTCTATTTGAACATCGTCGGGAATAAAATAATGGCGGCGAAAAGTGGCGACCTTAATCTCAGAGAGTAAGGCTTTTAGATAGTTTGCCATGGAAATGTTGAAGGATGGATAGACTAAAGGCAAAAAGGTGGACTAGTGAGCAATGCCCAAAATTGAACCCAAAAAAAAAATGCATGAAAGATGAAAAAAGGGGGGTTCAGAAGACTTACAAGAGCAAAACAAAGAGTGTCTGAACAAACGAGGGCTGCCACAGTTGTAATCAAGTGATAGAAAATGAAGGGGTGATGGAAAGAAGTCTTTTCAAAAGTGAAAAGGAAGAGGAGGCTGCGGATTTTTGAATCGCAATAAATGAAGAGACAAGAGATGAAGAAGGGCGGAAGCCTTACGTATCCCCCAATGGGTCCCATCCATTGTCAAGTGTGATAGTGTGTCTACTACGCTCTCGTATTTCTAGGAACAAATTATGATTAGTGCGATACATCTATACAAAGTTAGTTCAGCGGGAGCCGAACACGAAGCCCACTCTGCATATATGAGTTGACCCTGTGCTCATGTGCTCAATGGGCAATTGTGGGGTCTGAGAAGAGGATTACCTCAAATGGCAAACAAGTACAAGCCTATCTCTAATGGGCTTGATGAAACCCAAGCCCATCAGACGTTGGGCCATTGTCGAATATACACAGCAATATAGAGAGTATGCCGAGTTTAGGCTACCCGAGCCATAAGGTTGAGCCGAGTGTATTGGGAAAGTCGGCTTAAACAGGTTAGGCAAATTTGGATTGTCTTTTTTTTAAATAAAAGTGTGGTAGAGGGATGGGCCCTGACAGAGTAATGATGAGGGGCTAGGTTGCATAGAGAAAATATCAAGGAGAATAACGATATAAAAGGAGGAGGGAAGCCCTAGAAGGAAGTATGAGCGAAGAACCTTGAACCTCAAAAGACTAGAAAACACCAACCTTTTTACAGAGACTAACTTGTCCTTCGGAGTGTTAATTCCGACACCATCGTCTGAAGTTTTATTTCTATTTCAGGTGACAGTTGGGAAGATTATCACTTGTTTGGATCAGAGGAGTATTCCATATCCACTTTCACACAATAATTAATTGTTGTGTTGAATTCAATTGAATTGAATTTTTTTTCCTATTTGGTTAATGTTGCTTCTAGTCAAATTTCTTTTTGTTGTGGGATAATTTATTGGACTTCCCCATTTGAGGGGGGGAAAAAAAGAGAGAAAGATATACAGATCTAAACTATTAAAAAAGTACCAATAATACTCTTACTTATAGGGAAAGTTTACAATGTGCACCCCTTGTTGGGTACACATGCAAAAAATACAATTTCTCTTACAAAATGTATGACTTTTGTTACAAAAACTAAAACTTCTTTTCTTCACAAAAACTAAAATTTTTTTTTCTTCTCACAAAATATATAACTTCTCTCACAACAAATATAATTTTAGTTCTACATAACTTTTAGAATGCACATCATAACTTTAAAATTCACAACTTTTATCACAAAAATCGTAACTTTTATCTCACAAAATGTATAACTTCTCTCACAAAAAGTATAATGTCTTTTCTTTCTTCTTTTTTTTTTGTTTTTTTTTACAATGTGCAGGTGCACATTGTAACCTCTTCCTTATTTATATTATTTAATTTGGTGTACCTAGAAGTGTACATATACCCAAGTATAAAAATTATATGGTTCATTAATTTTTTAAGACTGTTCCTTGCTTTCATTTTAGTATTGAGAAAAAGACATTAATTGTGAGGACATTATCAAGTCAATAGCGCTTACTCCTTATAAAGAAAAAATCTAGTCGCTCTTTTGTGGCACAAAATTGTCTATTTTAAATACTTAAAACATTATGTTTCAAACCTTTATAGTCATTATAGTCATTGCATCATGTCTTTATATATTGGATTCTCATAATAAATCAAAAGTTGGGAGCATTTTGGAGAGAAAAAATAATTAACCTTTTTTCTTAGCTTGACAAAAATCTCATGAATCAACCTATTTAATAAAGCAGTTAGACCTACTTCATGCATCTTTCATTTTACCTATTAGACAGTTAGTTACCTAAAAAGAAACATCATTTCCATCTCTTAATCCTCTACACAAACCCTAGAAATACCCTTCAGACAATGTTTCAAAAACCTGAAACAAGCAAATGAAACATACTCATTTGTATACACCAATAATCAGGGGTACGTGTTCATTCATCATCTGCAATGGCCGAGATAATCTTGTGGCAATGTGTCATTTTCTTGGCACTCATGCTGATCTTGAGCTGTTATGAATCCAATAAAAGTGAGTAGGGTGAGATGTACATAGTTCAAGAGGGGATACTATGCAAACTATAAGCCAAAAATGTGACGATCCTTGTATCCGCAAAGAGAATCTGCATATCCATGATCTAGATGATGTTTGTTTTAGTTTGCGAATTATGAGAATCATGATGAAGATGAACATGTTCTTCGTCGAACCTCCCCCAAAGCCCTCCACACCTCTCAAACCTTAACCCTCTCTTCATCTCTACGAATCCCAATCTCACCTCGGTCCTCCTAAATCTTCACTATCTGCAAATCCCTCTCCTGCCATGCCACTGCCATCGAGATCTAGGCGATTGGTGACACCGAATTGGTGATCTCCGCTCTTCGATCTGTGTTTTTCACCTTCTAATCGTTCATCTAGTTTGTCATCTTCGTGAACAAGGTAAAAACCTAGTCGGACTGGAATCAGAAGTCGATTTACATGGCTGTGAGGGGTCAGATCTTCGATATCATAGCCAAAAAATCCTTTTATAGCCCCAGAGGCTCCTATGCCATGTTTGTTGGCAAGGACAATGAAGAATAATGAACCCTAGCCAAGATGAGAAAGAACGGTAAAGACATCTGTGCTTAACGTTTTTTATAGTTCACTGGAAGAAAGTGGAATGTTGATGTATGGAGGTATATACATAGATATAGTTTTGGGAACTAATTTGATTGAAACCCAAGTTTCAGTAGTAGATGAGAGAGAGAGAGAGCGGCTTGGGGAAATAGATTTGAACAGATAGTAGTGTGTTTCGTAGCGGCTCGAATCGAGATCTAACCCTTATTCCTTTTCATATAAAGAAGGTTATATTAAAAAGGTTTTCTATTTAGTTTGAAATTTTTCCAAGAGTAAAAAAAAAAATAATAATAATAATAATTAATTAATTAATTAATTAATTAATTTTTCAAAATTTACGATTTTGAAAATAATTTTTGGTGGTAATTGTTCTTTATAGTAAATAGTCTAATTTTGATTTTATGGGATTTTTCTACAAGGTATTAACCACTTTACTTCAACTCCAAACTTAGAAATTTCAGTTGAAAACTTATTTTTGTACTAAAATCAGGGGGAATCACTTTTTGATTTAATTGGATTTTGACTTTTTATACTTTTAATCGAATCCAAATGGGGGGTATTTCCTTATTTACATTGTAAACTTAAGTAAATGAAATATAAATGTAAGAGGCCAAAAGAAAATATTTACTTAAATGGTTACATATGAAAATAAGATTGATGTGCAAATAGTGCCTTCAGAACTAAGCCTATGTGACTAGCAGTTTTCAAGGTGATCGCTTCAACGGTTAGTTTCACTGCTCGAATAGTGAAGAGGGCGCAACCAGTACTTTCCTTTGTAGACCGAGATGTTGTGAGATTGAGTTCATTACTTGAGTGGTGGAAAGACCGCTCGAGCGGTTTGTGAGATATTAGCAACTTAAAAGTTACTTTTTTGTTTCTCAAAACCCTAATTTCCCTCTCTAGAATCAAGCCTAGATCTCTTGAAAAAAGCGAAGGCCACGAGGAGATCGTGATTCTCACTGATTGAATTTCGATTTTGTGAAGAGTTTTTCTTGGATCTTTCTTTTTCGCTTCCATTCTTTAGGTAGGGGTTATCTTAACTCTATATATCTATGATTTGTTGTGATTATGTAATATTTTTTAGTTATGGGTTAATATGAGTTAGAAACTTTTGATTTAAAAATCAATGAACTGGAAAATGGGATTTTCACTCAAGTTTTTGAAATGTTTTGGATGTTTTGGAATAATAATGAAAAATAGTTGGTGAGTTGAAGATTGCGTGAAAGAAATGAGGAAAACCCCCAATTTTCTTGAAACCCTAGATTTGTGATTTTTATTTTGAAAAAGGGTTTGAACTAATTGGTGTTTTATGTTGAGATTTAAATTGATTCTCTATGGAAATATTAGAGTTGGATAAATTTTTTATCTATGATGATATTATTGATGATTTAAGGAAATTGAATTGGAAATGTTGGAACGATACAAAGTTTGGATTTCGTACAAAATTGTTGTTGATGATGAGGAAGACTTTGAGTCATTGAAATATGAATATTTCATTACGTACTTACTTGTTGATTACTTATCTAATTGAATTGAACCTTACGCAAAATATAATATTTGCAAACTCATGCAGTGCATTGCATTCTCATGGTTTTGGATCTTCGAAAAAAAATGTGAGAATGTTATCAAAGTATTATTGAGGTGCCTAATTGCCCTTCCGTGCTTGACGCCAGTAAATGTGAGGGATATTGTTGAATATGTTGTTGGGTGTCCAATTTCCCCTCTGTACTCGGTGGCCAGTATATGTAGAGATGTTTTCAAAATGTAATGGATGTCCAATTGCCCCTCCGTGTGTGATGCCGATAAATATGGAAGTGGTTTCTCGAAAATGTGATAGGTGCCTACTCGACCTTCTATGCTCAGTGGTCGGTAAATGTGGGGGTGATTGCGATATCTATTGTGGAGTTTTATTACAAAAAGGAATTCCATGGTATAATAAAGTCTCAAGTATTTGAGTCAAACATGGGTTTAAAATTATACATTGAGCATTGGTTTTCAAGTAAAGTCAAGAGTCTTATGCATAACATTGCATTGCATGAACACAATCATAGTAAATAGTCATATATGGTGTTAAGTTTATTTACTACTAAGTGTAAAAGCTCACTTCCTCTTTATGGGCTGGATATCCAAATTTCCAAGTGACGGTGACATGTCTTTTTTCCACTGAAAAGTTGTGGAGATCTTATTAGGGCACAAGAGCTTTCTTGGATGATTACATGCTGGTAGCTATCGAGCTTATTTGTTCAGGATAGGATTTTGTTTTGCTTGAAATCAAGGCCTTTGCCTTGAAAGATATAATCTCTGAGAGCACTTTTGATGTATTCAACTTCTATTTGTTGTACATGTATTGTAATCTAATGCATGTAATTCTAGGAGGACCTTATGAGAAAGATATGTAATTATTTTGAAATTGGGTAATAATCATGGTTTAGCAATTATAAAATGGGTTGTAAATATTGGGGCGTTACAACTTAGTATTAGAGCTAACCATGTTTGAATACCTTGGGATCGTGGAAACTGACATTTGTCACAACAAGTTACTAGGATAGAATGGGACGTTTATGTGCTTTGTATGACTTGTGTATGCTTGTGTGACTATGTGGGTATGGGATTAAACTCTTAAAATGACATTTGTTCCTATGAATTTCATAGGAGTCTTGTTAGGTGGGCACTTGATCAATGCCATTATAATTTGAATCCTTTGAATGTTTGTGTAGCAAAAGACATCTTAGGAGGACAATTCATATGTGCTCTATGTGACTATGGCTTATGTGGTTTGTCTTTTGTGAAATTTTTTATGTGTATAGGCATGTGTAGATGTTTCCAGTAGCATGTGGGCTTTTACATGGAATAATTGGTGAGCTAAGTTTTATCTTATTTTTATATAGGATGTCTAGATGTAGTGATAGAAGTCGTGGTAGACCTCGTTGTGGTGGTCGGGGTGTTCCCCTTCTAGGAGAGGGAGGAGGCCAAATTAACATGGCCGAACAGGAGGTACACAGTGTTATGGGTTTGTTGGCTTGGGCGTTAACGGGTGCACTTTAGGAATCTATGAACATTTTGAGGGCTGATGAAGTGACACAGGCTACCGTAGGAGAGACTAGAGTCTCTTCTAACGAGTTATTTAAATCTAAACCAATAGAGTTTTATGGTGGGTCTAACCCACTCCAAGCGGATGAGTGTCTTGAACAGACGGTACAGACATTTGAATTGTTTCACATCGTCGACGATGAGCTTCGGGTCACATTAGGGGCTTTTCTATTGAAATGAGATGCAGGTTAATGGCGGAAATATGCGAAAGACAGTGTAGTCCACACTTGGGAGCTATTCACTTACGTTTTTCAATAGAAGCACCTCTCATCCACGGTCAAGGAGTGCTTGACGAAAGTTTGAAGAGCTTGAATAGCTCGACACACCCTTAGCGGAGTTTGAGGCAACCTTTACTAGCATGTCGAGGTTTGCACCAAAGTTAGTCTCAACAGAGGAATGCCTTTGTTTAAAATTTGAGAAGAGGCTTAGGTAGGAAATCAAGATGAAGGTGTTTGGCAGTATAATTTGAAGTTATGATAGGCTCGTAGAAGCAGCCGCACATGTGCAAATCACCTTGAAAGAATGGAAGAAATAGATATATAAGAGACAAGGGTGACGCGTGTCACAAAGTGACTCGGGGATGTCTAAGGAGTCAAGGGTATCACTAACACTTAATCACTGTCACAGCAGATCGGACATCAAACTTTGGTAATGGTGATGAGTTCAAGGAGTACTAGTCAAAATAGAACGACTTGTTTTCGATGTGACTAGCAGGGTTACAAGGCTTCAGCTTGCCTTCAAAAAGAGGGAAAGCAACTGCAGCAGCAGTCGGCTCACTCTCAGAGCCAGTTTCAGAGTAGTGGTCAGATGTCCACTTGCTACTAGTGTGGACAACCAGGGCACATGAAGAGACTTTGCCCGCAGTTGGTAGGGATTCCCAGTGCTTCGGGATCCCAACAGTCGCATAACCTTCAGTTGGTTTCAGAACAGTTTCATCAGCTGACCTAGTTACGAGATAGGGGACATCCCACTTGTTTTAAATATAATAGGACAAGCCATGTTAAGCATCTTTGACTTCTGAGTGGACAAAACCTGTTTGGTAGTTCAAGCAAGAATGGTAACATAATGAGGGAGTAGCGTGATGTTTTGTGATTTTGGTATTGTAATGCTATGTTGTTATATATAGGACTGTGTACTTACAGAGGTTGCATATGTATATATGTGTGTGTGTGTGTGTGTGTGTGTGTGTGTGTGTGTGTGTGTGTGTGTGTGTCTGTTTGTTTATCCTAGAGAAATTGGATTATAATGAATGGTAATTCTACCCATTTTGATAAATCTTTGTTAAGATTGGTACTCTTACTCCTATTGTGAAAATGTTATTGCCTCATAAAGTTGAGCACATGATGGCTTGTGAGCCTTATACTTGATTAAGAATGAGTTGTTGAAATTTATAACATTATGTTTCATGAAACTCAATTTCGGGATGTTTGGGAGTGGAGTAATTTTATTCTAAGTGTGTGTGGTCTAGGAGTAGTATAACCCATTAGAGTTTTATAGAATTGGTGAGACTTGTTTAGTGTACTATTGAGGATGTTCTTTGAGAAAGTGTGAAACTTGTGTCTCTTAGTGATGATGGTGATGCTTATGTCTGCTATTCTATGTGTTTTGGTCATGTGATTGGTGGGATTGTCATTAACTCTATCGGTCTTGTGGTAGTAGAATGAGGTGTTTGAATTTCCATATAGGCATTTTTGTTATGAGTGAACTTAAGAATGAGAGTTGGAGGGAACTGAGTTTCTGATGAGGGAATGTTTGATGCGGTGGGTCATAGCGTGTTTGGTTTTAAGGCATCTGACGTGAACTCTAGGTTGTGTGAGAATGTGTGTTGAACCCCATGTAGGGGTGAACGGTACTGGGTGAGTATCAGTGTCGACACAAAGCGTAGAAGGTTGTGGTGCTAGCTGGTTAATGCTAGGTAGAGGTTGACAAGTAGTCACCTCGAAAGTTACTTTAACTTTGATCAAGGAGTGTAGCGTTAGGTGATGTATGTAGCTTGACTTTTCGTGCCCCCTTTCGAAAGACGAATAAGCCCTACAATATCGGAGTTCCGTAGTTCTGAATCTGATCTCACAAGTGCAATGTGAAATGGATAAACACCAAAGAGTCCAAATCCAGCAAATCCTTTGGAAAATTGATTTTCAATCAAATTGCCAAAAATGGACTGCTTTGCCAGACACAGAGTCGCCACTTAAATGTTTTTGGGAAATTTAGGAAACCCATGGCTCGTGACAAAGGCCACGTGTCTGTCATCACCAAGATTGTCTCGGCTCCGGAGCTTAGGTACGAGAAGGGAAGGTCATGAATTGAGCACCCCCGCTCGCCCGATCAAAGATCGGTTTCTACTAATCATGATATGAATCTTATCTACATTATATGCTCTTGTTCTGATTATTAGGCTAGCATTATTATGTGATGCGCGCACACACAAGTATAGACTAATTTGCAAGAATTGGAACATTTGGCTCTTGTTCGTTTGCAAAATAGTTTATGAATGTGCCACTCGAAAAAGTGGGATTAAATGTACATGAATCAAACTATCTCAATTCAAACAACTAGCCTTCATCCACAGTCATTCAAACAGTTTTTCATTTAAGCAATCAGCCTCATAGCAAGCATGTTAGACATGGCAAAAATCACACTCATGCAATGTGCTAAAGCACAAAAATGCTGACCTAGTACTCCGAGGCCAGCCAAAACAAGCAAAAGAGTTAGAAAATGTGCATGATCCTAACCAATGCAACATGACTAATGCAACACATTCGATATGCAATTAATAGGCTCGGCTACTAATTATGACATATGAATCAATTTGATAGCATGCGGTCTAAGTACGTATTCAAAGAAGTATTAAACTAACAATGCAAGTTAAAATGATGCGCCGAGCCCAATGCATGCAATACAAGTGGATGAAAACATGGATTATGCTAAACAAAACATGATGCTCTAATCTAACCATCGTAAGCAGTTAAATAAAAGGGAGAAAGACGTGGGTTGGAAGACATACACATTATTACAACATTTGCGCCTCACGCAGGAGGGTCCGAATAAACTAACTAGCTAACGAATTAAAGCTAATCTAATTAATTAACTATTACAAACCCAAATGAGTAATTTAGCTAAACTACTTAACTAATTATAAAAAACCGAATTAATTAACTATTCTAGCTAACTAATTATTACAAGACAAAATTAGCTAACTAATTAATTACAAAACAAAGTAACCAAATTAACTACTCTAATTACCCCTCCTCGGGAAACGAGAAATGCTCATGCATGTACAGACTTTCCATCCGAAAAAAGCCACAATTTCTACTGCCAAATGCCTCTGTTGCATAGTAGAACACTTGTACTATTTTCCACCTCAGAACCAATTATGTTCTGCTTCAAAAGTACACTACTGGATTTTGCATAGGTGGCTAGCAGATGGCCTACCGTCCACTGGTGACTGGATTGTCCTGCTGCAACAGAGAGCAAATAGAGCATGGACAGGGTATTCTCAAGGGTTTGTTTGCATAATTTAACCCTCCTTATCATTTGAACAACTCAAAGGAGTAGTAAGTTTGATTTGTAAACCATCAACAGATACAATTTCATTGCATGATGGCTCATGAATCAAGTGTGCAAATTCAATGAATGCAACAAAACAAGACTCTCAAAACCACCGCCCTATCATGAAAGATCAAGGGAAGTAGTTGACAATGAATCTTGAACCGTTTTCGTCACTAATGAGTATGAAACGACTCAAGACTCAAGGGTTCAATTAACATCCGATTGAACCCAAACCAAATCATTATCTTGCGCCTTTTTATTCACCAATTTTATTACTCCATTTTAATTACCTCTCCATTCTTTAATCAATTAAGTCGACAAGTGAATTTAAATCATCTAATGGAAAAAGGGCTCAAACCAAGTGTTTCTTTGGGCATGAAAGAGACATCATACCATTGGTAATGAACCCCCAAAGGGATTAAACCATTAAGCATGACACCTCAATCTCATGCTTAAACAAACAAATAATTTGAAACTACTTTCAAAGCAAAGAAAAAGCCAAGAAAGGAAGGAGGTTGTAGAGGTGATTAAAGGTGAGAACAAGTAAGAAAAGCACTAAATAAATGCAATCAACTCAAATAAGGTGGTGTATAAGGCCTAAAACACCAAACTTATGAGGACAATTACACTACAAGCATGCAATGTAAGGCTCAAATGCAATGAACACTTAAAAACAGTCCTAAAATAGTGTTAAATAAGTCCTAAAACATGCTGAAATTAAGACAAAAATAGCTAGGATAATAAGCTAAAACATGGATCATGCTAGGCTAGTAAGCAAAACACAAGAAGGGGAGGCTTTACCCTTCAATTTTGGACTTCAACCCATGATTTAGCCACTGAAATAACTCTAAAAATCAGTGTTTAAAAGCTCAAAAAAAAAATAGTGTAAGGGTGGGAAATACAAGGGTAAAGGCCTTGAGAGCAATGTGTAAAGAAGAGTGAACCACTGCTCAACCTTTATTGCCCTTAAAACCCAAGTTTCAGCCCAAAAATTCATAGTTTTTACAGTCTAAAAATCAATAGAAAAGATGGAAAACAAGTGGTGTAAAGATGGTACAAAAGCAAGAGAATGTATACCTCTTGAAGAGGAATGAACCCTTAAGTCATAAACCAACAATTTCACACTCTCAAGTGCTTCAAGAGCTCAAATTCAAGCTCAAATCACCTCAGCAAGAAGCTCTTTAGGTTTGGTTTTGAGTGTTTGGGCAAAGGCTATGCAAGTTGCAAGAGAGAGAGAGAATTATAGAGAGAGAGGATAGTTTTTGCTCCCAAAATTTTTCTAACCTTGAAACCAAGAGCGAAGGCCCTCTATATATAGAAATATATGAGCTTTAGTCGAAAATGTCTATATAGAGACAGGTAGAGCAATGTGGAAACAGTTGGAATAAATATCTGCAAAAAACTGGTTTTTTGACACTTGTGGACGACAAGCCACTAACATTGGATGGCAAGACACAAAAGGGGCAAAAGTTTCTCCACTGGCCGGCAAGCCACTAGCAAGGGCCGGCAGGCCACTATTTGTGGCCGGCCACAAAAATTTGTTTTCAGGTCCGATTTCAAATAGGCATAACTCTTTCATCCGGACTCCGTTTCAAGTCATTCTTGAGTCTAAATTGAATCCCTGGAAGTCTAGTTTCCAATGGTGGTGTCCTCACATCTAAATTCTAACTTTGCAAAGAGATATGCCTATTTTAGTGATGGTTTCTCAGTTTTGTTCTAACGGGTTGATGCCTAACTCTTTTCTCAACTAGTTTTCTTCCCTCCCCTCATATTTTGTTCAACTCCAAACCTTTAAATAAGATGTTTTAAAGATTTTTTCAAAGATTTCACCTTTCTTTCATTTATTTCTACTTTGTCCTTACTCAGTTTACCAAAAAGTGCAATTTTTAACGAAAGGCGAGCCTCGAAACATCTTAGAAACCTTTGGGAAAAATATTTTGAAAAAGAGGGTTTTGAGGTCTAAAATAATTTTGGTCAAAATAGTTTTGGTGCAAAATGGGGTGTAAGGTTGGGATTTAGAAGCAATTCTTGCTGAAGAAATCGAACATTTGTACAACATAACTTTCATCATCGAGTGATCAATCAGTGGCGCCCAAGTCTTGAGGGCAGTCAAAAATGGGGTGTCTACAATGTATTAGAGGGCATTTGTGAGAGTTAGTGTTCTTACGTTAGTATTTATTAGCTGTGTTGGTGATTGTGATGGGTGGAGACTCCCACTAGCTGTGAACTATTTGGAGTTATTGTTGTTTGTGCTCCAAAGCTTTATCGGCATGATTGTTATTTACTATATTGTCAAATATATATGTGTGTGTGTGTGTGTTATAATTAGGTGTGACATCACCGTAAGAGTGATGGGTAATGTTGGGTGATGGTTGAGGATCACTGGGTATATTATTGAGGGGAAGATTTGGAAACAAATGTTCCCGATGTTGTGGTCTTCGATGATGTGGAAATTGAGAACATTATTGTTGTGATTACGCCAGATTATTTTTGAGAAATGCTTATAAAATTATGGAATTTTAATTTGGATTTGGGAAAAATCTTATAATTAAAATGCGGCATGAGCTTAGAACACCTAGTAACAATGTGTGTACTCAAGGAAATGTTTTCAAGATAATGGAGAATTTCTTTTTACAAGAATGAATGATTAATTCTTATGCATTACTTAGTTGTGTTGTGTAATGAGTTGGGCACGGATTGACGGATTTGTGTTTGGGCATGTTGCCTTGGTGAACTAGAATCATTCTAATTCATTGCATTGTAATCTTGTCCCTTTTGTTCGTAAATCAAGTTTCCTGAGTGAAGTCCCTTTGGGTTATGAAAATTGATTTAGAGTTTATTATTGTTAATGTGGGATCACCCTCGGGTTTGAAGTGTTTACCAGTGGAAACTACTTAGTGTCTTGTCTTGAGTAAATTAATGTTGTCAAAGTCATGGAGTAGTTCTTATGAACGGAGTTTCCCTTGGTGAACTCTATTCTTTTGTTAGTTGATCAAGTGTTGTCGTGAGATTGAGGTGTAGGTAATACGTTTTTAGGCGTGTGGAAACCATCCTTGTGAGATTTTAGCCTTGTGGACACCATTGACTTTTATGGGTCGTAATGTCATCCATAGCCTTATGTTATTAGAGTTGTTGCTCGGGAATCCATACATAATGAGAACCATCCATGTCAACTAAAATAGCCTTTGAAGTCCATGTGAATGGGTCGGAGGAAACACTCATTATCTAGCATCGTTGCTCGAAACTTTGGAGGGTCGTTGGAATACCGGTACTAGGACTGAATATGGAAGTTACTTCATAAATTCGAATTAAAAACCATAGGTAAATGTTGTAATTCCGTTATGGATTGATCGATTCTTAAATTATTACTCACCTTAGTTTCGTTCATGGAAGTGTTAAGTTTGTGATTGTTGTTGTTTGAAAATTTTTCTTTTGATCGTATAAAATCCTTGTGTAGGGAAACCTCCCCTTGAAAACCCTTTGTCAACCACAAATTGGTAATGATTGATCAGCGAGCATTAGTCCTAATGTTGGCTTATTCCAGCATTGTCGGACCTTTGAATCTTGAGTTGCCAAAATTTCGAGGACGAAATTTTCTAAGTGGGGGAGATTGTAACTGCTCGGATCGAGATTTAACCCTTATTCTTTTTCGTGTAAAGAAAGGTTGTTTTAAAAAGGTTTTTTGTCAAAAGATTAGGCTTAGCTTGAAATTTTTCCTAGTGTAAAGAAATTAGATTTTTCAAAATTTATGATTTTAAAAATATTTTTTGGTGGTAAATTATTTCTTATATAGTAAATAGTCTAATTTTATTTTATGAGATTTTTCTGCAAGGTATTAACCACTTTACTTCAACTCCAAACTTAGAAATTTCAGTCGGAAAATCATTTTTGTACTAAAACTAGAGAAACCACTTTTTGATTTAATTGGATTTTATTTATTTATTTATTTTATTTTTTTTGTATTTTTTGTCGAATCCAAATGGGGAGTATTTTCTTATTTACATTGTAAACTTGGGTAAATAAAATATAAATGTAAAATATAAATGTAAGAGGTTAAATGAAAACATTTACTTAAATGAATAAGGTTGACATGCAGAGAGTGCCTTAGGAACTAAGCATGTGTGACTAGTTGTTTTCAGGGTGACCGCTCGAGCAGTTGGTTTCACCCAAGGTTCTGAAAAGCAGTTGAGGTTGCGGGGTGTAAAGGCTGTAACGTAATGGTTGTGGTAATCGGAACCGTAATTTTTTTTTATTTTTCACACAATTTAAAAAAAAAAAAAACACTTATCAATACGCATATTTTTTTTTTCTATAATCATATTTATTGGGTTTTAAAATAAATATTGATAAATTTTTGTAAATTTTTAAGTATGACCCAATATATTTTATTTTTTTAAATCACTATAAATTGAGTTTTTTATATTTTATTTTAATAATTAATGACTTTATATGTCATAAATCCATATTACGCTTGTGGCCAAAAAAAAAATTTATTGGACTTAGATGTATAAAATTATTTTTTTAAATATTATACTTATGGAAGCATATGCAAATTTTAACTTGAATAGTTTTAAAAAATAAATTATACATGCTAATGTAATCATATAAAAATTAAAAAATAAATTATAAAGATTTTTTTTTTTTTTTTTAAGGTTTGGATCACTTGAATATTCATTCTATTTTTGGATAACCTATAAATAAAAAATAAACTAATAAAAAAAATTGACATGTATAAAATATGCATTAATATATAATTATAACTATTATGTTTTCTAGATATTTTACAAAAAAATTAATCACTAACTATTATATATAAGATAAACAATGACAAAAGTACGAGAATAAATAAGAGCCTATATGTGTGTGTGTGTGTGTGTATATTTTAATCAAACTAAATAGATAATGATCACACTTATTATTATTATTATTATTATTATTATTATTATTATTATTATTATTATTATTATTATTATTATTATTATTATTATTACCAAACAATATATAGATAGACAAACACAAACAAAATGGTTGAGTATAGCAGCCGAATAAAATATCATAGGTCTTACAGCTTCAACAAATCAATACCATGTTCATCATCTACCCTCTTCTTTCTCTATCTCTTTCTCCTCCATCTCTTACTCCTCCATCTTCTATCTTCATCTTCTCTTTTCTCTCTCTATCCTTCTTCCCCCATTTTAAGGTTTTTTTTTTTTTTTCTTTTCTCGAAAGAAGCAGTTCGAAACTGTTACGTAACAGTACGTAATAAGCCATTATGACACCGTTATGATCACTACAGTAGCCTCTACGGCCGACACACCAGTGAATCTCAATTACACCGCAAAAGCAGGGGTAACGCGTGGTGCCTAGCACCGCAACCGTTACACAACACGACATTTTGAAACCTTGGGTGTAACAGTGTCTAACGGATCACTACGGCCATTATGCAATACCGACACGGCCGTTACACATGTGAATTTCCGTCACACCACTATAGTAACCGTAACAAATGGCAGTAACTACCGCAACCGTTATGTAACGGCATTGCGTAACGGTTGCGGCCGCTTTTTAAAACCTTGGTTTCACCGCTCGAGCGGTGAAGATGGGGCAACCAGTACTTTACTCAATAGACTAAGATGCTATGAGATTAACTTCACCGCTCGAGCAGTGGAAAGACCGCTTGAGTAGTCAGCTTGATATTAGTAACTTAAAAGTTAACTTTTTTTATTATTATCTTTTCTTTCAGTTTTTCTTTTCCTCCTTTTGTCTCCTAAGCTCCAAAAAAAAACCCTAATTTCTCGCTCTAGAAATCTCCCTTCTCACCAAGAATCAGGCCTACATCTCTTGCAAAAAACAAAGGCCACGTTGAGATCATGATTCTCACCAATTGAATTTCGATTTCGTGAAGAGTTCTTCTTGAATCTTGCTTTTTCGCTCTCATTCTTGAGGTAGGGGCTCTCTTAACTCTATATATCTATGATTTGTTGTGATTATGTAATATTTTGTATTTGTGTGTTGATATGAGTTAGAAACTTTTTATTTAAAAATCATTAAAGTGTAAAATGGGATTTTCACTCAAGCTTTTGAAATGTTTTGGTTGTTTTGGCATACTAATGAATAATAGCTGTTGAGTTGGGGATTGTGTGAAAGAAATGAGGAAAACCCCCAATTTTTCTTGTAATCTTAGATTTGAGATTTTTGTTTTAAAATAGGGTTTAAACTAATTGGTGTTTTATTTTGAAATTTAAATTGATTCTCTATGGAAATATTGGAGTTGGATAAATTTATGATATATGATGATATTATTGATGATTTAAGGAAGCTGAATTGGAAATGTTGGAACGATATAAATGTCATGCCCCAAAATCTACATTAAGAGTTGTAGTCAAGGGAAAGTCACTAATAAGTCTTATGGCCAATGACCAAGTAAGATTCCAGATCACCGAATGAGTCAAATTAGCCTCCTTTTTAACTCCAACTTTCTTAGGTAGCACGCTATCCTTTTGACAGATCTTAAAAGGCATTGACGCAAGGTCTCATAAGCAACGTAGGGAGTTATATTGGTTTTTAAGAAGATAAGCATATAATAATAATAATAATAATAATAATAATAATAATAATAATAATAATAATAAGAGAATAGATACAAAATGTCCTTAGTTACAAAAGAAAGTTCCATCGATATTACACCCAAAAATAAAACTTCAGATGGACTTTACAAAACAAATATTCTAGCTTCTCTACGACAACCAGAAGTCTTCAAAAGTTTTCGACTCATTGTTTTCTGTTGCAAAATTCTCTTTGGTACCTGGCATGAAACATCATGAGCTTTGAATGCTCAATAAATGCACACACATCATGTCTCCTTTTTCCCAATCTAATACATATAGCAATTACAAAAATAGGGGAAAGAAACATGATATTCAAGTAAATAACAAAGTTTACAAGGTTAGTTGTTAGTAGTCTAGAAATCTCCCAAAGAGACTTCATCCTCCCAACCACAAGAATCAGACGCGGATTATTCAGTATGCCCCATTTTTTGCTGCTTTACAAACCTTACCCCAGATGCCTACCAACGGTTACATACCACGTAGCGCCAACTGAGGATTTCAAAGGGACTGTAAAATAGGGCCTTGCCCATTCCCTTCTTACACCAAACCACCTACGGTCCAAATACAACCGCTCAGTTCAAGGGTTCTGAAACAACCACTTGCGCAAGACATTAACTTTCAAAAGGGAACATGTCCTGCTAACCAATTCAATTTGAATACAACTTTACCTCACAACGATACTCATGTGATTGAAACCCCATTGGCCGCCCCATTAAGTTTTTCGTTTAGATTAATGTTTTAAGTTATTTAGCACAAGCAAATAACAAAAGAATAAATTTGCATAAGTATGAGCATCATCAAAGGACTAAAATAAAAGGTATATAACCATGACATATGCAATATCATACTAAGACATGATCATATATTAATAAGCATATTTATGAAGACAAGAGCATAAAACATCAATGCAAAACTAAATATTCAAATTCTGTATTGTTTAAAGAATAAAATCAATAGGACCATTTTCGTTTTTTCCCGAGCTTGGCCTTCCTATAGTTCGTAGAGAATTTTATCTAGTTTTCAGAACATTTTTCGGAAATGGAATAGCTTTTCTAGATTTTTAGTTATTTAAGAAACACTCCAGCGTTGTCCAGATTCATCAGCCATTACGAAAATCGGATTTTCTTACAAATCGCTCACTATTTTTCAATGAAACCAATTTTTCATGAAAGATAACTCTTTAAGGATTTTTTGACATAAAACCGAAGTCTAGGAGATTTCTCTAAATTTTTCTATAATTTGCAAAAGTTGGCTGTAAAACTAGTTTTTTATGCACAATACTCAAAATACGAAGATTTATGAGAAAAGAGGCCAACTAGGGGAAATTTTTCACTTATTTTGTGATGAAAACATACTAAATAATGTATCAATAACTTAGATTTTTAGAATGATGGTATGCCTTTAGAAATAATGTGAGATATGGGAAGAGAAAAGTAGTTTTGGATCTATTAAGAGGAAATATGAGTAGAAGAAGGATCAAAGCCCAATCCATTAACTTTGAAAACATGAACACCATTACAACACATCTAAAAATATGATTTTAAATCTCTAATAACATGCATTTGAAAGAGGAAATAGAAGGAGAGATGGTGATGTGGCTTACTTGAGGTTTGGTTGGTTTACTAACAAAACCTTCTCTTTTTCTCCTTTCCTCCACCAAGCTCACTCTCTTGCCCTTTCTTCCTCTCAGCCAAATAGGGTGTTTATGTGTGTGTTCTTGTGTGCAAAATGCTAAGAAAGAGGTTTTATTTATACTAAAATTGGTGCAAAATGTCTAAATTGCCCATCAGTTGGAAATAGATTGGATATTTTGGATTTACTTTGAACTTAATGGAATAGTGGATGATTAGGGGCCTTAATTATCCAATTAATCATGATCCAGTTAGGCTTTAGTTAGGATGGAACTTGAGGTGGAAACAAGGTTCCTTGTTTTGGGTGTACTAGCAAACTTTTCCTTGAATTCATGGATTATGTTTGAAAACGTTCTATACATTTCTTTTCCCTAGGGAGGCCGGCCATGTGGGGTGGATCGGAGGGGATTATTCTTTTCTTTTTTTTTCTTGTGTACAATTGATGGAAATTTCAAAATATAACGAATAAAATAGGTTTAAAGGTACAAGTATATATATATATATATATATCACTCCAAGAAATCTTACTTTTGGCGACTAAAATATTGGTTGCCAAAAGCTTAATTTTTGGTCACCGAAACGCATTAGCGACTAAATTTTTTTGTCACCAAGGTCGTCGCTTATACCCTATCGGCGATAGTATTGGCGACTAAATTATTTTTAGTCGCCAAAAGTAAACGTTTGGCTACTAAACTTTAGTCGTCGGCAAAAGTTGTCTTTTGGCAACTACAATATTAGTCGCCAAAGGTTCTCAAAAGCCTACAATAATACATTTTGTGACTAAACATTTTAGTCGGGTAATATAGTACATACATTTAGCGACCAAATTTTTTAGTTGTTACTTTTACCGACTACAAACTTTAGTCGCCAAAAGCCTCTTAATTTTCATTTCATTAGTTTTTACCACCAAACATTTTAGTCGCCAAAGGATGCTGGGTTTTTGGTGACTAAAATATTTAGGCGGCAATAAATTATTAAGGTTGGATTGTACTTGGTTCGTATAGAATTCGTATTACATCCAAAGGTACAAAAAGAAATAATCTTGAAGGTGACCCAAAAAAGATTTATTCATCCCTCTTCTGAGGATCACATTCTGCTTGAATCATATTGCCGACCTAAAACAGTAGAACAACAATTGTTACTTCACAACCACCCTTTATACAATCTAATATTGGGGCATCAGAGAAACATACTATTTATCAAAAAATCAGACAAACATCCTGATTCATAAAATGAATGAATCTAATGGGGCTCGAGATCACCTATAGTTGTAGGAAGGCTTGTTAGAAGCTCAGATGCAAATGGTTCGCTTTCTCCAAGCTGGAAACAATAGAAGAAAAGCATGACACATTCAAAGTTATATCCAATATGGAAAATTGACATTTGACCAACAAGATTAAAATAATGTTACCTATACAATAACGAATTTACGCTTGCGCTTCTGAACAAGTTTCAAGAATATGTTGCAAACCATATCCTGAAAGAATAATCACACACAAATTTCAACTTTAGTAATTCACTTTTCTAAGATTAAAAGGTAAAAGGCTAGCCATAGATGACGAACAAGATAAGAATGACAATACCCAATTGATGTAACACCACAAACTCCATATATGATAGTAACACTACATGAAATTCGAGTTTTAGCAGCGTTTTAAAAGCCTAAAAAATGCTGCAAAATGTTACAGTGACGTTTAAAATTTTCATCGTTGATACGGCCGCCACTTTTTTTTTTTTGGTTCCTCCTAATTCTGAAATATGAGAAGAATTACAATCAATTTCTCATCCAAAGCATTGCATTTCAGAAGATATGCACTGAAAGATTCAATACAGTTATGAGGCCCTGTTTGCCAAGATTCTGAAATATAGCAGAAGCCAAAGAATTTAACTAAAGAAGGTAGCTTAAAATTTTAACTACGAACACAAGTTTATTTGGGGTTTATTGAGAACACATATACCCAGGACAATGACATTCAAAGGATTTTGTGTTTACTAAACTTTAAAAGTGCAGGACTTTCTTCTATTTATAGATGAGTACAAAGTTAGGAATTCATTCGAGCTTAAGCACTAACTCGAATTTGCCTCACTTTTTTGAGAATACAACCTGAGCACCAAGCTTGATTTAAAGAGCTGCATATATTTCATGTCAGTGCTTATGGAACTTGAATTAAAAGAGGTTGTGGATGCTAACAAGAAGAAAATGGTTCAAGTTCCATAGACCAACAAAAATGACTCTGGCCTCCTTCACACAATAGATATTTTACAATACCATAACTTCTTCAAATATTATACTATAAGTAATGAAATCTTCTAAATACCCTTGCTACGCTTTGGTTATTAATGCATATTAAAGACCAAAATGATAAAATAAGATTTAGGTATTAGAAAGTGCACATATTGATTAGGTGTACCTTTGTGTGTGCTATTTGTTTGAGAATGGAGTTTATTAAGTGTGGTTATATCCAGGGCATCTAGGCAAGTTGGCAAACATGAAACTGTTTGTGTTAATCTGTAGGAATATTG
This sequence comes from Camellia sinensis, assembly GCF_055761805.1. Taxonomy (NCBI): domain Eukaryota; kingdom Viridiplantae; phylum Streptophyta; class Magnoliopsida; order Ericales; family Theaceae; genus Camellia; species Camellia sinensis. The sequence continues at coordinate 91,499,680 of NC_138970.1, read as the reverse complement.
GCGTTCCCTTCATTGGAAAGATGTAACGCCAAGTATTCCCTGCTTCAGATTAGTGTTTTATGAATGAGCACTAATGACATCAATCCTGCAAGGCACAACAATTGTCAGTTAGCACTGAGAACTAAACGGAAATTGTACACAATGAGGATTACAAAAAAATTGATAATTTAACTGTGCAGAAATTAGGTGGAGGAATCTAAAATCAAAAAATATTGGACATGTGTCTATATTCTACAACTTGTACTTTTTTTTTTTTCATAAGTTCCATAATTTGCACTAATTTTACATTACTACCTATAAGACCTAAATGTGAAAAAATAAAATGCCTATCAGAGATATCATGCCACTTGCATAAATGAGATGATTCAAACAGGTCCATCATTCTAAAATATAAACTTTAAGGTAACAAAAGTGTGTTGAATTTAACCAACCTGCTGATTCTAGATGCATATCAATGCATTATCGTTAATAAGAATAATGCAAAACAAGCTTCACATGCCTAAATGTATTAACTAAAGATATTCCCAAACAATAAGATAAAAGTAGGAGTTCACTCATCAAGATTCCTAATCAAATAAAAAAGTTCCATCATGCTGTAATTTCTTTATCTTATATTTTTCTATAAAAAAAATCCATAAAGGAGTACGACACAGAAAAAGTACTAAAAATAAATCAACTAATAAAGTTTTAAATTGGGAATTGTGGGAGATACATATATTTTTTCTCCCAAGAATCTATCAGTTTTTCCTTTGATCCAAATTGCTTAAATATCATAGACCACATTATGTTTCTTTCACTATGCCCACCAAGGTTTCCTCTTTTGGTTTTACTTTACTTACACTTAAGGAACACATGATAGGCCACAAAAAGATCCCACCATAGCAAATAGAAAGAGCATTAAAGCCTAATAAAGCTTAAAGTTGTTAAAAAAACAACTTTTAATTCTATTTCTTCCATGGATATATTTGTATGTTCTGTTTTTTTTTTTTTAACAACAATTATCATCTTACCTAGGGGGAAAGGGGGAGCTGGGATTGGAAATCCTGATGTCATGAGTTACACATCAAGTTCTTACTGTTGCACCGCTTGCTCAGGAGAGAACCTTGTTGAAATCCTTAAATAATCTTATTTTATAAACAATTTTTAGGTAAACAAAATTAATCTAAAATCTCATTCTAATTTCTGCTCCTAAACAAGATATAGATGAAAATGTTTGCTCTTCATTATGCATTATATAATTACTTGTGTGTCTATGCATCTACAAAATAATACACCTGTGTATATTCTATCTTTAGAGCTGAGAGTTCATTGGGGAGATTTATAGGGGACTTTTGCAAATTTTAGTCATCCTATCTTAACCTTTGAACTCAACATGTGAAAAAGTGTAGTAATGGTTCAATTGGCTCATATGAGATGCTTACAATTTGAGCCGATTAACCCCACTTAGTGATTTACCCAAGCATTTCAGTTAAACTCATTTGGGTTCAACAGTTGAAACATTAAATAAAAACATAGAGAGCCACACACAATAGTTTTACCAAACTAGATTGGGAGGAGAGAGAGGGGTACTTGAATAAAGGTGTTCAATCTGATGCCATTGAAATCAGAGAGAGAAAAAGGAGAGAGAGAGAGAGAGAGAGAGAAGGCTGTTATTTTTCCTAGGTTCCATGTAACAAAAATGTTGGTATTGATCAGAGGGAAGATAGTAGTTTTTGTGGGTGATTCAATGAACGGAACTCAATAGGAATCAATGCTATGTTTGTTAATGGGTCATGGCCAACATCCTCATAGATGGAGTATGGAAAAGAAGCTTGGGGCTAGGTCGATTTGGGGCTGGGTCAATTATTAAACTTCAATCGATTCAGCAAGGTCTATTCATCATCACCAAACGACAATGCTTCGAAAACTAGTGGTTTGATTGTTGGGTGTAGTGTGATTTTGCAATGATTTAGATGGATAATACACAAGATCTCTGTGATGAAGAGGTCGATGGAGATGGAAGGAACAATACTTGTTTCACTTCTTCAACATCTGGCTGTAGACGTGCCCGAACGTCCCGGGAAATCCTATTTTGTTCATTGGGCTCACTACAGTTCGGAATCAATGTCACGGTTCTTAATCTGATCTTGCAAAGTGCAATACGAGATTGATAAATTACCAAAGAGTCCAAATCCAGCAAATCGTTTTGAAAAATTAATTTTTAGAAAGAAGTGCCAAACATGGACTGCTTTGCCAGATATAGGGTCGCCACCTAAATATTTTATTTTTGAAAAATTTAGGAAACTCTGACTCGTGCCTAAGGCCACGTGTCCGTCATCACCAAAGTTGCCTCGGCTCGGGAACTTGGGTACGAGAGGGGAAGGTCATGCAATGAGCACCCCCGCTCACCCGATCAAGGTTCGACCTTTACTAACATGATATCTTGTTTTCGAAAACACATGTGCTCTTATTCCGGTTATTAACCTAGAATTACTATGTGATCCGCACAGCATACAAGTATAGACTGGATCACCTAAGTTGGAACAAAACATCTCATATTAATTTTTGAAAGCGGTTTGCTACTCGCAAGTAGGCTAAAATGTGAATTTTGCCACCCTCAAGTGGGCTTAGAAAACATGGTGATTTGCCACTCTCAAGCGGGCTTAAAACTTGCAATCAATGAATTGTTCCAATTCAGGTAATCCAACCTTCACCCACAGGCATTCAGGCAATTATATCACATACGCAAATAGCCTCATGGCAAACATGCTATCATGGCAGTCACTCACACACATGCAAGGATGCTAAAGCATAAACAGTCACCAAGTACTCCAAGCCAAATCAGAAGATAGTTAGTAATCATGCATGATCCCAGCTATGTCAAGAATGCCTAATGCAACACATGCAAAATGCAACTAAGATAGGCTTGGCTATTCTAAAATGTCATGTGAAATGCAACTTGATACATGTATTCAAACAGGAATTGAAATACAATGCAGTTAGTATGATGCGCCGAGCCCGATGCATGCAAGACAGATGAATGAATGCGAACATGCGAGCATAAGGATGCTAATTGAAACATGCCCTAAAACTAACCATCGTAAGCTAGTAAATAAAAGGGAGAAAGAAATGGGGGTGGGAAGACATGCATCACACACACGCACACTTATTTACAACATTGCCCTCTCGGAGGAGGGTCTGAATGAATAATACAGAACCAACTAGCTAATCTAAGCTAATCTAATTGAACTAGTTATTACACACGAAATGAATAACAAGCTACAGCTAATTATTACATAACTCTAATTAATCAACAAATTAACTAAGTAAGCAATTTAAATAAGCATGTAAACCAAATGAAATAGGCTACCTCAGCTCTGCTTTGGATGATAAAGGATGCATGTATGCTCGAGTCGCCTTGTTCAGAAATCCCTCGCGACGCCCCGATTTGCCTCTGTTTGCAATTGATCTCAGAAACTAGCACCAAGCTCCAGAGAGAATAAACTCCACCTTGGGAATCTGTAGGGATGCTGTCGACCAGATATTGGCCTTGGAGACCACCGACCGACCACTTTTTGTGGTGAAAACCAGAAAAAATGGTCGGCCTGCCACTTTATCTGATCGGCCGGCCAGTTTTTGCTGCTGGTTTCCGGTTTTCTGCAACAGAGAGCAAGAAAGAGGCATGGCAAAGTATTTGCAACACATATATGCACAACCACTCTCCCTATCATTACACCAGCTCAAGGGAGTATAGTTCTCGACCCTCGGGCCACCAATCACACATCTCGATGCATGATGGCCAAGGAGCCAAATTGCACAACTCAACATGAAATGAATGCACACACGAACACATAAAGCCTAAAACTCCATCATGTATAGTCAAGAGTGTCGGCGACCGAGAATTGAGGCACGTTTCATCACTTTGAGTATGAAACGTCCCTCGTTTCCCGTGTTTGGACTAACTCCTATTCCAAACACAATGCAACAAAACATGGCATACACAATGCGGCTCCAGCATGCAAACATGCAATGCAACAAAACAAGCATGCAAACAACAAGCAAGGGACAAGCATGCAAACATGCAATGCAATAAAACTTAGCATACTCAACGCCAATGGCATGCACAATGCACAATGCTAAGAACCACATGGCCCACTCAATGCAATGTGACATGATTAACTTAACAAAGCTAATGACATGCAAATTATGCTAATGCATGCATACTCAATGCAAGACAACATAAGCATGCAACAATATGAACAACAACTAGCATACACAATGCGAACGGACATGGTATACACAACGCAATGAACCATATGGAATACACAATGCTCGATGGACTTAAACCAAAATGGACTGACCTCAGTCATGCCCAAATCAGTGGCCATAACACCAAGACTAAGGCATCAAAAGGCAAGACACACATGCACACATATTGGTCCACAAGCTAGGCAACAAGAACACAACCCATAGGGGCACTCAAGGGGTGAAAAAGGTGGGAGCATGGCAAGTCTATATGCTCTGAAATTACATGCAAAGTGAAGCCATATCATGCAAATAGCTCAAATAAAGCATGCCAAGAGACTTGAAATACAAAGCTAGTCAAGGGCTTTACACTACAACCATACCAAGCAATGCTCAAATGACATAAAGCACTCAAAACAGACCTAATGCAGGTCAAAACAGTGGCTGAAATGGACTGAAATGATAGCATGCTAAGCAAGAAAAAGCATGCCCAAATGATGGCTCACAAGCAAGGCACAAAGCTCAACTCTCAAATACAATTAAAGAGTGATAAACATGAGAGTATGGCAAAGATATAAGCTCTGAAATTCCATGCCAAATGATGCCAAGGTATGCAAACATCACAAATATAGCATGCTAGGGACCTCAAAACTCAAGACTAGCCAAAGCATTTGCACTATAACTATACAAAACATGAGTGATATGACCATGGCAGCCCAAAACAGTCCTAGAACAACTCAAAATATAAATAAAATCATGCTGGAGCATAGCCAAAATATGCTAGAATGATCAGCCAAAACATCATGCATAGAAAGCTAGTAAGCAAGATTTGTTCTACAAGTACAAGAGCCACTCAAGAGACAACTAAAACAGCTTTAGACAGAGTTATGACATGCCAAATGATGGTCAAAAACCCACTGAAATGGAGTCAATACATGCTAGCAAGACATGCTACTTTGATGGGCCACAAATGGGATTACACTACACATACTAGATGCATGCACAAGGTGACCAAACCAGCCATGGAAAGACTTAAGGTAGGTCCTAAAAGTCACAAAAAAGTGCCTGAACCAATCCTCAAAAGTAAAGGGATACATGCTCATTTGATAGGCCAAAAATGCAAGCAAATAAAACCAAAAGAGAGGGGGTCACCCCCCTCTGGTTTTAGGCCTCTAAATCACATGCCTACCACTAAAAATCCACTGGATTTCAGTGGCTAAAAGGCCAAACAAAGACTAGCTCAAAGGCCTTAAGGCCTGGCTCAAAACAAGGCTAAACAAGGCATGCAAGAGGGTAGGAGACCCTTAGAACCCAAGAGGCCTTAAACAAACATGTTAAGTACTCAAAAATAAAGCTTTTTTCAGTTGAAAGTTAATCCATATGAAGCATGCAAATATGGCTAAGAGTGTAATCAAAATAGAGCTTAAAAAAGGAAAAAATCGGGTTACCCTTGAAGCACTGCAAAACAAGCAGATTTCCTGAGCCAAAACCAACTTTTGAGCTCCCACAAGACCCTCTAGAAACTCAGCAACAAGGTAAGAGTGTTTGGCTAGCAGGTTGTAGTGCAAAAGTGAAGGAATAACACTCTTTAAGGCACAAAATATAGAGGGAGAGAAGAATATAAAGAGAGAGATGTATGTATGTATATGCCCTTGGCCAACTTCAGAACCTCTGGAAAGGAGAGGGAGACCCTCTCTTATAAAAAAACATAAGCTAAAGCTTCTTGGAGAAGCTTAGAGCTTGGATCCAATCCCTCCATACTTATGGAGGATGCAGCCTGTGCCCTCCAGCTGGCACAGCTAGCATCCACAGACTCTTCAAAATCTGCAAGAAGGTCGCCGACCAGTTAAAGTGGTCGGCGACCGACCAGTTTTTCAGAGAAAGTTGTCGGCCAACCACTTTTTCTGGTTGGCCAGCTAATTTTTTTGGGCGGCAGGAAAATTCTGCTTTCCAGGTCCAACTTCAAATGGCTATAACTCCTTCATCTGAACTCCTTTTCAAGTCATTCTTCTGTCAAAATTGAAGTCCCGGAAGTAAGCTTTCCAATGGTGGCAGCTTTGCATCAAAATTCTAACTGTGCAAAAATTTATGGCTGTTTTGGTGAAGCCACGCAGTTTTTGTCCTACCCAGATTCATGCCGAACTTCTCCCAAACTAGTTTTCTTCTCTCCTTTGCTCTTTTCTTCAAATCCAAACCCCTAAACAAAGTGTTTTGAAAGATTTTTCAAAGATTTCATCTCTCTTTCATTCGTTTCCACTTTGTCCTTGCTCAATTTATCGAAAAGCGTAACATTTAACAAAATGCGAGTGTCAGAACATCGTAGAAACTTTATTTTCAAAACATTTCGAAAGAGAGGGTTTCAAGGTCTAAAATATTTTGATCAAGATTGTTTTGGTCCAAAAGGGGTATGAAGTTGAGATTTGTCTCTTTCCTTGCCGAAGAAACTGAACTTTTGCCCTGCACACATTTCTCCACCAAGTAAACCATCAGTAGTGCCCAAGTCTTAAGGGCGGTCAAAAATGGGGTGTCTACACTGGCGCCTCACAGTTTTGAATGGAGGAAAACAGAGAGATGAAGACACAGAGACAAATAAAGAGAGATAGAGAGAGGGCGAAATAGAGGAGATACCTGGAAGCAACTGTGGTGCTCGTGTAACCCTTGTGGTGGTGCTCGTGTAACAGACAAAGACAAATCAACAGAGAGGAGGGCAGAGGCGAGAGTGTGAGAGAGAGAGAGAGAGTCACAGAGGCGTGAGGAGAGAATAAGAGAGACAGTGACACAGAGACATGAATGAGAGTGAGACAGATCGACCTTGGACTTAATTTCTTAGGTTTAGCTTTTTCCCGACCTATGACGTCCTCAAAATATGATATAATCAACCATTCATAAGATCCATAAACATAATAAAAAGTTATATATTTCATTCATCAGAGTCTTCTTTAAAAAAGATATCAACAATAAATACCCTAAGGGCTTACAGCTTTCCAAGAGATAACTTGGTTACAACAAAAGAAGAGTCCTAACTCTTTTACATATAAATCCCTCAGCTTCAATTTACATTAAACACAAAACAAAATAAGCAAAATGGAGCTTTCAGCCCCTAAACCTCCGCAACTATGAACTTGGAGGCAGCATGTCACTGTAGACCGCCCCAAACTCCGCTCCACACGTGAGGGCGCGAATTGTAATTCTAGCTACTACAGTTCAGACTCCTGTCACGGTTCTAAATCTAATCACACAAAGTGCAATGTAAGATTGATATATCACCAAAGAGTCAAAATCTGACAAATCGTTTTGGAAAATTGATTTTAATCAAAAAGCGCCAAACATTGACTGCTTTGCCAGATTTCAGAGTCGCCACCTAAATATTTTATTTTGGGAAATTTAGGAAACCCTGACTCGTGCCTAAGGCCACATGTCCGTCATCACTAAAGTTGCCTCGACTCGGGAGCTTGGGTACGAGAGGGAAAGGTCCTGAAATGAGCACCCCCGCTCGCCCGATCAAAGATCGACCTCTACTAACATGATATGTTGTTTTTTAAAACACATACGTTCTTATCCCGGTTATAGCTAAACTTTACTACGTGATGCGCACAGCAAACAAGTATAGACTTAATCACGCGGTATTGGAACAAAACAACTCATGTTTGTTTTTCGAAAATGGTTTGAAGTTACTACTCGTAAGTAGGCTAAGACGCGGATTTTCCACCCTCAGGTGGTCTTAGAAAAACATGATTTTGCCACTTCATGTGGGCTTAAAACTCACAATCATTGAGTTGTTCCAATCCAGGCAATCAAGCCTTCACCCACAGGCATTCATGCAGTTAAACACATAAGCACATAGCCTCATGGAAAACATGCTATCATGCCATTCACTTACACACATGCAACGATGCTAAAGCGTAAAAGCTTACCTAGTACTCCGAGCCAAAACAAAAGCTATGTTAGAAATCAATGCATGACCCTAGCTATGTTAAGAATGCCTAATACAACACATGCAAAATGCAACTAAGATAGACTCGACTATTCTAAGATGTCATGTGAATGCAACTCTCGATAACATGTATTCAAATTGGTATCGAAGTACAATGCAGTTTGAATGATGCGCCGAGCCCGGTGCATGCAATACGAATGAATGATGCACGCATGCAAGCATAAGGATGCTAATTGAAATATGCCCTAAACTAACCATCGAAAGTTGATAAGTAAAAGGAGAAAGAAATGGGGTTGGAAGACATGCATCACACACACGCACACTTATTACAACATTTGCCCTCTCGAAGGAAGGTCCGAATAATAAGCTAACTAGCTACGCTAATTAAACTAATTATTACAAATCAACTAATTAACTAACTTAGCTAATTAATTATTAGAAAACTTTTAACTAATTAATCAAATTAATTAAGTTACAAAACCAACTAAGTAAGAAAAAGAAACTAAATTAGGTTGCCACAGCCCCGCCTCGGAATGATGAATGATGCATGCTCGGTCGGCTTCGCTCGGAAATCCACTATCATGCCTCAAGATGCCTCTGTTTGCACACTTTCTGTACTTCTGAAAATTCTGACCCACCTTAGGAACATGCTGATGGAGGGTCGGCCACAAGGGTTGGCCATCGGCTAAAGTTAATGAGCATCAGCCAAAGTTGATAGTCGATTGGCAGCTTTTGGTGGCCGGCCAACAACTTTGATGGTCGATCGGCCACTGCTTCCTGCAATTTCTCCTTTTTGCTGCAACAAAACACAAACAGAGACATGGCAGTATATTTGCAAGGGATGTCTTCACAACCACCCTCCTTATCATTTCTCAAGCTCAAGGGAGTGCGGTACTCAACTCTCGGGCCACCAATCATGCATCTCAATGCATGATGGCCAAAGAGGCCAAGTTTGCACAATTCAATGTCAATGAATGCACAAATAACACATAAGAGCCTCCGCCTCTATCATGCATGATCAAGAGGGTCAACGACCGAGAAATGAGGCACGTTTCATCACTTCAAGTATGAAACGCCTCTCGTTTCTTGCATTTGGATCAACGCCCAATCCAAACACAATGCAACACATACAACATGCTCAACCTACCAATGCTAATGGCATGCACAAAATTCCACCATGTGAACAATGCATGCATGGCATGTTTGAAGACTAAAGCATATGAGTAAGTAAAGGGCATCATACAAGAGGCATGCAATACAATGCTCAATGGACTTAAACCGAATATGGATAGACCTAAGAGGCTCCAAAACAGTGGCCAACACACCAAAACTTAAGCACAAAAGGGCCAAGAACACATGCTCATGTGATGGCTCATCAACTAGGCATAAGGGTCAACTTTCAAACACAATGAAGAAGTGACAAATGTGAGAGCATGGTATAGATACAAGCACTGAAATCATATGAGAAATGATGACATATCATGCAAGCAACACAAGCATGGCATGCTAGGGTCCTTAAGCATTAAAGCTAATGAAGTACACATCACTAAGGCTATACAATGTAATGCTCAATGGACTAAACCAACCCTAAGCAGTCCTCATGCATGCCAAAATAATAGCCAAAATGCTCTGAAATGCTAGCATTGAAAGCAATAAAATGCATGCTCATGCATTGGCCCATGAACTAGGCACAAAGGTGCAACTCTTAAAAGCACTTAAAGAGTGAAAAACATGGAAGTGTAACGACACTATATGCTCTGAAATATCATTTCAAATGATGCCAAAACATACAAATACCTCAAGTCAAGCATGCTAGGAGGCTCAAAGCTCAAGACTAGCAAGGCCAATTACACTATAGCCATATCAAGCAAGCCCTAAAGGGCCAAGGTGACTCAAAACAGTCCCAAATCAAGTCAAAACAATGCCAAAACATGCATGGAATGAAGCCAAAACAAGCTAGAATTAAAGGCATGAAGCATGGAGCATACTAGGCCAATAAAGAGGATTACACAACACCTACCAAAACCAAGCATCAGATGACTTCACCAACTAAAATCAGAGTTAACGCATGTTAAATAATGACCAAAAACATGCTGGAATGGAACCAACACAAGCTAGAAAGATGAGCCAAAACCTTAAGCATGCAAGGCTAGTTTGCAAGGATTACACTACAAGTGTAAAAAACATGCATGAGGTAACCAAACCAAGCCAAAACAAAGTTATATCATGGCAAAACAAAGCCTAAGACATGCTGAAATAGAGCCTCAAGGAGGTAGAAAAACATGCCAACTTGGTGAGCCATCAACACAAGCACACAAGATACAAAAGGAGGGGACCACGCCCACTTATTTGGGGCCTCAAAACATACTTTCTACCTCTGAAAATCCACTGGATTTCAGAGGCTAAAAGGTCAAGAGAAGATGATCTCAAAGGCCTAAAAGGATAGCACAAAACAAAGCCAAACAAGGCACAGAAGGGGGTAGACCACCCCCAACACCAAAGAGGCCTTAAACAAACACTTTTAATACTCAAAAATGAAGCTTTTTACAGTTGAAAGCTGAGCCAAAAGAAGCATGCCAATATGGCTAAGTAAGCAACTACAACAAAACTTCAAAGAGGCTAGAGACTCACCCTTGAAGAATAACTTTAGAACAGCAACTCTAGAAGCAAAAACCTAGCTTAAACCACTCAAATGCAACCTCCAAGAACCTCAGCTTAGTAGTGAAGGTGTTTCACTAGGTGCTTTAGTGCAAAAGTGTGAAGAAAAATCACTTTAAGGCACAAACAAGTGTAAATATAGAGAGAGAGGGAGAAATATATAGAGAAAGAGAGAGATATGTTGTCTCTAATGCAAATTTCAGAACCTCTGGAAAGGGAGACGGACCTCCCCTCTTATAGAAATCTAAGTCTCAAGCTTGTTGAACAAGCTAGAGACTTGGCTCAATCCCTCCATACACGTGTATGGAGGATGAGTTCTGTGCTCACCAGCTGGCAACAAAATATCTGCAAAAGCAAATAAAAAGGTCTCGGCCAAAAGGTATGGTCGACCGGCCACTAAAGGTGCCAACCGGCCATCAGAGGTGCCGATGGAAAGAAGGAAAGGCCGATAGGCATGAGGCCTGGCCGATGGGTTGTAGAGCTGGCCAACAAGCCACCCCCTTCCCTCATAAACAAAACCAAAAGCTCTTGGTCCAAAACCAAGCACAAAACAGACAAGTTGAGAGGCTTCGAAACCTTCAGAAACTCAAAACGAACACGAGCATGAATGATCATCGAGTGTTCAAACAATGGCGTCCAAGTCTTGAGGACAGTCAAAAATGGGGTGTCTACAGTCACCTGTACCTGAAAATTGTTTCCCAAGTAGGGTGAGCCAAAGCCCAGTAGAAGTATACTAAACAATATATGAGAATTAACTAAAATAAGAGCATCAAATAAATGTGCCACATTCTTAACCAACACATAATCTTTTCTAGTTCATTCAATATAAATAGCCAATATCTCAATTCATTTCCATTATCCCATTTTGGGTAAATCAATTAACCAAATTCATTATTATCAAAGTAACCAATACGAGATGACAACTCAATGGTTCACAATTCATTACGTTCATCAATCCAACACTTCTATTTCTTGCCATTTTACGGAACCACGTCTAAAGGAACTGGCACCCAGATTTTGAGACTTTCACCCTGGACACTCCGGCCAACTTAATTATCAATGAAGTCCATCCCCGATCTCCTCCCAAACAATGATACATATACAATGTATTTAAACACTTTGTCATATACAATGACTAATCAAAACACATATTTAATGGTTTAATCAAACCGTCATATTCAATAACATAATTCAATTGATTAGTTTTAATCATACTAATTCTCATGCAATTTCTACAACAATCATAGCTATCCTCCACCAATAGCCCAAAATAGATATATCTAAACAGATAAATAAATCTATCAACAAATAATTTATCAATTTCTTCATAGATGAGTGATTTATCAAATCTAACTACACATCTCATTTGTGCATTCTTCTAATTTCACATTTCTCATAACAATTTCATTATTTACACCAATAATTTATTTAATTCAAAATTAGGGCAATCTTCTCCCTTTCACAAATATTACACCCAAGACCAAATTTCACCAATTATACCCAAGCAATAACATGTTTAAGACCTCTTATACACATATGGTACCAAAAATGGAAAACTCCTCTTTCAAATATCGAAACCCTAACCTTAACTTCACCCAAATCTTCCCAAATCCCACTATTTATACAAAATGACAAATATCTAGGTTAAAACTCATAACAAGAGTAGAATATCCCTACCTCAAATGTAGAGCTCAAAGAGGAAGAAGGAAGAAACTTGAAAATGCCCCAAACTCAAACTTCTTCGGATCAAAATGAAGCCCACGCAAAACTCTATCTTTTTAACAATGGAGTAGGGTATTCACCCAAAAAAAACAATGGAGTAGGGTAGAGAGACCCAAGATCATGGAGTATTTGTAGAGAGAGGTGTGTTTTAGAGAGAGAGAGAGAGAGAGCCGGAATAGGGTTTTGGGTGAAAAAGAGATCAAAAAGTGATATAGAATCATGCTGCTGTGAACTGATATACGCGGTCTTCGCTCCGGCGAACGAGTTGTTGCTCGAGCGACCAGACACAACAATGACCTCGCTCGAGCACAAGAAGCATTGCTCGAGCATAGAATGCAAAGCTTCAGGTCTACCATGGATGCAGATGCACGCTCGAGCGCAAGAAGCCTCGCTCGAGCGGAGAAACAAATTCACAAGGCTTGCCCGAGCATAAAAAGCCTCGCTCGAGCGACGCACTTTCACCTTCCCAGAAAATTTGTGTCTGGGAGAAAACCTGAAGACCCTCATTTCTAACTAGAGCGCAAGAAAGCTCGCTCAAGCGAAGAAGCAAACTATACAAGGCTCGCTCGAGCGCGAGAAGCCTCGCTCAAGCGAAGAGGCCAAAATTTGGGCAACAACCATTTGTACCAAAAGACAACCAACCTGTTCCAAACTCGCCCAACAAGTCCCAAAACTCAAATTCAAAGAATTAAAGGAAGGAAACAAGACATAGACAACAACATATAATCACGGAACCCGAGTCCGAAACACAATAAAGGTCGGGGTAAAACCGGGATCGCTATAACGTCCCCTCCTTAAAGAATTTTGTCCCCGAAATTTCTACAAGTTTCAAAACCATGATTAACCAATTTCAAAAACAGTTATAATCCAATTCTCAACATCATGACCCACCCACCGGTCATTCAACCTCTTTACAAGAGAACAAATCCAATTCATATAACTCAACATATATTACTAATATGCATTCCTCCGGAATTTAACTAATTTCAACACATACATCTCATGCTTTCCAAAACATATTCAATGTTTATGACAAGTCTACAATTTCTCCAAAACTTAAGCAACATATACAATGTTCTCATTAATTTAAAACATACACAATGTTTACATTAAACTTGCATTTCCGAAACACATTCAATATTTACAATGCTTTCATAATCCAAAACATATACAATGTTTCCATAGTTCATAAACAAGACTAAAGCATCAACACATACTCAAACATCAACAAACAAATCCGGAAATTTCTCACGGACTTCCAATACACACTCCCAAGTTGCTTCCTCAACCCCGTGATGTTTCCACAATACTTTGACCAAGGGAATCGTCTTGTCTCGCAAGACTTGGTCCTGTCTATCCAAGACTCGCACCGGCCTCTCCTCATACGAGGCATCCTCATCTACCTCTAAGTCGGTCTAATCCAACACATGTGATGGATTCGACTCATATTACCAAAACATACTAATATGAAACACGTCATGCACTCCGAAAAGTTACGGAGGCAACGCTAAACGGTATATAACCTCCTGTAGACGCACCCTCGGGCCTCATGCTACAGTTCGGACTCAATTTGTGTTGGTTCTTAATCTGATCTCATAATGTGCAATGTGAGATTGATAAATCATCAAAGAGTCCAAATTCAGCAAATCGTTTTGGAAAACAGATTTTTGTAAAGACGTGCCAAACATGGACTGCTTTGCCAGATACAGAGTTGTCACCTAAATATTTTATTTTGGGGGAATTTAGGAAACCCTGACTCGTTTGCCTAAGGCCACGTGTCCGTCATCACCAAAGTTGCCTCGGCTCGGGAACTTGGGTACGATTGGGGAAGGTCAGCTATGAGCACCCCCTCTTGCCCGATCGGAAGATCGGCCTCTACTAACCATGATATCCAGTTTTGAAAACATTATGCGTTCTTATTCCGGTTATTAGCCTAGATTTACTACATGATGCGCACGGCAAACAAGTATAGACTGGATCGCCTGAATTGGAACAAAACATTTCATGTTTGTTTCGAAAATGGTTTGCCACTCGCAAGTAAGCTAAAATGCAGGTTTTGCCACCCTCGAGTGGCCTTAGAAAAGATGGTTTTGCCACTATCTAGTGGACTTAAAACTCATAGTTAATGCATTGTTCCAATTTAGATAATCCAACCTTCACCTACAGGCACTCAGGCAGATATATCACATAAGCACATAGCCTCATGGTAAGCATGCTATCATGGCAGTCACTCACACACATGCAAGGATGCTAAAGTATAAACACTTACCGGGTACTCTGAGCCAAAACAGAAACTAGTTAGTAATCAATGCATGATCCTAGTTCATGTTAAGATCGCTAATGCAACACATGCAAAATGCAACTAGAAATAGGCTCGGCTATCCTAAGAATGGCATATGAGATGCTACAACTAACACGTATTCAACTTGGAATTGAAATACAATGCAGTTAGTATGATGCGCCGAGCCCGGTGCATGCAATACAGATGAATGATGCAAACATGCAAGCATAAGTATGCTAATTGAAACATGCCCTAATCTAACCATCGTAAGTTGGTAAATAAAAGGGATAAAGACGTGGGGTTGGAAGACATGCATCACACTCACGCACACTTATTACACAATTACCCTCACTCGGAGGGTCTGAATAAATATTACACAACCAAATGAATACTACTAAATTAATTATTATAGAATTTCTAATTAATTAACAAATTAAATGCAGGAGGGTGGCCGCAGCCCTGCCTCGGAATGCGTGGTTGATGCATGCTCGATTTGCCTTGCCCGAAAACCCGGTACCATGCCACTATCATTGCCTATAAGAACTATGTCATCTACATAAACAATAAGTGTTGTAGTCTTACCACGTGAGAAATGTTTCACAAACAATGTGTGATCTTCCTGACTTTGTTTGAAGCCATATTTAAACATAGCCTGAGTGAATCTCTCAAACGAAGCCCTTGGAGACTGTTTAAGACCATATAATGACTTCCGAAGCGTGCATACTTTGCCTTCTGTCTGTTGATCCTCAAAACCAGGAGGAATGTCCATATATACCTCTTCTTCGAGGTCACCATGGAGAAAGGCATTCTTGACATCAAACTGATAAAGCGGCCAATCTAGATTAGCTGCTAGAGAGAGTACTCTGACTGAATTCATGTTAGCCACGGGTGCGAAGGTCTCCTGATAATCAATGCCATATGTCTGAGTAAACCCTTTTGCGACAAGTCTTGCCTCGTAATGCTCAATAGACCCATCTGCTTTGTGTTTCACAGTATATATCCATTTACATCCCACAGGTCGTTTGCCCGTAGGTAACTCAGTCAATTTCCAAGTGCCATTCTTCCTAAGTGCTTTCATTTCCTCAATCATGGCTAGTTTCCACTCAGAGGTAGCAAGAGCATCCTGAAAATGGTTAGGAATGCTAACAAAGGAAATATTGGACACAAACGCTCTATATGAGGATAACAAATGAAAGTAGGACACAAAATGTGAGATAGGGTGTTAAGTACAAGATCTCACACCCTTCCTCTTGGCAATAGGAACATCAAGATCAATGGACTCAGGAGATTCAAAGTTACCTAGACTCTCATCAGAAACAGGAGATGGCAGTGGAGGAGCAGAAGTAGTCCCTTGTATCCAGTTAACTTGTTGTCTGTCTATGTCCCGGACATAAACATGTCCGTCCTTATCCTTGGTGACATTGGGTTTTATAGTCCCAGTAGAAGAGGGTGGTACAAGAACAACTGGTTCCACCATAGGAAGCACAGTAGAAGAGGGTGGTGCAAGAACAACTGGGTCCACCGTAGGAAGCACAGGACTCACTTCACACCAAGGCTCCCCCAGAAATGGGGACGGTAACACCGGAGAGGACAAGAAATAGGACTGGGACTCAAAGAAAGTAACATCCATGGACACAAACCACTTACGGGAAAAAGGGTGGTAACATTTATACCCCTTTTGAGTAGGAGAGTAACCAAGGAAAACACACTTGAGGGAGCGACGGTCAAACTTACCACGAGAAGGAGAGTGATTATGAACAAAACAGACACAACCAAATATTTTGGGAGGAATAGAAAACAAGGACTGGGAACCTAGGAGGACGTGAAGATGAGCTTGTTTTTGCAAGACCTAGGTAGGGAGACGATTAATAAGATGGGCTGCGGTGAGAACAGCGTCGCTCCAATAGGGCCGAGGCACACTCATAGAAAAACACATGCACCAAGCCATGTCAAGAAGATGTCGATTCTTGCGTTCCGCCACCCCATTTTGTTGAGGGGTATTGGTGCAAGAGGTCTAATGGATAACGCCATGAGTAGAAAAATATTGTCCTAACCCAGAATCTATGTATTCCCCGTCATTATCAGAACGAAATAGTTTGGCATTGGCCCTAAACTGAGTACAAATCATCTTATGAAAATTGTGAAACACAGAAAAAACCTCACTCTTATCTTTCATGAGATACACCCAAGTAGCACGAGAAAAATCATCAATAAATGTAACAAACCATCGATGAGCTTTCACAGACATAACACGAGAGGGATCCCTCGGTGTTTGAGAAGTAGGGGACACACTGGTGGAATCTTCCATGGATACTACACTACCGAACCCGCAACAAAACTAGTGACAATCACAAACCTGAAAGGTGGTGGTGAAACAACAGGCACAATGACCACTATAAAAGCATAACAAAATTAAGAAACCATTGTGTATTTTTTTTTATATATTTATTTATTTATTTAGTTATTCATTTATATATGTATTGGTACGGTGTTTATACACAACATAGGTATACCAAACAGAGATGAGAGTATACCAGAGCCAGAGAAGGAGATCGACGAACTGGGGAAGGTCGACGAGCTGAGGAGATCGACTGAGGAAGGCGACTGAGTGACGAAGGCGACAGAGGAAGGCAGCTGAGTGACGATCGACAGAGGAAGACGAGACAGAGACGACGGCGACTGAGTGATGAAGATGAAGCAGAGATCGACGATGGGAGACGGCTGAGTGACGATCGACAAAGGAAGGCGAAGCAGAGACGACGGCGACTAAGTGATGAAGACGAAGTAGAGATCGACAAGCTACTGATCGACGCAGCAGATGATCAACCTAGGTAAGTTTTCGAACCCTAGAGTGCCGTTGGTTCAAAGGTCGACCAACAAGGGTGAGCCGAAACCCTAGAGGTTCTACTCTGATACCATGAAGCTTGAGTAATCAGCTTAGGGTTTGATAGGATATCATCCCCTATTTATATAGATGAAGATTAGGGTTTGTAACAATTACAAGATGAGACAATTACAAGATGAGCTCTGAGGGCATAGAATAATTACAAACCAATAACTCTGATAATAATATAATATGCTAACACCTTTATGTCCTCTAAATTCACATATATATGATTCACTCGGAGATAAAGATTCGTAGCTGAAATTGCTCTCACACGCCAATCAGTTTTAGACCCGAATGCATTTTGTTCATAGGGACTTGTGGTAGTGACAATGAGTTCATCACCATGAACATTTGTTGTCCTCGTAGTGACTGCTGTGAGTTGACTTGCTTCTTTTGTCTAAAAATACAAATTTGATTACATCATCAATTGAAATGTGTAATCAATCATCAACCACGCATGCAATGTAAATAAACAAATAAAAAGTCACCATAGATTCGAAGATATCCAAAAAAAAATCACCTTTTTCTCAATTTCTGCAATTTGCTGTCTTTGTTGTGAGGGTGGAGTAATCTCAGCACCAAGTATTATATCACGAATCTCAGATTGTGTCAATGCTGATGTGTTCACATTGTTCTTTTTGGCATAGTTTGAAAGTATAAGATCTCTCAAAGCAACCTCAACCTGAAAAACGCAGTACATTACTGTGTCACATACATCCACCAATATAACCTGTGATGTACTAAATAACGTCCCATTAAATTTTTTCCCCCATTAAAATCACAGTTAGAATGTTGATAAAATGGAAGAAATTAATAATGCATACAAAGAACAAACATGACCATGGATTCATCAATGAAGTTACCTTCATCCACTGATCCTCAGAAAGAGAAGAATGTGATGGGGCTCGGTGACAATTGTCTTATCAGGCTTTAATAGCATTTTTGCCTTCTCATTGTTCACGTGAAGAGCACACAGAATCAAAATGAGTCTGGAGAATGCTGTGTAGGACGAAATACTTTTCAACCAATCATCATAGATGTTGAATAAGACCATTTGTGGCTCAATAGCCTTCAGAATGAGATCACCAAATTTCTCAATCTTCAAGCAAGCTTGGAAGGGAAGTTGTAGTTCACTTCCTTTGATAACAATATTGGGGAAATCCAATAAGTGAACCTCCAAAGGATCAATCATTATTGATCCCATAGCCCAAAATCTCTAAAGACTGCAATGTCCATATAGCAATTCCTTTCATTTCTTACTCCATTTCCTTTGCGAAATATTTAAATAACCATCATTTTTTTGTCAAGATTGTTCCTTCATAATTATAATTTCAAAAATCAAACCCATAAAACGAAAATCAAACCCATTTTTGACATGAAGAATATCATAATTTCATAGAAATCAAACACTTCAACCAAATCCATTATCGAAATCAACACAAAATTAAACTAAAAAAATCATATAAACCCTAGATGAAATGTGAGAAATGGGGAAATAGGGTAAGGGAGAAAGAGAGAGAGAAACAAAAAGAGAGGGAATGGCTAGACACAGAGAGAGAGACCCAGGTCGACAACGAGGGAGAGGACCGAACGCGGCAGTGACAAACCTATGATTTGTGGCAGTGTTGGTGGTGATTCGGCGATGGCGGTGGCAACGTGCGACAGTGGGGATGGACGGTGGCCAGCGACAGTGGTAGTAACAATCGGTGGTGAGAGGGAGAGGCAGAGGGAGAACCGTTGAAGAAAAAGAGAAAAGGCACTGGTTTGTGGTTTGGAAACCAAAATATATATATTACACCATTGGCGACTAAAAGTTTTTAGTCACTGAAAGTATTTCATAAATCCCTCCAAACTATTTAAAATATCTCCCTCCAATAATTTTAGTTCTTTGGCGACTAAAATTATTTTTCGTCGCTGAACATAAACTTTTGGCAACTAAAATTTTGGTCACTAAAGGTAAAAAATAATTTTTTATTTTTCCAATCGGCGACTAAAGCGTTTTAGTAGTGAAATCTCTACCTACGGCGACTAAAATTGTTTTTCATCGCTAAAAATAATCTATTAGCAACTAAATTTTAGTCGCCAAAGGTAAAAAATAATTTTTTATTTTCCAATCGGCGACTAAAGCGTTTTAGTAGCCAAATCTCTACCTACGGTGACTATTTTTTTTTTTTGTCGCCAATTCTGGCATTTTTGGCGACTAAATTTTTTTTTAGTTGCCGATAAACAATATACCCCGACTAAAATAAATTAGTAGCTAAATATTTTACCTTTGCCGATTAAAAAAATTTTTAGTCGCCATTTCTACAACTTTTGGGGACTAAATTTTTTTTAGTCGCCAATTTTAGTCGCCAAAGGTGCATTTTGTTGTAGTGTAGGATCATCTTGTGTCATTCCAAGAACCTGCTACTCCTTAAATAAAGTCATTCATGCTGACTACATAGAATTGAGATCCTCTCCGGCCACTCTCTCTAGCTCCTCTCTTTGCAATGGTCTAGATCACTCTAGAGAAGATCCAATAGTCCAGATCACTCTATGAAAAAAATAAATTTATTTTTTTATTTTTTAATAAAGTGATTTGGACCATTGGATCCTCTCTTAAGTGAATCTGGACCATTGCAAGGAGGAAAGGTAGTAGTGAGTGGCTGGAGAGGATCTCAATTCGACTAGATATGTCTTGTGTATTAGGATTTAGAGTGGTTGCTATTCACAATTTATTATGCCTATTTTAATATTCATTTTAATAATTTCAACTGTTTTTTTTTTTTTAAATATACGAAATCCTATGTGTCATGGTGCTTGCTTTTGTTGGATGACCTCTGTTCAATAAGTATTGTCCATTTGGCCTAGTAGTGCAATTAAAGATTTAGGGGTGGAGTAATGCTAGAGGGTCTAAATAATCTATCAAATATTTTATCAAATCTTTCATATGGGTATGGAACTCGCATCCCGCACCTATGTGAGAAGTTTGATAAAATATTTGGTAGATTATTTAGGATCCCTACCATTTTCCTTCAGGGGTGTGCTCCCTTTAGATGTCCGGTACAACTCTCATTAAAAGCAATCTGCTCATTGGGGCATGCTCATGAGTTTTGTCCAAGATTTGCCCGATCTTAGTAGAGGTGGCGGCGCTTTGCGTGGATCTCGAGATTAGTTGAGATGTGTGTAAATTGACCTGGACATCCTGCCATAAAAACAAATACAAATTTCATGTGTTTTTTTTCTTTTTATGAACTTTTTCTTATATATTTTAGTTATTTTTTTATATATTTTTTAATTGCATCTAATTTAGATGTATCTAAAAAGCTAAATATTTGTTTAAAAAATTCAAAAAAAAAATTTAAGAAAAAATAAAATTAAAAAATATCAAAGGCAAACTAGTAAAATATATATATATATTTTTTTTCATGTGAAATTTTAATTGCATTGACATGAACTCTCTCATATAAAATTACTCTCATGTTACCGGAAGCCCCATCATATATACGGTACTAAAAACGTAGTGTTTATTTTAAAGTTGAGAAAATTACTTGACAGTGTGAGTTTAAGAAGAAATTATTCTTGGACAGTGGGAAATCTTTCAAAATTATAATTAAGAGTTCGTCTCGGATGTTGGTTAATTTTTTAATTTTTTGACTTTCTAATTATTTTAACCTGAATTTTTTTAATTTTTATGAGAGAAAAAATAAAATAATTATAGTTTATATGTGACATTTTATCATATTAAGCTAAAAAACTGATCTTGTCTTTTTATAACTATTTTAGCTAAAAAAAAATCCCATTTTAACTAATGCCAAATGAATGCTAATACATGATTTATTTATTTTTTTGTGAAGTGTCCAATATACCCTTTTTCCCAATCTTTTCCGATTCAGCCATTCAATCACGTCTATCTCACTTGGGATTTCTCCTGCCAAGCCAACTCTTCTATAATTATTTTAGTTTTAATTTTTTGCTTTTTTAATTATTTTAACTTGAATTTTTTTTACTTTTTATTAGTGTTGATGTAAAAAGAGAGAATAAAGAGAGAAATACAGAGAATAAATTGTATGTATTATTATTGATGTATTGAATATATATTACACAGAGAAGGCACTCTCTTTTATAGAGAGAAATGGATGCCTCGGATGCCTTGGAGGATGTCCACCGAAAATGCTAAAGGTAAAGGAAAGCATGCTACAATTATATACAATTATATATTACTAACAATGCTATGATGATGTCCACCGAAAGTTGCACTATATTTAGGTATTATATTATATTACTAACAGCCCCCCTCAAACTCAAGGAGGATAGGAACCAACTTGAGTTTGGAGAGAGTAACAAAATAAGAAAATGAACTGACAAATAAAAGTAAAATAGGATAGGAGACACTGTATGGTTGTGTCAGACCGTTGTAGAAGACACGGTATGGTCGTGTCAGACCGTTGTAGCAGACAGTTTACGGGGTCATGTCGGACCATTGTAGCAGACA